>NC_142684.1:48732500-49357500 GCF_056320005.1 Nelumbo lutea | reverse complement strand
AGACAGCTATGGGAGATGAAAGGTCACTATAACTTCTGGGTCGAACTGGATGCAACAACAGTTTGCTTGACACCACCCTTCAGGATTGGACGACTTGCTCTGATACCATGTTGAGCAAGAGCAAGAGAAGAGAGGTGAGGAGAAGAGAGAAGAGAGGAGAGTCGACTGGTCTGAAAGCCCTCCAGAATACAGGGGGCGAGTGAAAGAATTATTATTTATACTAGCCCAGTCGTACAATATAAACAAGAGAAAAATTGCAACAGTACCCTTGTAGTACTAAACCTGAGTACACAAACAACTGTCAATAGAGACCTTCTCTCCAGTGGCTAAGATTGGCTCTGTCCATGTCTTAATTTCCCTGGCAGTTATGTATGATTGGCCCTTGTTTCAACATGACATTAAAAATGCCTTCCTTCATGGTGACCTTATGGAGGAGGTATATATGGAGCAACCACCTGGGTTTGTTGCTCAGGGGGAGGATGGTAAGGTGTGCAGATTGAAAAAGGCAATTTATGGGCTGAAACAATCGCCTTGTGCTTGGTTTGGGAATGAAACAATGCCAGGTTGACCACTCGGTGTTTAGCTATGATTCAAAAGCTGGAAAGATTTTACCAGTGGTCTATGTGGATGATATTGTCATAACTGGTAGTGACAAATTGGGGATTGATAAACTAAAGGTTTTTCTACAAAACCATTTTCAAACAAAAGACCTTGGGACATTGAACTATTTCTTGGGTATAGAAGTTGCTAGATCAAAACAAGGTGTAAACTTGTGCCAAAGAAAATATGTTCTTGATCTGCTAGATGAAACATGACTATTAGGTGCAAAACCGGCTGAAACTCCCATGGAGACAAATGCTAAGTTGAGTAGTGATACATGGGAAATATTTGATGATCTTGGTGAAAGAATGGTAGGATCCATCGCATGGACGCCAAAAAGGTTGCGGAATGGGTGGGCGAATTTCAAAAATTTTCCTACCTTCTTCCAACTGGGAATCGTATTCCCTAAATTTAGAATACAATATTCAATGATCCTACTTGAACCATAATCGAACCAGATCTGAACCAAAAAAACAAGGAGGGAATTATACCTGATCCAGAGAAGCAATATCTCCCAAAGTTGGTGTTCACGCCCAAAGAGGACACCAAGAACCGCACCTGCTGAAGATGACACAGCAATGAATGGAACGGAACCAGTAGAGTGCGTCCCACACACTGAATCCTTCGCAGGAATCCACTGGAAATTCTGAGCACCAAATCTTTTCAGTATTTTCTGTAAAACTGATGTCAAGAACCAATTTCTTGATTTCTTTATACTTCAAAGATCGAGTCTTGAAAGAAAGAATGGCGGTGGTTGGAGGAGAACTGAAGTGAAGATTGTTGAATTTTCTTCTCTTCTTTCTGGAGTGTGTATGAGATCCAATCTCAATTCACAGGATGATTTCTTGCACACAACCCTAAGTTCGAAATCTGATTATGATCTCTTAGGGTTTCTCCTCTTTTCTTCTTGATTAGGAAACCTCCTAATTAGGAGTTACCCCAATCCAAATCAGTATTTGGATAGGGGATGATCTTAATCCTATATGCAGATTAAGTCAGCTTACTCCTAAACTTATCAGGAGGTTACCAGATTCAAATCTGATTTGAATTTGGTCTCCCAGAGTGGATAAGGTTAAAGGCCCAATCCTTTTGCCAACTTTAATCCCAGATTCGCCCCATAGATGGGTGATCATATCAGCCCAGCTCGAAATGGGCTTTTGGCCCATTAAGTGTTCAATGCTTAACTAGTTTCCAATCTGCTGCCCAGTTGGGCTTCTTTGTATGGCGTGGGACCCAAGCATTGATCTACACACCAGCCACATGGGTTCGGCTCAGCCTTTATCACAAGGCCCAACCGAATTCACTGAAAAGCTCAGTGAACCCCTGAGCCCATCACATGGATCCTATGGGCCCAACACTTACATTAAGTGGTCCTTGGGCCAAGCCATCTTATAAAAACCCAGGGATTGTGGGCAGGTGCAAGATTAGCCCATCAGGTACTATCCTAAATGGTCTTACACTTAACCTCTCAGCCCATAATGATCAAGCACTGCCCGACAAGAGAGGACCTCTCCCTCGGCTGCAAGGAACAATGCTGCACTCTCCACTCACATGGATCCCGGGAATTAAAACCATTTGCAAACATTTTGAAACCGTATATATATATATATATATATATATATATATATATATAACATATAATATAAATTTTGCAAAAACAAAATTCTAATGATTGAAATCAACTGTCGGCAGTTTGGTTTCCATCAGAGAGAGTGCATTCTCGATCATTACCTTTGTCCGACAAAGGGGCTGATCCTGTCACTATGATCCTCCACTCAGATGAATTCTCAGACTGCCCCAACATGCCCAGGTTTTGACCCCTGCTAAGGATCTCACTGATTGGCATATCAAAGACAGTCCGATCCGACAGTGAAGTATTATAATCGAGTGTAGGGGTCAGGTGTAACTTTCCAGTTTTGCCCATCTGTCTCCAAGGTCCAGGGCAATACTGGAAATTTGGTCCGGTTCAAGGATTCGAGTAATCCCATACTGCATGTGCCTTGGGTCTTACCCTGGTGGCCGATACAGGCCATCCCATCACTTGGCGGCACACCAGTATCAGCCTTGGCAGGATAAATATCCCCAGACTTATCCAGTGGCTGTGAACATTTAAAATTAACACGTGTCTCATTAAGTGTCCAGTTTTAGGGTCTTACACAGAATTATACCAAACAACATGAATCAAACATGCACTTTATTTATTTACACTAAATATCAAAAGTACATCAAATCGGATTGAAGCTAAGGGCATACGAAACTATCTAAAAAATTCCGCCCCTAGACTCCAAAGGCTGGCCGAAGGCTTTGAGGACTCGGAGAGGTCGCTATTGAGGCTAAGGTGTGTAGGCTGAGGTGGGGTGGAATCCGAGTACGGTAGAAGTCGAGGGTAGATGGCTGAAGTGTTGCAAGGAAGAAACTCATCAGAGGCCTCGGGTGAGAACCCGAGGTAGAGTCTCCGATGGTCAAGTTAGTACAGGGTATGAAGGGAGAGTACCAGGACAGGATCCTGGTAGATAGTTCTAGACTAAAGTCACAATAGCAGTTATTGCAATAGCTATTATGACAGTAGCTGTAGGTCTTGAGTTTTTGTAACCCCCTTTACCTGGAGGGGTGTACCCCTATTTATACTTGAGTTGCTTGGAGGTAGGTGGAGATGAACGCCTGAGATGGGAGCCGTACGAGGGATTGCAGTGGGTTTGGCAGGGTCATGTGGGCGCATCGCGGTTGGCTCCTTACGATGGGGGCATGGTAATCCCTGTTGTAGAGGATCTCGTTCCCTGATCTGGCTCTCGTGGGCTGGGCCTCCTAGCCTCAAATGGGCTGGGTTGGGTCACCCCACATCATTTGCCCCCCACTCCCAAGGCTGAAGAGGAAAATTTGGCTTCGGCTGATGGGAGTAATAATGGTGAGCGCCAGTGGACCCGACAGCTGAGGTGTACCCTGTAGTGGAGTCTTCTTTTGTGTCTCTACCTGGTTCGTCTTTATGAGTTGGGCCGAGGCTGCGAGTGGTTTACGACATTTCTGCTTCGGACAAGTGATTCGGGAGGTGCGCTCAGTGCTGATGTTTTGGTGCCGTCATTTGTGCTGAGAGCATAGGGGGTCGAAGGCTATTTAGGCCGAAGACCTGTGGAGCCGAAGGCTGTTTAGGCCGAAGACCTGTGAAGTCGAAGGCTGTTTTAGGCCGAAGACCTATGAAGTCGAAGGCTATTTTAGGCTGAAGGCCTATGAAGCCCAAGGACCTGTGCATGAGTCAGTTTTCCGGTTTGACCGGTGTGCACATTCGCGCGGCCGGGTCGCATAAGCTAGTGGTGAAGGGATGAGAGATCCATCATATGGATGGCTAGACCTTGCAGGAAGGTTGGGTGAAATTTAAAAAATTTCTCTCTCCCATGTGGGAATCACATTCCTTATTTTAAAAAACTACATTTTGAAGGATCAATCTTGAAACCAAACCATTACCATATCTGAAACCAAAAGGGAGTAGAGGGATATACTTGATACGGAGTAATAGTAAACCCCCAATGAAGGTGTTCACACCTAAGGAGAAGGCCAAAGACTGCTTCCACCAAAGATGACACGGTGCGAGGTGAAGTAGAATCAGCAGGAGGGCTGGTGAGCATGACTTCAGATTGCCTTTTCTAGCAAAAGGCAATATCAAGAACCGTTCTTGATCACTCCCACTAGTGGAGATCAAACTAGGTAGGGCGGAAAGAGCAGGAACAAGAGCAGAAGACAGAAGCAATTGAACTATATATTTTCTTTTCTCTTAAATCAGCAAACTATCTATTGTTTCTCCTTTTGTTATTGTATCTGTAGGTTAGCCTTGCTCTCCTATTTATAGCCTTAAAGAGAGGTTCTCCTAATCCCATTGGGAGTTTCCTAATCCAAATCTTTTATTTGGATCTGGACTCTCTTTAAGAGATAAGGATAATCCCTTATCTTATCTGTAGATAAGGATAAGCCTTCCTAATCAAATTAGGTGTTTCGTGATCCAAATCTTTATTTGGATCTGGACTCTTTGATTTGATAGGGATAATCCCTTATCCTATTAGGAAACTGCTTACCACACTCACCGCCTGAGCAATGTCCAGGCGAGTGCACAACATGGCATACATGATGCTCCCTACGGCTGAGGCATAGGGAACATCTCTCATGCCCTCAATCTCCTCAAGAGTCTTTGGAGACATCTTCTTGGAGAGAGTGACTCCATGTCTGAAAGGAACGTTTTTTTTCTTGGAGTTCTCCATGCTGTATCTTTTGACTATTTATGGGAATCACATTCATTGTTTTAGATAATCTACATTTTTCAAGGATCAATCTTGAACCAAGAACCGAACCAGATCTGAAACCAAAAGGTAGGAGAGGGAGGTACCTGATACGAAGAAACAATATCTCCCAATGAAGGTGTTCACACCCAAGGAAAACTCCAAAGACTGCTCCCACTGAAGATAACACAGCGTAGGGTGGAGCAGAATCAGCAGGTTCTTCACAAGAACCGAATCCTTCAACAAGATTTCGATAAAGGGAATGTGAGCACGACTTCAGATAAGTTTTTCTCCAAAAACTGATATCAAGAACACTTCTTGATCGCTCCTATAGTGGAGATCGAACTGGCAATGGCGGCAGCAGGAGGAGGGCGCAAGAGCAGAAGATGGCGTAGTCTTACTGTAACTGTCTTCTCTCTTTCTGTGATCTAAGATCAGTTGTGTTCAGATGAATGGAGGTTTGCCCTCCACCTCCTTTTATAGCCTTAAAGAGAGCTCCTAATCTCATTAAGAGTTTCCTAATCCAAAACTGTATTTGGATCAAGACTTCTCTTTAAGAGATAAGGATAAGCCCTTATCTTATTTGTAGATTAGATCAGCCCTCCTAATCTTATTAGGAATTTCCAAATCCAAATCTGTATTTGGATCTGGACTCTCTGAGTGGATAGGGATAACTCCCTATCCTATATGCTGAACCAAATCCAAGATCCGCCCCCTTCTTTAACTAATCAAATTAGACTAGTTCGATTTGGGCTTTAGTCCCTTTAAGTCCACGTGTTCACTAACCTTCCAAACTACAAACTGCTGCCCAGTTGGGTTTCCTTGTATGGTGTGGGACCCAAACATTGATCTACACATCAGCCACATGGGTTTAGCCTAGCCTCTGTTACAAGGCATCGCCGAATTCACTGTTATGGGCAGTGAGCCCCTGAGCCCATCACCATGGGCTCTTAATGGGCCCAACACTTACACTAAATTGTCCTTGGGCCAAGCCACCTTATAAAAACCCAGGGACTATGGGCAGATGCAAGATTAGCCCATCAGGTATTACCCTCAATGGTCTTACACTTAACCTCTCAGCCCATAATGATCAAACACTGCCCGACAAGAAAGGACCTCTCCCTCGGCTGCAAGGAACAGTGTTGCACTCTGTACTCACATGGATCCCAGGAATTAAAACCTTTTGCAAACATTTTGAAACCGTAATATATATATGCATATCTCTATATAAATATATTTTGCAAAAGACAAATTTCAACGATTGAAATCGGCTGCCGGCAGCTTTGGTTTCCATCAGAGAGAGTGCATCCCCGATCATTACCTTTGTCCGACAAAGGGGCTGATCCTGTCACTATGATCACCCACTCAGATGAATTCTTGGACCGTCCCAACATACCCAGGTTTTGACCCCCTCTAAGGATCTCACTGATTGGCATATCAAAGACAGTTGAATCCGATACCTAGTGCAGTATCATAATCGAGTCTAGGGGTCAGGTGTAACATTCCAGTTTTGCCCACTACTGGTGGGCCACCAGTCTCCAAGGTCGAGAGCAATACTGGAATTCTGGTCCGGTTCAGGGTTTCAAGAAAACCCACACTGCATGTACCTCAGGTCTGACCCTGGCAGTTGAGACAAGCCACCCCAACTAACTTGGCGGCATATTAGTGTCAGCCTTGGCAGGATAAATCTCCCCAGATCTATCCAACGACTGTGAAGATTCTAAACTAACACGAGTCTCATATGTGTCCAGTTTAAGGGTATTACACAGAAGCACACCACAATAACATGAATCAAATATGTACTTTATTCATTTACATTAAATGTCATAAGGTACATCATTCTGATTGGAGTTAAGGGCATATACTGTCTGACAAGATTAGTCATTTTATTTCTGTTAAGTTATGTGCTTATGTGGCTGTTTTAATAGAGACTTCCTGTCCCATACTTAAGTGAGGGGCAGTTTAGTCTTTGTACAACTAATTAGAGGCTAATCCATATTAGAGGTCGACTGATAGGGTTTATGCTATCAGATTTGACAATTCTTCTTCTTTCTCCCTTACTCTCTAGTGGTTCGAACTACTTAAACAGAGCTGTCAAAACAGTATGAAATACTGAATATGGACCAATTTCTAGTTATACCCTGGAGCAAAATTGGAAAGTTGCACTTAACCCTAGAGTTAATAATGATACTACACTAGGTCTTGGACTGAACTACTTTTGATATGCCAATCAGTGAGTGGGTGATCATTGTGATGTGATCAGCCCCTTTGTTAGACAAAGAGAAGATCAGGGTTTATATTTATGATATTATTTTATGAAAAATGTTTGCAAAAGGTTTTAATCTTGGGATCCATCTAAGAAGAGGGTGTGACACTACATTTAGCAGTTGGGGAAGAGGTCCTTCCCTTTGAGTAGTGTTTGATTGTTAGACAGTTTTGTATGCCCTTAGCTTCAATCAGAATGATGTAATTTACGAGTTTATTGTAAATGAATAAAGGTGCATATTTGATTCATGTTCCCTTGGTATGTTTCTGTGTAATACCCTTAAACTGGACACCTAATGAGACTCGTGTTAGTTTAGAATGTTCACAGCCAGTGGGTCGGTCTGGGGAGACCTATCCTGACAAGGCTGACACTGTGGTGCCACCAAGTCGGTTGGGGTGGCCTGTCTTAGCTGCCAGGGTGAGACCCTAGGCACATACAGTGTAGGATTAATTGAATCTTTGAACTAGACCAGATTTCCAGTATTGCCCTGGACCTTGGAGATTGATGGGCAAAACTGGAAAGTTACACCCGACCCCTAGACTCGATTATGATACTGCACTAGGTGTCTGATCGGACTGTCTTTGATGTACCAATCAGTGAGATCCTTAGCAAGGGTCAAAACCTGTGTATGTTGGGACAATCCGATCGGGGATGCACTCTCACTGTTGGAAACCAAGACTGCCGGCAACCGATTTCAACCGTTGAAATTTGTTTTTGCGAAGTATATTTTATATGAGATATAAAAGTATATATATTATGGTTTCTAAAATGTTTGCAAAAGGTTTTAATTCCCGGGATCCATATAAGTGGAGAGTGCAACACTGTTCCTTGCAGCCGAGGGAGAGGTCCTCTCTTGTCGGGCTGTGTATGATCATTATGGGCTAAGAGGTTAAGTGTAAGACCATTGAGGATAATACCTGATGGGCTAATCTTGCATCTGCCCACGGTCCTTGGGTGTTACAAGGTGGCTTGGCCCAGGGACCACTTAGGGTAAGTGTTGGGCCCTTAGAGCCCATTCGATGGGTTTCAGGGGGTGCTCTGTCTTTAACAGTGTATTCGGGCAGGCCTTGTAGCAAAGGATAGGCTGAACCCATGTGGCTGATGTGTAGATCAATGCTTGGGTCCCACGCCATATAAGGAAGTCCAACTGGGCAGCAGTTTGGAAGGCTTTTTCAGTACGTAACCTTAAATGGGCCTTAAGCCCATTTCGAACTGGGCTAATTTGATCAGTCAATTAAAGGGGGCGAATTCTGAAGTGGATCAGCTAATGGGATTGGTCTTAGACCCTATCCACTTAGAGAGTCCAAGATCTAAATGAGATTTAGATCTGGAAACCTCCTAATTAGATTAGGAGATGGCTAATCTGATCTGCAGATAAGATAAGGACTATCCCTTATCACTTAAAGGGACTTCTAACCCAAATATGATTTGGATTAGCAACTCCTAATCTGATTAGGAGCTGATCCCTTTAAGATTACAAAAGAAGAAAGGGGCGGCAGCCCTTTTAGAAAGAAACACACAACATATTTTCTCTTTAGAGCAAAGAGAGATAGATTTCCTGCATACTGCGAATTTTCTCCTGCCGCCTCCTTCCTGTCATTGCCATTCCTTTTAGTTCGATCTCCAGTTCTTGGGAGAAATCAAGATTTGATCTTGATTCCAATCTTTTGGGAAAAGGTTGGTTGGAGCTGTACCCACAAGCCATCTAGTTGATTCTTGCGAAGGGTCAAGTTCTTTTGAAGAACGTTGCTGATTCTTCTCCATCCTTCACTGCGCCATGTTCAGTGGGAGCAGATTTTGGATCCTTCCTTGGGCGTGAACACCTCCATTGGGAGATATTACTTCTCCGTATCAGGTATAAATCTCTCCTATTCCTTTTGGTTCAAATCTGATTCAGTTTAAGGTTCAAGAATGATCCTTGAAAATATGATTTTCTAAATAGGGAATGTGATTCCCAGTTGAAGGGAGAGAAAAAAAAAAATTTTTGAAATTCGCCCCTTATTCCACATTCTTTGGGCGTCCATGGGATGGATCTCTCATCCCTTCATTGATCATTTAGGGCTAAGAGATCGAGAGCAGAAGACCATTATAGGGCTGAAACCTGATGGTCTTCATCTTATGTCAATCCATTGCCCTTGAGTTTCATAGGGTGGCTGAAACCAAGGGTCACTTATTCTTAAGTGTTGGCCCTAGATTGAGCCCAATTCGATTGGCTCAGGGGCTAACTGACTTTGTTTAGTGAATTTGGCCCACGCTTTGTCTTGACATGGGCTAAACCCATGTGGATTGATATAAGACCTTTGTGGGTCTCATGCCATACATTATCCAAGCCAAGCCCAATAAGGTTTACAATGGTTATTTTAATGAACCACTTAAAAAGGAAATGGGCCTTAGCCCATTAACTAAACTAGTTAGACTAGTCACATGAAAACTGTATGGATAATATCCATATTATCTAATGTAATTAGAGACTTACCCAAATCAGATTTGGGTAGTGCTTGCTTCATATTTTGGCAGTGCTTGCTTCATTCATCTTCCTCCTTGTGAAAGCATGAATTTCACTCCTCCATTAGCTTTGTGTGCTTTCTCTGGATATAGCTTGGATCATAAGGAGTTCCTCTACAATGACCCTCAAGCTTAGTGGATTAGGATTTCTAGAAATGTTGTCTTTCTTGAGAATGTCTTTTTCTTTGTTCACATTGTTAAATTGTACACTCCTTTGTCTCTGTTTTGCATTCATTTGATTCTACAGGTACTATGAACTCCACCTCTACCCTCTTGGAGTCTATTTGCTAGTATGTAAGGAAGCAAATGGCTGTTTCAGAACTTGCTCCTTTACCCCCTTCTCCACTAGCTTATTGTTCTTCCTTCTATTGATACTTTTAAGCAATGTTTTCAACCCATCGTTGACCCGACTGGTTTAACTGTTCGAACCGTCACCCGACTAGGATTTTGGGTCTGGTTCTGTGAAAACCTATTAGTCGGTCAAAACTGTTGGCTTGGTAAAAAACCATTCAACCCAGCTAGTTCAACCGTTTACCCATTTGACCTGGTCACCGGTTGCAGGTTGTAGACTCAATGCATGCAAACTTTCGGAGGCCATAAATTTGCACTCTGATGTCCGATTTGGATGATCTTTTTTTTTTTTTTATTTTAGGTAACTTTTCAAGATTTATGTGTCCCAAGGTGCTGTAGGTGCCTTGCCCCGCTATTTTTGCGAAAAGAAAACCTTTTTTGGCCTCAAATTGCAATTTTTAATATTTTTATATATAAAAAAATTAAAAATTGAATTAAAAATATATATTAAACATAAAATAATACATTTAACATATCTAAAACATAATTATACATTACTTATTGATAAAATATGTATTTGTACACACACTCACATATATATATATATACACATATAGCCTTTGGGTCAGTTTTTAAAACATTGTTTTTAAGTACTACTCTAAGTCTGAGCACAATTACTTGGATGCCCTTAATGGGGCAGCCTACACTAAAGAAATAATTAAGGAAAATAAAAGAAGGCCCATAAGGGCCATAACTAAGAACCATAACTTTTAAATACTACTTAAAAGAAATAAAGAATACTAAGGCCCATTCAGCCCATTCTCACTACACTCCCCCTTGAGCTGAGCATAGATGTCAATCATGCCTAGCTTGCTTACATAATGTTGAAGCTTTGCCTTTGGGACTTCCTTAGTTAAAAAATTTGCTAGTTCTTCTGATGCAATGAAAGGTAGGCACACCTCTCCTGAAGCCACTCTCTCCCATATAAAATGTTTGTCTACCTCAATGTGCTTAGCTCTATCATGTTGAACTGCATTTTGAGCAATGTTAATAGCAGATTGGTTATCACAATACAACATTAATGGTTCGTCACATGAAATACCCATCTCATTAAGGAGAGATCTAAGCCAATAACAACTCAGAAACACCATGGGCTATAGCTCTATACTTTGCTTCAGCTGAAGATCTAGCAACCATTGATTGTTTTTTGCTTCTCTAGGAAACAATATTTTTGGCTACCATAGCACAATATCCTGATGTGGATCTTTTGTCATCTACATTTCCTGCCCAATCAACATTTGTATATGCTTCTACCTTCATGTGTCCATGTTTAGCAAATAATATACCCTTCCTGGGGGTTCCCTTAAGGTAGCATAACACCTTTCTTCTAGCAGCCATATGTGTGTCTCTGGGAGCATGCATGAATTGGATGATGACACTCACACTATATGAAATGTCTGGACGAGTCATACATAGATAAAGAAGTTTCCCCAGTAACCTCTGAAACACTCCCCTGTTAGCTAAAAGTTCTCCATCATTAGCTGAGAGTCTATGATTCACATCAATAGGGGTAGAGGCAAGTTTAGCACCAAGTTTTCCCGTCTCAGTAAGAAGGTCTAGCACATACTTCTGTTGAGAAATAAAGATACCTTCGTTGGACCTAGCAACCTCAATACCCAAAAAATACTGTAACTCCCCTAAATCTTTAATTTCAAATTCAGAACTGAGAAATTTATTGAGAGCACTAACTTCTTCTGTATCACTGCCAATAACCACAATATCATCTACATAAACTATAAGAAATGTCACCAGAGTGCCTTTTCTCCTAACAAAGAGGGTATGATTTGATTGAGTCTATCAAACCAAGCACGTGGAAGTTGTTTCAATCCATAAAGTGATTTCTTCAACACCTTACCCTGCATTTCCTTGCCATATATACCAGGAAGAAGGGACATATATACCTCTTCAGTGAGATCACCATTTATGAATGCATTCTTAACATCAAATTGATACAAAGGCCAATCATAACTCACTGCTAAGGATAAAAGAACTCTCACCAAAGTCATCTTAGCAACTTGAGAAAAGAATTCGAACCTCTCTCTCTAGCCTCCTTTCATCACTTTTATTAATAATTCTAAATCTGAGTACAATTACTTGGATGCCCTTAATGGGGCGGCCAGCACTAAAGAAATAATTAAAGAAAATAAAAGGTCCATAAGGCCCATAACTAAGAAACATAACTTTTAAATACTACTTAAAAGAAATAAAGAATACTAAGGTCCATTCGGCCCATTCTCCTTACAGAACTACAGGTTACAAGGATTTTTTGGCCCTTACATGACTTTTCTGTTGCCATTTTGTAGGTGTGCTTGTATTCCCTTTGGAATGAGTTTTACCTTATAGTTCCTATGTTTCTGATATTTAAAGTGCTGTTTTTCATTAAAAAATTTGATAATCAGTTATCATTTCCATATTTGATATTGTATATTGGTAGTCTTCAACAGGATGGTTCTCTTCACATTTGCTAGATAGCTTGAGACTACGTGTTGCAACCAGGTTCCTATCTGTATATCCTAAACTGGGTGCAAAAGACTTGTTGAAATCTGTGTCTGAGCGTTTTGAAAAATCCAAATGGATGCAAGTCCTAAGAAAAGACTCAAGATCTGGTGAGGAAGAAAAGGAAGAGAATCAACAAAATGCAGGTTAATTTTGCATTTTGTAAAAAAGTATTATAACTTTTTTAGCACTGCAGTTTGGGTTTCAAGTCTGTCTTTTGTGCATAATGCAACTAGTTATGTTACTATTAGTGTCTAAATCAAACTTTACACATTAATCTTCCAGGAGTGTCACCTACAAAATGTAATCATTCAGAACTTGTAAGCAATGATGGCAAAGATGAACCAGATGATGATGATGATGGTGATGATGAAGATGAGGATGATGAAATTGAAGATGAAGAAGATGATGAGGAATTAGAGGATTATGAATTGCTTCACATGGTAATTATTTTCAACTTTAGGTCCCTGCATTGACCTTTTTCTTATTTAATTTTAATTATATCCTCTTTTCTTGTAGGCTGGTGAGGATGGTGATTTCTCTCTGCAATCTTGTTGTATCTTTCTAAACATCCTAATGATGTGTGTGTGTCTGCGCGCGCTTGTGGAGTGGTGGACTCGATATGGACCTAACCTTGGCATTTTTTTTCACAAAGTGGTTGCTCTCATACTTGAACCTAGGTTCTCAAACTTATCAGCTTTATCATTACACCAATCATGTGGTTGCCAGGGAGGTAAGTGCCACAGTAAGTCCATCTCTCAACTCCCTCTATTCGCAAGACCATCAGCCAGAAGATTAGTTGATCATGGAATCCACATGACCAAACTATATTCACCACTGGAAGCTGATGCTTGCCCTCCAAGATTTGACAACACAATGGCCATGGACTGTTGGGGCAGTTTTGCATTATTATGGGGGGTCTCCCAAAGTCTCTTCTACCAGTCCAATCTTTAAGGAATAAGTTGAACATACCCATGACCAATGGGCCCGGAGTAGACTGATAACTTGTACCTTGTGGTCTTTGTGTGCCTCAGCAATACCTGAGGACCCTAGGTTTCTTATGGGGCATCCATCATTGGTTCTGCCAACATTACCTCCCTGTATGTTTCTTGGTGTTCACATCTTTCAAGCTTAAAAGTTAAGCAAAATAGGCTTAAACAGTTTAATAGTTCAGTGGGTTTAATAAATATTAATTGGAGACATGGAAGTGTTTGGAATAATTTTGATCAACATGATTATAGTGGTGTTTGGACTTCATTAGGCTCACTTAGTCATGCAGCAGATAAAATGGAATACATCTTTGAGAATGACCTGCAGGTGTAAGAGGATCCAGTTTACTTGGTAAACTTAGCATCATTTTGTGTTTTTGTCTTTGAGTTCATTAGAATCTGATTTTATATTTAGAGTAGTTGCTTCCATAAGAGGGCGGGCTTTGGCACAATGGCTGTGTATGTGCAGGGGCAAGGCTGTGTACATCTCTCCCTCCCCAGACCCTGCATTGGCTGGAGCCTTGTGCACTGCGCTGCCCTTATAGTAGTGGCTTCCATAACATGATCAGTTCTTTTCATTTTGATGACTTATATGTCATGTGGGATTAGGTTAAAATACCACCAAAGTTCTTGAAACTTCCCTTTGATTTATTCATGTCAGAAGAATTTGTTTTTCCTATATTTATATTAGATACCAATGGAGAAAACATTTCCAAGAACTACCTACAAGAGCTCTTTGGCAGTTTTCCATCAGCTGAAGCAGGTAGAAGCAAGGGGCAAGATGCTGATATTAGTGATGGTGAATATCAGATATACGAGCAAGATAGTGGTGACAATGATGACCATTTTGATGATGATGATTACTAGCGTGGGTTTAGGTTCCCAGTAATTTATTCAGGTAGATTTTTGTTCTGTAATTGTTTCATATCCAATTTTTTATTCAAATGCCGTTGTCATTGTTCTATTTTGTAAATCTAAGTGGACCTAGGGGTTGTTTGCTAGTTAAGTATATAAAATATGACAAAAATGCTGGCATGGAACTTGTTCTTGTCTTGAAAAAACAAAATCATGCATATTGGTGAAAACCCATCTAAATTTTTGATTCCTATCTTTTCTCTTTTGTTGAAATTTGTATCTTGCAAGTTGATCAAAGGTATATAGAAAGCAAGAGCCCCCAAATGTGATTGGCTCAAATATCAATCAGATAGTTCATGGTTGTGCTCAATGTTTGCAAAGGTACCTAACGACAATTTTCCAAAGCTAGGTGATTGACCTTCAAGGTTAAACTAGGGACTTATTGTGTTTTAGGTGACTACTTACGAGCTGTAGCCTTTGATTAGGTGGTTCTTTGTTAATTGTAATGTGTATATCTTCAAACTGAGGATACGGACTATTGGATATGCATCATCAAGATTTCAAACGTCTAAGCTTTTGAACATTCACAGCCAACACATCTAATGGTCCGTTCAGGAAGGCTGAGCTGAAGATTCAGCTGTTTTGAAGTGCTCTAGATAAGTTATTCAAAGAGGTTAAAGTGGGCACCCTTCAAAGCTCAGTTTGGAAAGAGTATAATGCAAATATGTGGAGTGCAAAACCTTGTATTTTGTATGTAGTGGCACTGTACATATTTGTATTTGTACTCCTTCCAAACTGAATCTTAGTTTGGAAAGAGTGCAAATATAAATATTTTGTATTTCTAAACCTGTATTTTCACTGTACATATTTTCATTAGTATTCTGCCCATTGTGTATTAGTTATATATTGTGCGTATATTTATGTGAAGAGAAAAAGGACTCATCTTAGTACATGATTATAGGCCGCCGCTTCGGATGGCAATAAGATCTTGTTCTGTCAGATATAAGAACAGGGGTTTGTCTGAAAGTTTTGTCCGGAAATATTATTGCTGGGGATGAGATCTGTACCATGGTTTAAACTTAAAGTACTGGTATGTTCAATTTTCAGTATGGGCGTCTAAACTAAAACCATCGATACTCGTTTTTCTTTTTCTTTTTTTATTTCTGTTTCAGTTCAATAATTCAAGGATAGTTATATTCGGACAGTTTTTGACGTTTAAATCCATGGGGCCCTCTGTAATTCTGTATGTAGTGTTTTGGTGGCCCTGAAAATGGGCATATATCATACGAAACAGTTTACTGATGTAGGTACCAAACAAAGTAGAGCAACTTGGGTGATTTACCTATAGAAGTTAAATAAGATGGCCTTCTATCCTCTTCTGTATCTTTTTTATTAATTTTTTATGGCTGCAAGCCTGCAACTTGGGATAGCCCAACCCGAGACTAAAATATTACAGGGGATGGGCTTGCATTTTCAGTTCCCAGGCTGGGCTTGGGCCAAGAAATTCAGGCTTTTCCAATATTTAGGTTTGGCTTGGGTTTAACCCTTGAAGAATCCTAACCCGGACCGATTCTTATTTAAGCACACTAACTGGTGCCTAAATCAATTATATGTTACTATAAAGGTGTATAGGTAATTAGGTTACTGTGCATCTTTTATTAAGGTGATTCATATTTTACTTTAACTCTCAAACCCTAAATAGGGTTTGGAAGTTTGGGCTTCACCTCGGACTAGGTCCTATGTTTTAAGTGGTTGGGTTGGGCTTGGGTTTACCATAAACCTGTCCACCGTGCCTGGAGTGCACCCCCTTAGTATTACATAGGATGGATTTGAAGGGTTGAGAAAGCCATCACATAGACGCCCAAAGATTGCGAAATAAGGGGCAAATTTCAAAAATTTTTCTCTCCCTTCAATTGGGAATCACATTCCCTATTTAGAAAATGATATTTTCAATGATAAATCTTGAACCATAAACTGAACCAGATCTGAACCCAAAGGAATTGGAGAGAATGATACCTGATACGGAGAAGCAATATCTCCCAACGAAGGTGTTCACACCCAAGGAAGGATCCAAAGATTGCTCCCACTGAAAATGGCGTAGTGCAGGATGGAGTAGAATCAACAGTGTTCTTTCCAAGAACTCTATCCTTCGCAAGAAACAGTAGGATGGAACGTGAGTACAGCTTCCTTTTCAATCATTTCTCAAAGAATTGATGTCAAGATCCAATCTTGATTTCTCCCTCAGTTGGAGATCAAACTGGTAAACAGGGCGGCAAGAGCAGGGAGGCGACAAGAGAGTATTCGCAGGGTGCAGAATTCTCTCTTCTTGATTTCAGCACTAAAGAGGATCTGATGTGTTTCTTAGTCTCTCTCTCTCTAGGCTGTCGCCCCCTCCTTTCTTTTGTTAACTTGAAAAGATAAGCTCCTAATCCCATTAGGAGGTGCTTATCCAAATCATATTTAGATTAGTCTTCTCTTCTAATGATAAGGATAAACCCTTATCTTATTTGTAGATTAGATTAACTTTATCCTAATCTTATTAGGAGGTTTCTAGAGCTGAATCACATTCAGATCTGGACTCTCTGAGTGGATAGGATTAAGACCCTATCCTGACTGCTAATCCATCTCAGAATTCGCCCATTTAATTAACTAAATTAATAGCCCAGTTCGAAATGGGCTTTAGGCCCATCAAGCTTATGTGCTCACTTAACCTTCCTAACTGCTGCCCAGTTGGGCTTCCTTGTATGGCGTGGGACCCTAGCATTAATCTACACATCAGCCACATGGGTTCGGCCCAGCTTTTATTACAAGGCCTGGTTGAATACATTGTTAAAAACAGTGCACCCCCTGAAACCCATCAAATGGGCTCTAAGGGCCCAACACTTACCCTAAGTGGTCCCTGGGCCAAGCCACCTTGTAACACCCAGGGACTGTGGGCAAATGCAAGATTAGCCCATCAGGTATTATCCTCAATGGTCTTACACTTAACCTCTCAGCCCATAATGATCATACACTGTCCGACAAGAGAGGACCTCTCCCTCGGCTGCAAGGAACAGTGTTGCACTCTCCACTTATATGGATCCCGGGAATTAAAACCCTTTTGCAAACATTTTAGAAACCATAATATATATACTTTCATATTTCATATAAAATATATTTTGCAAAACAAATTTCAACGGTTGAAATCGGCTGCCGGCAGTCTTGGTTTCCAACAGTGAGAGTGCATCCCCGATCATTACCTTTGTCCGACAAAGGGGTTGATCATGTCACTATGGTCACCCACTTAGATGAATTCTCGAATTGTCCCAACATACCCAAGTTTTGACCCCCACTAAGGATCTCACTGATTGGTGCGTCAAAGACAGTCCGATCCGACACTTAGTGCAGTATCAAATCGAGTCTAGGGGTCGGGTGTAACTTTTCAGTTTTGCCTATCAATCTCCAAGGTCCAGGGCAATACTAGAAATCTGGTCCAGTTCAAAGATTCAATTAATCCTACACTGTATGTGGGTAGGTCTCACCCTGGTAGTTGAGACAAGCCACCCCAACCGATTTGGTTGCACCACAGTGTCAGCCTTGTCAGGATAGGTCTCCCCAGACCGACCCACTGGCTGTGAATATTCAAAACTAACACGAGTCTCAATAAGTGTCTAGTTTAAGGGTAATACACAAAAACATACCAAGGGAACATGAATCAAATATGTACTTTTATTCATTTACAATAAACTCATAAAGTACATCAATTTTGATTGAAGCTAAGGGCATACAAAACTGTCTAACAGGATTAGTGATTACCAAGAGGTGTGAAGATAGAGCAGGGTGCAAATGAGACCCACTAGCCATATAAGGAATAGCTTGTAGTTCCATGGGTTTGATCCTGGATTTTACATCTGCACTCCACATTGTGTGCCCCACAAACGCTACACAGCACATCCCAACCGTGTATTGTGGACATGTCCCAATGACAAGTATGGGAGATGTTTCCAATGCATGCTGGATCTACGATATGTAGTCAAGTAATTACTCAACTCAATCAAATTAACTAAACAACACGTAGCGTAGCACTCAAGAATCATATAATTTGCATGTCATTGACATTAAGGTTGTGTTTAGTTTGAAAGAAAAATAAGAGAATAGAAAGTGAGGGAAAGTTCTTAAAGAATTATACAAAATTTGTTCAACTTTCTATCTCGTATTCTCTGTCAAACCAAAAAGGACTAATATAAAATTGATATTATAATTAATTTAAGTTCATATTAAATTTATGGGAAAATCTATGTTGTTGTAGAGGCATGATGAATTTTGATAAATATCATGTCCCTTTTGTATCATAGTCCAACTCTAAATTTTTCTATTCATTCTTTGCATAGTTCCAAGATTGAAGGAAGCAGCATTGTTGAATGGAGAAACCAAACCAGATTTACTACAACATTGTCCTAGTGCTGTGCTGAAACAACAATATCAAAGCCTTTGATATATAGATGTGACCCCACCTTGAACTAACATCTTGGTGAGGCCACAACAATAAATAAAAGGCTATGACTTTTGTTTTTTTTTTCTTTTTTTTTTTTTGTTTTAGCCGCTGCAGAGTGCCAACTGGTTGGTTGATGAAGTCTCTTGCTGGTTATAGTGGAGACTTTGCGATCAATTCTGCCTGCATTTATTGGTCTATTCGGAGGGTTATGGGTCAAAACAAAAATGTTTTGAAAAAGACCCGGAGCCAAAATTACTTTAGCCATCCGGGTTGAATGGGTCAATGGTTCAACCGCCTAGGTCAATGGTTTTGGTTAAAATTCTTATTCGGGAATGAAATGGAAGCAGTTGCCCAGATGATTTTCTAGGTGGAAAATACGACCATCCAGATCAACAATTATTCAAAAACCATTAAAAAAACAGTCAAGAGCAGCTTGATGTACACAACCAATCGTATATATATATATAGCATGGTAGTCAACAAGGAAACAACATATATAGGGCAATAATCCCCTTACTTATCCCTAAAATCTCTCTCTCTCTCTCTCTCTCTCTCTCACACACACACACACACATACACACATACACACACATTCCCAATCAACTAAATCCTCTCTTCTCCTGAAAATTCTCCTAAAATATCTCCCCAGCTAAAACTTCATCCTAAAACATCTCCTAACCTATCTCACAATAAGCGACCTAATTCTAATGCCTCTTTCCAAACCCCCTATCTCTCCTTCTCTATCTCAAATAATATTAAGATGAGTAAAATATATCTAAAAGACTAATAAGAATAAAATAAATAATATAATAAGTAAAATAATAAATGTATTAAAATTTAACAATTAGAATACCTATTACAATTACATGTAATATTTTTCATGTTGTCATTGAAAATTTAATAATTAATTATAATAATTTTATATTATTATAATAATTTTAATTTAAAAATGATCAAATTAATAAAAAAAATCATAATAATTGTAAAATTTAATTACAATAATATTATACTTAATTTATAATAACAAATTATAACAAGATTAAAAATTTTAAACAATAATAAACTTAGCATAATATCATACATAAATTACGAATCAATAACAATTTACTAAATAATTTGAAATTTAATAAACATAAAAGTGAATTTAGTCTTGGGTTGGCTAAACCCTAATTGTATGAGCAGCCTCTCTTGAGCACAGCCCACTCTATCTATGAGCAATAATTCCTATATCTCTATCAGAAATTTAATCGCCATAGATGCATTAAAAACAAAGAATTCGTAGGAAACCCATTCTTGTTGAATGAATGCCAAACGAATCATGCATGTTATCTCTAAAATGCATTCAATCTGTTTTCTTGATTAGTTGATCTGATTACCTAAACCCTTTCTCAAGCAATTCAAACAATCCAAGAAACAAGAATAATTCGGCCAAGATTACTGACGGGTTTGTCGAAGCCCTCAAAATTAATGCTAGTACCACAATAAGATATTTGTAGTAAAAGTGGTACTAGGTCAAATCCCACAGGGAGCTAACAGTAGTCTCTTAGCCGAATGGATAATATTACTGAGTGGGAAAATTAAATACTGAAATTAAAAGAAGAAATAGCAAGCAAACAAGAGAAATCAGCCATACCGAATTCTGGTTCAGGGGTTCGGTTTTGCCAATTGGCCATCAATCATAGGTATCCCAGCAAATCTTGCAATTCAAGCATTTAACCTTAGATTTATTAGGATAGCCATAATAAACCTTGTGTTTTCCTAATACAGCTTATCAAACCCAGCATTCGATCAATACTTATCACTACTCAACTGGGTGCGATAGCGTTCCATATTAACCAGTAATGGCATTAAGATTTGTGAAAACAGTTAAACCAAAACAACAATAATTGAGATAGCTACAATTATTGCATCTTGTTCCATCGATTCCTTTTAGGTTAAACCATGTCAATACATTGGTCAAAGGTTGTCACGAACAATTGACCCAAAAAGATATTAACCTAATTGCTACTTGTACCACTATTCGTGACAATTACGGATCACCGAAATCATGAATAGCAATAGGAAAATCAACATTAATTCAGTTTGTCAGACTAATTAACATTAAAATCCAATGAAAATATGCACCAAAATCAATGAATACTTGAATTAGAAAACAAGAACTGAAATTAAATACAGAACCTCACAATGACTCAATCGGACCTCCCCTTGAACCAGAAAAGAGAAGTTTAGCTGCTCATGATCTTCGAACCCTCCATGCGTTTCTTCTCGATGGCCGAACTGCTCTCTTGGTAGCTTGAGTTGCTTGGTGATCTCTTGGATCTTGGGGTGAGTGATGCTAGAGCTGGTCCGCCCCCTCTTTATATAGCCAAAGGAGATGGTTGTTTTCCAACTCCTTCTAGGAGATCATCTTATCTTCAGGGAGTCCTGATTTTCTTTGAACTAATCCTATCCTATCTCTTATCTAATCCCCAACCTTCTTATCTTTATAGGATTACATTAAAAATTCAGATCTAATAAGACTCTCTCCCTCCTTGGAGGTTACATTAGAATTAGGACTCTAGGCTCTTGCATCCAAGTTGGGCATCTCTGATAATTTGGGCTGCTTCCAGGTTCTTCTACGAGTTGGGCTTCAGTTGTGAAATGGGTCTGGCTACAAACTTGCTCCGATTTCAATCCCGGTTTCCTACTCGATGCGGAGCGAATCTGCCAAAACCCAAAACATAAAAGTTGTGGGCCTTTCTTTCATCTTTCTAAAACTTCTTGAATTATCTAATTCGGAGTCTGGAATTGAGAGTTATTCCCAGATTACTGACTATCGCCAAAACTGTGAAAAATCACCCGATTTGCCCAGTTTTCTTCCAATTGCCTTCTTTATTGCCCTGAATCGAAATACAAGAGTAATTAGTCCATTTAAGTGCTAAAGTAATGTGAAAATATGAAAATTAGGGGATAAAAATAGGGTTCTTTTTGGTCTCATCAAATCCCCCCACTCTTAAACTTTGCCCGTCCTCGGGCAAGGCAAAACTCAACCAATACAAGAGAAACTAACTATTGAATTTCTTTTCTTCTTCTCTATACGAGGCCTGGTCCATTGCATGCTTCAGTCCAGTCTTGGTAACCTTCCCCCTTTCATCTCTTTCTCCCCTTTTTCTCGTCGAAGAGTGATCGCAAACCACCATTCCTCATGGTCCCAGGTTAAATCGATAGTCAAGGAAACAAGCCTTCCACCGGCTGAACCTTCTTGGACTGAAGAAGTACCCATTGCTTTAACAAACCAATTCAGCCAGATTCAATTATCTTTCTTGTTTCTTAGGTCAAAACAAGGTGTGTTATTGCCATAAACTTGCTATGCATCACATCTCCACCACTTAGTATGAATTCCAAGGATCTGAAGGTGAGAATTGGGTTGGAGTTCTAGGGTGAGTGCATTTTATTCTCCATCTCACCCTTTCCTTTCACTTCTAGATGTGAGTGCATTTTATGCTCCATCTCACATTTTCCCTTCGCTTCTAGATGTGAGTGCATTTTATGCTCCATCTCACATTAGTCACGAAATATTTCCTTCTCTCTTTTTTTTTTTTTTTTTGGATAAGAATCACAGGGTCTCGCCGCTTGATCCATGAATTTATTGATCGTGATCTCAATATGCCTAACACAGCAAGTTCTAGAATAAACTTACCATGTTTTATAGATAATTATGTGAAAATCAATCAAACCCTTATGCATCTTGCCTATTGATCGATTAAAATAATGAGGTACCATATGCAGCCAAGAGAGATTTAGTTAGTCATACTTGCATCCTATCCTATCTATTCAGCCTAGGCGCATGATTTCTAATAAGTTGAAATCGTTCAATAATAAGCTTCCAGGAGAAGAAATTTTAAAAGGTAAGGTTAAGAAGTGATGATCAAAGCATGCTAGGGTTATCGCAAATTTCCATCAGGTTTCCCTAATCCCCCCACACTTAACTTATACATTGTCCCCAATGTATGTGATTATGCATGAAGTAGAAGGATTTGGGGGTACTTCCCTATTCATATTGTTGGGTTCCTACTAAACACAAAAGTCAAAACCAAACAAAATAACAAAACTAACTAAACACAATGGGTTGCCTCCCACAAGCGCAATTGTTTAACGTCGTTATGCTCGACGTTCTTCTCTACTCCTTTAATCCAATGAATACCGATGAATGTCCAACGAGATGTCTACCGTAGAGGAGACATTTGCATCATCGTGGAACAACTTCAATCGATGCCCATTCACCTTGAAGATCTTACCTATGTCTAGACTTTTGATCTCTACTGCACCATAAGGAAATACATTAGTCACAATAAGTGCACCCAGCCACTTGGAACGCATCTTACTTGGCATGAGTTGGAGTCGAGAATTGTACAATAAGACCTTTTGTCCAATTTTAAATTGTTTTCTTAAGAGTACATTGTCATGGAATAATTTGGTCTTTTCTTTGTAGATTCTTGAATTTTCATATGCCTCTAACCTCAACTCTTCCAGCTTTTGCAACTAGAGCTTCCTTTCTTTCCCTGCTTCTTCCATCATGATGCATCGCTTGATTGCCCAATAGGCCCTATGTTCAATTTTGACCGGCAAGTGGCAAGATTTGCCAAAAATTAACCTGTAAGGGGACATAACTATTGGGGTCTTATAAGCTGTTCGATATGCCCAGAGAGCATCATCTAGACGTAGGCTCCAATCCTTCCTTCCTGGATTCACCGTCTTTTCCAAGATGGATTTTACCTCTCTATTGTAAATTTCAGCTTGCCCGTTAGTCTACGGGTGATAGGCAGTGGCGATTCGGTGATGCACCCCATACCTTCTCAACAAGGCTTCGACGGTTCTATTGCAAAGGTGGGTCCCTTGATCGCTTACGATGGCTCGACGAATGCCAATCCTACCGAAGATGTTAGACTTGATAAATCCTACAACATATTTAGAATCATCAGTCTTGGTGGCTTTGGCTTCCACCCATTTTGAGACATAATTGACTGCCAAAAGTATATAAGAAAAACCACAAGAGGGAGGAAAGGGTTCCATGAAATCAATACCCCAAACATCAAATATTTCACATATAAGAATGGGGGTTTGGGGAATATCATTCCTACGAGATGGTGTACCTATTCGCTAACATCTTTCACAATTTTTACAAAACAAGTATGCATCTCTAAATAGGGTTGCCCAATACAGCCCACTATCCAAGACTTTTTGAGCAGTCCTCCTTGGCCCAAAATGGCCACCACAAGCATAATTATGACAAAAAATTAGAATCGACATCTGCTCTTCCTCAGGGATACACCACCTAATCATTTGATCAGAACAAAATTTCCATAGATAGGGTTCGTCCCATACATAATATTTTGCCTCATACTTGATTTTGTTCTTCATGGATTTGCTAAGGTCATTAGGCAAGAATCCGGTGACCAAGTAGTTCACAATATCAGCATACCATGGAACCATACCTCTCATGTGAAACAACTGCTCATCAAGAAACAACTCACTGATGGGTGAGGAGTCCTCATCTTTCACCAACCTACTTAGGTGATCCGCCCCCGAGTTTTCAGCTCCCTTTCGATCCTTGATCTCTAAATCAAACTCTTGGAGCAAGAGTATCCACCTTATTAGTCTCGGTTTTGATTCCTTCGCTAGTAGGTATTTCAAAGCTGCATGGTCAGAAAATACAAGTACTTTAGAGCCAAGCAAATATGATCTAAATTTGTCTAAAGCAAATACAATAACTAGTAGCTCATTTTCAGTAATTGTGTAGTTGCTTTGGGCAGCATTCAATGTTTTGGAAGCATAGTAAATGATGTGGCTCTTCCCATCTATTCGTTGACATAGAACAGCCCCTATTGCATAGTTGCTTGCATCGGTCATGATCTCGAAGGGCAAGTTCCAATCGGGTGGTTGAATAATGGGTGTAATTGTTAATAAATTCTTAAGCTTGTCAAATGCTTCCTTGCACTCATCACCAAAATCGAAAGGCACATCCTTTTGCAACAAATTGGACAATGGCAGGGCAATTTTTGAAAAATCTTTGATGAACCTGCGATAAAAGCCTGCATGTCCAAGAAAAGAACAAACCTCCCTAACATTTGTAGGGTAGGGTAAGCTCACAATCAAATCAATTTTGGCCTTGTCGACCTCTATTCCTCTAGCTGAAATTACATGTCCCAACACAATGCCTTCCTTCACCATAAAATGACATTTTTCATAGTTTAAGACAAGATTTGTTTCCACACACATATTTAGAATTTTACTTAAACTATTTAGGCAATCATCAAACGAATCACCATAAACAGTAAAATCATCCATGAACACTTCAATGCATTTTTCAATAAAAGCAGAAAATATACTCATCATGCATCTTTGAAAAGGTGTCGAATGGGCAAGTGAATGTTGTTTTCTCTTGGTCCTCCTGCGCAATAACAATCTGATAATATCCTGAGAACCCATCGAGAAAACAGAAAAAACCTTACCTGCTAATCACTCTAGCATCTGATCGATGAAGGGTAGGGGAAAATGGTCCTTTCGAGTGGCCAGGTTAAGTTTTCGAAAATCTATTACCATTCGCCAACCACCTTGTACCCTCATGGGAATTAGTTCATAATTTTGATTTTTTACTACAGTAATCACAGTTTTCTTAGGTACAACATGAATAGGAATTACCCATTTACTATCTGAAATTAGATAAATTATCCCTTCATCTAATAGTTTAAGCACTTCTTTCATTACTACCTCTTTCATTACCGGGTTGAGTTTTCTTTGTGGTTCTCTAACCGGTTTGGCACCATCTTCCAAAAGGATCCTATGCATGAAAATCGAGGGGCTGACCCCCTTTATGTCGGCTAGGGTCCAGTCAATCGCCGCCTTATGGTCCTTTAGGACTTTGATGAGCCTCTCCTCTTTCTCCTCAGTCAACCCTTTTGCAATGATCACGGGCAGTGTCTTTCTTGCCCAAGTATGCATATTTTAGATGATCAGGTAGGGTCTTCAGTTACAACTCCGGAGCTTGAAAAATAGAAGGCATCAATTTTGTGGGTGAAATTTTTGATGGAATATCAAAAGTACTTACCACTTGTTCCTGTTCCGGAGTATCACAGGATGCATCGAACTCCTCTTCCCTGTTCGATTGTGCCTTGTATTCCAGTTCATCATCCATGTCCTCCTCTCCAAAGACTTCCTACACAATCAAATCAATGGTATCAATAGAGCAGATCGAATGACATTCACTAGGATATTTTATTGCTTCAAAAATATTAAATTTTACAATCTCTCCGTCGATTTCGACGGAGAGGGTACCCTCATCCACATCTATTTTGGTTTTGGCCGTTTTCATGAATGGCCTTCCTAATAGAAGTGGGGCTGAACTCGTGGATGTGTCCTCCTCCTGTTAGACAGTTTTGTATGCCCTTAGCTTTAATCAGAATGATGTACTTTATGAGTTTATTGTACATGAATAAAAGTGCATATTTGATTCATGTTCCCTTGGTATGTTTCTGTGTAATACCCTTAAACTGGACACTTAATGAGACTCGTGTTAGTTTAGAATGTTCACAGCCAGTGGGTCGGTCTGGGGAGACCTATCCAAACAAGGCTGACACTTTGGTGCCACCAAGTCGGTTGGGATGGCCTGTCTCAGCTGCCAGGGTGAGACCCTAGGCACATACAGTGTAGGATTAATTGAATCTATGAACTGGACCAGATTTCCAGTATTGCCCTGGACCTTGGAGATTGATGGGCAAAACAGAAAAGTTACACCCGACCCCTAGACTCGATTATGATACTGCACTAGGTGTCCGATTGGGCTGTCTTTGATGTACCAATCAATGAGATCCTTAGCGGGGTCAAAACCTGGGTATGTTGGGACAGTCCGAGAATTCATCTAAGTGGGTGATCATAGTGACATGATCAACCCCTTTGTCGGACAAAGGTAATGATCGGGGATGCACTCTCACTGATAGAAACCAAGACTGTCGGCAGCCGATTTCAACCATTGAGATTTGTTTTGCAAAGTATATTTTATATGAGATATAAAAGAATTTATATTATGGTTTCTCAAATGTTTGCAAAATGGTTTTAATTCCCGGGATCCATACAAGTAGAGAGTGCAACACTGTTCCTTGTAGCTGAGGGAGAGGTCCTGGTCCCACGCCATATAAGGAAGCCCAACTGGGCAGCAGTTAGGAAGGTTAAGTGAGTACATAAGCTTAATGGGCCTAAAGCTCATTTCGAACTGGGCCATTTATTTAGTTACTGATGGGGCGAATTCTGAGATGGATTAGCAAATAGGATAGGGTCTTGACCCTATCCACTCAGAGAGTCCAGATCTGAATGTGATTCAGATCTAGAAACCTCCTAATGAGATTAGGAGAAAGCTAATGTAATCTGCAGATAAGATAAAGGTCTATCCTTATCACCTGAAGAGAAGGCTGATCCAAATATGATTTGGATAAGTAGCTCCTAATGAGATTAGGAGCTGATCTTTTAGGTTAACAAAAGAAAGAAGGGGGTGGCAGCCTTTAGAGACACGCATCAGATTTTCTTTAGTGCTGAAAACAAGAAGAGAGAATTTTGCACCCTGCGAATACTCTCTTGCCACCTCCCTGTTCTTGCCGCCCTGTCTGCCAGTTCGATCTCCAGTTGTGGGAGAAGTCAAGATTGGATCTTGACATCAGTTCTTTGAGAAATGATTGAAAGGAAGTTGTGCTCACGTACCATCCTACTGATTCTTGCGAAGGACAGAGTTCTTGGAGAAGAACACTACTGATTCTGCTCCATCCTGCACTACGCCATCTTCAGTGGGAGCAGTCTTTGGATCCTTCCTTGGGCGTGAACACCTTCGTTGGGAGATACTATTTCTCCGGATCAGGTATAATTCTCTCCTACTCCTTTTGATTCAGATTTGGTTCAGTTTATGGTTCAAGAATGATCATTGAAAATATGATTTTCTAAAATAGGGAATGCGATTCCCAGTTGAAGGGAGAGAAAAATTTTTGAAATTCACCCCCTTTATTCCGCAATCTTTGGGCGTCCATATGATGGATCTCTCATCCCCTTACCTCCATCTTCAGGATGTAAAAATCAGCTGGAAATATTAAATCGTTAACCTGCACCAATACATCCTCAACAATCCTTTCTGGGTAGGCATTAGAACGGTCAGCTAATTGAATAACAACTCTAATCTCCTTCAAAGGACCTAATCTCAATGCACAGTAAATCGAGTATGGCATGACATTAATAGATGCACCTAAGTCCAGCATGGCACGCTCGATTTGTTTATTGCCAATCACACAAGGTAGAGTAAACATACCTGGATCAGCATGTTTTTTTGGCAGGGTCCTCTTGATCACGGCTGAAACATTCTCTCAAACTCTTACCTTTTCATCAATTCGCAGCCTTCTCTTGTTAGTGCATAATTCCTTCAAAAATTTTGAATATTTTGGGATTTGTTTTATTGCATCTAACAAAAGAATGTTGATCTCCACCTTCCTAAAGGTTTCTAGCACTTCTTGCTCATATTCCTCTTTCTTAGACTTTTCTAACCTGCTAGGAAAAGGTGGTACAACAACATTAGTAACTTTAGGGAGAGGGGGTCGGATTTTACCTCATTGGGGCTGTCGTTTGACCCTTGTCTTTCCTCTTCCTTGGCTGCCTTCGATGGTGAGCTTGGTTGGGGCTGCAACTCTCTTCCACTTCTCAACACCACCACACTTGCATTCTCTTTTGGGTTAACTACCATTTATGAGGGTAGTTTCCCCGAGCTCTACGCCTCCAACTTGCTAATGGAAGTGGCAAGTTGGCTGATGTGGTTCCCCAAATTCTGAATGTTGGCTCTTGTTTCCTACTGAAATTGCTGAGTATTATTAGCTAGAGCCTTGACTATATCATCTAATGACATACCTGAATTTGGGGTTGGCCTTGCGCTATGATGGGTGTTGAAAATTGGGGCTGTCGACTGAAAAAGTGAGGCTGATATTTTTGCTGTCCTCCTTGGTTCCCTTAGCTTAGATTTGGATGATCTCTCCCCCCCGGATTGTAGTAATTGGAGTAGGGATCATACTTTCACTGGGGCTGGCCTAGGAATCCTCCTACGACACTTATTTGCTGCATCGATCCATCCTGTAGTGATGGACACATGTCCGTAGGATGTCCAGGGATCGAATAGATACCACACACCCTGGTTGTTTGTCATTGTCCTGTAGCGAGTTACTTAACCAAAGCAGTTAAATCTGAAATCTGATTTTCTAAATTTAACATTGCTTACCTCATTAACTCGTCTAATGGTACCATCTGTCCTTGCATCAAACTGCTGTGAATTTCGGCCATGTTGGAAATTAATTCCCTGGCCACTTCGGGTGTCTTGTTTACTAGAGCTCCTCCACTGGCTGCATCGACCATACTTCTATCCATGGGCTGGAGCCCTTCATAGAAGTATTGGATTAATAGTTGTTCGGGTATTTGGTGGTGTGGACAGCTAACAACAAGTTGTTTAAATCTTTCCCAATATTCATATAGTGTCTCACCACCAAATTGCCGAACTCCACATATTTCTTTTCTTATGTTAGCAGCCTGGGATGCAGGAAAATATTTATCCAAAAATATCCTATTCATCTCATCCCATGTGTGTATTGAACTGGGAAGAAGAATATACAACAAATCATTTGCTTTATCTTGTAAAGTAAATGGAAAGGCTATGAGTTTTACCTGGTCCTCGGTCATACCTTGGTGCTTTATGCTCGAACAGACAAAATGGAATTCCTTTAGATGCTTATGAGGGTCCTCACCTGAAAAACCATGAAATATAGGCAATAGTTGTATCAAACCAGATTTTAGTTCAAAAGCTACCTCAAGAGTGGGATATGTTATACATAAGGGCTGTTGGTTCATAATCGGTGCAGTCAAATCCCTCAATGTCCTCTCTCTGTTAGCCATTCTTTCTCCTTTTCGAAATTGGGAAGATCACAAGCTGGTAGATCGAAATCTGAATTCACCCTTTTAGGTGAACGATCCTTCCTTTGCTTCGCCTCCTTCTTAAACAACGGGTAGTCTTCTCAATTTCGGGGTTGTACTCGAGTTCACCTCGTTGAGAAGCACGAGTCATAAAACAAGAAGGTTAACACAAATAGAAGAAAATAGATAAGAAATTAAAGTTGCTCCCCGACAACGGCGCCAAAATTTTGATAGGTTTGTCGAATCCCTCAAAATTAATGCTAGTCCCACAATAAGATATTTGCAGTAAAAGTAGTACTAGGTCGAATCCCACAGGGATCTAACAGTAATCTCTTATCCGAATGGATAATATTATTGAGTTGGAAAATTAAATTCTAAAATTAAAAGAAGAAATAGCAAACTAACAAGAGAAATCAGCCTTATCGAATTCTGGTTTAGGGGTTCGGTTTAGCCAATTGGCCATCGATCATAGGTATCCCTGAAAATCTTGCAATTCAAGCATTTGACCTTAGATTTATTAGGATAGCCATAATAAACCTTGTGTTTTCCTAATACAGCTGATCAAACCCAGCATTCAATCAACACTTATCACTACTCAACTGGGTACAATAGCGTTCCATATTAACCAGTGATAGCATTAAGATTTGTGAAAACAGTTAAACCAAAACAACAATAATTGAGATAGCTGCAATTATTGCATCTTGTTCCATCGATTCCTTTTAGGTTAAACCATGTCAATACATTGGTCAAAGGTTGTCACGAACAATTGACCCAAAAAGATATTAACCAAATTGCTACTTGTACCACTATTCGTGACAATTACGGATCACCGAAATCATGAATAGCAATAGGAAAAACAACATTAATTCAGTTTGTCAGACTAATTAACATTAACATCCAATGAAAATATGCACCAGAATCAATTAATACTTGAATTAGAAAACAAGAACTGAAATTAAATACAGAACCTCACAATGACTCAATCGAACCTCCCCCCTTGAACCAGAAAAGAGAAGTTTAGCTGCTCATGATCTTCGAACCCTCCATGCGTTTCTTCTCTATGGCCGAACTGCTCTCTTGGTAGCTTGAGTTGCTTGGTGATCTCTTGGATCTTGGGGTGAGTGATGCTAGAGCTGGTCCGCCCTCCTCTTTATATAGCCAAAGGAGAGGGCTGTTTTCCAACTCCTTCTAGGAGATCATCTTATCTTCAGGGAGTCCTGATCTTCTTTGAACTAATCCTATCCTATCTCTTATCTAATCCCCAACCTTCTTATCTTTATAGGATTGCATTCAAAATTCAGATCTAATAAGACTCTCTCCCTCATTGGAGGTTACATTCGAATTAGGACTCTTGGCTCTTGCATCCTAGTTGGGCATCTCTGATAACTTGGGCTGCTTCCAAGTTCTTTTGCGAGTTGGGCTTCAGCTGTGAAATGGGCCTAGCTACGAACTTGCTCTGACTTCTGGCCCGGTTTCGTACTCACTACGGACCGAATATGCCAAAACCCAAAACTTAATAGTTGTGGGAATTCCTTTCGTATTTCTAAATCTTCTTGAATTGTCCAATTCTGAGTCCGGAATTGAGAGTTATGCCCAGATTACTGACTATCGCCAAAATTGTGCAAAATCACCCGATTTGCCCGGTTTTCTTCCAATTGCCTTCTTTATTGCCCTGAATCGAAATACAAGAGTAATGAGTCCACTTAAGTGCTAAAGTAATGTAAAAAGATGAAAATTAGGGGATAAAAATAGGATTCTTTTTAATCTCATCCATTACTCTATTAATCGAAAACCCTAATCAAGAAATCCCAAGAATGAATCACAATCAATCGGATCTGCTTAAAATATTATTTACATATCAGAATTGAAACCCATCATGGTTCGCATAATAGAAAGGAAATATTCAACAAAGAAAAATCATGAAACCCTAATTAAATCTAGGTTACCGAATTTGCTGAATCAAAGAAGAAGACAACCTAGGATTTCAGCATCAATCTTCAATCTTCTCTTCAATTCGCATTCAGCAGCCTTCTCTCCTTCTCCCGCACTTCTTCTCTTTGGTTTTGTCTTTAAGGGTCCAAACCCTAATTTCCTCTTTTTGTTTTCTTTTTATACTATTCCTTTCAACCTTCTTCCCATTCTCTAAAGTCAGCCGCCTTTTTGGAGCCTCCCTTAGGGCTGTTGTTGGGCTGCTGTTCTTGGTGGGCTGAACTGCTGTTCTCCCATAGGGTTTCAGTTGGGCTGCAGTTGGGCCTCTTTCCTTGGTGGGCCGAAGTGCTTCCCTTTTCACCATATCAGCATGTCTTCATGATTCTCTTCGCCCTAGACTATCCCAAACTCCTAGTTTCCTGAAATTCTGCTCAATTAGGGTAAAACCATTGAAAATCATCATCAAAACCATGTATAAAGCAATAAAAATGATGTGTAACATGCGCACACATCAGATATCATTGAAACCTTCAGTCCTGTTGTAAAACTAACCACAATTCGCATCATTCTTGTTATTATTGTTGCTCAAAATATTGGCCATTGCACCAGCTTGGTGTTCAGAACGCTTTCTTACATGGAGACTTGGATGAACTTGTTTACATGCAACAACCCTATGGCTTTGTTGAATCTACACATCCTGATTATGTTTGTCTCCTCAAAAAATATTTTATATGATTTGCGCCAGGCCCCTCGCTCGTGGTTTAAGCCGAGCTCGTATCTTCTCTCCATTGGGTTCATTGGCTCTCGATCCGACACTTCTCTCTTCATTAACCGCATGGTTGACTATACTATCTTCGTTCTCGTATATGTCAATGACATTATAATTACCGGCTCCTCTTCCTCTCACATTCAGTCTGTAATCCATGATATGAGACATCATTTTGCTATCAAGGACCTTGGTCCTCTCAGTTATTTTCTGGGTGTTGAGATTATCCGTACATCCTCCGTCTTATTTCTTTCGCAGAGAAAATACATTACTTATCTTCTTACAAAAGCGCAGCTCAATGGCATCAAACCGGTTTCCACCCTGGCTCAAGCCGATGCTAGTGTTTCCAAAATTCATGGGGAACCGTTCTTTGCTGGAGAACTATATCACCGTACTGTTGGCGCCCTCCAATACCTCTCCATCACAGCATTGTCTCTGCTACTTCCGAGCTGCTATGGGTGAAGTCTCTTCTCTCAGAATTGGGCATTCTCTCAAGTTCCTCTCCTCCTATACTATGGTGTGACGACATTGGGCCACTTATCTCGTTGTTAATCCTGTACTTCACTCCAAAGCCAAGCTCATCCAAATTGATGTTTGTTCGTGAACATGTTGCTTAGAAGAACCTTCGTGTACATACTCATGTATATATTCTCACTTTGACACTCAATGAATGATCATTGAATTTCCCAAGTCTGATAGTCTCAAATAAAAACAACAATTCATATAAAAAACTTAGAAATAACAATTTGTATTAACGGATCCGGAATTAATATGTTTTGGGTCAAAAAAGTCCTCATAAATTTGTATTGATCAACCCTACACCAAATACAACCCTGCTAATTTTTTCCTTACACCAAAAACAATATATTTATTAAGAAATAAAGGGGCGAAGAAGGTCTCACAAATGAAACTGAGTGGGAGACTACAGTCGAAAAAGTTCTTCTCACTTCAGGCTTAAAAAAAAAAAAATCTTGTCACTTCTTGATAGGCATTTATTTAGGCGCTGATTAGTTTATTAAAAAATAAGAGAGAAACAAAACTTCTTTTTTCTTTTTTTTAATTTTTTGCAAAGAGAGAAGCACACTAAACACAACGTTTAAGGAATTAAAAGTTTTTGCAGAAACAGTAGATATAGATGTAACAAAGTGCAATTCGATCGTTGGAGATAATGGCGTGGATGTCCCAATAATTAAGATTGCAATTTAGTGTTGTGTTGATAGTTTTCCAGAAGTGAGTCATCGTCAAGTCACACTAGCTAGACACGCAGAGCTTCTATTTCTTTCACCTCAAAAATATGTCTGAATTTTCAAGGCGTATAAATAGTCTTTAATTAGAATTGATAGTGAATAGACCAATTCCACTCCACACCATGAATTCTGTATTTTTCAAATGGGCCCTAATATGTGAAATTCAAATTGACTTGTGATTTTTATGTAATAAACTAGTATGACTAATTCATAATGAGAAAAGTAGAAAGTAGAAGCAATGAAATGGATCCCAAAGCTAAGTCAAGTAGTCAACATCGATGGGCCTGCCTAGGAGAAGCACCTTCATACATCACTTATCTACACTTCTACAAAGACTTTCGTAGTGGCTCCAGTATCCAGAGGTCTTTGGGATGGTTCCGTGGCTCCAATATTGGACACATAAGAAGGGAACAATCTTGACTGTTATGTTGGAGTTTGTATGGAGTAGAATGTGAGAAAAGTCTTTGGAATATATCAAACATGGACAGCCGAAGTTTTTGCCATGGAAAAAAGTTTTTGAAGTCTGATCTTTAAAACTCAAATACTTTTGTTCTAAAAACAATTAGAAATATTGGTTTTTGGTGTTTTTAGAGGCCCTGAAAAGATAAAATAGTTTGAGTTGGAACAACTTTCAAACATTTGAAACTATGAAGTTACTATTTTATCCCAAAAAGTAGACTGTTTGATACATTTGAAACTATTAAAACCTACCCTATGGTTTGTGTTTTACTAAAACATCCCCTATACTTTCAATCAATTTACTTAATCAACCTTAATTTCCATTAGATGAAAGTGAAAAATGACAGTTTTAACTCTAACATCCATTCAAATAAACTTAATCAAAAGAAACTAAACAAGAATGTCATTTTTTCCCCTAATAAAACATGAACAACTACTCTAATTTTCTCGATATTGTCAATTTTGTTTTCTATGCAAAAAAGTGTCAGCGGTACTTTTCGAGTAAACAACCATGGATCCATACCCTTGAACATTTTCCTCTCAGTTTAGGGATGCTTTTGGAATAAACAACCATGGGTCCATGCCCTTGAACATTTTCCACTTAGTTTAGGTGATCATGTTACTATTTTAAGATGGAAAAACAAATAGTTCTTAATAAAAGGTCGATTAAGTAAATCGGTTACAAATTATAAGGGGTGCTTTAGTAAAATACAAACTATAGGGTAGGTTTAAGTAAATCTACAAAACAATAGGGGGTGTTCTAGTAAATGACCCTAAAAAATATTAAAAAGAATTTTAAACAACAATATTATTGCTATTTTTTAAACAACAATATTATTGCTATTATATAAAAATATTATTTGTTTAAATAAAAATAATAATTTTGTTATTTATTAATAATAAATATTAGTAATATTTTCAAAATAAATAATAATATTATTTATTATTATTAAGTTGATGATAGTAATGAGGATATTAGTGTTATTTTATCACCTTTAAAATGTGTATGATTCTGGTAAAACATGAGGCCAGGTCTTATTATTTTAGACACTTTTCCCTTATTAAACATTAGTAGTAGACATGATCTCTAACTTCCCTTACCACTGACTTGGGAAAACAAGTTTTTTAGAGGTTAGAGGAATACAACCTAATTTTTACCTTCATTAGGTTTGGGATTTTGGAAATGGCTAATCATAAACACATGAAAGGGAGTAGGCACAACACAGGCTACCTATTGAACAGGTCGTGGAACTTACCCCAATTTGTTCAATTATAATTTAACATGTTCCAACAAGTAACTTGTGGATTATGGGTACCATGTAATATGGAGAGAACGAACTTTGTCTATAGCTAGGAGTGAGTATTATTCGGTTAAAACTGAAATACCGAACCAAAAATTTTGGTTTTTGGTTTTTTGGTTCAATTTTCTTTTTCTTTGTTTTGATAGTTCGGTTTTTAGGAATTTCAGTTTTCGGTTTCGGTTTTCAGAGTTAGAAATTTGGTTAATCAAGAAAATTGAATTAACCAAAATTCGTTGTATAATATGTAATATGTAATATACAATATATAATATGCTATTTATTTATATATTAATATATTATATATAATGTATTATAATGAAATTCACTTTCATAATATATATTATAATATAATATATATTATATGTTAGAATAAATAATATTTTATATATTAATTAAATTCAGTTTTTAACTGAAATAACCAAAAAACCAAGAGTACGAGGACGGTGAGACACCATCGACTAAGAAAGCTATCCCAGAGGTATGATTTTATATTTAATTGTAAATCATGACATAACTACTAAAATTGTATTGCCTTCTTTCAAATAAATATACCTAATATTTGTTTCCGTCAAAAGACTTTGCTATCGAGATAACTATTGTACATGTATCCTTTACTGAAAACCGTAACTGCCATGTACTCATCGCTTGAACTGCACATACATTACTTATATGGCTCCACCTTGAATAAAATGACTATTGCACTTTCTGATGTGAACATATCCTTGCATGATGTTTCAACTAGAACTATTTCACTAGGAAATCTTCGCAAAAGGACATTGCGTTGGTTTCATCGCAGGAGGACACTCTACAACCAAAACAAATATCACCAATATCAAAGGTGAAACACACTAAAAGACATAAACACATAATTAGTAACGGAATCAAAGATGCTAAAATTCACTTGCAATAACAGGAACATAAAGAGGAGACCATAGAATATTGCGATGAGATCCAAACACCACCTAAACACAAGCATGATTCAATTGATGCGGTGGAAGAACCATTGGATGAAATCAACATGGCCGCAGAAGGAACGGAGAAGAGGTCATTGTACATATCAACCAAGTTAGGACCTGAAGATAGACAAAAACTAATTGACATGCTGAAAGGTAAAAGAAACCTTTCCTCATTGCAAAATGTTGGGACTTGAGTAGGAGTAGACTAATCTGTGTTTTCTTTCACAGAGTTCCAAGACATCTGCGCTTGGTTATACGACCAAAATCCAAGCTTACACTTGGCCCTTGTCAGACATTCCTTGTGCATAGATCCAAAGGTCAAACCGATGAAGCAACCCCAGAGAATCAAGTCGGAAATAGCTCTAAAAATCAAAGAAGAGATCAAACAATTTTTGAAAGTGGGATTTATCAAGCCTATAGCACACCCACAATGGTTGGCCAATGTAGTTTATGTCAAAAAGAAGAATGGACAACTCAAGTTAGCATTCACACTCTAAGTACTTAGCTAGGTTTAAAAGAATGGTAGGATCCATAGTATGGACGCCATAAAGATTGTGGAATGGGTGGGCGAATTTAAAAAATTTCCTACCTTCTTCCAACTGGGAATCGTATTCCCTAATTTAAGAATACAATATTCAAGGATCCTACTTGAACCATAATCAAACTAGATCTGAACTAAAAGACAAGGGAGGAATTATACCTGATCCAGAGAAACAGTATCTCCCAAAGTTGGTGTTCACGCCCAAAGAGGACACCAAGATCCGCTCCTGCTGAAGATGACATAGCTGTATGTGGAATGGAACCAGAAGAGTGCGTCCTACACACTGAATCCTTCGCTAGAATCCTCTGGAAACTCTGAGCACCAAATCTTTTCAGTTCTTTCTGCAAAACTGATATCAAGAACTGATTTCTTGATTTCTTTCCTTCAAAGATCGAATCATGTCAGAAAAATGGCAGGGGCTAGAGGAGAACTCCAGAGATGAAGATGGCTGAAATTGCTTCTCTTCTCTCTAGAGTGTGTATGAGATCCAATCTCAATTCATAGGATGATTTCTTGAACACAAACCCTATGATCGAATTCTGATCTTGTTCTCAAAGGGTTTCTCATCTTTTCTTCTTGATTAAGAAACCTCCTAAGGAGGAGTTATCCCAATCCAAATCAGTATTTGGATAGGGGATGATCTTAATCCTATCTGCAGATTAACTTAGTTTACTCCTGATCTTATCAGGAGGTTACCAGATTCAAATCTGATTTGAATTCGGTCTCCCAGAGTGGATAAGGTTAAAGGCCCAATCCTTTTGCTAACTTTAATCTCAGATCCGCCCCATAAATGGGTGATCATATCAGCCTAGTTTGAAATGGGCTTTTGGCCCATTAAGTGTTCAGTGCTTAACTAGTTTCCAACCTGCTGCCCAGTTGGGCTTCTTTGTATGGCGTGGGATCCAAGCATTGATCTACACACCAGCCACATGGGTTCGGCCTAGCGTTCATTACAAGGCTTATCCGAGTTCACTGAGAAGCTCAGTGCACCCCTGAGCCCATCACATGGACCCTATGGGCCCAACACTTACATTAAGTGGTCCCTGGGCCAAGCCATCTTATAAAAACCCAGGGACTGTGGGCAGGTGCAAGATTAACTCATCAGGTATTATCCTAAATGGCCTTACACTTAACCTCTCAGCCCATAATGATCAAGCACTGCCCGACAAGAGAGGACCTCTCCCTTGGCTGCAAGGAATAGTGCTGCACTCTCCACTCACATGGATCCCGGGAATTAAAACCATTTGCAAACATTTCGAAACCGTACAAATATATATATATATATAAATTTTGCAAAACAAAATTCCAACGATTGAAGTCAACTGCCGGTAGTTTGGTTTCCATCAGAGAGAGTGCATTCCCAATCATTACCTTTGTCTGACCAAGGGGCTGATCCTATCACTATGATCACCCACTCAGATGAATTCTCAGACTGCCCCAACATGCCCAGGTTTTGACCCCCGCTAAGGATCTCACTGATTGGAATATCAAAGACAGCCCGATCCGACACCCAGTGTAGTGTCATAATCGAGTCTAGGGGTCAGGTGTAACTTTCCAGTTTTTCCCATCTGTCTCCAAGGTCCAGGGCAATACTGAAAATCTGGTCCGGTTCAAGGATTCGAGTAATCCCATACTACATGTGCCTTGGGTCTTACCCTGGTGGCCAAGACAGGCCCTCCCAACACTTGGCGGCACACCAGTATCAGCCTTGGCAGGATAAATATCCCCAGACTTATCCAATGGCTGTGAACATTTAAAACTAACACGAGTCTCAATAAGTGTCCAATTTTAGGGTCTTACACAGAATTATACCAAACAACATGAATCAAACATGCACTTTATTTATTTACACTAAATATCAAAAGTACATCAAATCAGATTGAAGCTAAGGGCATACAAAACTGTCTAACAGCTCCCACTTGCACTTAGGTCCAATCTGGTACAAGGCGGAGTCCCATACATTCCACGTGTTTCTCAAACACCTTCTGTGTCACTGGCTTAGTCAATGGGTCTGCCACATTATCCGCTGATGCTACCTTCTAAATTAGAACGTCCCCTCTACCAACGATCTCCCGTAGTACGTGGTACTTCCTCTCGATGTGCTTTGACTTCGAGTGGGCCCGAGGCTCTCTAGCTTGGGTGATCGCTCCATTGTTGTCACACAACAAAGGGATGGGTGATGTGCTCGATGGAATCACTCCCAATTTGTGTATGAATTTCTTCATCCACACGGCTTCCTTGGCAGTTTCACTTGCGACAATGTACTCGGCCTTGGTTGTGGAATTTGCAGTGGACCCCTGTTTGCTGCTTTTCCACTAAACAACACACGATCCTATCGTGAAAACACACCCAGATGTAGACTTTCTATCATCTGGATCCGACTGGAAACTGGCATCAGTATACCGTAGAACTTGTAGTGAACTATCATCGAATACCAAACAAAACTCTTTTGTCCTACGAATGTATTTGAGTATGTTCTTCACAGCAGTCCAATTCTCCTGCCCTGGGTTGGCCTAGATTCTGCTTACCACACTCACCGCCTGAGCAATGTCTGGGCGAGTGCACAGCATGGCATACATTATGCTCCCTACGGCTGAGGCATAGGGAACGTCTCTCATGCCCTCAATCTCCTCAGAAGTCTTGGGAGACATCTTCTTGGAGAGAGTGACTTCGTACCTGAAAGGAACGTTTCCTTTCTTGGAGTTCTCCATGTTGTATCTTTTGACAATTTTGTCAATGTAAGCAGCCTGGGATAATCCAATTATCCACTTCGATCTATCTCTATAGAGTCAAAAACCCAGTATATATTAAGCTTCTCCAAGATATTTCATGGAGAACTGCTGTGATAGCCATACCTTGACCGAAGTCATCATTCCTACATCATTCTCAATGAGTAGGATATCGCCCACGTACAACACCAAAAAGGTGATCTTATCCCCACTGGACTTCCTGTAAACACAGGGCTCATTCGGATTCTACTCAAAGTCAAACATTTTGACGGTAGAATCAAAATGGATGTTCCATCTCTTAGAAGCCTGTTTAAGTCCATATATGGATCTATTAAGTTTACATACCATGTGTTTTTGACCAGCAGCAATGAAGCCTTATGGCTACTGCATGTAGATATCTTCACCAAGATCTCCATTTAGGAACGCGGTTTTGACATCCATCTGCCAAATCTCGTAGTCATGGTATGCTGCTACAGCTAGCAGGATCCTAATGGATTTGAGCATGGCCACGGGCGAAAAGGTTTCCTCATAATCGATGCCTTCTTTTTGAGTATACTCTTTCGCCACCAAATGAGCTTTGTAGGTTTCAATCCTGCCATCGGGGCCCTTCTTCCTCTTGTAAATCCATTTGCAACCTATTGCTTTTACCCCGAAGGGCGGATCTACTAGAGTCCAGACCCCATTGGTCTCCATCGAGTCCATCTCAGCTCTCATGGCCTCCACCCACTTCTGGGAATTTATGTCTAACATACCTTCCGCGTAAGTTACAGGATCCTCCTCACTAGTCAAGGCTTCCACTAGGTAACTATCCTGATCATAACCATATCAGACTGGTGGCCTGGATATCCGAGTGGATCTTCTAGGTTGGTCACTGATAGCTATAAATATATAACCCTAGCAAGTGCACTAGTTATCAAGTAGTATAATAATATCGTTCCATCGGGGATTTAACAAAATAAGTATTAGAATCACAATCTTCCCTAATTATTTGGATAGTCGAAATTTAGATTTGAGGAAACAAGAACTACTGAAAATAAAGACTGGAACAAAGAAAATAAAAACAAAGATGATCACTAACCGAATATGCAATGATGAAATCGCTAGGACTTTTGGTCCACCTAACCAATGTAATGAATATTGATGGGTCCAATTACCCAAGACTAATTGTTATTCCCATAATCTGAGATTTTCACAAATTTATTTAATATTCTCTCTCGAGATATACTAAACCTACGCCCATCAGGTAACCCTTCGATCTCTCGAGTAGAGCTCTCAAGATGGAAGTGCATTAGGTCCAAGAAAACCATTAAATTCAGATGAATCATGTATATATATCTCTATATACCATTCAATTCACACTATGAATTATTATGTCAATTATTTGAATTCATCTCTCAATTTATTCACATAACCCAAATCAATTAAGAGGTGGCCAAGTTCTTAATTACATTAAGCACAATAATTCATAGACTATATGGAAATCACAATCTTGGATAAATCAAGAAGATAAAAATATATTCATTAACATGGTTAGGCTTTCCATAGCCCTAGCAAGAAACAAATCAGTTCATAATGAAAGAATTAAAACAAACAAAAGGGAAGAAAGAACTCTTGAATTCGCCCATGGTGCTGAGATCTCCTCTTCTTGAAGTTTCTTGAATTCTTGAACCTTTCTTGAACCCTTCTTGATTGATTGCTCATTGCTTCTTGATTCAGATCAGAAGTTGAATGATTGAATAATTCAGTGAAAAAGTGATACCTAAAGCTGGTCCGCCCCCTTCTTTATATAGATTAAAGGGGAGGGGGTGGTCTCCTACTTTCTCTTGAAGTTTATCTTACAAGAATAGAAAGTCATATTTTAATCCTATCCTTATCTCTTTATCTAATGAACTCATTACTTTTATCTTTCTAAGATTACATCAAGAATTTAGATCTGGAAGGACTCTTCTCAGTTTCTTGTTCTTGGATTCGTAATAGACCTCCTCTGCGAATTGGGCTTCAGCCAGGCTTTTCTGCGAGTTGGACTTCAGCTGCGGATTGGGCCTTCCTACGAAATTGCCCCGACTTCGGGCCCGGATTTGACTTTGATGCAGGCCGAATCTGCGAAAGTCCAAAACATGAAAGTTGTGGATTTTTATCTTATCTTTCCAGTGGATCTTGAATCAGCCCATTCAGAGTTTGGAGACGCGAGTTAGGCCCAGATCACTAAATGATGTCGAAACTGTGAAAAATCATTCGATTTGTCTTTCTTTGCTCTTGATGCCTTCTTCCATACTCTGGACCAAAATACAAGAGATTTGAGTCTAATTAGATGCTAATTTAGTATAAAAGACAGAATAATTGGGGATAAAAATATGATAAATTCTACTCTCATCAGTCACTACCTGGAACTTGTGGGACATCTCCCACTGCTCCTGAGCTCTCCTCATCAAGAATTATTTCCTGATGATGGGTGTCCAAGATGTATTCGGTTTCTAAGAATTGGGCGTTTTGACTGCAGAACACTTTCTGCTCACTTAGGTCATAGAATAGATAACCCACTGAATCTTTTGGGTACCTATAAATAGGCAACGATTGATTTTGGATTCCAACTTGTCCGCACTCGTTCTTTTAATGTGAGCAGGACAACCCCAAATCTTCAAGTGTCTTACACTTGGCTTCCTTCCGGTCCATAGTTCATATGGAGTTTTTGGAACCGATTTAGTTGGAACCCGATTCAGCACGTAGATAGCAGTTTTTAATGCGTATTCCCAAAAGGATGTGGGTAATTCTGAGCGTACGAGAAGTGACCGGACCATGTCCAACAAGGTCCTATTCCTTTTCTCTAAAACACCGTTGAGTTGAGGTGTAGCAGGAGGAGCTAATTGTGACACTATCCCATTGACCTTCAAGTAGTCCCTGAATTCGTCAGAGAGATACTCGCCACCTCGATCCGATCGAAGTGCCTTAATTTGTCTCCCTAACTGTTTCTCGACTTCCTGTCTGATCTCTTTGAACTTTTCAAAGGATTCTAACTTGTGTCTCATTAGGTACACGTAACCATATCGTGAAAAATCATTTGTAAAGGTGATGAAATACACGTGTTGATTCCGTGTCCTAACACTCAGGGGACCACATACATCAGTATGTATAGGTCAAGTGTGCCTGCACATCTTTCAGGCTTACCGTCAAATGGCCACCTAGTCATCTTACCTTGGAGGCAAGGCTCACAAGTGGGAAGATTTTGTACGGTTAGAAAATTCAAAGGACCATCCTTTACCAGCCTTGTGATTCGGTCAACACCGATATGGCCAAGTCGGTAATGCCAGAGGCACATGGGATTTACTATATCACGAGTTCTCTTGTTACACTAGTAGAACTCTGAAACCAGCCAAGAAAAATTATTCCCACATGGAGCAGTAGTGTTTGGCGCTACTATTTGTAGCACAAAAGTTTAGACATTACATCCTAGAATAGAGGGTAAAGTTGATCACACGGAGTGACCCAATGAAAATCTTCATAGTGAAGGAAGGTTAAATCCATCATATGCATGGATGAACCATGCTAGATGGTTGGGCGAAATTTCAAAAATTTTCTTGCAACCTTCTGGGAATCGCATTCTCAGTTTTAGAAAAACTACATTTTTCAAGAATCGTTCTTGCATAGAAACCAGACCAGATCTGAAACCAAAAGAAAGGGAGAAGTATACCTGATATGGATTCCACAAGTGAAGCTCCCAAAGTGGTAGTTCACACCAAAAGTGAATCCCAAAACCAGCCTCCACTGAAGATGGTGCAACTTGGAATAAAGTCGATTCAACAATGCAGTTTTTAGCAAAACTGCAGTCCAACTATTTGGATCGTACAAGGGAGGTGAGCACGAAATAATTCTCATGTTTTTCTTGCAAAAATTAGAGATAAAGAATGGTCAAGATCAATCACAAAGGTGGACAACAAATTAGGGTTTCTGGGGCGGCAAGAGCAGAGAGAAAGAGCTGATAGCAGAAGTGATCTAGAGTAGATCGAACTCTCCTTTCTTAAACCTTAAGGAGCATTACACCTAATCGAATTAGAAGGTTCTTAATCCAAATCTTTATTTGGATTTGGATTCTCTAAGTGGATAGACTTATCCTCTTATCCTAATGAATGCTCTAGATCCATATCCAAACCCATATTCACACATGTCACATGACTACTTAAGTTGTCATGCGACACCCTGATTAATCATATTAATCATGGGATTTAGGCCCATTAAGTAAATGGCTCATGTCCCTAGGTAGTTTCTATCCCATTTAGCTACAATTTGTATGGTGTAGGACCCCAACAATGACCTTACATAAGTGATGTGTGCACAATTTACATATAAATTCTTATGTTTTTGCAAGGTTTTGATGCTGATTTGTGTGAATTCTTACCCCAATTTAGCTTGATTTCAGGAAATTATCAAAGGGGAGAAGTCTAGGGGAAAAAGAACATAAAACCATGCTAAAAGATGCCAAATTGGAGGTAATACAGCCCAGCTGGGAGCAAGGCCCAACCGAGTGGTCAAAAGAGGGCTATTCGGCCCTTAAAGCCCATGCAACACTCTTTGGGAGAGCCCAAAGAGAGAACCCAGTTGTAGCCTTCCAAGGGAGCCTATTCGGCCCAGTAAGGAGGAGGTCCATTTGCAGCTCAAGAGCAGCCCAAATTGCAGCCCAAAAGAAGCTAGGGGCGGCAACTTCTAGAAAGTTCAAGAGAAGCTAAAGGTGCCAAACTTTCTAGATGAGGGAAAGGGGCTGAAGAGAAGGCTATAAAAGGTGCATGAGAGGAGAAGAAGGGGGATAAAAGAAAACCTTTTGGGGAGAAGAGAAAGATAGGCGCAAGAGAGGAGAAGAAAGGAGAAGATTCAAGAATATTCAAGAGAAGAAGAAGCTGATTCCAAATTTGGAGAAGAAGTCATTGGAAGAGATCAATCTAGGTTCTCTTCTTCCTTGATTTCTGCACAAGTGGTAATCGAATTTAGCTAGGGCTTTCATCGTTATTTTCTCCATTAATTCAATCTTTCTTGCTGCAATTGAATGATGTTTCATGTAATTTCAGATCTGTAATTAGTTCTCTAGGGTTATTCGAATGGATTAGATTCAATTTTGATGTTTCTTGATTAGAAATTTAATGGTTAGAACTGCTAGCCAAATTGATCTTAATCTTTGTAATGTCTGAATTGCTTGAAAAAGAATTTAGGCAATCTCAATTCTGTTTGACCGAACTATTCTTCTTTCTTGGAGTTTTTAGATTGCTCGAGAAAGAGTCTACAAATTCGGATCTGCTAATCAAGAACCGAATTGAGTGCAAGGTTAGAGATAACTTGCACAATTCGGTTGGTGATCATTCAATCTAAAATGATGCCCTAGAAATTATAGATCTTAATGCATACATGGGGATTAGATTCTTGCTAGAGATAGAAGAATCATCACTCATGCATAGAATGAACATGCGCTTAAAAGAGGTTGTTCATTGCCTTGGGGTTTCACCAAACCAAGGCTGAATCCTAATCTAATTGAAAGACCTAGAGATCTAATTGTTGAATCAATTATGTGCATAGTAATGGGATTAGGAGCTGATCCTTTAGATTAACAAAAGAAGGAGGGGGCAGCAGCCTAGAAGAGACATCCAATCAGTTTTTCCTTCTATGCTGAAATCACAAGAAGAGAGAATTCTGCACCCTGCGAATACTCTCTTGTAGCCTCCCTGTTTTTGCCGCCCTGTTTGCCAGTTCGATCTCCAGCTGTGGGAGAAGTCAAGATTCGATCTTGACATCAGTTCTTTGAGAAAGAATTGATAGGAAGCTGTGCTCACGTGCCATTCTGCTGTTTCTTGTGAAGGACAGAGTTCTTGGAGAAGAACACTGCTGATTCTGCTCCATCCTGCACTGCGCCATCTTCAGTGGGAGCAGTCTTTGGATCCTTCCTTGGGCGTGAACACCTTCGTTGGGGGATATTATTTCTCCGTATTAGGTATAATCCTCCCCTACTCCTTTTGGTTCAGATCTGGTTCAGTTTAAGGTTCAAGAATGATCCTTGAAAATATGATTTTCTAAATAGGGAATGCGATTCCCAGTTGATGGGAGAGAAAAATTTTTGAAATTCGCCCTCTAATTCCGCAATCTTCGGGCGTCCATACGATGGATCTCTCATCCTTTCAATGGTATCAGAGCCATGGTTCAAATCTTGAACCATTTTGTTTCAGATCTGAACCTGCGCAAAAGGGCAGAAGGTGTTCTACCCGATTTGTGCAGATATGGGTTTTGGGAAATCTGTTCCCAAAATTAATGGGCGAATAATCTAAAAATAATTTTACTTAAATCTTATTATTATTTAGAACTGTTCTTTATGATTTTCTTGATTTATGGGCTGTTCGTACAAGAAGAGATCGAATTCTTGTTTTGCGCAGGGAACCTGCAAGATTTGCAGTTTCTTGATTTATTCAATACATTTGGTCTGTAAATAATTTTTTTTTATTTTTAGACACAATGTATTAGGTATTCGATCTGATGTAATTATTAATAGAAATAGGATTTCTATTTATTTTATTTTGGATCGAGTGGCGGCGCAGAAAAGGAGATTTGGCAAAGAAGGAGATTTCGCAGATGGGAGAACTGCAATCTGCGATTTGCAGTTTGTGAAACTGCAAACTGTGATCTAACCTCTGTTTTGCAGGGTGGATTGTGCGAACAGCCCTGATTGACTGATTCTTGATTTTATTTTATCAGTATTTAATTTCAGATTATTTTCTTGAATTAAAGATTTAATTAAATATCAAACCCTAGACCCATTCGAACAAAGATTGGTTCAAATTGTTTGGACCGAATCTAGGATTTAATCAAGGCTGAATGTCAGCCCTAATTTTCCCACTAATGAGCCTAAGGATTGATGTTTAATTAAATGGTTAATTCGGCCCAACCTGTAAAGGCCCAGTTTTAAAAGGATAAAACTGCTAAAAGCCCACTTAACATTTAAAGCTATATGGGCTGAACCATTCGGCCCATGTACCTAGATAATATTAATGGTTAATATTATGGATTTAAAATGGGCTTCAAATTCGCCTTACAGATGGTTAATTGATTGGATCAATTTATACCTGCATGTGATGTATGGGATGTGTGATGTGCTACGTACATGGGCCATAAGTACTTGGCCCATGCTCCATCGACAGTTGCTCTTGTGCACACCATGGCTGAATGCACATCATTGCCATGGTATCCCTTTTGGTCATTGGATGACCTCCCTTAGTGGTGGGCCCCACACCTCATCGAGAGGTTACATGCGGAACCCTAGCCGATTTAGGCCCACCGAAATCTGGCTTTATGAAAGTCAGTGGGAGCCACTTTGGTTTGACCTAAAATAAGAACTAGGGCGTAATTAATTGTTCCCTCTAGCTAATATGAGTGCATGTGATAGGGAGATTCATATGATGAACTCTCTAAAGGCCCTCCATCATTAGCATGAGGATGGGACCTTCAGTAATGAGGAAACGCACCAGAAAATGGGCTATCCATTTGCTGTTGGGCTTGTCTGAGTGTTTCATAAGATGATAGGGGCGACATAGACCGATGTGGGAGGGGCTTCACCAGAAAATGGGAACTCTCTCACAGTACCTTGGCGTTCACGAACATGATGGGTAAGCACTCATTGGATAGAAATGTTTATCTGAAAACGGCTCTGAACCTTGTCTGACAGAGGCCAAAGGGAAAGCTCATGTGATGAGTGGATATGATCCTTCACAGAAAGGTGGTGGGGTTATGTAGCTGAAACAGTTGGCTCCATGCACCCTATGTGATTTCCCACATTTTCAGAGACAACCCGTAGTCTCCGTCATTGAGAAAGGAGGGAAATCTCAGAGACGAATAAATGGAAATGGAACGTAGATTAAAATCCATATCTATGAAATGAAAATGAATCAAATTAGGTTGTGGACTGTTGTTTGCCCTTTTATCAGAAAATGGCAAACGGATCATTTGCAAAACTGCTTGATGAAAACAAGTTGAAGGGCCCAAACTATGCAGACTGGTACAGGAACCTTATGCTGGTCCTAGCTTCTGAAAAGATGGACAAAGTGGCAAAGAATCCTGCCCCGGAGCGTCTGGGTGATAGGGCTTCTGAGGCCCGAAGGAGAGACTATCAAGAATTGGAGGAGAAAAATTCCCTTGCCCGGTGTTACATCATTGCCTCCTTGGACAACCCAATACAGAGGCAGTTCGATCAGATCGAACTTGCCAAAGACATATTGGACAGTCTAAGGACAATGTATGAAGAGAAGAATCGTTCTACTCGACAAAAGGTCTTGAAATAGTTCATGACCGCACAAATGTCCAAGGGTCAACGAGTTCACGACCATTGTCTTCGGATGATGGGATACATCAATGAACTGGAGGCTCTGGGATCCGGGCTGGACCTTGCAACCCAGATAGATGCTATCCTTAATTCTTTGCCTCCTTCCTTTAATCCGTTCATCATGAACTATAACATGAACAAGCTGAATGTCAGCTTGCAAGAGCTCAGCAATATGTTGCAAAGAGCTGAAGAACTTATTAGAAAGGATGAGCCTGTAGCCATGCTTGTTGAAGCTGGCAAGACATGCAAGAGAAAGAGGAAGGCAAAGAAGCCTCAGAAGAAAGCCACTAAGGGCAAGAAGCAGAAGAAAGACAAAGCATCGGATGCCTGTCTCTTCTGCAAGAAGACCGGCCACTGGAAAAGGAATTGTCCTGCCTACCTGGAATCCAAGAAAGGTAAATTTGAAACTTGTGTTATAGAAACCAATTTATTGGTAGCTTCTGTGTTCTAGTGTATTGACTCCGGGGCTTCAACTCATGCGTGTAACTCACTATAGGGGTTCAAGGTAAGTAGAAGGTTGAGTGAAGGAGAAGTCACACTCTACTTGGGGACTATTGCAACTGTTGCAGCCGCGGCCATAGGAACCGTGGAGTTATTTTTTAGAGAAGGAACATATGTACAGAAAGATTGTCTTTATGTGCAAAATTTAAGGAGAAATTTGATTTCTGTTTCAAAACTGTGTGCAGATGGTTATTCTGTCTTCTTTATTAATGCGATTACTATTAAAAGAAACAATAGATTCATCGCATACGGGGAACTAGAGAACGGTCTCTATGTTCTACATCATTCTCTAGAAACTAACATAACCGAAACTACGTCGGCTGAAATCCCCAAGAAAAGAGCCCGTGATACAGTTAATCCCACGTGCCTGTGGCATTACCAACTTGGCCACATCGGTGTTGACCGAATCACAAGGTTGGTAAAGGATGGTCCTTTGGATTTTATAACTATAGAAGATCTTCCCACCTGTGAGCCTTGTCTACAAGGCAAGATGACGAAACGGCCATTTAACGGTAAGCCTGAAAAATGTACAGGCACACTTGACCTAATACATACTGATGTATGTGGTCCCCTGAGTGTTAGGACACGCAATCAACACGTGTATTTCATCACCTTCACAGATGATTTTTCATGATATGGTTACGTGTACCTAATGAGACACAAGTCTGAATCTTTTGAAAAGTTCAAAGAGTTTAGACAAGAGGTTGAGAAACAGTTAGGGAGAGAAATCAAAGCCCTTCGATTAGATCGAGGTGGCGAGTATCTCTCTGACGAATTCAGGGACTACTTAAAGGACAATGGAATAGTATCACAATTAGCTCCTCCTGCTACACACAACTTAATGGTGTTTCAGAGAGGAGGAATAGGACCTTATTAGATATGGTCCGGTCGCTTCTCATACACTCAGAGTTACCCACATCCTTTTGGGGTTACGCATTAGAGACTGCGATTTACGTGCTGAATCGAGTTCTAACCAAATTGGTTCCAAATACTCCATATGAACTTTAGACCGGAAAGAAACCAAGTGTCAGACACTTGAAGATTTAGGGTTGTTCAGCACACATTAAAAGAACGAGTGTAGACAAGTTGGAATCCAAGACCAGCCGTTGCCTATTTGTAGGGTAGCCAAAAGGCTCAGTAGGTTACCTATTCTATGACCCAAGTGAGCAGAAAGTGTTCTGCAATCGAAATGCACAATTCTTGGAAACCGATTATATCTTGGACACCCATCGTTAGGAAGTTATTCTTGATGAGGAGAGCTCAGGAGCAGTGGGAAATGTCCCACAAGTTCCAGGTAGTGGCCAACCTAGAAGATCCACTCGGGTATCCAGGCCACCAGTCTGTTATGGTTATAACCAGGATAGTTACCTGGTGGAGACCTTGAATAGTGAGGAGGATCCCATGACTTACGTGAAAGCTATGTTGGACATAGATTCCCAAAAGTGGGTGGAGGCCATGAGAGCAGAGATGGACTCAATGGAGACCAATGGAGTCTGGACTCTAGTAGATCCACCCTCCGGGGTAAAAGCAATCAGTTGCAAATGGATTTACAAGAGGAAGAAGGGCCCCGATGGTAGGGTTGAGACCTTCAAAGCTCGTCTGGTGTGAAAGGGTACACTCAGAAAGAGGGCATCGATTATGAGAAAACCTTTTCGCCTGTGGCCATGCTTAAATCCATTAGGATTCTGCTAGCTGTAGCAGCATACCATGAATATGAGATTTGGCAAATGGATGTCAAAACTGCATTCCTGAATGGAGATCTTACTGAAGATATCTATATGCAGCAGCCGCAAGGCTTCATTGCTGCAGGACAAGAAAACATGGTATGTAAACTTAAAAGATCCATTTATGGACTTAAGCAAGTTTCTAGATGTTGGAACATCCGTTTTAACTCTACTGTCGAATCGTTTGACTTCGAGCAGAATCCGGATGAACCCTGTGTCTATAGGAAGTACAGTGGAGATAAGGTTACCTTCTTGGTTCTGTATGTAGATGACATTCTACTCATTGGAAATGATGTAGGAATGTTAACTACGGTGAAACTATGGCTATCGCAGCAATTCTCCATGAAAGATCTTGGAGAAGCCTCCTATATACTAGGTCTTCGACTCTATAGAGATAGATCAAAGCGGATAATAGGATTATCCCAATCTGCTTACATTGACAAAATAGTCAAAAGATACAGCATGGAAAACTCCAAGAAAGGAAATGTTCCTTTCAGGCACGGAGTCACTCTCTCTAAGAAGATGTCTCCCAAGACTTCTGAGGAGATTGATGGCATGAAAGACGTTCCCTATGCCTCAGCCATAGGGAGCATCATATATGCCATGCTGTGCACTCGTTCTGACATAGCTCAGGCAGTGAGGGCAGGAGCATTGGATTGCTGTGAAAAACATACTTAAGTACCTTCGAAGGACAAAAGAGTTTTGTCTAGTGTTCGACGGTAGTTCACTGCAGATCCAAGGGTATACAGATGCCGATTTCCAGTCGGACCCAGATGATAGAAAGTCTACATCTGGATATGTTTTCACGATAGTATCGTGTGCTGTTTGCTGGAAAAGCAGCAAATAGGGGTCCACGACCGAGGCCGAGTACATTGCCACAAGTGCGGCTGCCAAAGAAGCCGTGTGGATGAAGAAGTTCGTTCACGAGTTGGGAGTAGTTCCGTCCAGCACATCACCCATCCCATTGTTGTGTGACAACAATGGAGCCATTGCTCAGGCTAAGGAGCCACGAGCCCACTCGAAGTCGAAGCACATCGAGAGGAAGTACCACGTACAGTGGGAGATTGTTGGTAGAGGGGACGTTCTAATTCAGAATGTAGCATCAGCGGAAAATGTAGCAGACCCTTTGACAAAGCCACTATCACAGAAATTGTTTGAGAAACACATGGAAAGCATGGGATTCCGGCTAGTACCTGATTGGACCAAAGTGCAAGTGGGAGCTGTTAGATAGTTTTGTATGCCCTTAGCTTCAATCAAAATGATGTACTTTATGAATTTATTGTAAATGAATAAAAGTGCATATTTGATTCATGTTCCCTTGGTATGTTTTTGTGTAATACCCTTAAACTGGAAACTTAATGAGACTCGTGTTAGTTCAGAATGTTCACAGCCAATGGGTCGGTCTGGGGAGATCTATCCTGACAAGGCTGACACTGTGGTGCCACCAAGTCGGTTGGGGTGGCCTGTCTCAGCTACCATGGTGAGACCCTAGGCACATACAGTGTAGGATTAATTGAATCTTTGAACTGGACCTGATTTTCAGTATTGCCCTGGACCTTGGAGATTGATGGGCAAAACTAGAAAGTTACACCCGGCCCCTAGACTCGATTATGATACTGCACTAGGTGTCGGATTGGGCTGTCTTTGATATACCATTCAGTGAGATCCTTAGCGGGGGTCAAAACCTATGTATGTTGGGACTATCTGAAAATTCATCTGAGTGGGTGATCATAGTGACAGGATCAGCCCCTTTGTCGGACAAAGGTAATGATCGGGGATGCACTCTCACTGATGGAAACCAAGAATTCTGGCAGCCGATTTCAATCGTTGAGATTTGTTTTTGCAAAATATATTTTATATGAGATATAAAAGTATATATACTATGGTTTCTAAAATGTTTGCAAAAGGTTTTAATTCCCGGGATCCATATAAGTAGATAGTGCAACACTGTTCCTTGCAGCCGAGGGAGAGGTCCTCTCTTGTCGGGCAGTGTATGATCATTATGGGCATAGAGGTTAAGTGTAAGACCATTAAGGATAATACCTGATGGGCTAATTTTGCATCTGCCCACAGTCCCTGGGTGTTACAAGGTGGCTTGGCCCAGGGACCAATTAGGGTAAGTTTTGGGCCTATAGAGCCCATTCCATGGGTTTTTGGGGGTGCACTGTCCTTAACAGTGTATTCGGCCAGGCCTTGTAACAAAGGCTATGCTGAACCCATGTGGCTGATGTGTAGATCAATGCTTGGGTCCCACGCCATACAAGGAAGCCCAACTCAGTAGCAGCTAGAAAGGTTAAGTGAGCACATAAGCTTAATGGTCCTAAAGCCCATTTCGAACTGAGCTATTTATTTAGTTAATTAAAGGGGCGAATTCTGAGATGGATTAGCAGATAGGATAGGGTCTTGACCCTATCCACTGAGAGAGTCCAAATCTGAATGTGATTCAGATCTAGAAACCTCCTAATGAGATTAGGAGAAAGCTAATCTAATCTGCAGATAAGATAAGGGTTTATCCTTATCACCTGAAGAGAAGGCTGATCCAAATATGATTTGGATAAGCAGATCCTAATGGGATTAGGAGCTGATCCTTTAGATTAACAAAAGATGGAGGGGGCGGCAGCCTAGAAGAGACATCCAATTAGTTTTTCCTTCTATACTGAAATCACAAGAAGAGAGAATTCTGCACCCTGTGAATACTTTCTTACTGCCTCCCTGTTCTTGCCGCCCTGTTTACCAGTTCAATCTCCAGCTATGGGAGAAGTCAAGATTCGATCTTGACATCAGTTCTTTGAGATAGAATTGATAGGAAGTTGTGCTCATGTGCCATCCTGCTGTTTCTTGCGAAGGACAGAGTTCTTGGAGAAGAACACTGCTGATTCTGCTTCATCCTGTATTGCGCCATCTTCAGTGGGAGCAGTCTTTGGATCCTTCCTTGGGCGTGAACACCTTCGTTGGGGGATATTATTTCTCCGTATTAGGTATAATCCTCCCCTACTCCTTTTGGTTCAGATCTGGTTCAGTTTAAGGTTCAAGAATGATCCTTGAAAATATGATTGTTTAAATAGTGTATGCGATTCCCAGTTGAAGGGAGAGAATAATTTTTGAAATTCGCTCCCTAATTCCGCAATCTTCGGGCGTCCATATGATGAATCTCTCATCCTTTCAGAGAGTGCAACACTGTTCCTTGCAGCCGAGGGAGAGGTCCTCTCTTGTCGGGTAGTGTTTGATCATTATGAGCTGAGAGGTTAAGTGTAAGACTGGTGTGTAGGTGTTGGGCCCATAGAGTCCATTTGATGGGCTTGGTCCAGGGACCACTTACTGTAAGTGTTGGGCCCATAGAGTCCATTTGATGGGCTCAAGGGGTTCACTGGGCTTTCCAGTGAATTCGGCTAGGCCTTGTAACAAAGGCTGGGCTGAACCCATGTGGCTGGTGTGTAGATAAATGCTTGGGTCCTATGCCATACAAAGAAGCCCAACTGGGCAGTAGTTTGGAAACTTATTGAGCACTGATTACTTATTGGGCCTAAAGCCCATTTCGACCTGGGCTGATATGATCACCCACTTATGGGGGCCTAAAGCCCATTTCGACCTGGGCTGTTCTTGACATTAGTCTTGCAACAAAGGCTAAAATGATTCAGTGTTTAGTGTTTCCAGAGGATTCTTGTGAAGGATCCAGTGTGTAGGATGCACCCTGTTGGTTCTGTTCCATCCACAGCTGTGTCATCTTCAGCAAGAACGGATCTTGGAGCATTCTTTGGGCGTGAACACCAACTTTGGGAGATACTGCTTCTCCGGATCAGGTATATTTCTCCCATTTATCTTTTGGTATAGATCTGGTTTGATTATGGTTCAAGTAGGATCCTTGAATATTGTATTCTAAATTTAGGGAATATGATTCCCAGTTGGGAGAAGGTAGGAAATTTTTGAAATTCACCCACCCATTTCGCAACTTTTATGGCGTCCATTAGATGGATCCTACCTTTCTTTCAGTGGTATCAGAGCCACAGGTTCGAATCTTGAACCAAAAGAAAATCAGATCTGACCCTGCGCAGATGGATAGAAGGTGTTCTTTCAAGATTTGCGCAGATTGTTTTCTTTATTTCAAAAAACTGTTTCTTGTTAAGGGCGATTGATCTGAAATTAATTTTTATTAAATCCAAAATTTATTTAGAATTGTTTTTTATTTATTTTGATTTAATGGACTATTCGAACCTGGAGATCGCAGTGCAGATTTGGCGCAGATAGTCTGCGCACCCTTTTTCTTTCTATTTATTTATATTCGGTGTGTAAATATTTTTTTTTTATTTTTAGACTGAATGTATAGGATTTGATCAAGAATGTAATTATTAGAAATAGGATTTCTATTATTTTTCTTGATTAAAGAAGAAGGAAGAAGAAGGCGGCGCTGGAGATTTGCAGTTGGAGAAATCGCTTTCTGCGATTTGTAGTTTGTGAAACTGCAACCCTTGTGATTAACCTCTATTTTGCAGGTGGTGCGAACAGTCCATAGTTTGATTTGTGATTGTTTGAAATCAAAATTATTAATTTCAGATCTTTCATGAATTAATTCTTGAATTAAAAATCAGTTTTAGATCCTCTCGGACTAGATTGGACCAAAACTGTTTGGACCGAATCTAGGGTTCGATAGGGACTGTTTTTCAGTCTGTATTTCTCACACTTGCTGTTCCAAATCTGATGTTCAATTACAAGGATTAATTCGACCCACCTGTAAAGCCCAGTTTTAAAGGGTTAAAACTGCAAAAGGCCCATTACCGTGAGATAAGCTGTATGGGCCGAACTGCTATCTGCGATTCAGCCCATACACCTAGTAGTCATTAATTGTTAATGACTTAGATTTCAAATGGGCTATTCAATGGGCTTTACAGCAGTTAATTGATTGGATCAATTCCTCCTTTACATGTGATGTTTGGATGTTTGATGTGCTGCGACCATGGGCCATAAGTACTTGGCCCATGAAGACTCGTTAGTGGCTCTTGCGCACATCATGGCTAAATGCACATCATTGCCATAGTGTCCTTCAAGGTCATTGGATGACCCCTCTTTGCTTGGTGGGCCCCATAACCCTGAAAAGGGATGCGTACAGAACCCCTAGCCGATTAAGGCCCACCAGAAATCTGACTTTATGAAAGTCAGTGGGAGCCACTCTGGTTTGACCTAAATTAAAACTAGGGCGTTTTTGTTCCCTCTAGCAAATATGAATGCATGTGATTGGGAGACCCATATGATGGACTCTCTAAAGGCCTTCTGTCATTAGCACAATGATGGGTCCTTCAGTAATGAGGAAACGCACCATAAAATTGGGCTATCCATTTGCTGTTGGATCTATTAGAGTGTTTCATAAGATGTGATGTGTGGCTCATTGTGACACTAGCAAGTGCACTAGCCGTTCAAGTAATAAAGTAGTGAGTAAAGTATCGTTGCCACGAGGATTTAGGAAACAATTACCAATACTAAATTGAACATTTCTTATCTGATCAACAAATAAATCAAAACTCTAATGAAAGCTAAGAAATCCTAAATTAAAATCTATCTAAATCATTGGCCCAATTGCCTTCAATTCAGGTTAGAAGAGTAAGCAGTAAATGTCAATCTCAGAATTCAGCAATCTATCAATTTGGATCATTCGAATGAATCATGATTGAGCCTTGGTTTGGTGAAACCCCAAGGTCATGAACAGCCTCTCTCAAGTGCATGTTCATCCTATGCATGAGTGACGGTTCTTCTATCTCTAGCAAGAATCTAATCCCCATGCATGCATTTCTTCAAACACTTCTAAGGCATCAATTCAAATCTGAATTGATCACCAACTGAATTGTGCAAGTTATCTCTAACCTTGCACTCAATTCAGTTCTTGAATAGTAGATCTGAATTCCTAGAGTCTCTCTCAAGCACTCTAGGAATTCCAAGCTGTAGATTAATTCGCCCAATCTGAAATTTGCAGATCTGAATTCTCTTTCAAGCAATTCAGATCTTGCAATCTCAGATCTGAGAATTCAGATCTGAGTTTTGAAGGTTAGTTGGCCGAATTGATCTACAATCACACCCTTATTCAAGAAACTTCAAGTACAATACATGACCATTTGAATGAATCAAAAAGAATTAGATTGCTGAACTGAAATCTTACAAGCTGAAATACATCAAGGAAGAATGGAAACAAGGAGAAAGAAGAAAGAAAATATACAAAGAAACTGAATTCAAATCAAAAGAGAATGAAACAATAAATGATTTATTACAAAAGATCTTTGAAACACAAACCCTCAATTTGAACTCACCTTCTCTTCTAGCTTGCTTGTCTTGAACTTCCTTCAGCCCTTCTTCTTCTTCTTCCTTACGCCTAGCCTTCTTCTCTTCTCTTCTCTCAAGGTGGCCGAACCTCTAAGAGTGGGAGAGCCTTCCTCTCAAGCAATTGAACCACTTCTCCCCTCCTAGAGGCCTCCTTATATAGTTTTTCAAAGGGGCTCTTGCCCCTTCTTGAAGCCTCTAGAATACACCCCTCATGAACCTTCTAGAGTGCTCCCTCCTTCTCTTCAAGAAACTCCTAGAAGTTGCCGCCCCTAGCTCCCTTTGGGCTGCTATTTGGGCTACAACTTAGCTTGCTTTTGAGCTCATGTGGGCTACACTGTAGGCTGTTATTTGGGCTAAAAATGGGCTGGGCCAAAATTTCCTTCTTGCTAGGCTTATTCCCTTGGATTTTCTAAAGAGTTTCACTTGCTCTTCTTGGGCCGAATGAAATTCTCTTGCTCTCAAGGTTGGGCCGGACTGAAATTGGTAAATTTTGAGTTTTCTTTTCTTGCTTTTGCCTTCTTTTTATTGATTTGGCTCCCCCTGAAATCTTTTTGCAATCAAGCTAAAATAGGGCAAAATTTAATTAAACCATCATAAAATTTCATGCAAAATCCTCATAAAATATAGATAAATTGTAGGTTCATCAAGATGATAGGGGCGTCATAGACCGATGTGGGAGGGGCTTCACCAGAAAATGGGAACTCTCTCACGGTACCTTGGCGTAACCTGAATATGATGGGTAAGCACTCACTGGACAGAAAGGTTTACCTGAAAACGGCTCTGAACCTTGTCTGACAGAGGCCAAAGGGAAACTCATTTGATGATGGATATGATTCGTCACAGAAAGGTGGTGAGGTTATGTAGCTGAAACAGTTGGCTTCACGCACCCCATGTGATTTTCCACATTTTCAGAGACATTTCGTCGTCTCTGTCACTGAGAAAGGAGGGAAATCTCAGTGATGAACAAATGGGAATGGAACATAGATTAAAAGCCATATCAATGTAGGTAACATGAATCAAACTAAGGTTGTGGACTACTGATTTTGCTATTTTATCAGAAAATGGCAAACGGCTAATTTGCAAAGCTTCTAGACGATAACAAGCTTAAGGGCCCAAAATATGCCGACTGGTACAGAAATCTTATGCTGGTCCTAACTTCCGAAAAGTTAGACAAGGTAGTGAAAAATCCTGCCACGGAACGTCCGGGTGATAGTGAAAGAATGGTAGGATCCATTTAATGGACGCCATAAAGGTTGCGGAATGGGTGGGCGAATTTCAAAAATTTCCTACCTTCTCTCAACTGGGAATCATATTCCCTAAATTTAGAATACAATATTCAAGGATCCTACATGAACCATGATTAAACCAGATCTGTACCAAAAGATAAATGGGAGGAATATACCTGATCCGGAGAAGCAGTATCTCCCAAAGTTGGTGTTCACGCCCAAAGAATGCTCCAAGATCCGTTCCTGCTGAAGATCACACAGCTGTGAATGGAACAGAACCAGCAGGGTGCGTCCTACACACTGGATCCTTCACAAGAATCCTCTGGAAGTACTAAACACTGAATCCTTTTCAGTCTTTCTTGCAAGACTGATGTCAAGAACAGATTTCTTGACTTTCTTCTCTGCAAAGATCTAATCTTGCAATGGCAGATGGCGGCGGTAGGAGGAGATCTCCAAAACGAAAAAGGCTGAATTGCTTTTTCTGTTTTTCTAGAGAGTATGAATGAATTCTGATCTGAATTCGCAGGAGATATCCTATACCTCTTCAAGGTGGTTCGAAATCTCCTCCTTTCTTCTTGATTAAGCAACCCCCTTTTAGGAGTTATCCCAATCCAAATCAGTATTTGGATAGGGGATAATCTTAATCCTTTTGCAGATAGAGTTAGCTTATTCCTGATCTTATCAGGAGGTTACCAGATTCAAATCTAATTTGAATTTGGTCTCTAAGAGTGGATAAGGCTAAAGGCCCAATCCTTTTACTAACTTTAATCTCAAATTCGCCCCATGGATGGGTGATCATATCAGCCCACCTCGAAATGGGCTTTTGGCCCATTGAGTGTTCAGTGTCTAATTACTTTCCAATCTGCTGCCCAGTTGGGCTTCTTTGTATGGCGTGGGACCCAAGCATTGACCTACACCCCAGCCACATGGGTTCGGCCCAGGCTTTAATACAAGGCCCAGCCGAATTCACTGAAAAACTCAATGAACCCCTTGAGTCCATCATATGGACCCTATGGGCCCAACACTTACATTAAGTGGTCCCTGGGCCAAGCCATCTTATAAAAACCCAGGGACTGTGGGCAGGTGCAAGATTAGCCCATCAGGTATTATCTTCAATGGTCTTACACTTAACCTCTCAGCCCTTAATGATCAAGCACTGCCCGACAAGAGAGGACCTCTCCCTCGGCTACAAGGAACAGTGCCGCACTCTCCTCTCACATGGATCCCGGGAATTAAAACCATTTGCAAACATTTCGAAACCGTATATATATATAAATATATTAATTTTGCAAAACAAAATTCCAACGATTGAAATCAACTGCCGGCAGTTTGGTTTCCATCAGAGAGAGTGCATTCCCGATCATTACCCTTTGTCTGACAAAGTGGCTGATTCTGTCACTATGATCACCCACTCAGATGAATTCTCAAACTGCCCCAACATACCCAGGTTTTGATCCCCGCTAAGGATCTCACTGAATGGCATATCAAAGGCAGCCTGATCCAACACCTAGTGAAATGTCATAATCGAGTCTAGGGGTCAGGTGTAACTTTCCAGTTTTGCCCATCTATCTCCAAGGTCCAGGGCAATACTGGAAATCTGGTCCGGTTCAAGGATTCAAGTAATCCCATACTGCATGTGCCTCGGGTCTTACCCTGATGGCTGAGACAGGCCATCCCAACACTTGGTGGCACACCAGTATCAGCCTTGGCAGGATAAATCTTCCCAGACTTATCCAATTGCTGTGAACATTTAAAACTAACATGAGTCTCTATAAATGTCCAGTTTTAGGGTTTTACACAGAATTAAACCAAACAACATGAATCAAACATGCACTTTATTTATTTCCACTAAATAACAAAAGTACATCAAATCATATTGAAGCTAAGGGCATACAAAACTATCTAACAGATAGGGCTTCTGAGGCCCATAGGAGGGACTACCAAGAGTGGGAGGATAAGAACTCCCTAGCTCGATGCTTTGTCGTTGCCTCATTAGACAATTCAATACAGAGGCAGTTCGATCAGATCGAACTAGCCAAGGACATATTGGACAGTCTAAGAACAATGTATGAAGAGCAGAACCGTTCTACTCGACAGAAGGTCCTGAAATTGTTCATGACCGCGTAGATGACCAAAGGGCAGAAAGTTCATGACCATTGTCTTCGGATGATGGGATACATTAACGAACTTGAAGCTCTTGGATCCGGGCTAGATCTTGGCACGCAAGTGGATGCCATCCTCAATTCTTTGCCCTCTTCCTTCAATGTGTTCACAATGAACTACAATATGAATAAGCTGAATGTCAGCGTCCAGGAACTCAGCAATATGTTGTAGAGAGCCGAGGATCTACTGAAGAAGGAAGAGCCTGTGGTTATGCTTGCTGAAGCTAACAAATCGGGCAAGAAAAAGTGAAAGGCAAAGAAGCCTCAGAAGAAGGCTGCCAAACCTAAGAAGCAGAAGAAGAACAAGGCATCTGATGTCTATCACTTCTGCAAGCAGACCGGCCACTGGAAGAGGAATTGTCCCGCCTACCTGGAATCTAAGAAAGGTAACATCGAAACTTGTGTCATAGAAACTAACATGTTAGTTACTTCTGTGTCCTGGTGTGTTGACTCCATGGCTTCAACTCATGCATGTAACTCACTGCAGGGGTTCAAAGTTAGCAGAAGGTTGAGTGAAGGTGAAGTGACATTATTCTTGGGAACAACTGCAAGTGTTGCAGCAGCGGCAATAGGAACCGTAGAATTAGTTTTTAAAGAAGGAATGCTTGTACTTAAAGATTGTCTTTATGTACAGTACTTGAGAAGAAATTTAATTTCTGTTTCAAAACTATGTGCTGATGGATATACTGTTTATTTTAGTAATATGATTACTGTTAAACGGAATAATAAATTCATCGTATGCGGGGAACAAGAGAACGGTCTCTATGTTCTACATCCTTCTCTGGAAACTAACTTAACTGAAACTACGTCGGTTGAAAATCCCAAGAAAAGGAATCGTGATACAGTAAGTCCCACGTGCCTCTGGCATTACCGACTTGGCCATATTGGTATTGACCGAATCACAAGGCTGGTAAAGGATGGTCCTTTGGATTTTCTAACTGTAGAAAATCTTCCCACTTGTGAACCTTGCCTTCAAGGTAAGATGTCTAAGCGGCCATTTGACGGTAAGCCTGAAAGATCTGAAGGCACACTTGACCTAATACATACTGATGTATGTGGTCCCCTGAGTGTTAGGACACGGAATCAACACGTGTACTTCATCACCTTTACAGATGATTTTTCACGATATGGTTACGTGTAACTAATGAGACATAAGTCTGAATCATTTGAAAAGTTCAAAGAGTTCAGACAGGAAGTCGAGAAACAGTTATGGAGAGAAATTAAGGCCCTTCAATCAGATCGAGGTGGCGAGTATCTCTCTGACGAATTCAGGGACTACTTAAAGGCCAATGGGATAGTGTCACAATTAGCTCCTCCTGCTACACCTCAACTCAACGGTGTTTCAGAGAGGAGGAATAGGACCTTGTTAGACATGGTCCGGTCACTTCTTGTACGCTCACATTTACCCACATCCTTTTGGGGATACGCATTAGAGACTGCTATCTACGTGTTGAATCGGGTTCCAACCAAATCAGTTCCGAAAACTCCATATGAACTTTGGACCGGAAGGAAGCCAAGTGTAAGACACTTGAAGATTTGGGGTTGTCCTACACACGTTAAAAGAACAAGTGCGGACAAGTTGGAATCTAAAACCAGCCGTTGCCTGTTTATAGGCTACCCAAAGGATTCGGTGGGTTATCTATTCTATGACCTGAGTGAGCAGAAAGTGTTCTGCAGTCAAAACGCCCAATTCTTAGAATCTGATTACATCTTGGACACCCATCGTCAGGAAATAGTTCTTGATGAGGAGAGCTCAGGAGCAGTGGGAGATGTCCCACAAATTCCAGGTAATGACCCACCTAGAAGAACCACCTGGGTATCCAGACCACTAGTCCGATATGGTTATGACTAGGATAGTTACCTGGTGGAAACCTTGACTAGTGAAGAGGATCCCGTGACTTACGGGGAAGCTATGTTAGACATAGACTCCCAGAAGTGGGTGGAGGCCATGAGAGCTGAAATGGACTCAATGGAGACCAATGGAGTCAGGACTCTAGTGGATCTGCCCCCCGGGGTAAAAGCAACTGGTTGCAAATGGATCTACAAGAGGAAGAAGGGCCCCGATGGCAGGATTGAGACCTTTAAAGCTCGCTTGGTGGCGAAAGAGTATACTCAGAAAGAAGGCATCGACTATGAGGAAACCTTTTCGCCCGTGGCCATGCTTAAATCCATTAGGATCCTGCTAGCTGTAGCAGCGTACCATGACTATGAGATTTGGCAAATGGATGTCAAAACCCCGTTCCTGAATGGAGATCTTAGTGAAGATATCTACATGCAGCAGCCGCAAGGCTTCATTGCTACTGGTCAGGAACACATGGTATATAAACTTAATAGATCCATATATGGACTTAAGCAGGCTTCTAGGAGTTGGAACATCCGTTTTGATTTTGCAGTCAAAACGTTTGACTTTGAGTAGAATCCGGATGAGCCCTGTGTTTACAGGAAGTCCAGTGGGGATAAGATCACCTTTTTGGTGTTGTACGTGGACGATATCCTACTCATTGGGAATGATGTAGGAATGTTGACTTCGGTCAAGGTATGGCTATCACAGTTGTTCTCCATGAAAGATCTTGGAGAAGCTTCATACATACTGGGTTTTTGACTCTATAGAGATAGATCGAAGCGGATAATTGGATTATCCCAGGCTGCTTATATTGACAAAATTGTCAAGAGGTACAACATGGAAAACTCCAAGAAAGGAAACGTTCCTTCCAGGCACGGAGTCACTCTCTCCAAGAAGATGTCTCCCAAGACTTCTGAGGAGATTGAGAGCATGAGAGACGTTCCCTATGCCTCAGCCATAGGGAGCATCATGTATGCCATGCTGTGCACTCGCCCTGACATTGCTCAGGCGGTGAGTGTGGTAAGCAGATTCGATGGTAGTTCACTGCAAGTTCTAGGGTATACCGATGCCGATTTCCAGTCGGACCCAGATGATAGAAAGTCTACATCTGGGTATGTTTTCACAATAGGATCGTGTGCTGTTTGTTGGAAAAACAGCAAACAGGGGTCCACTGCAGACTCCACAACCGAGGCCGAGTACATTGCCGCAAGTGAAGCTGCCAAGGAAGCCGTGTGGATGAAGAAGTTCATTCACGAATTGGGAGCGATTCCATCCAGCATATCTCCCATCCCGTTGTTGTGTGACAACAATGGAGCGATCGCCCAGGCTAAAGAGCCTCGGGCTCACTCAAAGTCGAAGCACATCGAGAGAAAGTACAATGTACTGCGGGAGATCATTGGTAGAGGGGACGTCCTGATTCAGAAGGTAGCATCAGCGGATAATGTGGCAGACCCATTGACTAAGCCACTGACATAGAAGGTGTTTGAGAAACACGTGGAAAGTATGGGACTCCGGCTTGTACCAGATTGGACCTAAGTGCAAATGGGAGCTGTTAGACAGTTTTTGTATGCCCTTAGCTTCAATCTGATTTGATGTACTTTTGTTATTTAGTGGAAATAAATAAAGTGCATGTTTGATTCATGTTGTTTGGTTTAATTCTGTGTAAAACCCTAAAACTAGACATTTATAGAGACTCGTGTTAGTTTTAAATGTTCACAGCCATTGGATAAGTCTGGGGAGATTTATCCTGCCAAGGTTGATACTGGTGTGCCACCAAGTGTTGGGATGGCCTGTCTCAGCTACCAGGGTAAGACCCAAGGCACATGCAGTATGAGATTACTTGAATCCTTGAACCAGACCAGATTTCCAGTATTTCCTTGGACCTTGGAGATAGATGGGCAAAACTGGAAAGTTACACCTGACCCCTAGACTCGATTATGACACTTCACTAGGTGTTGGATCAGGCTGCCTTTGATATGCCAATCAGTGAGATCCTTAGCAGGGATCAAAACCTGGGTATGTTGGGGCAGTTTGAGAATTCATCTGAGTGGGTGATCATAGTGACAGAATCAGCCACTTTGTCGGACAAAGGGTAATGATCGGGAAAGGCACTCTCTCTGATGAAAACCAAACTGCCGGCAGTTGATTTCAATCATTGGAATTTTTTTTTGCAAAATTAATATATTTATATATATATGTACGGTTTTGAATTGTTTGCAAATGGTTTTAATTCCCGGGATCCATGTGAGAGGAGAGTGCGGCACTGTTCCTTGCAGCCGAGGGAGAGGTCCTCTCTTGTCGGGCAGTGCTTGATCATTAAAGGCTGAGTGGTTAAGTGTAAGACCATTGAGGATAATACCTGATGGGCTAATCTTGCACCTGCCCACAGTCCTTGGGTTTTTATAAGATGGCTTGGCCCAGGGACCACTTAATGTAAGTGTTGGGCCCATAGGGTCCATATGATGGACTCAAGGAGTTCATTGAGTTTTTCAGTGAATTCGGCTGGGCCTTGTATTAAAGGTTGGGCCGAACCCATGTGGCTGGTGTGTAGAACAATGCTTGGGTCCCACGCCAAACAAAGAAGCCCAACTGGGCAGCAGATTGGAAAGTAATTAGACACTGAACACTTAATGGGCCAGAAGCCCATTTTGAGGTGGGCTGATATGATCACCCACCCTTGGGGCGAATCTGAGATTAATGTTAGTAAAAGGATTGGGCCTTTAGCCTTATCCACTCTTGGAGACCAAATTCAAATTAGATTTGAATCTGGTAACCTCCTGATAAGATCAGGAGTAAGCTAACTTTATCTGCAGATATGATTAAGATTATCCCCTATCCAAATACTGATTTGGATTGGGATAACTCCTAATTAGGAGGATTCTTAATCAAGAAGAAAGGAGGAGAAACCCTAACCAAGAAAGAGAAATATCAGATTTTGAACCACCTTGAAGAGATATAGGATATATCCTGCGAATTGAGATAGGATCTCATTCATACTCCAGAAAAGAGAAAGGCAGTTCAGCCTTTTCGCCTTTAGAGTTCTCCTCCTGCCGCCGCCATCTTTTTTGCAAGATTAGATCTTTGCAGAAAAAGAAAGTCAAGAAATCTATTCTTGACATTAGTCTTGCAACAAAGACTAAAATGATTCAGTGTTTAGTGCTTCCAGAGGATTCTTGTGAAGGATCCAGTGTGTAGGACGCACCCTGTTGGTTCTGTTCCATCCACAGCTGTGTCATCTTTAGCAGGAACGGATCTTGGAGCATTCTTTGGGCGTGAACACCAGCTTTGGGAGATACTGCTTATCCGGATCAAGTATATTCCTCCCATTTATCTTTTGGTACAGATCTGGTTTGATTATGGTTCAAGTAGGATCCTTGAATATTGTATTCTTAACTTAGGGAATATGATTCCCAGTTGGGAGAAGGTAGGAATTTTTTGAAATTCGCCCACCCATTTTGCAATCTTTATGGCGTCCATTCGATGGATCCTACCATTCTTTCATCAACCACATGGGTTCGGCCCTGCCTTTGTTACAAGGCCTAGCCGAATACACTGTTATGGACAGTGCACCCCCTGAAACCCATCAAATGGGCTCAATGGGCCCAACACTTACACTAAGTGTTCCCTAGGCCAAGCCACCTTGTATCACCCAAGGACTGTGGGCAGATGCAAGATTAGCCCATCAGGTATTACCCTCAATGGTCTTACACATAACATCTCAGCCCATAATGAACATACACTGCCCGACAAGAGAGAACATCTCCCTCAGCTGCAAGGAACAGTGCTGCACTCTTTACTTATATGGATCCCGGGAATTAAAACCTTTTTGCAAACCTTTTAGAAACAATAATACATATATACTTTTATATCTCATATAAAATATACATTGCAAAACAAATCTCAATGATTGAAATCGGTTGCCGACAGTCTTGGTTTCCATCAGTAAGAGTGCATCCCCAATCATTACCTTTGTCCGACAAAGGGGCTGATCCTGTTACTATGATCACCCAGTCAAATGAATTCTCAAATGGGTACCATCTGTCCTTGCACCGAACTGCTGTGAATTTTTGGCCATGTTGGAAATTAATTCCCTAGAAAACTTCGGGTGTCTTGTTTATTAGAGCTCCTCCACTGGCTGCATCGACCATACTTTTATCCATGGGCTGGAGCCCTTCATAGAAGTATTGGATTAAAAGTTGTTCGGGTATTTGGTGTTGTGGACACCTAGCAACATGTTGTTTAAATCTTTCCCAATATTCATATAGTGTCTCACCACCAATTTACCGAACTCCACATATTTCTTTTCTTATGTTAGCAGCCTGGGATGCAGGAAAATATTTATCCAAAAATATCCTATTCATCTCATCCCATGTGTGTATTGAACTGGGAAGAAGAATATACAACCAATCCTTTGCTTTATCTCGTAAAGTAAATGGAAAGGCTATGAGTTTTACCTGGTCCTCGGTAATACCTTGGTGCTTTATGCTCAAACAGACGAAATGGAATTCCTTTAGATGCTTATGAGGGTCCTCACCTGGAAAACCATGAAATATAGGCAATAGTTGTATCAAACCAGATTTCAGTTCAAAAGCTACCTCAAGAGTGGGATATGTTATACATAAGGGCTGTTGGTTCATAATCGGTGCAGTCAACTCCCTCAATGTCCTCTCTCTGTCAGCCATTCTTTCTCCTTCAAAAATGGGAAGATCACAAGCTGGTAGATCGAAATCTGAATTCACCCCTTTAGGTGAACGCTCCTTCCTTTGCTTTTCCTCCTTCCTTAAACGACGGGTAGTCTTCTCAATTTCGGGTTTGTACTCGAGTTCACCACATTGAGAAGCACGAGTCATAAAACAAGAAGGTTAACACAAATAGAAGGAAATAACTAAGAAAATAAATTTGCTCCCCGGCAACAGTGCCAAAATTTTGACGGGTTTGTCGAAGCCCTCAAAATTAATGCTAGTCCCACAATAAGATATTCGCAGTAAAATTAATACTAGGTCGAATTCCAAAGGGAGCTAACAGTAATCTCTTAGCCGAATGGATAATATTACTGAGTTGGAAAATTAAATACTGAAATTAAAAGAAGAAATAGCAAACAAACAAGAGAAATCAGCCTTATCGAATTCTGGTTCAGGGGTTCGGTTTAGCCAATTGACCATCGATCATAGGTATCCCTGGAAATCTTGCAATTCAAGCATTTAACCTTAGACTTATTAGGATAGCCATAATAAACCTTGTGTTTTCCTAATACATCTTATCAAACCCAACATTCAATCAACACTTATCACTACTCAACTGGGTACAATAGCATTCCATATTAACCAGTGATAGCATTAAGATTTGTGAAAACAGTTAAACCAAAACAACAATAATTGAGATAGCTGCAATTATTGCATCTTGTTCCATCGATTTCTTTTAGGTTAAACCATGTCAATACATTGGTCAAAGGCTGTCACGAACAATTTACCCAAAAAGATATTAACCTAATTGTTACTTGTACCACTATTCGTGACAATTACGGATCACCGAAATCATGGATAGCAATAGGAAAATCAACATTAATTCAGTTTGTCAAACTAATTAACATTAACATCTAATGAAAATGAAAATATGCACCAGAATCAATGAATACTTGAATTAGAAAACAAGAACTGAAATTAAATACAGAACCTCACAATGACTCAATCGAACCTCCCCCTTGAACCAGAAAAGAGAAGTTTAGCTGCTCATGATCTTCGAACCCTCCATGCATTTCTTCTCTATGGCCGAACTGCTCTCTTGGTAGCTTGAGTTGCTTGGTGATCTCTTGGATCTTGGGGTGAGTGATGCTAGAGCTGGTCCACCCCCCTCTTTATATAACCAAAGGAGAGGGCTGTTTTCCAACTCCTTCTAGGAGATCATCTTATCTTCAGGGAGTCCTGATCTTCTTTGAACTAATCCTATCCTATCTCTTATCTAATCCCCAACCTTCTTATCTTTATAGGATTACATTCAACATTCTGATCTAATAAGAATCTCTCCCTCCTTGGAGGTTACATTCGAATTAGGACTCTAGGTTCTTGCATCCGAGTTGGGCTTCTCTGATAACTTGGGCTGCTTCCAGGTTCTTCTGCGAGTTGGGCTTCAGCTGTGAAATGGGCTTGGCTACGAACTTGCTCCAACTTCGGGCCCAGTTTCGTACTCGATACAGAATGAATATGCCAAAACCCAAAACAAAATAGTTGTGGGCATTCCTTTCATATTTCTAAATTTTCTTGAATTGTCCAATTCGAAGTCCGGAATTGAGAGTTATTCCCAGATTACTGACTGTCGCCGAAACTGTGCAACATCTCCCGTTTTGCCCTATCTTCTTCCAATTGCCTTCTTTATTGCCCTGAATCGAAATACAAGAGTAATTAGTCCATTTAAGTGCTAAAGTAATGTAAAAATATGAAAATTAGGGGCTAAAATAGGATTTTTTTTACTCTCATCAAATCCCCCCACACTTAAACTTTGCCCGTCCTCGGGCAAGGCAAAACTAAAGCAAAACAAGAGAAACTAACTATTGAATTTCTCTTCTTCTCTATATGAGGCTTGGTCCATTGCATGCTTCAGTCCAGTCTTGGTAACCTTCCCCCTTTCATCTCTTTCTCCCCTGCTTCTTGTCCAAGGGTGATTGCAAATCACCATTCCTCATGGTCACAGGTTAAATCAATAGTCATGGAAACAAGCCATCCACCGGCTGAACCTTCTTGGACTGAACAAGTTGAAAGGATGAGAGGTCCATCATATGGACGCCCGAAGATTGCGGAATTAGGGGGCGAATTTCAAAAATTTTTCTCTCCCTTCAACTAGGAATCACATTCCCTATTTAGAAAATCATATTTTCAAGGATCATTCTTGAACCTTAAACTGAACCAGATCAGAACCAAAAGGAGTAGGGGAGGATTATACCTGATACGGAGAAATAATATCCCCCAACGAAGGTGATCACACCCAAGGAAGGATCCAAAGACTGCTCCCACTGAAGATGGTGCAGTGCAGGATGGAGCAGAATCAGCAGTGTTCTTCTCCAAGAACTCTTTCCTTCGCAAGAAACAGCAGGATGGCACGTGAGCACATCTTCCTATCAATTCTTTCTCAAATAACTGATGTCAAGATCGAATCTTGACTTCTCCCACAGCTGGAGATCGAACTGGCAAACAGGGCGGCAAGAACAGGGAGGCGGCAAGAGAGTATTCGCAGGGTGCAGAATTCTCTCTTCTTGTGATTTCAGCACAGAAGGAAAAACTGATTGGATGTCACTTCTAGGCTGCCGCCCCCTCCTTCTTTTGTTAATCTAAAGGATCAGCTCCTAATCCCATTAGGAGCTGCTTATCCAAATCATATTTGGATCAGCCTTCTCTTCAGGTGATAAGGATAAACCCTTATCTTATATGTAGATTAGATTAGCTTTCTCCTAATCTCATTAGGAGGTTTCTCGATCTGAATCACATTCAGATCTAGACTCTCTGAGTGGATAGGGTCAAGACCCTATCCTATATGCTAATTCATCTCAGAATTCGCCCCTTTAATTAACTAAATAAATAGCCCAGTTCGAAATGGGCTTTAGGCCCATTAAGCTTATGTGCTCACTTAACCTTCCTAACTGCTGCCCAGTTGGGATTCCTTGTATGGCGTGGGACCCAAGCATTGAACTACACATCAGCCACATGGGTTCTGCCCAGCCTTTGTTAACAGACCTAGCCGAATACACTGTTAAGGACAGTGCACCCCTGAAACCCATTGAATGGGCTCTATGGGCCCAACACTTACCCTAAGTGGTCCCTGGGCCAAACCACCTTGTAACACCCAGGGACTGTGGGCAGATGCAAGATTAGCCCATCAGGTATTATCCTTAATGGCCTTACACTTAACCTCTCAGTCCATAATGATCATACACTGCCCGACAAGAGAGGACCTCTCCCTCGGCTGCAAGGAACAGTGTTGCACTCTCTACTTATATGGATCCAGGGAATTAAAACCTTTTGCAAACATTTTAGAAACCATAGTATATATACTTTTATATCTCGTATAAAATATATTTTGCAAAAACAAATCTCAATGATTGAAATCGGCTGCTGGCAGTCTTGGTTTCCACCGGTGAGAGTGCATCCCCGATCATTACCTTTGTCTGACAAAGGGGCTGATCCTATCACTATGATCACCCACTCAGATGAATTTTCAAACAGTCCCAACATACCCAGGTTTTGACCCCCGCTAAGGATCTCACTGAATGGTATATCAAAGACAGCCCAATCCGACACCTAGTGCAGTATCATAATCGAGTCTAGGGGTCAGGTGTAACTTTTCAGTTTTGCCCATCAATCTCCAACGTCCAGGGCAATACTGAAAATCTGGTCCAGTTCAAAGATTCATTTAATCCTACACTGTATGTGCCTAGGGTCTCACCCTGGTGGCTGAGACAGGCCACCCCAACCGACTTGGTGGCACCACAGTGTCAGCCTTGTCTAGATAGATCTCCCCAGACCGATCCACTGGCTGTGAACATTCTAAACTAACACGAGTCTCATTAAGTGTCCAGTTTAAGGGTATTACATAGAAACATACCAATGGAACATGAATCAAATATGCACTTTTATTCATTTACAATAAACTCATAAAGTACATCATTCTGATTGAAGCTAAGGGCATACAAAACTGTCTAATAGCTCCCACTTGCACTTAGGTCCAATCAGGTACTAGCTGGAGTCCCATGCATTCCATGTGTTTCTCAAACACTTTCTGTGATAGTGGCTTTGTCAATGGGTCTGCTACATTTTTCGTTGATGCTACCTTCTGAATTAGGGCATCCCCTGTACCAACAAACTTCTGCAGTACGTGGTACTTCCTCTCGATGTGCTTCGAGTTCGAGTGGGCTCGTGGCTCCTTAGCCTGAGCAATGGCTCCATTGTTGTTACACAACAATGGGATGGGTGATGTGCTGGACAGAACTACTCCCAACTTGTGAACGAATTTCTTCATCCACATGGCTTCTTTGGCAGCCTCTTTCGGCAAAGTACTCGGCCTCGGTCGTGGAGTCTGCAGTTGATCCCTGTTTGCTGCTTTTCCAGCAAACAGCACACAATCCTATCGTGAAAACATATCCAGATGTAGACTTTCTATAATCTGGGTTCGACTGGAAATCGGCATCTGTATACCCTTGGATCTGTAGTGAACTACCATCGAACACTAGAAAAAACTCTTTTGTCCTTCGAAAGTACTTAAGTATGTTTTTCACAGCAATCCAATGCTCCTGCCCTGGGTTGGCCTGAAATCTGCTTACTACACTCACTGCTTGAGCTATGTCAGGACGAGTGCACAACATGGCATATATGGTGCTCCCTACGGCTGAGGCATAGGGAACATCTTTCATGCCATCAATCTCCTCAGATGTCTTGGGAGACATCTTCTTGGAGAGAGTGACTCCGTGCCTGAAAGGAACATTTCCTTTCTTGGAGTTTTTCATGCTGTATCTTTTGACTATTTTGTCAATGTAAGCAGATTGGGATAATCCTATTATCCGCTTCGATCTATCTCTATAGAGTCAAAGACCCAATATATAGGAGGCTTCTCCAAGATCTTTCATGGAGAATTGCTATGATAGCCATACTTTCACCATAGTTAACATTCCTACATCATTCCCAATGAGTAGAATGTCATCTACATACAGAACCAAGAAGGTAACCTTATCTCCACTGTACTTCCTATAGACACAGGGTTCATCCGGATTCTGCTCGAAGTCAAACGATTTGACAGCAGAGTTAAAACGGATGTTCCAACATCTAGAAACTTGCTTAAGTCCATAAATGGATCTGTTAAGTTTACATACCGTGTTTTCCTCTCCTGCAGAAATGAAGCCTTGTGGCTGCTGCATATAGATATCTTCAGTAAGATCTCCATTCAGGAATGCAGTTTTGACATCCATTTGCCAAATCTCATAATCATGGTATGCTACTACAGCTAGCAGAATACTAATGGATTTAAGCATGGCCACAGGCAAAAAGGTTTCCTCATAATCGATGCCCTCTTTCTGAATGTACCCTTTCACCACCAGACGAGCTTTGAAGGTCTCAACCCTACCATCGGAGCCCTTCTTCCTCTTGTAAATCCATTTGCAACCGATTGCATTTACCCCGGAGGGTGGATCTACTAGAGTCCAGACTCCATTGGTCTCCATTGAGTCCATCTCTACTCTCATGGCCTCCACCCACTTCTGGGAATCTATGTCCAACATAGCTTCTGCATAAGTCACGGGATCCTCCTCACTAGTCAAGGTTTCCACCAGGTAACTATCCTGGTCATAACCATAATGGACTGGTGGCCTAGATACCCGAGTGGATCTTCTAGGTTGGTCACTACCTGGAACTTGTGGGACATCTCCCACTGCTCCTGAGCTCTCCTCATCAGGAACAACTTCCTGACAAAGGGTGTCCAGGATATAATCGGTTTCCAAGAATTGTGCATTTCGATTGTAGAACACTTTCTGCTCACTTGGGTCATAGAATAGTTAACCTACAGAGCTTTTTGTGTAGCCTACAAATAGGCAACGACTGGTCTTGGATTCCAACTTGTCTGCACTCGTTCTTTTAATGTGTGTTGGACAACCCCAAATCTGCAAGTGTCTGACACTTGGTTTCTTTCCGGTCCAAAGTTCATATGGAGTAATCGGAACCGATTTGGTTGGAAGCCGATTCAGCACGTAAATCGCAGTCTCTAATGCGTAACCCTAAAAGGATGTGGGTAAGTCTTGAGTGTATGAGAAGCGACCGGACCATATCAAATAAGGTCCTATTCCTCCTCTCTGAAACACCATTAAGTTGTGGTGTAGCAGGATGAGATAATTGTGATACTATCCCATTGTCCTTCTGCTTACCTTGAACCCCTGCAGTGAGTTACACGCATGAGTTGAAGCCCCGGAGTCAATACACCAAGACGCAGAAACTACCAATAAATTGGTTTCTATAACACAAGTTTCGAAGTTACCTTTCTTGGATTCCAGGTAGGCAGGACAATTCCTTTTCCAGTGGCCGGTCTTCTTGCAGAAGTGACAGGCATCCAATGCTTTGTCTTTCTTCTGCTTCTTGCCCTTAGTGGCTTTCTTCTGAGGCTTCTTTGCCTTCCTCTTTCTCTTGCCTGTCTTGCCAGTTTCAACAAGCATGGCTACAGGCTCATCCTTTCTAATCAGTTCTTCAACTCTTTGCAACATATTGCTAAGCTCTTGCAAGCTGACATTCAGCTTGTTCATGTTATAGTTCATTATGAATGGATTAAAGGAAGGAGGCAAAGAATTAAGGACAGCATCTATCTGGGCTGCAAGGTCCAGCCCAGATCCAAGAGTCTCCAGTTCATTGATGTATCCCATCATCCGAAGACAATGGTCATGAACTTGTTGACCCTTGGACATTTGTGCGGTCATGAACTGCTTCAAGACCTTTTGTCGAGTAGAACGATTATGCTCTTCATACATTGTCCTTAGACTGTCCAATATGTCTTTGGCAAGTTCGATCTGATCGAACTGCCTCTGTATCGGGTTGTCCAAGGAGGCAATGATGTAACACCGGGCAAGGGAGTTTTTCTTCTCCCATTCTTGATAGTCTCTCCTTCGGGCCTCAAAAGCCCTATCACCCGGACACTTCGGGGCAGGATTCTTTGCCACTTTGTCCAGCTTTTTAGAAACTAGGACCAGCATAATGTTCCTATACCAGTCGGCATAGTTTGGGCCCTTCAACTTGTTGTCATCAAGCAGTTTTGCAAATGATCCATTTGCCATTTTCTGATAAAAGAGCAAACATCAGCCCACAACCTAATTTGATTCATGTTCATTTCATAGATATGGATTTTAATCTACGTTCCATTTCCATTTATTCGTCTCTGAGAGTTTCCTCCTTTCTCAGTGACGGAGACTACGGGTTGTCTCTGGAAATGTGGGAAATCACATAGGGTGCATGGAGCCAACTGTTTCAGCTGCATAACCCCACCACCTTTCTGTGAAGGATCATATCCACTCATCACATGAGCTTTCCCTTTGGCCTCTGCCAGACAAGGTTCAGAGCCGTTTTCAGGTAAACCCTTCTGTCCAGTGAGTGCTTACCCATCATGTTCGTGAACGCCAAGGTACCGTAAGAGAGTTCCCATTTTCTGGTGAAGCCCCTCCCACATCGGTCTATGACGCCCCTATCATCTTACGAAACACTCAGACAAGCCCAATAGCAAATGGATAGCCCATTTTCTGGTGCGTTTCCTCATTACTGAAGGACCCATCCTCATGCTAATGATGGAAGGCCTTTAGAGAGTTCATCATATGAATCTCCCTATCACATGCACTCATATTAACCGGAGGGAATAGTTAATTACGCCCTAGTTCTTATTTTAGGTCAAACCAAAGTGGCTCCCACTGACTTTCATAAAGCTAGATTTCGGTGGGACTAAATCGGCTAGGGTTCCGCACGTAACCTCTCGATGAGGTGTGGGGCCCACCACTAAGGGAGGTCATCCAATGACCAAAAGGGACACCATGGCAACGATGTGCATTCAGCCATGGTGTGCGCAAGAGCCACTGTCGATGGAGCATGGGCCAAGTACTTATGGCCCATGTACGTAGCACATCACACATCCATACATCACATGCAGGTATAAATTGATCCAATCAATTAATCATCTGTAAGGCCCATTTGAAGCCCATTTTAAATCCATAATATTAACCATTAATATTATCTAGGTACATGGGCTGAATGGTTCAACCCATATAGCTTTAAATGTTAAGTGGGCCTTTACAGGATGGGCCGAATTAACCATTTAATTAAACATCAATCCTTAGGCCCATTAGTGGGAAAATTAGGGCTGACTTTCAGCCTTGATTAAACCCTAGATTCGGTCCAAACAATTTGAACCAATCTTGGTTCGAATGGGTCTAGGGTTTGATCTTTAATTAAATCTTTAATTCAAGAAAATAATCTAAAATTAAATACTGATAAAATAAAATCAAGAATCAGTCAATCAGGGCTGTTCGCACAATCCACCCTGCAAAACAAAGGTGAGATCACAGTTTGCAGTTTAACAAACTGCAAATCGCAGATTGTAGTTCTCCCATCTGCGAAATCTCCTTCTCTGCGAAATCTCCTTCTCTACGAAATCTCCTTTTCTGTGCCACCATCTTCGATCCAAAATAAAATAAATAGAAATCCTATTTCTATTAATAATTACATTAGATCGAATACCTAATACATTGTGTCTAAAAATAAAAAAAAAAAATTATTTACAGACCAAATGTAATGAATAAATCAAAAAACTGCAAATCTTGCAGGTTCCCTGCGCAAACCAAGAATTCGATCTCTTCTTGTACGAACAACCCATAAATCAAAAAAATCATAAAGAACAGTTCTAAATAATAATCAGATTTAAGTAAAATTAATTTCAGATTATTTGCCCATTAATTTTGGGAACAGATTTCCCAAAACCCATATCTACGCAAATCGGGTAGAACACCTTTTGCCCATTTGCGCAGGTTCAGATCTGAAACAAAATGGTTCAAGATTTGAACCATGGCTCTGAACCACTGAAAGGATGAGAGATCCATTGTATGGACGCCCGAAGATTGCAGAATTAGGGGGCGAATTTCAAAAATTTTTCTCTCCCTTCAACTGGGAATCGCATTCCCTATTTAGAAAATCATATTTTCAATGATCATTCTTGAACCTTAAACTGAACCAGATCTGAACCAAAAGGAGTAGGGGAGGATTATACCTGATACGGAGAAATAATATCCCCCAACGAAGGTGTTCACACCCAATGAAGGATCCAAAGACTGCTCCCACTGAAGATGGCGCAGTGCAGGATGGAGCAGAATCAACAGTGTTCTTCTCCAAGAACTCTGTCCTTCGCAAGAAACAGCAGGATGGCACGTGAGCACAGCTTCCTATCAATTCTTACTCAAAGAACTGATGTCAAGATCGAATCTTGACTTCTCCCACAGCTGGAGATCAAACAGCCAAATAGGGTGGCAAGAACAGGGAGGCGGCAAGAGAGTATTCGCAGGGTGCAGAATTCTCTCTTCTTGTGATTTTAGCACAGAAGGAAAAACTGATTGGATGTCACTTCTAGGCTGCCACCCCCTCCTTCTTTTGTTAATCTAAAGGATCAGCTCCTAATCCCATTAGGAGCTGCTTATCCAAATCATATTTGGATCAGCCTTCTCTTCAGGTGATAAGGATAAACCCTTATCTTATCTGCAGATTAGATTAGCTTTTTCCTAATCTCATTAGGAGGTTTCTAGATCTGAATCACATTCAGATCTGGACTCTCTGGGTGGATAGGGTCAAGACCCATTCCTATCTGCTAATCCATCTCAGAATTCACCCCTTTAATTAACTAAATAAATAGCCCAGTTCGAAATGGACTTTAGGCCCATTAAGCTTATGTGCTCACTTAACCTTCCTAACTGCTGCCCAGTAGGGCTTCCTTGTATGGCGTGGGACCCAAGCATTGATCTACACATAAGCCACATGGGTTCTGCCCAGCCTTTGTTACAAGGCCTAGCCAAATACACTGTTAAGGACAGTGCACCCCCTAAAACCCATCGAATGGGTTCTATGGGCCCAACACTTACCCTAAGTGGTCCTTGGGCCAAGCCACCTTGTAACACCCAGGGACTGTGGGCAGATGCAAGATTAGCCCATCAGGTATTATCCTCAATGGTCTTACACTTAACCTCTCAGCCAATGATCATACACTGCCCGACAAGAGATGATCTCTCCCTCGGCTGCAAGGAACAGTGTTGCACTCTCTACTTATATGGATCCCGGGAATTAAAACCTTTTGCAAACATTTTAGAAACCATAGTATATATACTTTTATATCTCATATAATATCTATTTTGCAAAAACAAATCTCAACGATTGAAATCGGCTGCCGGCATTCTTGGTTTCCATCAGTGAGAGTGCATCCCCGATCATTACCTTTGTCTAACAAAGGGGCTGATCCTGTCACTATGATCACCCTCTCAGATGAATTTTCAAACAGTCCCAACATACCTAGGTTTTGACCCCCGCTAAGGATCTCATTGAATGGTATATCAAAGACAGCCCAATCTGACACTTACTGCAGTATCATAATCGAGTCTAGGGGCCGGGTGTAACTTTCCAGTTTTGCCCATCATTCTCCAAGGTCCAGGGCAATACTGAAAATCTGGTCCAATTCAAAGATTCAATTAATCCTACACTATATGTGCCTAGGGTCTGACCCTGGTAGCTGAGACAGGCCACCCCAACCAACTTGGTGGCACCACAGTGTCAGCCTTGTCAGGATAGATCTCCCTAGACCGACCCACTGGCTATGAACATTCTAAACTAACACGAGTCTCATTAAGTGTCCAGTTTAAGGGTATTACACAGAAACATACCAAGGGAACATGAATCAAATATGCACTTTTATTCATTTACAATAAACTCATAAAGTACATCATTCTGATTGAAGCTAAGGGCATACAAAACTGTCTAACACAAGTACCCATTGCTTTAACAAACCAATTTTGCCAAATTCAATTATCTTTCTTGTTTCTTAGATCAAAACAAGGTGTGTTATTGCCATAAGCTTGCTATGCATCACATCTCCACCACTTAGTTTGAATTTCAAGGATCTGAAGTTGAGAATGGGGTTGGAGTTCTAGGGTGAGTGCATTTTATTCTCCATCTCACCCTTTCCTTTCGCTTCTAAATGTGAGTGCATTTTATGCTCCATCTCACATTTTCCCTTCGCTTCTAGATGTGAGTGCATTTTATGCTCCATCTCACATTAATCACGAAATATTTCCCACCCTCTTTTTTTGTTTTTTTTTTGATAAAAATCACAGGGTCTCGCCGCCTGATCCATGAATTTATTGATCGTGGTCTCAATATGCCTAACACAGCAAGTTCTAGAATAAACTTACCATGTTTGATAGATAATTATGTGAAAATCAATCAAACCCTTATGCATCTTGCCTATTGATCGATTAAAATAATGAGGTACCATATGCAGCCAAGAGAGATTCAGTTAGTCATACTTGCATCCTATCATATCTATTCAGCCTAGGCACATGATTCTTGATAAGTTGAAATCGTTCAAGGATAAGCTTCCAGGGAGCAGAAATTTTAAAAGGTAAGGTTAAGAAGTGATGATCGAAGCATGCTAGGGTTATCGCAAATTTCCATCAGGTTTCCCTAATCCCCCCACACTTAACTTATACATTGTCCCCAATGTATGTGATTATGCATGAAGTAGAAGGATTTGGGGGTACTTCCCTGTTCATCTTGTTGGGTGCCTGCTAAACACAAAAATCAAAACCAAATAAAATAACGAAACTAACTAAACACAATGGGTTGGCTCCCACAAGCGCAATTGTTTAACGTTATTATGCTCGACGTTCTCCTCTGCTCCTTTAATCCAATGAATACCGATGAATGTCCAACGAGATGTCTACCGTAGAGGAGACACTTGCATCCTCGTGGAACAACTTCAATCGATGCCCATTCACCTTGAAGATCTTACCTGTGTTGAGACTTTTGATATCTACTACACCATAAGGAAATACATTAGTCACAATAAATGGACCCATCCACCTGGAACGCATCTTACCTGGCATGAGTTGGAGTCGAAAATTGTACAATAAGACCTTTTGTCCAATTTTAAATTCTTTTATTAAGAGTACATTGTCATGGAATAATTTGGTCTTTTCTTTGTAGATTCTTGAATTTTCATATGCCTCTAACCTCAACTCTTCCAGCTCTTGCAACTGGAGCTTCCTTTCCTTCCCTGCTTCTTCCATATTCATGTTGCATCGCTTGATTGCCCAATAGGCCCTATGTTCAATTTCGACTGACAAGTGGCAAGATTTGCGAAAAATTAACCTGTAAGGGGACATACCTATTGGGGTCTTGTAAGCTGTTCGATATGCCCAGAGAGCATCATCTAGACGTAAGCTCCAATCCTTCCTTCCCAGATTCACCGTCTTTCCCAAGATGGATTTTACCTCTCTATTGGAAATTTCAGCTTGCCCGTTAGTCTACGGGTGATAGGCAGTGGCAATTCGGTGATGCACCCCATACCTTCTCAACAAGGCTTCGACGGTTTTGTTGCAAAAGTGGGTCCCTTGATCACTTATGATGGCTCGAGGAATGCCAAACCTATTGAAGATGTTAGACTTGATAAATCCTACAACACATTTAGAATCACTAGTCAACTGCCAAAAGTATATAAGAAAAACCACAAGAGGGAGGAAAGGATCCCATGAAATCAATACCCCAAACATCAAATATTTCACATATAAGAATGGGGTTTGGGGCATCTCATTCCTACGAGATAGTGTACCTGTTTGTTGACATCTTTCACAATTTTTACAAAACAAATATGCATATCAAAATAGGGTTGCCCAATACAGCCCACTATCCAAGACTTTTCGAGCAATCCTCCTTGGCCCAAAATGGCCACCACAAGCATAATTATGACAAAAAATTAGAATCGACATCTGCTCTTCCTCAGGGATACACCTCCTAATCATTTTATCAGAACAAAATTTCCATAGATAGGGTCCATCCCATACATAATATTTTGCCTCATAATTGATTTTGTTTTTCATGGAATTGCTAAGGTCATTAGGCAAGAATCCGGTGACCAAGTAGTTCACAATATCAACATACCATGGAACCATACCTCTCATGTGAAACAACTGCTCATTAGGAAACAACTCACAGATGGGTGAGGAGTCCTCAACTTTCACCAACCTACTTAGGTGATCCACCACCGAGTTTTCAGCTCCGTTTCGATCCTTGATCTCTAAATCAAACTCTTGGAGCAAGAGTATCCACCTTATCAGCCTCGGTTTTGACTCCTTCTTCGCTACTAGGTATTTCAAAGTTGCATGGTCAGAAAATACAAGTACTTTAGAGCAAAGCAAATATTATGTAAATTTGTCTAAAGCAAACACAATAGCTAGTAGCTCCTTTTCAGTAGTTGTGTAGTTGCTTTGGGCAGCATTCAACATTTTGGAAGCATAGTAAATGACATGGCTCTTCCCATCTATTCGTTGACCTAGAACAGCCCCTACTGCATAGTTACTTGCATCAGTCATGATCTCGAAGGGCAAGTTCCAATCAGGTGGTTGAATAATGGGTGCAATTGTTAATAAATTCTTAAGTTTGTCAAATGCTTTGTTGCACTCATCACCAAAATCGAAAGGCACATCCTTTTGCAGCAAATTGGACAATGGCAAGGCAATTTTTGAAAAATCTTTGATGAACATGCGATAAAAGCCTGCATGTCCAAGAAAAGAACGAACCTCCCTATCATTTGTAGGGTAGGGTAAGCTCACAATCAAATCAATTTTGGCATTGTCGACCTCTATTCCTCTAGCTGAAATTACATGTCCCAACACAATGCCTTCCTTCACCATAAAATGACATTTTTCATAGTTTAAGACAAGATTTGTTTCCACACACATATTTAGAATTTTACTAAAACTATTTAGACAGTCATCAAACGAATCACCATAAACAATAAAATTATCCATGAACACTTCAATGCATTTTTCAATAAAAGCAGAAAATATACTCATCATGCATCTTTGAAAAGTGCTCGGAGCGTTACACAAACCAAAGGGCATTCGTCTATAGGCAAAGGTGCCGAATGGGCAAGTGAATGTTGTTTTCTCTTGGCCCTCCTGCGCAATAACAATCTGATAATATCCTGAGAACCCATCGAGAAAACAGGAAAAAGCCTTACCTGCTAATCACTCTAGCATCTGATTGATGAAGGGTAGGGGAAAATGGTCCTTTCGAGTGGCTAGGTTAAGTTTTCGAAAATCTATTACCATTTCCCAGTCACCTTGTACCCTCATGGGAATTAGTTCATTATTTTGATTTTTTACTACAGTAATCACAGTTTTCTTAGGTATAACATGAATAGGACTTACCCATTTACTGTTTGAAATTGGATAAATTATCCCTTCATCTAACAATTTAAGCACTTCTTTCATTACCGGGTTGAGTTTTCTTTGTGGTTCTCTAACTAGTTTGGCACCATCTTCCAAAAGGATCCTATGCATGCAAATTGAGGGGCTGACCCCCTTTATGTCGGCTAGGGTCCAACCAATCGCCGCCTTATGGTCCTTTAGGACTTTGATGAGCCTCTCCTCTTGCTCCTCAGTCAACCCTTTTGCAATGATCACGGGCAGTGTCTCTTTTTCACCCAAGTATGCATATTTCAAATGATCAGGTAGGGTCTTCAGTTCCAACTCCAGAGCCTACAAAATGGAAGGCATCAATTTTGTGTGAGAAATTTTTGATGGAATATCAAAAGTACTTACCTCTTGTTCCGGTTCCGGAGTATCATAGGATGAATCGAACTCCTCTTCCCTGTTTGAATGTGCCTTGTATTCCAGTTCATCATTCATGTCCTCCTCTCCAAAGACTTCCTACACAATCGAATCAATGGGGTGCGTTTGAGAACTGAACTGAAAGAGATCCTTTACGACCCGGAGATTGAACGGACTCTCCGTGTCCGTTTGAGAGCTGCTAAGCAAGTCAGACAAGAAGCACAAGAAATGGCTGAACAAAGAACTATGATGGATTATGCCAAGCCCACCCTCACCGGGACTGTCTCCAGCATTATCAGGCCAACTATTGCTGCCAATAACTTCGAAATTAAACCGGCCATAATCCAAATGATACAAAATACGGTTCAGTTTTGTGGTATGGCCCATGAGGATCCGAATGCCCATATTGCTAACTTCTTGGAAATCTGTGACACATCTTCTATGATCCCCCTAGGATGTCTAATGGATCTATCAGCCAATTGTAATGCCACTCTAGTGGGTTGGGGTTCATTCAACCCCAATTTCTTGAAGATAGAATATGGCATTAAATTGATGCTAGCTCCCAGGTCACATAAAGCTTTTTCAATTTTTAAACTACCAATGGTACAAGGAATAGTGAAACTCCCTGGATCTTTGAGTTTCTGAGGCAGCTTGTTCAGAAGGATAGCAGAACATTCCTCATTTAATGCAACTGTAGCCACATCTCCCAGTTTCCTTTTGTTTGCCAATAATTCCTTCAAAAACCTTGCATAGTGTGGCATCTGGGCTAAAGCATCAGCAAAAGGAATATTAATATGTAAACTTTTAAAAATTTCAAGAAACTTACCAAATTCCTTCTCCAATTTTTGTTGCTTCAGCCTGTTAGGGAATGGAACTTGCGGTTGTTGGTGCATCCCTTGTTGTGCTTCTGGTTGTTCCGTCTTCTGTTGTCTGGTTCCAAGGCTTGTTTCTGCCTTGGGTTCAGCCCAATTCTTCTTTTCTACCTCAGGCAACTCTTTTCCACTTCTTAAGGTAATAGCTTGCACCTGCTCTCGTGGATTCACTTTAGTGTTGCTTGGAAGAGTTCCCGGCAGTCTGGAAGAGATTAATTGTGCCAATTGCCCCACTTGGTTTTCCAGGTTTTTGATTGAGGCTTCCTGGTTCTGGAACCTAGTTTCTGCACCTGCTATAAATTTTGTCATCAGTTCCTCCAAATTGGATTTTGGTTCAGGCTGATGATAAGTCTGGTGGAACGGCTTGGAAATATGTTGATTTGGCCAGGACTAGTTTGAATGTCCCCTCCATCCTGGATGAAAAGTATGGTGACTCTGGTAACCCTGCTGTCTTGACGAATTGCTGACATAGTCAACTTGTTCAGTAGATGGTCTGAACTGATTGCCAACTTGGCAGTCTGTACTGATGTGGCCTCCCCCACACAATTCACAATTAAGAGGCTGCACATGCATGGCAGCTATCTGCATTTCATCTATTTTTTTACTGAGTGCTCCTATTTGTGCAGATAGTGCTGTATAAGTGTCAACATTATGCAAGCCTTGCTGCTTCCTAGTTTGAGTTCTTTCCGAATGCCATTGATAGTTGTTGGCTGCCATTTCCTCAATAAGTGCATGGGCAACCTCAGGAGTTTTATTATTTATGGATCCTCCGGCTGCAACATCTAATATGGTCTTATTTGAGTCAGTAAGACCATTATAGAAAGCCTGCACTTGCAGCCAAATGGGGAGGCCATGGTGAGGAACTCTCCTTAACAGCTCCTTGTATCGTTCCCATGACTCATATAAAGATTCCCCTTCTTGCTAGAAAAAAGTAGTGATGTCATTCCTCATTTTAGCATTTTTAGAAGGGGAAAATATTTAGAGAGAAAACGGCTGGCCATTTCGTCCCATGTGGCTATAGATCCTGCCGGTAATGAGTTCAACCAAGCTTTGGCTTTATCCTTCAAAGAAAATGGGAATAACCTCAGCCGGATGGCATCATCACTTACTCCATTGTGTTTGAAGGTTTCACAGATTTCCAAGAAGTTAGCAATATGGGCATTCGGATCCTCATGGGCCATACCACAAAACTGAATCGTATTTTGTATCATTTGGATTATGGCCGGTTTATTTTCGAAGTTATTGGCAGCAATAGTTGGCCTGATAATGCTGGAGACAGTCCCGGTGAGGGTGGGCTTGGCATAATCCATCATAGTTCTTTGTTTAGCCATTTCTTGTGCTTCTTGTCTGACTTGCTTAGCAGCTCTCAAACGGACACGAAGAGTCCGTTCAATCTCCGGGTCGTAAAGGATCTCTTCCAGTTCAGGTCTGCTTGTCATAAACTGTTAAAGTCAAAGCAATAAAAATGCCAATATTCACAAAAGAAAATAAATAACTAATCCTATCACACTGAAAATGTAAAGTGAATTATTGGAATACAAAACCTACATCCTATCATGAATAAATGAAGCCGATTATACTAAAAGCAGATTTAAACCAATCATCTTATTCAAGGTTCCTTTATCTACATCCATCGATTGCACAATCTGAATTCAGACCCAAATTAGTTGAGTTCAGATCTACAAGTCTTTGATATTGTTAGTCTAGAGAAATTAACAAATAATAATTCATATCTGAGCTGTATATCTCATACACACTCATTGGTATACACTACAATATACATTCATTAAGGTTGGAATCAAGTCTGTGATGCTTTAGGGCTGAAATTAGATCTGATCTGAAAAATATATTAAAAGGATCTGAAATAAACTAAAACCAGTCCTGAGTTAGGCTTGGTTTAAGGATTTTAAGCTCTACAATTGAAGCTCAAACCTGTATAGCTGATGCATATCAAACACTTGCTAAGACCTGAAAATTGGGTCTGCAATGTTTGGTATTGCAAGCTATTCGGTCCATACAACTTTTGTAGAAATCTGAAATCAGGTCTGCTAACTGTTGTACTATAGCAGCCCTGCTACAGATCTGAATGCTAATAGAAATACTTGGAAAGTGCTAATTTTTTTTTTTTTTTAAATAACTGAGGCATAACAATTATTCAATCCAAACATACACCTCCTTAGCTAATGTAGCTCGGTTACAAGTGGATAAAGCAAATGTTCAAGTCACCCAAAATCCAAAATGTGCTCTGTATCAGTTCAGTCCTCAACTATAGTTCAGATCTGTATCAGTTCAGATCTGAATTTTCTTTTTCATTCTTTGCTATCCAATTACCTTTGGGGTATGTCGGATTTATCATAGGGTGAATTGGGGTGATGATGGCACCCAATTCACCTTAAACTTGTATCAGTTCAGGTCTGAGTTCATCTGAACTCAGATCTGAACTGAGCAGTTCTGCAATAGCAGAATTCAGGTCTGAACTCAAGTCTGAGTTCGGATCTGAATTCTCAATTGCCTTACCTTCAGTTATTGCTACTAAATTGTTTTTGAGGAGTAGCAGAAGTGTCCTAGGGTAAATTGGGGTGGTTATGACACCCAATTCCCCTCAAAATTGCATCAGTTCAGGTCTGAGTTCAGAGGAACTCAGATTTGAACTGTTGCAAATCTGCTGTAGCAGAATTCAGATCTGAACTCAGATCTGAGTTCTGATCCGAATTCTCAATTGCTCCTCTTGTTGTTCAAAAGATCTCCCCTCTTTTTTTTTTTCATTTTATATATATATATTTTTTTTCTTTTTGTAATGAAAGAAAAGAATAATAAAATCTGAAACACAAGCAATTCTTTTCGGCTGAGTGTTGCAGATCTGAAATCTGCTGATCTGAGTGCCGAATGCAACTCAGATCTGCAACACTCATGTTTTTGTGAATTTTTCTTTTTTTTTTTTTTTTGAAGGGAACAACACCAAAATTGAATAGAAATCAAATATGCCTTTATTAAAATGAAACTGAAACCAGAAAAAGAAAGTAATCTACTTAAGAAAAACATAACTACAGTAGTACAGCAGTTGCATTCAAAACTAAAATGTAAAGTTAAGCAAATTAAACCAACTATGAATGCAATGCTGAATGATACCAGATTAAGAATGCTCAATGTTTTCTAATATTGCTTCTATAAATCCCTGGCAATGGCGCCAAAAACTTGATGTGTTGCTCATTGTGACACTAGCAAGTGCACTAGCCGTTCAAGTAATAAAGTAGAGAGTGAAGTATCGTTCCCATGAGGATTTAGGAAACAATTACCAATACTAAATTGAGCACTTCTTATCTGATCAACAAATAAATCAAAACTCTAATGAAAACTGAGAAATCCTAAATTAAAATCTATCTAAATCATTGGCCCAATTGCCTTCAAATCAGGTTAGAAGAGTAAGCAGTAAATGTCAATCTCAGAATTCAGCAATCTATCAATTTGGATCATTCGAATAAATCATGATTGAGCCTTGGTTTGGTGAAACCCCAAGGTCATGAACAGCCTCTCTCAAGCGCATGTTCATCCTATGCATGAGTGACGGTTCTTCTATCTCTAGCAAGAATCTAATCCCCATGCATGCATTTCTTCAAACACTTCTAAGGCATCAATTCAAATCTGAATTGATCACCAACTGAATTGTGCAAGTTATCTCTAACCTTGCACTCAATTCAGTTCTTGAATAGTAGATCTGAATTCCTAGAGTCTCTCTCAAGCACTCTAGGAATTCCAAGCTGTAGATTAATTCGCCCAATCTGAAAATTGCAGATCTGAATTCTCTTTCAAGCAATTCAGATCTTGCAATCTCAGATCTGAGAATTCAGATCTGAGTTTTGAAGGTTAGTTGGCCGAATTACTCTACAATAACACCCTTATTCAAGAAACTTCAAGTATAATTCATGACCATTTGAATGAATAAAAAAGAATTAGATTGCTGAACTGAAATTTTACAAGCTGAAATACATCAAGGAAGAATGGAAACAAGGAGAAAGAAGAAAGAAAATATAACAAAGAAACTGAATTCAAATCAAAAGAGAATGAAACTACAAATGATTTATTACAAAAGATCTTTGAATCACAAACCCTCAATTCGAACTCACCTTCTTCTTCTAGCTTGCTTGTCTTGAACTTCCTTCAGCCCTTCTTCTTCTTCTTCCTTGCGCCTAGCCTTCTTCTCTTCTCTTCTCTCAAGGTGGCTGAACCTCTAAGAGTGGGAGAGCCTTCCTCTCAAACAATTGAACAACTTTCTCCCCTCCTAGAGGCCTCATTATATAGTTTTTCAAGGGGGCTCTTGCCCCTTCTTGAAGCCTCTAGAATGGGGTGTATTACACCCCTCATGAACCTTCTAGAGTGCTCCCTCCTTCTCTTCAAGAAACTCCTAGAAGTTGCCGCCCCTAGCTCCCTTTGGGCTGCTATTTGGGCTACAACTTAGCTTGCTTTTGAGCTCAAGTGGGCTACACTCTAGGCTGTTATTTGGGCTAAAAATGGGCTGGGCCGAAATTTCCTTCTTGCTAGGCTTCTTCCCTTGGATTTTCCAAAGAGTTTCACTTGCTCTTCTTGGGCCAAATGAAATTCTCTTGCTCTCATGGCTGGGCCGGGCTGAACTTGATAAATTTTGGGTTTTCTTTTCTTGCTTTTGCCTTCCTTTTGTTGATTTGGCTCCCCCTGAAATCTTTCTTGCAATCAAGCTAAATTAAGGCAAAGATTAATAAAACCAGCATAAAATTTCATGCAAAAACCTCATAAAATATAGATAAATTGTAGGTTCATCAGGCACGCTCGATTTGTTTATTGCCAATCACACAAGGTAGGGTAAACATACCTGGATCAGCACGTTTTTCTGGCAAGGTCCTCTTGATCACGGCTGAAACGTTCTCTCCAACTCTTACCTTTTCATCAATTCGCAGCCTTCTCTTGTTAGTGCATAATTCCTTCAAAAATTTTGAATATTTTAGGATTTGTTTTATTGCATCTAACAAAGGAATGTTGATCTCCACCTTCCTGAAGGTTTCTAGCACTTCTTGCTCATATTCCTCTTTCTTATACTTTTCTAATCTTCTAGGAAAAGGTGGTACAACAGCATTAGTAACTTTAGGGAGAGGGGGTCAGATTTTACCTCATTGGGGCTGTTGTTTGACCCATGTCTTTCCTCTTCCTTGGCTGCCTTCGATGGTGAGCTTGGTTGGGGCTGCAACTCTCTTCCACTTCTCAACACCACCGCACTTGCATTCTCTTTTGGGTTAATTACCATTTGTGAGGGTAGTTTCCCCGAGCTCTGCGCCACCTACTTGCTAATGGAAGTGGCAAGTTGGCTGATTTGGTTCCCCAAATTCTGAATGCTGGCTCTTATTTCCTGCTGAAATTGCTGAGTATTAGTAGCTAGTGCCTTGACTATATCATCTAATGACATACCTGAATTCGGGGGTTGGCCTTGCGCTATGATGGGTGTTGAAAACTGGGGCTGTCGACTGAAAAAAGTGGGGCTGATATTTTTGCTGTCCTCCTTGGTTCCCTTAGCTTAGATTTGGATGATCTCTCCACCCCGGATTGTAGTAATTGGAGTAGGGATCATACTTTCATTGGGGCTGGCCCGGGAATCCTCCTACGGCACTTACTTGCTGCATCGATCCATCTTGTAGTGATGGGCACATGTCCGTAGGATGTCCAGGGATTGAACAGATACCACACACCCTGGCTGTTTGTAATTGTCCTGCAGCGAGTTACCTAACCAAAGTAGTTAAATCTGAAATCTGATTTTCTAAATTAACATTGCTTACCTCATTAACTCGTCTAATGGTACCATCTGTCCTTGCACCGAACTGCTGTGAATTTTCGGCCATGTTGGAAATTAATTCCCTGACCATTTCGGGTGTCTTGTTTACTAGAGCTCCTCCACTGGCTGCATCGACCATACTTTTATCCATGGGCTGGAGCCCTTCATAGAAGTAGTGGATTAATAGTTGTTCGGGTATTTGGTGGTGTGGACAGCTAGCAACAAGTTGTTTAAATCTTTCCCAATATTCATATAGTGTCTCACCACCAAATTGCCGAACTCCACATATTTCTTTTCTTATGTTAGCAACCTGGGATGCAAGAAAATATTTATCCAAAAATATCCTATTCATCTCATCCCATGTGTGTATTGAACTGGGAAGAAGAATATACAACCAATCCTTTGCTTTATCTCGTAAAGTAAATGGAAAGGCTATGAGTTTTACCTGGTCCTCGATCATACCTTGGTGCTTTATGCTCGAACAGGCAAAATGGAATTCCTTTAGATGCTTATGAGTGTCCTCACCTGGAAAACCATGAAATATAGGCAATAGTTGTATCAAACTAGATTTCAGTTCAAAAGCTACCTCAAGAGTGGGATATGTTATACATAAGGGTTGTTGGTTCATAATCGGTGCAGTCAACTCCCTCAATGTCCTCTCTCTGTCAGCCATTCTTTCTCCTTCTTCGAAAATGGGAAGATCACAAGCTGGTAGATCGAAATCTGAATTCACCCTTTTAGGTGAACGATCCTTCCTTTGCTTCGCCTCCTTCCTTAAACAACGGGTAGTCTTCTCAATTTCAGGGTTGTACTCGAGTTCACCTTGTTGAGAAGCATGAGTCATAAAACAAGAAGGTTAACACAAATAGAAGGAAATAGCTAAGAAATTAAATTTGCTCCCCGGCAACGGCACCAAAATTTTTACGGGTTGACGAAGCCCTCAAAATTAATGCTAGTCCCACAATAAGATATTTGCAGTAAAAGTAGTACTAGGTCGAATCCCACAGGGAGCTAATAGTAATCTCTTAGTCGAATGGATAATATTACTGAGTTGGAAAATTAAATACTAAAATTAAAAGAAGAAATAGCAAACAAACAAGAGAAATCAGCCTTATCGAATTTTGGTTCAGGGGTTCGGTTTAGCCAATTGGACATCAATCATAGGTATCCCTGGAAATCTTGCAATTCAAGCATTTAACCTTAGATTTATTAGGATAGCCATAATAAACCTTGTGTTTTCCTAATACAGCTGATCAAACCCAGCATTCAATCAACACTTATCATTACTCAACTAGGTACAATAGCGTTCCATATTAACTAGTGATAGCATTAAGATTTGTGAAAACAATTAAACCAAAACAACAATAATTGAGATAGCTGCAATTATTGCATCTTGTTCCATCGATTTCTTTTAGGTTAAACCATGTCAATACATTGGTCAAGGGCTATCACGAACAATTGACCCAAAAAGATATTAAACTAATTGCTACTTGTACCACTATTCGTGACAATTACGGATCACCGAAATCATGGATAGCAATAGGAAAATCAACATTAATTCAGTTTGTCAAACTAATTAACATTAACATCCAATGAAAATATGCACCAGAATCAATGAATAATTGAATTAGAAAACAAGAACTGAAATTAAATACAGAACCTCACAATAACTCAATCGAACCTCCCCCCTTGAACCAGAAAAGAGAAGTTTAGTTGCTCATGATCTTCGAACCCTCCATGTGTTTCTTCTCTATGGCCGAACTGCTCTCTTGGTAGTTTGAGTTGCTTGGTGATCTCTTGGATCTTGGGGTGAGTGATGCTAGAGCTGGTCCACCCCCCTCTTTATATAGCCAAAGGAGAGGGTTGTTTTCCAACTCCTTCTAGGAGATCATCTTATCTTCAGGGAGTCCTGATCTTCTTTGAACTAATCCTATCCTATCTCTTATCTAATCCCCAACCTTCTTATCTTTATAGGATTACATTCAAAATTCAGATCTAACAAGACTCTCTCCCTCCTTGGAGGTTACATTCGAATTAGGACTCTAGGCTCTTGCATCCGAGTTGGGCTTCTCTGATAACTTGGGCTGCTTCCAGGTTCTTCTGCGAGTTGGGCTTCAGCTGTGAAATGGGCCTGGCTGTGAACTTGCTCCGACTTCGGGCCCGGTTTCGTACTCGATATAGACCAAATATGCTAAAACCCAAAACATAATAGTTGTGGGCATTCCTTTCATCTTTCTAAATCTTCTTGAAATGTCCAATTCTGAGTCCAGAATTGAGAGTTATGCCCAGATTACTGACTGTCGCCGAAATTGTGCAAAATCACCCGATTTGCCCTATTTTCTTCCAATTGCCTTCTTTATTGCCTTGAATCGAAATACAAGAGTAATGAGTCCATTTAAGTGCTAAAGTAATGTAAAAAGATGAATATTAGGGGATAAAAATAGGGTTCTTTTTACTCTCATCAAATCCCCCCACACTTAAACTTTGCTCGTCCTCGAGCAAGGCAAAATTCAAGCAAAACAAGAGAAACTAACTATTGAATTTGTCTTCTTCTTCTCTATACGAAGCCTGGTCAATTGCATGCTTCAGTCCAGTCTTGGTAACCTTCCCCCTTTGATCTCTTTCTCCCCTTTTTCTCATCCAAGGGTGATCGCAAATCACCATTCCTCATGGTCCCAGGTTATGGTTCAAGATTGATCCTTGAAAATATGATTTCCTAAATAGGGAATGCGATTCCCGACTGAAGCGAGAGAAAAATTTTTGAAATTTGCCCCCTTATTCCGCAAGATTTGGGCATCCATATGATGGATCTCTCATCCCTTTAGTGGTATCAGAGTCATGGTTCAAATCGTGAACCAATTTGTTTCAGATCTGAACCTGCACAAATGGGCAGAAGGCGTTCTATCCGATTTGCGCAGATATGGGTTTTGGGAAATTTGTTCCCAAAATTAATGGGCGAATAATCTGAAATTAATTTTATATAAATCTGATCATTATTTAGAACTGTTCTTTATGATTTTCTTGATTTATGGGCTGTTCGTACAAGAGGAGATCGAAATCTTGATTTGCGCAGGGAACCTGCGATTTTGCAGATTTTGGATGATATTGTTACATTTGGTTTGTAAAATATTTTTTTTTTTATTTTTTTAGACTGAATGTATAGGTATTCAATCTGATGTAATATTTTATAGAAATTAGGATTTCTATTTATTTTATTTTGGATCGAAGATGGCGGTGCAGAAAAGGAGATTTCGCAGATGGGAAAATCACTATCTGCGATTTGCAGTTTATGAAACTACAAACTGTGATCTAACCTCTGTTTTGCAGGATGGATTGTGCAAGCAGCCCTGTTTGACTGATTCTTGTTTTTCTTTTATCAGTTATTAATTTTAGATTATTTTCTTGAATTAAAGATTTAATTAAAGATCAAACCCTAGACCCATTCGGATTATTTTCTTGAATTAAAGATTTAATTAAAGATCAAGGCTGAAAGTCAGCCCTAATTTTTCCACTAATGGGCCTGAGGATTGATGTTTAATTAAATGGTTAATTTGGCCCAACCTGTAAAGACCCTGTTTTAAATAGTTAAAACTGCTAAAAGCCCACTTAACTCTTAAAGCTATATGGGCCGAACAAATCAACCCTAATTCGGCCCATATACCTAGATAATATTAATGGTTAATATTATGGATTCAAAATGGGCTTCAAATGGGCTTTATAGATGATTAATTGATTGGATCAATTTATCCCTGCATAAGATGTATGGATGTGTGATGTGCTACGTACATGGGCCATAAGTGCTTCGCCCATGCGCAATCGACAGTGGCTCTTGCACACACCATGGCTGAATGCACATCATTGCTATGGTGTCCCTTTTGGTCATTGGATGACCTCCCTCAGTGGTGGGTCCCCAACCTCATGGAGAGGTTACGTGCGGAACCCTAGCCGATTTAGGCCCACCAAAATCTGGCTTTATGAAAGTCAGTGGGAGCCACTTTGGTTTGACCTAAATCAAACTAGGGCGTAATTAATTGTTCCCTCCATCTAATATGAGTGCATGTGATAGGGAGATTCATATGATGAACTCTCTAAAGGCCTTCCATCATTAGCATGAGGATGGGACCTTCAGTAATGAGGAAACGCACTAGAAAATGGGCTATCCATTTGCTGTTGGGCTTGTTTGAGTGTTTCATAAGATGATTGGGGCGTCATAGACCGATGTGGGAGGGGCTTCACCAGAAAATGGAAACTCTCTCACGGTACCTTGGCATTCATGAATATGATGGGTAAGCACTCACTGGACAGAAAGGTTTACCTGAAAATGGCTCTGAATCTTGTCTGACAGAGGCCAAAGGGAAAAGTCATATGATGAGTGGATATGATCCTTCACAGAAAGGTGGTGGGGTTATGCAGCTAAAATAGTTGGATCCATGCACCCTATGTGATTTTCCACATTTCTAGAGACAACCCGAAGTCTCCGTCACTGAGAAAGGAGGGAAATCTCAGAGATGAATAAATGGAAATGGAACGTAGATTAAAATCCATATCTATGAAATGAACATGAATCAAATTAGGTTGTGGACTGATGTTTGCTCTTTTATCAGAAAATGGCAAACGGATAATTTGCAAAATTGCTTGATGACAACAAGTTGAAGGGCCCAAACTATGCCGACTAGTATAGGAACCTTATGCTGGTCCTAACTTCTGAAAAGCTAGATAAAGTGGCAAAGAATCCTGCCCCGGAGCATCTGGGTGATAGGGCTTCTGAGGCCCGAAGGAGAGACTATCAGGAATGGGAGGAGAAAAACTCCCTTGCCCGGTGTTACATCATTGCCTCCTTGGACAACCCAATACAGAGGCAGTTCGATTAGATCGAACTTGCCAAGGACATATTGGACAGTCTCTGGATGATGTATGAAGAGCAGAATCGTTCTACTCGACAAAAGGTCTTGAAATAGTTCATGACCGCACAAATGTCCAAGGGCCAACAAGTTCGCGACCCAGATAGATGCTATCCTTAATTCTTTGCCTCCTTCCTTTAATCCGTTCATTATGAACTATAATATGAACAATCTGAATGTCAGCTTGCAAGAGCTCAACAATATGTTGCAAAGAGCTAAAGAACTGATTAGAAAGCATGAGCCTGTATCTATGCTTGTTGTAGCTATCAAGACAGGCAAGAGAAAGAGGAAGGCAAAGAAGCCTCAGAAGAAAGCCACTAAGGGCAAGAAGCAGAAGAAAGACAAAGCATCGGATGCCTGTCACTTCTGCAAGAAGACCGGCCACTGGAAAAGGAATTGTCCTGCCTACCTGGAATCCAAGAAAGGTAATTTCGAAACTTGTGTTATAGAAACCAATTTATTGGTAGCTTCTTGTCCTGGTGTATTGACTCTGGGGCTTCAACTCATGCGTGTAACTCACTGCAGGGGTTCAAAGTAAGCAGAAAGCTGAGTGAAGGAGAAGTCACACTCTACTTGGGGACTACTGCAACTGTTGCAGGCACGGCCACAGGAACCGTGGAGTTGCTTTTTAGAGAATGAACAACTGTGTGCAGATGGTTATTCTGTCTTCTTTTGTAATACGATTACTATTAAAAGAAATAACAGATTCATCTCATACGAGGAACTGGAGAACGGTCTCTATGTTCTACATCCTTCTCTAGAAACTAACTTAACCGAAACTACGTCGGCTGAAATCCCCAAGAAGAGAGCCCGTGATACAGTTAATGCTACGTGTCTGTGGCATTACCGACTTGGCCACATCAGTGTTGACCGAATCACAAGGTTGGTAAAGGATGGTCCTTTGCATTTTCTAACTGTAGAAGATCTTCCCACCTGTGAGCCTTGCCTACAAGGCAAGATGACGAAACGGCCATTTAACGGTAAGCCTGAAAGATGTACATGCACACTTGACCTAATACATACTGATGTATGTGGTCCCCTGAGTGTTAGGACACAGAATCAACACGTGTATTTCATCACCTTCATAGATGATTTTTCACGATATGGTTACGTGTGCCTAATGAGACACAAGTCTGAATCTTTTGAAAAGTTCAAAGAGTTCAGACAAGAGGTCGAGAAACAGTTAGGGAGAGAAATTAAAGAGCTTCAATCAGATCGAGGTGGTGAGTATCTCTCTGATGAATTCAGGGACTACTTAAAGGACAATGGGATAATATCACAATTAGCTCCTCCTGCTACACCACAACTTAATGGTGTTTCAGAGAGGAGGAATAGGACCTTATTGGATATGGTCCGATCGCTTCTCATACACTCAGAGTTACCCACATCCTTTTGGGGTTACGCATTAGAGATTGCGATTTACGTGATGAATCGGGTTCCAACCAAGTGTGGGTAACTCTGAGTGTCATATGAACTTTGGACCGGAAAGAAACCAAGTGTCAGACACTTGAAGATTTGGGGTTGTCCAGCACATGTTAAAAGAACGAGTGCAGACAAGTTGGAATCCAAGACCAGTCGTTGCCTTTTTATAGGCTACCCAAAGGGCCCTATAGGTTACCTATTCTATGACCCAAGTGAGCAGAAAGTGTTCTACAGTCAAAATGCACAATTTTTGGAAACTGATTACATTCTGGACACCCATCGTCAGGAAGTTGTTCTTGATGAGGAGAGCTCAGGAGTAGTGGGAGATGTCCCACAAGTTCCAGGTGGTGACCAACTATGAAGATCCACTCGGGTATCTAGGCCACCAGTCCGTTATGGTTATGACCAGGATAGTTACCTGGTGGAAACCTTGACTAGTGAGGATGATCCCGTGACTTATGCGGAAGCTATGTTGGTCATAGATTCCCAAAAGTGGGTGGAGGCCATGAGAGCAGAGATGGACTCAATGGAGACCAATGGAGTCTAGACTCTAGTAGATCCGCCCTCCGGGGTAAAAGCAATCGGTTGCAAATGGATTGCCAAGAGGAAGAAGGGCCCCGATGATAGGGTTGAGACCTTCAAAGCTCATCTGGTGGCGAAAGGGTACACTCAGAAAGAGGGCATCGATTATGATGAAACATTTTTGTCTATGGCCATGCTTCAATCCATTAGATCCTGCTAGTTGTAGCAGCATACCATGATTATGAGATTTGGCAGATGGATTTCAAAACTGCAATACTGAATGGAGATCTTACTGAAGATATCTATATGAAGCAGCTGCAAGGCTTCATTGCTGCGAAAGAATGGTAGGATCCATCTAATGGACGCCATAAAGGTTGCGGAATGGGTGGGCAAATTTCAAAAATTTTCCTACCTTCTCCCAATTGGGAATCGCATTCCCTAAATTTAGAATACAATGTTCAAGGATTCTACTTGAACCATAATCGAACCAGATCTGAACCAAAATGAAAAAGGGAGAATTATACCTGATCCGGAGAAACATTATCTCCCAAAGTTGGTGTTCACGTCCAACGAAGACACCAAGATCCGCTCCTGCTGAAGATGACACAGCTATGGGTGGAACGGAACCAGCGAGGTGCGTCCTACACATTGGATTCTTCGCAAGAACCCTTTGGAAACTCTGAACACCGAATCTATTTTAGTCTTTTTTGCAAGACTGATGTTAGGAACTGATTTCTTGACTTCCTATTGCTGCAAAGATCAAATCTTGCAAGAGGGAATGGTGGCGGCTGGAGGAGAACTCCTGGGATGAAGATGGCTGAACTGCTTCTCTTCTCTCTGGAGTCTGTATGAGATATAATCTCAGTTCGCAGGATTATTTCTTGCACACAAAAACCCTTGGTTCGAAATTTGATATATTTCTCTTAGGGTTTCTCCACTTTTCTTCTTGATTAAGAAACCTCTAAATTAGGAGTTATCCCAATCCAAATCAGTATTTGGATAGGGGATTATCTTAATCCATCTGCAGATTAAGTTAGCTTACTCCTGATCTTATCAAGAGGTTACCAGATTCAAATCTGATTTGAATTTGGTCTCCCATAGTGGATAAGGTTAAAGGCCCAATCCTTTTACTAACATTAATCTCAGATTCGCCCCATAGATGGGTGATCATATCAGCCCAGCTCGAAATGGGCTTTTGACCCATTAAGTGTTCAGTGTTAAACTAGTTTCCAATCTGCTGCCCAGTTGGGCTTCTTTGTATGGCATGGGACCCAAGCATTGATCTACATACCAGCTACATGGGTTCGGCCCAGCCTCTATTACAAGGCCCAGCCGAATTCACTGAAAAGCTCAGTGAACCCCTGAGCCCATCACATGGACCTTATGGGCCCAACACTTACATTAAGTGGTCCCTGGGCCAAGCCATCTTATACAAACCTAGGGACTGTGGGCAAGTGCAAGATTAGCCCATCAGGTATTATCCTAAATGGTCTTACACTTAACCTCTCAGCCCTCAATGATCAAGCACTGCCCGACAATAGAGGACCTCTCCCTCGGCTGCAAGGAACAGTGCCGCACTCTCTACTCACATGGATCCCAGGAATTAAAACCATTTGCAAACATTTTGAAACCGTACATATACATATATATATATATATATATATATTAATTTTGCAAAACAAAATTCCAACGATTGAAATCTGTTAGACAGTTTTGTATGCCCTTAGCTTCAATTAGAATGATGTACTTTATGAGTTTATTGTAAATGAATAAAAGTGCATATTTGATTCACGTTCCCTTGGTATGTTTCTGTGTAATACCCTTAAACTGGACACTTAATGAGACTCGTGTTAGTTTAGAATGTTCACAGCCAGTGGGTCGGTCTGGGGAGACCTATCCTGATAAGGCTGACACTGTGGTGCCACCAAATCGGTTGGGGTGGCCTATCTCAGCTGCCAGAGTGAGACCCTAGGCACATATAGTGTAGGATTAATTGAATCTATGAACTGGACCAGATTTCCAGTATTGCCCTGGACCATGGAGATTGATGGGAAAAACTGGAAAGTTACACCCGACCCCTAGACTCGATTATGATACTGCACTGGGTGTCGGATTGGGCTGTCTGTGATGTACCAATCAGTGAGATCCTTAACGGGGGTCAAAACATGGGCATGTTGGGATAGTCTGAGAATTCATCTGAGTGGGTGATCATAGTGACACAATCAGACCCTTTGTCGGACAAAGGTAATGATTGGGGATGCACTCTCACTGATGAAAACCAAGACTGCCGACAGCCGATTTCAATCGTTGAGATTTGTTTTGCAAAATATATTTTATATGAGATATAAAAGTATATATATTATGGTTTCTAAAATGTTTGCAAGAAAGTTTTAATTCTCGGGATCCGAATAAGTAGAGAGTGCAAAATTGTTCCTTGCAGCCGAGGGAGAGGTCCTCTCTTGTCAGGCAGTGTATGATCATTATGGGTTGAGAGGTTAAGTGTAAGACCATTGAGGATAATACCTGATGGGCTAATCTTGCATCTGCCCACAGTCCCTGGGTGTTACAAGGTGGCTTGGCCCAGGGACCACTTAGGGTAAGTGTTGGGCCCATAGAGCCCATTTGATGGGTTTCAGGGGGTGCACTGTCCATAACAGTGTATTCGGCCAGGCCTTGTAACAAAGGCTGGGCCGAACCCCTGTGACTGATGTGTAGATCAATGCTTGGGTTCCACGCCATACAAGGATGCCCAACTGGACAGCAGTTAGGAGGGTTAAGTGAGCACATAAGATTAATGGGCCTAAATGTGATTCAGATCTAGAAACCTCCTAATAAGATTAGGAGAAAGCTAATCCAATCTGCAGTTAAGATGAGGGTTTATCCTTATCACCTAAAAAGAGGGCTTATCCAAATATGATTTGGATAAGCAGCTCCTAATTAGATTAGGAGCTGATCTTTTTGGTTAACAAAAGAAGGAGGGGGCAGCAGCCTTGAGAAGACACATTCAGATCCTCTTTAGTGTGCTGAAATCACAGAAGGAAGAATTAAGCATTCCTGCAGAATTCTTTCTTGCCACCTCCTTGTTCTTGCCGCCCTATTTGCAGTTCGATCTCCAGTTGTGGGAGAGGTCAAGATTTGATCTTGACATCAGTTCTTTCAGAAAGAATTGATAGGAAGTTGTGCTCATGTGCCATCCTGCTGATTCTTGCGGAGGACAAAGTTCTTGGAGAAGAACACTGCTGATTCTGCTCCATCCTGCACTGTGCCATATTCAGTGAGAGCAGTCTTTGGATCCTTCCTTGGGCATGAACACCTTCGTTGGGGGATATTGTTTCTCCGTATCAGGTATAATTCACTCCTACTCCTTTTGGTTCAGATCTGGTTCAGTTTATGGCTCAAGAATGATCCTTGAAAATATGATTTTCTAAATAGGGAATGTGATTCCCAGTTGAAGGGAGAGAAAAATTTTTGAAATTTGCCCCCTTATTCTGCAAACTTTGGGCATCCATAGGATGGATCTCTCATCCCTTCAAAATCAACTGCCGGCAATTTGATTTCCATCAGAGAGAGTGCATTCCTGATCATCTCCTTTGTCCGACAAAGGGGCTGATCCTGTCACTATGATCACCCAATCAGATGAATTCTCAGACTACCCCAACATGCCCAGGTTTTGATCCCCGCTAAGGATCTCACTGATTGACATATCAAAGACAGCCTGATCCGACACCTAGTGAAGTGTCATAATCGAGTCTAGGGGTCAGGTGTAACTTTCCAGTTTTGCCCATATATCTCCAAGGTCTAGGGCAATACTGGAAATCTGGTCTGGTTCAAGGATTCAAGTAATCCCATACTGCATGTGCCTTGGGTCTTACCCTGGTGGCTGAGACAGGCCATCCCAACACTTAGTGGCACACCAATATCAGCCTTGGCAGGATAAATCTCCCCAGACTTATCCAATGGCTGTGAACATTTAAAACTAACACGAGTCTCTATAAATGTTCAATTTTAGGGTCTTACACAGAATTATACCAAACAACATGAATCAAACATGCACTTTATTTATTTACACTAAATGTCAAAATTACATCAAATTGGATTGAAGCTAAGGGCATACAAAACTGTCTAACAACTCCCACTTGCACTTAGGTCCAATCTGGTACAAGCCGGAGTCCCATACTTTGCCCGTGTTTCTCAAACACCTTCTGTGTTAGTGGCTTAGTCAATGGGTCTGCCACATTATCCGCTGATGCTACCTTTTGAATTAGGACGTCCCCTCTACCAATGAGCTCTCACAGTACATGGTACTTCCTCTCGATGTGCTTTGACTTCGAGTGAGCCCGAGGCTCTTTAGCCTGGGTGAACGCTCCATTGTTGTCACACAACAACGGGATGGGTGATGTGCTGAACGGAATCACTCCCAATTCGTGTATGAATTTCTTCATCCACACGGCTTCCTTGGCAACTTCACTTGCGGCAATGTACTCGGCCTCGGTTGTGGAATCTGCAGTGGACCCCTGTTAGCTGCTTTTCCAGCAAACAGCACACGATCCTATCGTGAAAACATACCCAGATGTAGACTTTTTATCATCTAGATCCGATTGGAAATCGGCATCAGTATACCCTAGAACTTGTAGTGAACTACCATCGAATACCAAACAAAACTCTTTTGTCCTTCGAAGGTATTTGAGTATGTTCTTCACATTAGTCCAATGCTCCTGCCCTGGGTTAGCTTGGAATCTGCTTACCACACTCACCGCCTGAGCAATGTCCGGGCAAGTGCACAGCATGGCATACATGATGCTCCCTATGGCTGAGGCATAGGGAACGTCTCTCATGCCCGCAATCTCCTCAGAAGTCATGGAAGACATCTTCTTGGAGAGAGTGACTCCATGCCTGAAAGGAACGTTTCCTTTCTTGGAGTTCTCCATGCTGTATCTTTTGACAATTTTGTCAATATAAGCAGCCTGGGATAATCCAATTATCCGCTTCGGTCTATCTCTATAGAGTCGAAGACCCAGTATATATGAAGCTTCTCCAAGATCTTTCATGGAGAACTGCTGTGACAGCCATACCTTGACCAAAGTCAACATTCCAACATCATTTCCAATGAACAGGATATCGTCCACGTACAACACCAAAAAGGTGATCTAATCCCCACTAGACTTTCTGTAAACATAGGGTTCATCCGGATTCTGCTCAAAGTCAAATGTTTTGACGGCAGAATCAAAACGGATGTTCCAACTCCTAGAAGCCTGCTTAAGTCCATATATGGATCTATTAAGTTTGCATACCATGTGTTCCTGACCAGTAGTAATGAAGCCTTATGGCTACTACATGTAGATATCTTCACTAAGATCTCCATTCAGGAACGCGGTTTTGACATCCATCTGCCAAATCTCGTAGTCATGGTATGCTGCTACATTTAGCAGGATCTAATGGATTTAAGCATGGCCACGGGTGAAAAGGTTTCCTCATAATCGATGCCTTCTTTCTGAGTATACCCTTTCGCCACCAAACGAGCTTTGTAGGTCTCAATCCTACCATCGGGGCCCTTCTTCCTCTTGTAGATTCATTTGCAACCAATTGCTTTTACCCCAGAGGGCGGATCTACTAGAGTCCAGACCCCATTGATCTCCATCGAGTCCATCTCAGCTTTCATGGCCTCCACCCACTTCTGGGAATCTATGTCTAACATAGCCTCCACATAAGTTACGGTATCCTCCTCACTAGTCAAGGCTTCCACCAGGTAACTATCCTGGTCATAACTATATCGGACTGGTGGCCTGGATACCTGAGTGGATCTTCTAGGTTGGTCACTACCTAGAACCTGTGGGACATCTCCCACTGCTACTGAGCTTTCTCATCAAGAACTATTTCCTGACGATGGGTGTCCAAGATGTATTCGGTTTCTACGAATTGGGTGTTTCGACTGCAGAACACTTTCTGCTCACTTGGCTCATAGAATAGATAACCCACCGAATCTTTTGGGTAGCCTATAAATAGGCAATGACTAGTTTTGGAATCCAACTTGTCCACACTTATTCTTTTAACGTGTGCAGGACAACCCCAAATCTTCAACTGTCTTACACTTGGCTTCCTTCCGGTCCATAGTTCATATGGAGTCTTCGGAACCGATTTGGTTGGAACCCGATTCAGTACGTAGATAGCAGTCTCTAATGCATATCCCCAAAAGGATGTGGGTAATTCTGAGCATACGAGAAGTGATCAGACCATGTCCAACAAGGTCCTATTCCTCCTCTCTGAAACACCATTGAGTTCAGGTGTGGCAGGAGGAGCTAATTGTGATATTATTCCATTGACCTTTAAATAGTCCCTAAATTCGTCAGAGAGATACTTGCCACCTCGATCTGATCGAAGGGCCTTAATTTCTCTCCCTAACTGTTTCTCAACTTCCTGTCTGAACTCTTTGAACTTTTCAAAGGATTCAGACTTGTGTCTCATTAGGTACACATAACCATATCGTGAAAAATCTTCTGTAAAGGTGATGAAATACACGTGTTGATTTTGTGTCCTAACTCTCAGGGGACCACATACATCAGTATGTATTAGGTCAAGTGTGCGTGCAGATCTTTCAGGCTTACCGTCAAATGGCCACTTAGTCATCTTACCTTGAAGGCAAGGCTCACAAGTGGGAAGATTTTCTATGGTTAGAAAATCCAAAGGACCATCCTTTACCAGCCTTGTGATTCGGTCAACACCGATATGGCCAAGTCGGTAATGCCAGAGGCACGTGGGATTTACTGTATCACGATTCCTTTTCTTGGGATTTTCGACCGACGTAGTTTCGGTTAAGTTTGTTTCCAGAGAAGGATGTAGAACATAGTGACCGTTCTCCAGTTCCCTGCATGCGATGAATTTGTTATTCCGTTTAACAGTAATCATATTACTAAAATAAACAGTATATCCATCAGCACACAGCTTAGAAATAGAAATTAAATTTCTTCTCAAGTTTTGTACATAAAGACAATCTTTAAGTACAAGCACTCCTTCTCTAAATACTAATTCTACGGTTCCTATTGCTGCAGCTGCAACACTTGCAGTCGTTCCCAAGAATAGTGTCACTTCGCCTTCACTCAATCTTCTGCTAACTTTGAACCCCTGCAGTGAGTTACACGCATGAGTTGAAGCCCCGAAATCAACACACCAGGACACAGAAGTAACTAGCATATTAGTTTCTATGACACAAGTTTCGATGTTACCTTTCTTAGATTCCAGGTAGGCAAGATAGTTCCTCTTCCAGTGGCCAGTTTGCTTGCAGAAGTGACAGACATCAGATGCCTTGTTCTTCTACTTCTTAGGCTTGGAAGCTTTCTTCTAGGGCTTCTTTGCCTTTCTCTTTTTCTTACCCGATTTGTTAGCTTCAGCAAGCATAACCACAGGCTCATCCTTCTTGAGTGGATCCTCGGCCCTCTGCAACATATTGTTGAGTTCCTGGACGCTGACATTCAGCTTATTCATGCTGTAGTTCATTGTGAACGCATTGAAGGAAGAGGGCAAGAATTCAGGATGGCATCCACTTGCGTGCCAAGATCTAGCCTGGATCCAAGGGCTTTGAGTTCGTTAATGTAGCCCATCATTCGAAGACAATGGTCATGAACTTTCTGCCCCTTGGACATCTGCGCGGTCATGAACAGTTTCAGGACCTTCTGACGAGTAGAACGGTTCTGCTCTTCATACATTGTCTTTAAACTGTCCAATATGTCCTTGGCTAGTTTGATCTGATCGAACTGCCTCTCTAGTGAGGCAATGACAAAGCAGCAGGCTAGGGAGTTCTTATCCTCCTGATCTTGGTAGTCCCTCCTACGGGCCTCAAAAGCCCTATCACCCGAACGCTCCGGGGCAGGATTTTTCACCACCTTATCTAACTTTTCGGAAGTTAGGACCAGCATAAGATTTCTGTACCAGTCGGCATAGTTTGGGCCCTTAAGCTTGTTATCGTCTAGAAGCTTTACGAATTAACCGTTTGCCATTTTCTGATAAAACAACAAAATCGTTAGTCCACAACCTTAGTTTGATTCATGCTACCTACATAGATATGGCTTTTAGTCTATGTTCCATTCCCATTTGTTCATCTCTGAGATTTCCCTCCTTTCTCAGTGACGGAGATGACGAAATGTCTCTGGAAATGTGGGAAATCACATTGGGTGCGTGAAGCCAACTGTTTCAGTTGCATAACCCCACCACCTTTCTGTGACGGATCATATCCACTCATCGAATGAGTTTCCCTTTGGCCTCTGTCAGACAAGGTTCAGAGCCGTTTTCAGGTAAACCTTTCTGTCCAGTGAGTGCACACTCATCATATTCAGGTTACACCAAGGTACCATGAGAGAGTTCCCATTTTCTGGTGAAGCCTCTCCCACATCGGTCTATGACACCCCTATCATCTTATGAAACACTCTAACAGATCCAACAGCAAATGGATAACCCAATTTTATGGTGGGTTTCCTCATTACTGAAGGACCCATCATTGTGCTAATGACGAAAGGCCTTTAGAGAGTCCATCATATGGATCTCCCTATCACATGCATTCATATTTGCTAGAGGGAACAAAATTACACCCTAGTTCTAATTTTAGGTCAAACCAAAGTGGCTCCCACTGACTTTCATAATGTCAGATTTCTGGTGGGCCTTAATCGGCTAGGGGTTCCGTATGCATCCCTTTTCAGGGATGAGGGGCCCACCATGAAAGGAGGGGCATCCAATGACCTTAAGGTACACCATGGCAATGATGTGCATTCAGCCATGGTGTGCGCAAGAGCCACTAACGAGTCATCATGGGCCAAGTGCTTATGGCCCATGGTCGCAGCACATCAAACATCCATTCATCACATGTAAAGGAGGAATTGATCCAATCAATTAACTGCTGTAAAGCCCATTAAACAGCCCATTTGAAATCCATAACATTAACAATTAATGTCTACTAGGTGTATGGGCTGAATTGCAGTTAGTAGTTCGGCCCATACAGCTTTTCTCACAAGAGTGGGCTTTTGCAGTTTTAACCTTTTAAAACTGGACTTTATAGGTGGGCCAAATTCACCCCTATAATTGAACATCAGATTTGGAATAGCAAGTGTGAGAAGAATGGACAGAAAAACAGTCCCCTTCGAACCCTAGATTTGGTCCAAACCGTTTTGGTCCAATCTGGTGCGAAATGGTCCGAAACTGATTTTCAATTCAAGAATTAATTCATGAAAGATCCGAAATTAATAATTTTGATTTTAAGCAATCACAAATCAACTATGGACTATTCATACCACTTGCAAAACAGAGGTTAATCACTAGGGTTGCAGTTTCACAAACTGTAAATCGTAGAAAGCGATTTCTCCATCTGCAAATCTCCAGCGCCGCCTTCTTCTTCCTTCTTCTTCGATCAAGAAAATAACAAAAAAAACCAAAATCCTATTTCTATTAATTTATTACATTCTTGATCAAATCCTATACATTCAGTCTAGAAAAATAAAAAAAAATTATTTATAGACCGAATTGAATAAAATAAATTAATAAAAGGGAAAAAGGGTGCGCAAACCATCTGCGCCCAATCTGTACTGCGATCTCCAGGTTCGAACAGTCCATTAAATCAAAATAAATAAAGAACAGTTCTAAATAAATTTTGGATTTAACAAAAATTAATTTAAGATCAATCGCCCTTAACAAGAAATAGTTTCTTCAAATAAAGAAAACAATCTGCACAAATCTTGGTAGAACATCTTCTATCCATCTGCGCAAGTTCAGATCTGATTTTCTTTTGGTTCAAGATTCGAACCTGGCTCTGATACCACTGAAAGAATGGTAGGATCCATCTAATGGATGCCATAAAGGTTGCGGAATGGGTGGGCAAATTTCAGAAATTTTCCTACCTTCTCCCAATTGGGAATCGCATTCCCTAAATTTAGAATACAATATTCAAGGATTGTACTTGAACCATAATCAAACCAGATCTGAACCAAAAGGAAAAAGGGAGGATTATACCTGATCCAGAGAAACAGTATCTCCCAAAGTTGGTGTAATGTCCAAAGAAGACACCAAGATCTGCTCCTGCGGAAGATGACACAGCTATGGGTGGAGCGGAACCAGCAGGGTGCATCCTACACACTGGATCCTTCGCAAGAACCCTCTGGAAACTCTGAACATCGAATCTTTTTCTGTCTTTCTTGCAAGACTGATGTCAAGAACTGATTTCTTGACTTCCTATGGCTGCAAAGATCAAATCTTGCAAGAGGGAATGGCGGCGGCTGGAGGAGAACTCCTAGAACAAAGATGGCTGAACTGCTTCTCTTCTCTCTAGAGTCTGTATGAGATCTAATCTCAGTTCGCAGGATTATTTCTTGCACACAAAAACCCTTGGTTTGAAATCTGATATATTTCTCTTAGGGTTTCTCCTCTTTTCTTCTTGATTAAGAAACCTCCAAATTAGGAGTTATCCCAATCCAAATCAGTATTTGGATAGGGGATTATCTTAATCCTATCTGCAGATTAAGTTAGCTTACTCTTGATCTTATCAGGAGCTTACCAGATTCAAATCTGATTTGAGTTTGGTCTACCAGAGTGGATAAGGTTAAAGGCCCAATCCTTTTACTAACATTAATCTCAGATTCGCCCCATAGATGGGTGATCATATCAGCCCAGCTCGAAATGGGCTTTTGGCCCATTAAGTGTTCAGTGTATAACTAGTTTCCAATCTGCTGCCCAATTGGGCTTCTTTGTATGGCGTGGGACCCAAGCATTGATCTACACACCAGCCACATGGGTTTGGCCCAGCCTTTATTACAAGGCCCAACCAAATTCACTGAAAAGCTCAGTGAACCCCTGAGCCCATCAAATGGACCATATGGGCCCAACACTTACATTAAGTGGTCCCTGGGCCAAGCCATCTTATAAAAACCTAGGGACTATGGGCAGGTGCAAGATTAGCCCATCCGGTATTATCCTAAATGGTCTTACACTTAACCTCTCAGCCCTTAATGATCAAGCACTGCCCGACAAGAGAGGATCTCTCCCTTGGCTGCAAGGAACAGTGCTGCACTCTCTACTCACATGGATCCCGGGAATTAAAACCATTTGCAAACATTTTGAAACCGTACATAGACATATATATATATATATATATATATATATATTAATTTTGCAAAACAAAATTCCAATGATTGAAATCAACTGTCGGCAGTTTGGTGTCCATCAGAGAGAGTGCATTCCTGATCATTACCTTTGTCCGACAAAGGGGCTGATCCTGTCACTATGATCACCCACTCAGATGAATTCTCAGACTGCCCCAGCATGCCTAGGTTTTGACCCCCGCTAAGGATCTCACTGATTGACATATCAAAGACAGCCCGATCCGACACCTAGTGAAGTGTCATAATCGAGTCTAGGGGTCAGGTGTAACTTTCCAGTTTTGCCAATCTGTCTCCAAGGTCCAGGGCAATACTAGAAATCTGGTCCGGTTCAAGGATTCAAGTAATCCCATACTGCATGTGCCTTGGGTCTTACCCTGGTGGCCGAGACAGGCCATCCCAACACTTGGTGGCACACCTGTACCAGCCTTGGCTGGATAAATCTCCCCAGACTTATCCAATGGCTATGAACATTTAAAACTAACACGAGTCTATATAAGTGTCCAGTTTTAGGGTCTTACACAGAATTATACCAAACAACATGAATCAAACATGCACTTTATTTATTTACACTAAATGTCAAAAGTACATCAAATCGAATTGAAGCTAAGGGCATACAAAACTGTCTAACATTCTGCAGGTCAGGAAAACATGGTATGTAAACTTAATAGATCCATTTATGGACTTAAGCAAGCTTCTAGAAGTTGGAACATCCGTTTTGACTCTGCTGTCAAATCGTTTGACTTCGAGCAGAATCCGGATGAACCCTATGTCTACAGAAAGTATAGTGGAGATAAGGTTAACTTCTTGGTTCTGTATGTAGGAATGCTAACTACGGTGGAACTATGGCTTTCACAGCAATTCTCCATGAATGATCTTGGAGAAGCCTCCTATATACTAGGTCTTCGACTCTATAGTGATAGATCGAAGCGGATAATTGGATTATCCCAATTTTCTTACATTGAAAAAATAGTCAAAAGATACAGCATGGAAAACTCCAAGAAAGAAAACGTTCCTTTCAGGCACGGAGTCACTCTCTCCAAGAAGATGTCTCCCAAGACTTCTTAGGAGATTGATAGCATGAAAGACGTTCCCTATACCTCTGCCGTAGGGAGCATCATGTATGCCATGCTGTGCACTCATCCTGACATTGCTCAGGCAGTGAGTGTAGTAAGCAGATATCAGGCCAACCCAGGGCAGGAGCACTGGACTGCTATGAAAAGCATACTTAAGTACCTTCGAAAGACAAAAGAGTTTTGTCTAGTATTCGACAGTAGCTCACTACAGATGCAAGGGTATGCAGATGCTGATTTCCAGTCGGATCCAGATGATAGAAAGTCTACATTTGGATATGTTTTCACGATAGGATCGTGTGTTATTTGCTGGAAAAGCAGCAAGCAGGGGTCCACTACAGACTCCACGACCGAGGCCGAGTACATTGCCACAAGTGAGGCTGCCAAAGAAGCCGTGTGGATGAAGAAGTTTGTTATTGAGTTGGGAGTATTTCCGTCCAGCACATCACCCATCCCATTGTTGTGTGACAACAATGGAGCCATTGCTCAGGCTAAGGAGCCACGAGCCTACTCGAAGTCAAAGCACATCGAGAGGAAGTACCACGTACTGCGAGAGATTGTTGGTAGAGGGGACGTCTTGATTCAGAAGGTAGCGTCAGTGGAAAATGTAGCAGACCAATTGAGAAAGCCACTATCACAGAAAGTGTTTGAGAAACACGTGGAAAGCATGGGACTCCGGCTTGTACCGGATTGGACCTAAGTGCAAGTGGGAGCTGTTAAACAATTTTGTATGCCCTTAGCTTCAATCAGAATGATGTACTTTATGAGTTTATTGTAAATGAAGAAAAGTGCATATTTGATTCATGTTCCCTTGGTATGTTTCTGTGTAATACCCTTAAACTGGACACTTAATGAGACTCGTGTTAGTTTAGAATGTTCACAGCCAGTGGGTCGGTCTGGGGAGACCTATCCTGATAAGGCTGACACTGTGGTGCCATCAAGTCGGTTGGGGTGGCCTGTCTCAGCTGCCAGGGTGAGACCCTAGGCACATATAGTGCAGGATTAATTGAATCTTTGAACTGGACCCGATTTACAGTATTGCCCTGGACCTTGGAGATTAATGGGCAAAACTGGAAAGTTACACCCGACCCCTAGACTCGATTATGATACTGCACTGGATGTCAGATTGGGCTGTCTTTGATGTACCAATCAGTGAGATCCTTAACGGAGGTCAAAACCTGTGTATGTTGGGACAGTCTGAGAATTCATCTGAGTGGGTGATCATAGTGACAGGATTAGCCCCTTTGTCGGACAAAGGTAATGATCGGGGATGTACTCTTACTGATAGAAACCAAGACTGTCGGCAGCCGATTTCAATCATTGAGATTTGTTTTGCAAAGTATATTTTATATAAGATATAAAAGTATATATATTATGGTTTCTAAAAGGTTTGCAAAAAGGTTTTAATTCCTAGGATCCATATAAGTAGAGAGTGCAACACTGTTCCTTGTAGCCGAGGGAGAGGTCCTCTCTTGTCGGGCAGTGTATGATCATTATGGGCTGAGAGGTCATGTGTAAGACCATTGAGGATAATACCTGATGGGCTAATCTTGCATTTGCCCACAGTCCCTGAGTGTTACAAGGTGGCTTGGCCCATGGACCACTTAGGGTAAGTGTTCGGCCCATAGATCCCATTTGATGGGTTTAAAGGGGTGCACTGTCCATAACAGTGTATTCGGCCAGGCCTTGTAACAAAGGCTGGGCCAAACCCATATGGCTGATGTGTAGATCAATGCTTGGGTCCCATGCCACACAAATAGGCCCAACTGGGCAGTAGTGAGGAAGTTTTGTGAGAACATAAGCTTAATGGGCCTAAAGCCCATTTCGAACTAGGCTATTTAATTAGTTAATTATGGGGCGAATTCTGAGATGGATTACCATATAGGATAGGGTCTTGACCCAATCCACTCAGAGAGTCCAAATCTGAATGTGATTCAGATCTAGAAACCTCCTAATGAGATTAGGAGAAAGCTAATCTAATCTACAGATAAGATAAGGGTTTATCCTTATCACCTAAAGAGAGGGCTGATCCAAATATGATTTGGATAAGCAGCTCCTAATTGGATTAGGAGCTGATCTTTTAGGTAAACAAAAGAAGGAGGGGGTGGCAGCCTTTAGAAGACACACAATCAGATCCTCTTCAGAGCTAAAATCACAGAAGAAAGAATTAAGCAACCCTGTAGAGTTCTTTCTTGCCGCCTCCTTGTTCTTTCCGCCCTATTTCCAGTTCAATCTCCAGTTGTGGGAGAAGTCAAGATTCGATCTTAACATCAGTTTTTTGAGAATGAATTGATAGGAAGCTGTGATCACGTGCCATCCTGCAGATTCTTGCGAAGGACAGAGTTCTTGGAGAAGAACAATTCTGATTCTGCTCCATCTTACATTGCGCCATCTTCAGTGGGAGCAGTCTTTGGATCCTTCCTTGGGCGTGAACACCTCCATTGAGAGATATTACTTCTCTATATCAGGTATAATCCTCTCCTACTCCATTTGGTTCAGATCTAGTTCAGTTTATGGTTCAAGATTGATCCTTGAAAATATGATTTTCTAAATAGGGAATGCAATTCCCAGTTGAAGGGAGAGAAAAATTTTTGAAATTCGCCCCCTTATTCCGCAAGATATGGGTGTCCATACAATGGATCTCTCATCCCTTCAGTGGTATCAGAGGCAGGTTGAAATCTTGAACCAATTTGCTTCAGATCTGAACCTGCACAAATGGGCAGAAGGCGTTCTACCCGATTTGCGTAGATATGGGTTTTGGGAATTTGTTCCCAAAATTAATGGGCAAATAATCTGAAATAAATTTTATATAAATCTGATTATTATTTAGAACTGTTCTTTATGATTTTCTTGATTTATGGGTTGTTCGTACAAGAGGAGATCGAAATCTTGATTTGCGCAGGAACCTGCGATTTTGTAGTTTTTTGGAAGATTTTGTTACATTTGGTCTGTAAAATTTATTTTTTTATTTTTTAGACTAAATGTATAGGTATTCGATCTGATGTAATAATTAATAGAAATTAGGATTTCTATTTATTTTATTTTGGATCGAAGATGGCGGCGTAGAAAAGGAGATTTTGCATAGGAGATTTCGCAAATGAGAATTACAATCTGCGATTTGCAGTTTATGAAACTGCAAACTGTGATCTGACCTCTGTTTTGCAGGATGGATTCTGCGAACAGCCCTGTTTGACTGATTCTTGATTTTCTTTTGTCAGTATTTAATTTCAGATTATTTTCTTCAATTAAAGATTTGATTAAGGATCAAACCCTAGACCCATTCGAACCAAGATTGGTTCAAATTGTTTGGACTAAATCTAGGGTTTAATCAAGGCTGAAAGTCAGCCCTAATTTTCCCACTAATGGGCCTAAGGATTGATGTTTAATTAAATGGTTAATTCGGCCCAACCTGTAAAGGCCTAGTTTTAAATGGTTAAAACTGCTAAAAGCCTACTCTGTAGATAAAGCTATATGGGCCGAACCCATCAACCCTAATTTGGCCAATATACCTGGATAATATTAATGATTAATATTATGATTCAAAATGGGCTTCAAATGGGCTTTGCATGAGATGTATGGATGTGTGATGTGCTACGTACAAGGGTCGTAAGTGCTTGGCCCATGCTCAATCGACAGTGGCTCTTGCGCACACTATGGCTGAATGCACGTCATTGCCATGGTGTCCCCTTTGGTCATTGGATGACCTCCCTTAGTGGTGAGCCCCACACCTCATCAAGAGGTTACGTGCGGAACCCTAGCCGATTTAGGCCCACCGAAATCTGACTTTATGAAAGTCTGTGGGAGCCACTTGGGTTTGACCTAGATCAAACTAGGGCGTAATTAATTGTCCCCTCCAGCTAATATGAGTGCATGTGATAGGGAGATTCATATGATGAACTCTCTAAAGGCCTTCCATCATTAGCATAAGGAAGGGTCCTTCAGTAATGAGGAAACGCACCAGAAAATGGGCTATCCATTTGCTATTGGGCTTGTCTGAGTGTTTCATAAGATGATAGTGTTAGACAGTTTTGTATGCCCTTAGCTTCAATCAGAATGATGTACTTTATGAGTTTATTGTAAATGAAGGAAAGTGCATATTTGATTCATGTTCCCTTGGTATGTTTCTGTGTAATACCCTTAAACTGGACACTTAATGAGACTCGTGTTAGCTTAGAACGTTCACAGCCAGTGGGTCGGTCTGGGGAGATCTATCCTGACAAGGCTGACACTGTGGTGCCACCAAGTCGGTTGGGGTGGCCTGTCTCTGCTACCAGGGTGAAACCCTAGCACATACAATGTAGGATTAATTGAATCTTTGAACTGGACCAGATTTTTAGTATTGCTCTGGACCTTGGAGATTGATGGGCAAAACTAGAAAGTTCACCCGACCCCTAGACTCGATTATGATACTGCACTAGGTGTCGGATTGGGTTGTCTTTGATATACCAATCAGTGAGATCCTTAGTGAGGGTCAAAACCTGGGTATGTTGGGACACTGCGAGAATTCATCTGAGTGGGTGATCATAGTGGCAAGATCATCCCCTTTGTCAGACAAAGGAAATGATCGGGGATGCACTCTCTCAGATGGAAACCAAGACTACCGGCAGCCGATTTCAATTGTTGAGATTTTGTTTTGCAAAATATATTTATATAAAGATATATATATATATGTTATGGTTTCGAAATGGTTTGCAAAAGGTTTTAATTCCCGGGATCCATATAAGTAGAGAGTGCAACACTGTTCCTTGCAGCCGAGCGAGAGGTCCTCTCTTGTCGAGTAGTGTATGATCATTATGGGCTGAGAGGTTAAGTGTAAAACCATTGAGGATAATACCCGATGGGCTAATCTTGCATCTGCCCACAGTCCCTGGGTGTTACAAGGTGGCTTGGCCCTAGGAGCACTAGGGTAAGTCTTGGGCCCATTGAGCCCATTTGATGGGTTTCAGGGGGTGCACTATCCTTAACAGTGTATTCGGCCAGGCCCTGTAACAAAGGCTGGGCCGAACCCCTGTGGCTGATGTGTAGATCAATGCTTGGGTTCCACGCCATACAAGGATGCCCAACTGGACAGCAGTTAGGAGGGTTAAGTCAGCACATAAGCTTAATGGGCCTAAAGCCCATTTCGAGCTGGGCTATTTAATTAGTTATTTATGGGGCGAATTCTGATATGGATTAGCAGATAGGATAGGGTCTTGACCCTATCCACTCAGAGAGTCCAGATCTGAATGTGATTCAGATCTAGAAACCTCCTCATGAGATTAGGAGAAAGCTAATCTAATTTGCAAATAAGATAAGGGTTTATCCTTATCACCTGAAGAGAAGGCTGATCCAAATATGATTTGGATAAGCAGCTCCTAATGGGATTAGAAGCTGATCCTTTAGGTTAACAAAAGGAGGGGGTGGCATCCTTTAGAGAGACACATCATCAGATTTTCTTCAGTGCTGAAATCACAAGAAGAGAGAATTCTGCACCCTGCGATAACTCTCTTGCCGCCTCCCTGCTCTTGCCGTCCTGTTTGTCAGTTCGATCTCCAGCTGTGGGAGAAGTCAAGATTCGATCTTGACAACAGTTCTTTGAGAAAGAATTGATAGGAAGCTGTGCTCATGTGCCATCCTGCTTTTTTTTTCGAAGGACAGAGTTTTTGGAGAAGAACCCTGTTGATTATGCTCCATCCTGCACTGTGCCATCTTCAGTGGGAGCAGTCTTTGGATCCTTCCTTGGGCGTGAACACCTCCATTGGGAGATACTACTTCTCCGTATCAGGTATAATTCTCTCCTACTCCTTTTGGTTCAGATCTGGTTCAGTTTAAGGTTCAAGAATGATCCTTGAAAATATGATTTTCTAAATAGGGAATGTGATTCCCAGTTGAAGGTAGAGGAAATTTTTTTGAAATTTTCCCCCTTATTCCACAATCTTTAGGCGTCCATACGATGGATCTCTCATCCCTTCAGATAGGGGCGTCATAGACTGATGTGGGAGGGGCTTCACTAGAAAATGGGAACTCTCTCATGGTACCTTGGCATTCACGAATATGATGGGTAAGCACTCACTGGACAGAAAGGTTTACTTGAAAACGGCTCTGAACCTTGTCTGACAGAGGCCAAAGGGAAAAGTCATATGATGAGTGGATATGATCCTTCACAGAAAGGTGGTGGGGTTTCGCAGCTGAGAAAGGAGGGAAATCTCAGTGATGAATAAATGAAAATGGAATGAAGATTAAAATCCATATCTATGTAATGAACATGAATCAAATTAGGTTGTGGACTGATGTTTGCTCTTTTATCAGAAAATGGCAAACGGATCATTTGAAAAATTGCTTGATGACAACATGTTGAAGGGCCCAAACTATGCCGAATGGTACAGGAACCTTATGCTGGTCCTAGCTTCTGAAAAGCTAGATAAAGTGGCAAAGAATCCTGCCCCGGAGCGTCCGGGTGATAAGGCTTCTGAGGCCCGAAGGAGAGACTATCAGGAATGGGAGGAGAAAAACTCCCTTGCCCGGTGTTACATCATTGCCTCTTTGGACAACCCAATACAGAGGCAATTCGATCAGATCGAAGTTGCCAAGGACATATTGGACAGTCTTAGGACAATGTATGAGGAACAGAATCATTCTACTCGACAAAAGGTCTTGAAACAGTTCATGACCGCACAAATGTCCAAGGGCCAACAAGTTCACAACTATTGTCTTCGGATGATGGGATATATCAACGAACTGGAGGCTCTTGGATCCGGGCTGGACCTTGCGACCCAGATAGATGCTATCCTTAATAATTCATTGCCTCCTTCCTTTAATCTGTTCATTATGAACTATAACATGAACAAGTTGAATGTCAACTTGCAAGAGCTCAGCAATATGTTGCAAAGAGCTGAAGAACTAATTAAAAAAGATGAGCCTGTAGCTATGCTTGTTGAAACTAGCAAGACAGGCAAGAGAAAGAGGAAGGCAAAGAAGCCTCAAAAGAAAGCCACTAAGGGCAATAAGCAGAAGAAAGACAAAGCATCGGATGCCTGCCACTTCTGCAAGAAGATCGGCCACTGGAAAAGGAACTGTTCTGCCTACCTGGAATCCAAGAAAGGTAATTTCGAAACTTGTGTTATAGAAACCATTTTCTTCGTAGCTTCTGCGTCCTGGTGTATTGACTCTAGGGCTTCAACTCATGCGTGTAACTCACTGCAGGGGTTCAAGATAAGCAAAAGGCTGAGTGAAGGAGAAGTCACACTCTACTAGGGGACTAATGCAACTGTTGCAGCCACGGCCATAGGTACCGTGGAGTTACTTTTTAGAGAAGGAACTATTGTACTGAGAGATTGTCTTTATGTACAAAGTATAAGGAGAAATTTGAATTTCTGTTTCAAAATTGTGTGCAGGTGGTTATTCTGTCTTCGATCAGATCGAGGTTTAAATCCTTTGAAAAGTTCAAGGAGTTCAGACAAGAGGTCGAGAAACAGTTAGGGAGAGAAATTAAAGCCCTTTGATCAGATCAAGGTGGCGAGTATCTCTTTGACAAATTCAGGGACTATTTAAAGGACAATGGGATAGTATCACAGTTAGCTCTTCCTGCTACACCACAACTTAACGGTGTTTCAGAGAGGAGGAATAGGACCTTATTGGATATGGTCCGATCACTTCTCATACACTCAGAGTTACCCACATCCTTTTGGGGTTACGCATTAGAGATTGTGATTTACATGCTGAATTGGGTTCCAACCAAATCGGTTCCAAACAATCCATATGAACTTTGGACCAGAAAGAAACCAAGTGTCAGACACTTGAAGATTTGGGGTTGTCCAGCACATGTTAAAAGAATGAGTGCAGACAAAATGGAATCCAAGACCAGCCGTTGCCTATTTGTAGGCTACCCAAAAGGCTCTGTAGGTTACCTATTCTATGACCCAAGTGAGTAGAAAGTGTTCCGCAATCGAAATGCACAATTCTTGGAAACCGACTACATCCTAGACACCCATCATCAGGCAGTTGTTCTTGATGAGGAGAGCGCAGGAGTAGTGGGAGATGTCCCACAAGTTCCAGGTAGTGACCAACCTAGAAGATCCACTCGGGTATCCAGGGCACCAGTCCGTTATGGTTATGACCAGGATAGTTACCTGGTGGAAACCTTGACTAGTGAGGAGGATCCCGTGATTTACGCGGAAGCTATGTTGGACATAGATTCCCAGAAGTGGGTGGAGGCCATGAGAGCAGAGATGGACTCAATGGAGACCAATAGAGTCTGGACTCTAGTAGATCCACCCTCCGGGGTAAAAGCAATTGGTTGCAAATGGATTTACAAGAGGAAAAAGGGCCCCGATGGTAGGGTTGAGACCTTCAAAGCTTGTATGGTGGCGAAAGGGTACACTTAGAAAGAGGGCATCGATTATGAGGAAACATTTTTGCCTGTGGCCATGTTGGGCATCGATTATGAGGAAACCTTTTTGCCTGTGGCCATGTCTAAATCCATTAGGATCCTGCTAGCTGTAGCAACATACCATGATTATGAGATTTGGCAGATGGATGTCAAAACTACATTCCTGAATGAAGATCTTACTAAAGATATTTATATGCAGCAGCCGCAAGGCTTCATTGCTGCAGGTTAGGAAAACAAGGTATGTAACTTAATAAATCCATTTATGGACTTAAGCAAGATTCTAGAAGTTGGAACATCCGTTTTGACTGTGTTGTCAAATCATTTGAGTTCGAGCAGAATCCGGATGAACCCTCTGTCTACAGGAAGTACAGTGGAGATAAGGTTACCTTCTTGGTTCTGTATGTAGATGACATTCTACTCATTGGGAATGATGTAAGAATGTTAACTACGGTGAAAGTATGGCTTTCACAGCAATTCTCCATGAATGATCTTAGAGAAACCTCATATATACTGGGTCTTTGACTCTATAGAGATAGATCGAAGTGGATAATAGGATTATCCCAATCTGCTTACATTGACAAAATAGTCAAAAGATACAGCATGGAAAACTCCAAGAAAGGAAATGTTCCTTTCAGGCACGGAGTCACTCTCTCCAAGAAGATGTCTCCCAAGACTTCTGAGGAGATTGATGGCATGAAAGATGTTCCCTATACCTCTGCCGTAAGGAGCATCATGCATGCCATGCTGTGCACTCATCCTGACATTGCTCAGGCAGTGAGTGTAGTACACAGACTTCAGGCCAATCCAGGGCAGGAGCAATGGACTGTTGTGAAAAACATACTTAAGTACCTTCGAAGGACAAAAGAGTTTTGTCTAGTATTCGACGATAGCTCACTACAGATCCAAGGGTATACAGATGCCGATTTCCAGTCGGATCCAGATGATAGAAAGTCTACATCTGGATATGTTTTCACGATAGGATTGTGTGTTGTTTGCTAAAAAAGCAGCAAACAAAGGTCCACTACAAACTCCACTACAAAAGCCGAGTACATTGCCGCAAGTGAGGCTGCCAAAGAAGCCATGTGGATGAAGAAGTTCGTTCACGATTTGGGAGTAGTTCCGTCCAGCACATCACCCATCCCATTGTTGTGTGACAACAATGTAGCCATTGCTCAGGCCAAGGAGCCACGAGCCCACTCGAAGTCGAAGCACATCGAGAGGAAGTACCACGTACTGCGGGAGATTGTTGGTAGAGAGGACTTCCTGATTCAGAAGGTAGCGTCAACGGAAAATGTAGCAGATCCATTGACAAAGCCACTATCACAGAAAGTGTTTGAGAAACACATGGAAAGCATGGGACTCCGGCTAGTACCGGATTGGACCTAAGTGCAAGTGGGAGCTATTAGGCAGTTTTGTATGCCCTTAGCTTCAACCAAGAATGATGTACTTCATGAGTTTATTGTAAATAAATAAAAGTGCATATTTGATTCATGTTCCCTTGGTATGTTTCTGTGTAATACCCTTAAACTGGACACTTAGTGAGACTCATGTTAGTTTAGAATGTTCACAGCCAGTGGGTCGGTCTGGGGATACCTATCCTGATAAGGCTGACACTATGGTGCCACCAAGTCGGTTGGGGTGGCCTGTCTCAGCTGCCAGGGTGAGACCCTAGGCACATACAGTGCAGGATTAATTAATTCTTTGAACTGGACCAGATTTACAGTATTTCCCTGGACCTTGGAGATTAATGGGCAAAACTGGAAAGTTACACTCGACCCTTTGACTTGATTATGATACTGCATTGGGTGTCGGATTGGGCGGTCTTTGATGTACCAATCAGTGAGATCCTTAGTGGGGGTCAAAACCAGGGTATGTTGGGACAGTCCGAGAATTCAACTGAGTGGGTGATCATAGTGAAAGGATCAACCCCTTTGTCGGACAAAGGTAATGATCGGGGATGCACTCTCTCAGATGGAAACCAAGACTGCCGGCAGCCGATTTCAACCGTTGAGTTTTGTTTTTTGCAAAGTATATTTTATATGAGATATAAAAGTATATGTTATGGTTTCTAAAATGTTTGCAAAAGGTTTTAATTCCCGGGATCCATATAAGTAGAGAGTGCAACACTGTTCCTTGCAGCCGAGGGAGAGGTCCTCTCTTGTCGGGCAGTGTGTGATCATTATGCGCTGAGAGGTTAAGTGTAAGACCATTGAGGAAAAAACCTGATGGGCTAATCTTGCATCTGCCCACAGTCCCTGGGTGTTACAAGGTGGCTTGGCCCAGGGACCACTTTGGGTAAGTGTTGGGCCCATAGAGCCCTTAAGATGGGATTCAGGGGGTGAACTGTCCATAACAGTGTATTCGGCCAGGCCTTGTAACAAAGGCTGGGTTGAACCCATGTGGCTGATGTGTAGATCAATGTTTGGGTCCCACACCATACAAGGAAGCCCAACTAGGCAGTAGTTTGGAAGGCTAATTGAGCACATAACCTTAAATCGGCCTTAAGCCCATTTCAAACTGGGCTGATTTGATCAGTCAAAAAAGGGGGGCGAATTCTAAGATAGATCAGCTGATAGGATTGGGCTTAGACCCTATCCACTTAGAGAGTCCAAGATCTAAATAAGATTTAGATCTGGAAACCTCCTAATTAGATTAGGAGATGGCTGATCTGATCTGCAGATAAGATAAGGATTATCCCTTATCACTTAAAGGGACTTCTAACCCAAATATGATTTGGATTAGCAACTCCAAATGTGATTAGGAGCTGATCCCTTCAAGATAATGAAAGAAGAAAGGGGCGAATATAGGTTTTGGGTGATTTGAGGTTCAATTCTTTTTCAGAACTAAAAATCACAAAAAGAGAGATTTCCTGCACCCTGCGAATTCTCTCCTGCCGCCTCCTTCCTGGTGTCGCCATTTTCTCTAGTTCGATCTCCAGTTCTTGGGAGAAATCAAGATTTTATCTTGATTCCAATCTTTTGGGAAAAGATTGCTTGGAGCTGTGCCCACAAGCCATCCAGTTGATTCTTGCGAAGGGTCAAATTCTTTTGGAAGAACGTTGCTGATTCTGCTCCATCCTCACTGCGCCATATTCAGTGGGAGTAGATTTTGGATCCTTCCTTGGGCGTGAACACCTCCATTGGGAGATATTGATTCTCTGTATCAGGTATATCCTCCCTCCTACTTCTTTTGGTTCAGATTTGATTTGGTTCTTGATTCAAGATTGATCCTTGAAAATATGTTTTCTGAAATAGGGAATTCGATTCCCTACAAAGATGGGAGAAATTTTTGAAATTTGCCCTATCCATTCCGCAATATTTGGGCGTCCATGTGATGGATATCCCATCCCTTCAGTGGTATCAGAGCCATGGTTCAAATCTTGAATCAATTTAATTCAGATTTGAACCTGCGCAAATGGGCAGAAGGTGTTCTACCCGATTTGCGCAGATATGGGTTTTGGGAAATTTTATTCCCAAAATTAATTTTATATAAATCTGATTATTGTTTAGAATAGTTCTTTATGATCTTCTTGATTTACGGGCTGTTCGTACAAGAGGAGATCGAATTCTTGGTTTGCGCAGGGAACCTGCAAGATTTGCAGTTTCTTGATTTATTTATTACATTTGGTCTGTAAATATTTCTTTTTTATTTTTTAGAGTCAATGTATTAGGTATTCGATCTGATGTAATTATAATAGAAATTAGGTTTTCTATTTAATTTATTTTTGGATCGAAGATGGCGGCGCAAGGAATGAGATTTCGCAGATGGGACATTCGCTACCTACGATTTGCAGTTTATGAAACTGCATTCTGTGATCTAACCTCTGTTTTGCATGATGGATTGTACGGACAGCCCTGGATTAACTGATTCTTGTTTTCTTTTATCAGTTCTTTAATTTAAGATTATTTTCTTGAATTAAAGATTTAATTAAAAGATCAAACCCTAGACCCATTCGAACCAAGATTGGTTCAAAATTGTTTGGACCGAATTTAGGGTTTATTCAAGGCTGAATGTCAGCCCTAATTTTCCCACAAATGGGCCTAAGGATTGATGTTTAATTAAATGGTTAATTCAGCCCAACCTGTAAGGCCCAGTTTTAAACTGTTAAAACTGCCAAAAGCCCACTTCAAAGGAACAAGCTATATGGGCCGAACTGGGTAACCCTGATTCAGCCCATATACCTAGATAATGGTAACTGTTAATATTATGAATTAAAATGGGCTTCAAATGGGCTATTATAGATAATTAATTGATTGGATCAATTCCTCCCTGCATGTGATGTATGGATGCGTGTGATGTGCTACGTTCATGGGCCATAAGTGCTTGGCCCATGCAGATTCGACAGTGGCTCTTGCGCACACCATGGCTGAATGCACATCATTGCCATTGTCCCCCTACTGGCCATTTGATGACCTCCCTCAATGGTGGGCCCCACACCTCCTAAAGAGGTTACATGCGGAACCCTAGTCGATTTAGGTCCACCGAAATTTGGCCTTATGAAAGTCAGTGGGAGCCACTCTGGTTTGACCTAAAATTAACTAGGGCGTAATTCTTGTTCCCTCCAGTAAATATGAGTGCATGTGATAGGGAGATTCATATGATGAACTCTCTAAAGTCCTTCCATCATTAGCATGAGGATGGGTCCTTTAGTAATGAGGAAATGCACCAGAAAATGGGCTATCCATTTGCTGTTGGGCTTGTCTAAGTGTTTCATAAGATGATAGGGGCGTCATAGACCGATGTGGGAGGGGCTTCACCAGAAAATGGGAACTCTCTCATGGTACCTTGGCGTTCACGAACATGATGGGTAAGCACTCACTGGACAGAAAGGTTTACCTAAAAACGGCTCTGAACCTTGTCTGGCAGAGGCGAAAGGGAAAACTCATATGATGAGTGGATGTGATCCTTCATAGAAAGGTGGTGGGGTTTTGCAGCTGAAACAGTTGGCTCCATGCACCCTATGTGGTTTCCCACATTTCCATAGACAAGTCGCTGTCTCCGTCCCTGAGCGGGAGGGAAAACTCAGACATGAAAAAATGGGAATGGAACATAGATTAAAAATCCATATCTATGACTTGAACATGAATCAAATAAGATTGTGGACTGATATTTGCTGTTTTATCAGAAAATGGCAAACGGACAATTTGCAAAGCTTCTTGACGACAACAAGTTTAAGGGCCCAAACTATGCCGACTGGTACCGTAACCTAATGCTGGTTTTAACATCTGAAAAATTGGACAAGGTAGTGAAGTCTCCTGCCCCGGAACGTTCGGGTGATAGGGCGTCTGAAAACAATGTATGAAGAGCAGAACCGTTCTACTCGGCAGAAGGTCTTGAAAATGTTCATGACCGCTCAGATGTCCAAGGGCCAGAAAGTTCATGACCATTGTCTTCGGATGATGGGTTACATTAACGAGCTGGAAGCCCTTGGATCCGGGCTAGATCTTGGAACTCAAGTAGATGCCATTCTGAACTCCTTACCCTCTTCCTTCAATGGGTTCATATTCAACTACAATATGAACAAGCTGAATGTCAGCGTCCAGGAGCTGAGCAATATGTTGCAAAGAGCCGAGGACTTACTTAAGAAGGATGAGCCTGTGGTGATGCTTGTTGAAGCTAACAAAACGGGCAAGAAAAAGAGGAAGGCAAAGAAGCCTCAGAAGAAGACTACCAAGCCCAAGAAGCAGAAAAAGGACAGGACAGCTGATGCATGTCACTTCTGCAAACAAACCGGCCACTGGAAGAGGAACTGTCCTCAGTACCTGGAATCCAAGAAAGGTAATTTCGAATCTTGTGTCATAGAAACCAACTTATTGGTGACTTCTGCGTCCTGGTGTATTGACTCAGGGGCATCAACTCATGCATGTAACTCACTGCAGGGGTTCAAGGTAAGCAGAAGGCTGAATGATGGAGAAGTGATGCTCTACTTGGGGACCTCTGCAAGCGTTGCAGCTACGGCAATAGGCACCATAGAATTAAAATTTAGAGAAGGATATATTGTACTTAAAGATTGCCTTTTTGTGCAAAATTTAAGAAGAAATTTGATTTCTGTCTCAAAACTATGTGCGGATGGATATTCTGTCTTTTTCAGTAATACGATTACTATTAAAAGAAACAATAAGTTCATCGCATATGGGGAACTGGGGAACGGTCTCTATGTTCTACATCCTTCTCTAGAAACAAACATAGCCGAAACTACGTCGGCCGAAATCCCCAAGAAAAGAGCACGTGATATAGTTAATACCACGTGCCTGTGGCATTACCGACTTGGCCATATTGGTATTGACCGAATCACAAGACTGGTAAAGGATGGTCCTTTGGATTTTCTAACTGTAGAAGATCTTCCCACTTGTGAGCCTTGCCTTCAGGGTAAGATGACAAAGAGGCCATTTAACAGTAAGCCTGAAAGATGTACAGGCGCGCTTGACCTTATACATACTGATGTATGTGGTCCCCTGAGTGTTAGGACCCGTAACAAACATGTGTATTTAATTACATTCACCGATGATTTTTCACGATATGGTTACGTATACCTAATGAGACACAAGTCTAAATCTTTTGAAAAGTTCAAAGAGTTCAGGCAAGAGGTCGAAAATAGTTAGGGAGAGAAATTAAGGCCCTTCGATCAGATCTACGTGGCGAGTATCTCTCTAACAAATTCAGGGACTACTTAAAGGACAATGGAATAGTATCATAGTGGGCTCCTCCTGCTACACCACAACTTAACGGTGTTTCAGAGAGGAGGAATATGACCTTATTGGATATGGTCCAATCACTTCTCACCCATTCAGAGTTACCCACATCCTTTTGGGGATATGCATTAGAGACTGCGTTATACGTGCTGAACCGGGTTCCAACCAAATCGGTTCCTAAGACTCCTTATGAGCTTTGGACCGGAAAGAAACCAAGTGTACGACACTTGAAGATTTGAGGTTGTTCGGCTCATGTTAAAAGAACGAATCTAGACAAATTGGAATCAAAGACCATCCGTTGCCTATTCATAGGCTACCCAAAGGGCTCAGTGGGCTACCTATTCTATGATCCAAGTGAGAAGAAGGTGTTCTGCAGTCGGAATGCACTATTCTTGGAAAATGACTACATCCTGGACAATCCTCATCAGGAAATTATTCTTGATGAGGAGAGCTCAGATGCAGTGGGAGGTGTCCCACAAGTTCCAGGTAGTGACAAACCTAGAAGATCTACCCGGGTGTCCAGGCCACCGGTCCATTTTGGTTACAATCAGGATAGTTACCTGGTCGAAACCTTGACTAGTGAAGAGGATCCCGTAACATATACGGAAGCTATGTTGGACAAAGACTCCCTTAAATGGGTAGATGCCATGAGAGCTGAGATGGACTCAATGGAGACCAATGGAGTCTGGACACTAGTAGATCCGCCCTCCGGGGTAAAAGCAATTGGTTGCAAGTGGATCTACAAGAGAAAGAAGGGCCCTGATGGCAGAGTTGAGACCTACAAAGCTCGTCTGGTGGCAAAAGGATACAGTCAGAAAGAAGGCATCGATTATGAGGAAACCTTTTTGCCCGTGGCTATGCTTAAATCCATTAGGATCCTACTAGCTGTAGCAGCTTACTATGACTATGAGATTTGGCAGATGGATGTCAAAATTGCATTCCTGAATGGAGATCTTACTGAAGATATCTATATGCAGCAACCGTAAGGTTTTGTAGCTGCAGGTTAGGAACACATGGTCTATAAGTTGAATAGATCCATATATGGATTGAAGCAAGCTTCTAGAAGTTGGAACATCCGATTTGACTCTACGGTCAAAAAGTTTGATTTTGAGAAAAACCCGGATGAACCCTGTGTTTACAGAAAGACCAGTGGTGACAAGGTTACATTTCTGGTTCTGTATGTAGATGAAATTTTACTCATTGGGAATGATGTAGGAATGTTAACTACGATAAAAGTATGGCTATCATAGCAATTCTCCATGAAAGACCTTGGAGAAGCCTCCTATATACTGGGTCTTTGACTCTATAGAGATAGATCGAATCAGATAATAAGATTATCCCAATCTGCTTATATTGACAAGATAGTCAAGAGATATAGCATGGGAAACTCCAAGAAAAGAAATGTTCCTTTCAGACATGGAGTCAATCTCTCCAAGAAGATGTCTCCAAAGACCTCTGAGGAGATCGAGAGTATGAAAGACGTTCCCTATGCCTCAGCCGTAGGGAGCATCATGTATGCCATCCTATGCACTCGTCTTGACATTGCCCAGGCAATGAGTGTAGTAAGCAAATTCCAGGCCAACCCAGGGCAGGAGCATTGGACTGTTGTGAAATGCAAACTTAAGTACCTTCGAAGGACAAAAGAGTTTTGTCTGGTATTCGATGGTAGTTCACTACAGATCCAAGGGTTTACAGATGCGGATTTCCAGTCGGATCCGGATGATAGAAAGTCTACATCTGGATATGTTTTCATGATAGGATCGTGTGTTGTTTGCTGGAAAAGCAACAAACAGGAGTCCACAGCAGACTCCACAACATAGGCCGAATACATTGCCGCAAGTGAGGCTGCCAAAGAAGCCGTATGGATGAAGAATCAATTAATCCTGCACTGTATGTGCCTAGGGTCTCACCCTGGCAGCTGAGACAGGCCACCCCAACCGACTTGGTGGCGCCACAATGTCAGCCTTAGCAGGATAGGTATCCCCAGACCGACCCACTGGCTGTGAACATTCTAAACTAACATGAGTCTCATTAAGTGTCCATTTTAAGGGTATTACACAGAAACATACCAAGGGAACATGAATCAAATATGCACTTTTATTCATTTACAAGTACATCATTCTGATTGAAGCTAAGGGCATACAAAACTGTCTAACAAATTTCATTTAGATGAAAGTGAAAAATGACAGTTTTAATTCAAACATCCATTCAAATAAACTTAATCAAAAGAAACTAAACAAGAATGTCATTTTTTCCCCTAATAAAACATGAACAACCGCTCTAATTTTCTCGATATTGTCAATTTTGTTTTCTATGCAAAAAAGTGTTAGTAGTACTTTTCGAGTAAACAACCATGGATCCATACCCTTGAACATTTTCCTCTCAGTTTAGGGATGCTTTTGGAATAAACAACCATGTGTCCATGCCCATGAACATTTTCCACTTAGTTTAGGTGATCATGTTGAAGGGATGAGAGATCCATCGTATGGACACCCAAATCTTGCAGAATAAAGGGGTGAATTTCAAAAATTTTTCTCTCCCTTCAACTAGAAACCGCATTCCCTATTTAGAAAATCATATTTTCAAGGATCAATCTTGAACCATAAACTGAACCAGATCTGAACCAAAAGGAGTAGGAGAGGGTTATACATCATACGGAGAAACAATATCTCCAAACGAAGGTGTTCACGCCCAAGGAAGGATCCAAAGACTGCTCTCACTGAAGATGGCGCAGTGCATGATGGAGCAGAATCAGTAGTATTCTTCTCCAAGAATTTTGTCATTCGCAAGAAACAACAGGATGGCACGTGAGCACAGCTTCCTATCAAATCTTTCTCAAAGAACTAATGTCAAGATCGAATCTTGACTTCTCCCACAACTGGAGATCGAACTGGATGTCTGGCGGCTACAGGAATGAGGCGGCAAGAAAGATCTTTGCACGGATTGTAGAAATCTTTCTTCTCCGATTTCAGCTCTGAAGAGGATCTGATTATCTCTTCTCTAAAGGCTGCCGCCCCCACCTTATTTGTACTCCCAAAGGATCAGCTCCTAATCCAATTAGGAGTTGCTGATCCAAATCTTATTTTGATCAAAACATCTCTTTAGGTGAAAAGGATAAACCCATATCTTATCTGCAGATTGGATCAACCTTCTCCTAATCTTATTAGAAGGTTTCCAGATCCAAATCATATTTAGATCTGGACTCTCTGAGTGGATAGGGTTAAGGCCCTATCCTATCTGTTGATCCATCTCTTATTTCGCCCATAATTAACTTATTAAATAAGTCCAGTTTGAAATGGGCTTTAGGCCCATTAAGCATATGTGCTCACTTAACCTTCCGAACTGCTACCTAGTTGGGCTTCCTTGTATGGCATGGGACCCAATCATTGATCTACACATCAGTCACATGGGTTCAGCCCAGCCTTTGTTACAAGGCCTGGCCGAATACACTGTTATGGACAGTGCACCCCCTGAAACCCATCAAATGGGCTCTATGGGCCCAACACTTACCCTAAGTGGTCCCTGGGCCAAGCCACCTTGTAACACCCAGGGACTATGGGCAAATGCAAGATTAGCCCATCAGGTATTTCCCTCAATGGTCTTACACTTAACCTCTCATCCCATAATGATCACACACTGCCCGACAAGAGAGGACCTCTCCCTTGTTTGCAAGGAACAGTGTTGCACTCTCTACTTATATGGATCCCGGGAATTAAAACCTTTTGCAAATATTTTAGAAACCATAATATATATACTTTTATATCTCATATAAAATATATTTTGCAAAAACAAATCTCAATGATTAAAATCGGTTGCCGAATGTTTGTCCGACAGTGAGAGTGCATCCCCGATCATTACCTTTGTCCGACAAAGGGGCTGATCCTGTCACTACGATCACCCACTCAGATGAATTCTCAGACAATCCAAACATACCCAGGTTTTGACCCCCGCTAAGGATCTCATTGATTGGTACATCAAAGACAACCCAATCCGACACCTAGTGCAGTATCATAATTGAGTCTAGGGGTCGGGTGTAACTTTCTAGTTTTGCCCATTAATCTCCAAGGTCCAGGGCAACCCTGGAAATCAGGTCCAGTTCAAAGATTCAATTAATCCTACGTGCCTAAGGTCTCACCCTGGCAGCTGAGATAGGCCACCCCAACCGTCTTGGTGGCACCACAGTGTCAGCCTTATCAGGATAGGTCTCCCCAAACCGACCCACTGGATGTAAACATTCTAAACTAACACGAGTCTCATTAAGTGTCCAGTTTAAGGGTATTACACAGAAACATACCAAGGGAACATGAATCAAATATGCACTTTTACTCATTTACAATAAACTCATAAAGTACATCATTCTGATTGAAGTTAAGGGCATACAAAGCTGTCTAATAGTTTTGTATTAGATGAAAGTGAAAAATGACAGTTTTAACTCTAACATCCATTCAACGAACTGGAGGCTCTTGGATCCAGGCTAGATCGGGTAACACAGATCGATGCTATTCTCAACTCTTTGCCTCCATCCTTTAATCCATTCATCATGAATTACAACATGAACAAGCTGAATCACAAGGTTGGTAAATGATGGTTCTTTGGGTTTTCTAACTGTAGAAGATCTACCCACCTGTGAGCCTTGCCTACAAGGTAAGATGACCAAACGGCCATTTAACGATATGCCTGAAAGATGTACAGACACACTTGACCTTATACATACTAATGTATGTGGTCCCCTGAGTGTTAGGACACGAAATCAACACGTGTATTTCATCACCTTTACAGATGATTCCTCACGATATGGTTACGTGTGCCTAACGAGACACAAGTCTGAATCTTTTGAAAAGCTTAAGGAGTTCGGACAAGAGGTCGAGAAACAGTTAGGGAGAGAAATTAAAGCCCTTCAATCAGATCGAGGTGGCGAGTATCTCTCTGACGAATTCAGGGACTACTTAAAGGACAATGGGATATAATCACAATTGGCTCCTCTTGCTACACCACAACTTAACAGTGTTTCAAAGAGGAGGAATAGGACCTTATTGGATATGGTCCAGTCACTTCTCATACACTCAGAGTTACCCACATCCTTTTGGGGCTACGCATTAGAGATTGCGGTTTACGTGCTGAATCAGGTTCCAACCAAATCGGTTCCAAACACTCCATATGAACTTTGGACCGGAAAGAAACCAAGTGTCAGAATCATGAAGATTTGGGGTTGTCCAGCACACGCTAAAAGAACAAGTGCAGACAAGTTGGAATCCAAGACCAGCCGTTGCCTGTTTGTAGACTACCCAAAAGGCTCTGTGGGTTACCTATTCTATGACCCAAGTGAGCAGAAGGTGTTCTATAGCCGAAATGCACAATTCTTGGAAACCGATTACATCCTGGACACCCATCGTCAGGAAATAGTTCTTGATGAAGAGAGCTCAGGGGGATAAGGTTACCTTCTTGGTTCTGTATGTAGATAACATTCTACTCATTGGGAATGATGTAGGAATGTTAACTACGGTGAAAGTAGGGCTTTCACAGCAATTCTCCATTAAAGATCTTGGAGAAACCTCCTATTTACTAGGTCTTCGACTCTATAGAGATAGATCGAAGCAGATAATAGGATTATCCCAATCTGCTTACATTGACAAAATAGTCAAAAGATACAACATGGAAAACTCCAAGAAAGGAAATGTTCCTTTCAGGCACGGAGTCACTTTCTCTAAGAAGAAGTCTCCCAAGACCTCTGAGGAGATTGAGGGCATGAAGGACGTTCCCTATGCCTCTGTCGTAGGGAGCATCATGTATGCCATGCTGCGCACTCGTCCTGACATTGCTCAGGCAGTGAGTGTGGTAAGCATATTCCAGGCCAACCCAGGGCAGGAGCACTGGACTGCTGTGAAAAATATACTTTAGTACCTTCGAAAGACAAAAAAGTTTTGTCTGGTATTCGAGGGTATCTCACTACAGATCCAAGGGTATACTGATGCCAATTTCCAGTCGGATCCAAATGATAGAAAGTCTACATCTAGATATGTTTTCATGATAGGATCATGTGTTGTTTGCTGGAAAAGCAGCAAACAGGGGTCCACTGCAGACTTCACAACCGAGGCCGAGTACATTGCCGCAAGCGAGCCTGCCATAGAAGTCGTGTGGATGAAGTTCGTTCACGAGTTGGGAGTAGTTCCATCCAGCACATCACCCATCCCGTTGTTATGTGACAACACTGGAGCCATTGCTCAGGCTAAGGAGCCACAAGCCCACTCAAAATCAAAGCACATCGAGAGGAAGTACCATGTACTACGAAAGATTGTTGATAGAGGGGACATCCTGATTCAGAAGGTAGCATCAGCAGAAAATGTAGCAGACCCATTGACGAAGCCACTATCACAGAAAGTGTTTGAGAAACACGTGGAAAGTGGGTGTTGTTAGATAGTTTTTATATGCCCTTAGCTTCAATCAGAATGATGTACATTATGAGTTTATTGTAAATGAATAAAGTACATATTTGATTCATGTTCCCTTGGTATGTTTCTGTGTAATACCCTTAAAGTGGACACTTATGAGACTTGTGTTAGTTTAGAATGTTCACAACCAGTGGGTCAGTCTGGGGAGACCTATCCTGATAAGGCTGATACTGATGAGCCACCAAGTCGGTTGGGGTGGCCTGTCTCAACCGCCAGGGTAAGACCCAAGGCACAAACAGTGTAGGATCAATTGAATCTTTGAACCGGACCAGATTTCCAGTATTTCCCTGGACATTGGAGATTAATGGGCAAAACTGGAAGTTACACTCGACCCCTAGACTCGATTATGATACTGTACTAGGTGTCCGATTGGGCTGTTTTTGATGTACCAATCAGTGAGATCCTTAGCGGGGGTCAAAACCTGGGTATGTTGGGACAGTCTGAGAATTCATCTGAGTGGGTGATCATAGTGAAAGTATCAGCCCCTTTGTCGGACAAATGTAATGATCAGGGATGGACTCTCTCTTATGGAAACCAAGACTTCCGGTAGCCGATTTCAATCGTTGAGATTTGTCTTGCAAAATATAGTTTATATGAGATATAAAAGTATATATACATTATGGTTTCTAAAATGTTTGCAAAAGGTTTTAATTCCCAGGATCCATATAAGCAGAGGGAGAGGACCTCTCTTGTCGGGTAGTGTTTGATCATTATGGGCTAAGAGGTTGAGTGTAAGACCATAAAGGGTAATGCCTGATGGAATGATCTTGCATCTGCCCACAGTCCCTAGGTGTTACAAGGTGGCTTGGCCCAAGGACCACTTAGGGTAAGTGTTGGGCCCATAGTGCCCATATGATGGGTTTCAGGGGTTTACTGTCCACAACACTGTATTCGGCCAGGCCTTGTAATAGAGGCTGGGCTAAACCCATGTGGCTGATGTGTAGATCAATGCTTGGGTCCCACACAATACATGGAAGCCCAACTGGGCAACAGTTAGGAAGGCTAAGTGAGCACATGACCTTAATGGGCCTAAAACCCATTTCGAACTGGGTTATTTTTATTAGTTAAATATGGGGCAAATTCTGGGATGGATTAGTAGATAGGATAGGGCCTTAACCCTATCCACTCAGAGAGTCCAGATCTAAATGTGATTTAGATCTAGAAACCTCCTAATGAGATTAGGAGAAGGTTGATCTAATCTGCAGATAAGTTAAGGGTTTATCCTTATCACCTAAAGGGATGTATGGTCCAAATAAGATTTAGATCAGCAACTCCTAATAGGATTGGGAGTTGATCCTTTAAGGTTGAAAAAGAAGGAAGGGGCGGCAGCCTTTAGATTATCACAAGATCATCAAATCAATGCTAGTCTTTAGAGCTGAAATCACAGAAGACAGAATTCAGCATACCTGCGAAATTACTCTCTTGCCACCTCCTTCCTATTGCCGCCTCACCTGCCAGTTCGACCTCCTCTTCAGTGGGAGAAATCATGATTCGATCTTGATATCAAATCCTTGTGAAGGGACTGATAGGAAGCTGTGCTCACGTGCCATCCTGCTATTTCTTGCGAAGGAATAGGTTCTTGGAGAAGAACACTGTTGATTCTGCTCCATCCTACATTGCACCATCTTCAGTGGGAGCAGTCTTTGGATCCTTCCTTGGGCATGAACACCTTCATTGGGAGATATTACTTCTTCGTGTCAGGTATAATCCTCTCCTACTGCTTTTGTTCCGATCTGATTCAGTTTATGGTTCAAGATTGATCCTTGAAAATATGATTTTCCAAATAGGGAATGCGATTCCCAGTTGAATGGGAGAGAAATTTTTTTTGAAATTCGCCCACCTTATTCCGCAAGATTAGGGCGTCCATACGATGGATCTCTCATCCCTTCAGTTTTTGCATGGTTTTGATGCTGATTTGTGTGAATTCTTACCCCAACTTAGCTTGATTTCAGGAAATTATCAAAGGGGACAAGTCTAGGGGAAAAAGAACACAATACCATGCTAAAAGAGGCCAAATTGGAGGTAATACATCCTAGCTGGGAGCAAGGCCCAGCCGAGAGGTCAAAAGAGGGCTATTCGGCCCTTAAAGCCCATGCAACACTCTTTGGGAGAGCCCAAAGAGAGCCCAGTCGTAGCCTTCCAAGGGAGCCTATTCGGCCCAACAAGGAGGTGGCCCATTTGCAGCACAAGAGCAGCCCAAATTGTAGCCCAAAAGAAGCTAGGGGCGGCAACTTCTAAAAAGTTCAAGAGAAGCTAAAGGCGCCAAACTTTCTAGATGAGAGAAAGGGGCTGAAGAGAAGGCTATAAAAGGTGCAAGAGAGGAGAAGAAGGGGAGTAAAAAAAACCTTTTGGGGTGAATTCCTTTTGGGGAGAAGAGAAAGATAGGTGCAAGAGAGGAGAAGAAAGGAGAAGATTCAAGAATATTCAAGAGAAGAAGAAGTTGATTTCAAATTTGGAGAAGAAGTCATTGGAAGAGATTAATCTAGGTTGTCTTCTTCCTTGATTTCTGCACAAGTGGTAATCGAATTTAACTAGGGCTTTCATGTTTATTTCCTCCATTAATTCAATCTTTCTTGCTATAACTGAATGATGTTTCATGTAATTTCAGATCTGTAATTAGTTCTCTAGGGTTATTCGAATGAATTAGATTCAATTTTGATATTTCTTGATTTGAAATTTAATGGTTAGAACTGCTAGCCGAATTGATCTTAATCTTTGTAATGTTTGAATTTCTTGAAAAAGAATTTAAGCAATCTCAGTTCTGTTTGGCCGAACTGTTCTTCTTTCTTGGAGTTTTTAGATTGCTTGAGAAAGAGTCAGGAAATTCGGATCTGCTAATCAAGAACCGAATTGAGTGCAAGGTTAGAGATAACTTGCACAATTCGGTTGGTGATCATTCAATCTGAAATGATGCCCTACAATTTCTAGATCTTAATGCATACATGGGGATTAGATTCTTGCTAGAGATAGAAGAATTATCACTCATGCATAGAATGAACATGCGCTTGAAAGAGGTTGTTCATTGCCTTGGGGTTTCACCAAACCAAAGCTGAATCCTAATCTAACTGAATGACCTAGAGATCTAATTGTTGAATCAATTATGTGCATAGTAATCTTGTCTTCTCAATTTTTTTGCAAGGTGTTTGATCCAACATGTTAGAGGTAGTTTGCTAGTTAGGATTTCAGTTTTGCATTAGATTTACAATTCGGCTAATCAGATAAGAATAGGTTGATATACTACTAGTAGTTGCTGCACAAGTCCTCGTGAGAAATGACACTATTGATCACTCTATTACTTGTGTGGCTAGTTCACTTGCTAGTGTAGCAAATACGCATCAATAAGCCCACATAGGTTCGACCCAGCCTCTGTGAAAAGGCATGGCCGAATTCATTGTCAAGTACAGTGAACCCATGAGTCCATCAGTATGGGTTCTTAATGGGCCCAACATTTACAATTAAATGATCCTTGAGTCCAACCATCCTATGAAGACCCAAGGATAATGGACTGAAATAAGATATAGTCCATTAGGTAAACAACCCTCAAAGGTCTCTTACACTTAACCTCTCAGCCCATAATGATCAAACATTGCCCGATAGGGAAGGATCTCTCCCCTGACTGCAAGGTGTAATGTTGCACTCTCTACTCGGATGCGTCTCAGGAATTAAAACCTTTTGCAAACCCTTTTTCTTAAAACATAATATATATATTATCATATAAATATATTTTGCAAAACAAATCTCAAACACAGTTGAAATTGACTACTGGTAGTTTTGGTTTCCATCAGAGAAAGTGTAGTCCCAATCATTCACTTTGTCCAACAAAGGGGTTGATCTTGTCACTATGATCACCCACTCGAGTGAATTTTCAGACTGCCCCAACATACCCAGGTTTTGACCCCTAAAGGATCTCATAGTTTGGCTTATCAAAGATAGCCCAATTTGACACCCAATGCAATACCATAATCGAGTCTAGGGGCTAGGTGTAACTTTCCAGTTTTTCCCATTAGTCTCTGAGGTCTAGGGCATAACTAGAAAATGGTTCGGGTTCAGTGCTTCAAACAAATATACATTACATGTGCTTCAGGTCCAACCCTACAATTGAGACAAACTGCCCTAACTTCTTTGGCAGCACATTAGTGTTAGCCTTGGCAGGATAAACTCCCCAAGTCTATCCAATGGCTGAGAACATTCTAAACTAACGCGAATCTCATAAGTGTCTAGTTTAAGGGGTAATTACATAGAAACACACCAATCATAACATGAAATAATTATGTACTTTTATTCATTTACAATAAATGCATCAGTGCATCAATCCGATTGGAACTAAGGGCATACACTGTCTAACACATAGACAAACCTCCTCTCTCTGGAAAGTTGGTTAAGTGGATGATGTAGTTCAACAAGTACACAATTGAGTACACCCAACCCTGAGCCATTAAGCATCAGTGCATCAATCTGATTGGAGCTAAGGGCATACACTGTCTAACACATAGACAAACCTTCTCTCTTTGGAAGGTTGGTTAAGTGGATGATGTAGCTCAACAAGTACACAATTGAGTACACCCAACCCAGAGCCATTAAATGTCAAGTTGTAGCATACCTCTTATCTTGCTTCACCACCAATGAAAGTTTCACAATTTCAAAAGAAGTACCTAGAGAGTTACCCATCATCGTAGTAGTTGAAGATGGGGAATGTGCTAAACAGTTTTGTATTCCCTTAGCTCCAATCAGATCTGATGTACTTTTGACATTTAGAGTAAATAAATAAAGTACATGTTTGATTCATGTTGTGCGATATATTTCTGTGTAAGACCCTTAAACTGGACACTTAATGAGACTCGTGTTAGTTTAGAACATTCACAGCCGTTGGATAAGTCTGGGGAGATTTATCCTAGCAAGGCTAACACTGGTGTGCTGCCAAATGTTGGGGTGGCTTGTCTCAGCCGCCAGGGTGAGACCCAAGGCACATTCAGTGTAGGATTACTTGAATCCTTGAACTGGACAAAATTTCTAGTATTGCCTTGGACCTTGGAGATTGATGGGCAAAATTGGAAAGTTACACCTGACCCCTAGACTCAATTATGATACTGCACTATGTGTCAAATTGGGCTGTCTGTGATATGCCAATCAGTGAGATCCTTAGCGGGGGTCAAAACCTGGGTATGTTCGGACAGTCTGAGAATTCATTTGATTGGGTGATCATAGTGACAGGATCAGCCTCTTTGTCAGACAAAGGTAATGATCGGGGATGCACTCTCTCTAATGGAAACCAAACTGCCGACAGTTGATTTCAATCATTGGAATTTTGTTTTGCAAATTTTATATATATGATATATATATACTTATACGGTTTCAAAATGTTTGCAAATGGTTTTAATTCCCGGGATCCATGTGAGTAGAGAGTGCAGCACTGTTCCTTGCAGCCAAAGGGGAGGTCCTCTCTTGTCGGGCAGTATTTGATCATTATGGGCTGAGAGGTTAAGTTTAAGACCATTTAGCGTTGCACCTGATGTGCTAATCTTGCATCTGCCAGTAGTCCCTGAGTTTTTATAAAATGGGTTGGCCCAGGGACCACTTACTGTAAGTGTTGGGCCCATAGAGTCCATGTGATGGGCTCAAGGGGTTCACTAGGCTTTCTAGAGAATTTGGCTAGGCCTTGTAACAAATGTTGGGCTGAACCCATGTGGTTGATCTGTAGATAAATGCTTGGGTCCCATGCCATACAAAGAAGCCCAACTAGGCAGCAGTTTGGAAACTTATTGAGCATTGATTACTTATTGGGCCTAAAGCCCATTTCGACCTGGGCTGATATGATCACCTACTTAAGGGGGCGTATCTGGGATTAGGGTTAGCTAAAGGATTAGGGTTCTAACCCTATCAACTCTTGGAGACCAATGTTGGGCCCATAGAGTCCATGTGATGGGCTCAAGGGGTTCACTAGGCTTTCCAGATAATTCAGCTAGGCCTTGTAACAAATGTTGGGATGAACCCATGTGGTTGATCTGTAGATAAATGCTTGGGTCCCACGCCATACAAAGAAGCCCAACTGGGCAGCAGTTTGGAAACTTATTGAGCATTGATTACTTATTGGGCCTAAAGCCCATTTCGACCTGGGCTGATATGATCACCTACTTAAGGGGGCGTATCTAGGATTAGGGTTAGCTAAAGGATTAGGGTTCTAACCCTATCAACTCTTGGAGACCAAATTCAAATGTGATTTGAATCTGGTAACCTCTTGATAAGATCAGGAGTGGGATGACCTAATTTGCAGATAGGATTAAGATTATCCCCTATCCAAATACTGATTTGGATTAGGATAACTCCTAATGGGATTAGGAGGTTTCTTAATTATTAAAAAAAGAGGAAACCCTAATCTTGAATTACAAGAATTCGACCTAGGGTTTTTGCAGTTAGACTTTTTCTGCAATCTGAGATAGGATCTCATCTTCCTAAGCTGAAATCTGCATCCACGCCACTTTCAGCCTTAAGAACTCCTCCAGCCGCCACCACCTTACTGCTTGAATCGAACTCCTCTGAAGGGATTGATAGCTATAAATATATAACCCTAGCAAGTGCACTAGTTATCAAGTAATATAATAATATCAGTCCCACGGGGATTTAACAAAATAAGTATTAGAATCACAGTTTTCCCTAATTATTTGGACAATCGAAATTTAGGATTGAGCAAGAACTACTAAAAATAAAACTGGAACAAAGAAAATAAAAACAAGGGTGATCACTAATCGAATATGCAAATGATGAAATCGCTAGGACTTTTGATCCACCTAACCAATGTAATGAATATTGATGGGTCCAATTATCCAAGACTAATTGTCATTCCCATAAGCTGAGATTTTCCCAAATTTATTTAAAATTCTCTCTCGAGATATACTAAACCTACTCCCATCAGGTAACCCTTCGATCTCTCGAGTAGAGCTCTCAAAATGGAAGTGCATTAAGTCCAAGAAAACCATTAAATTCAGATGAATCATGTATATATATTTTTGTATACCATTCAATTCACACTATGAATTATTCTGTCAATTATGTGAATTCCTCTCTCAATTCATTCACATAACCCAAATCAATTAAGAGGTGGCCAAGCTCTTAATTGCAATAAGCATAATAATTCATAGACTATATGGAAATCACAATCTTGGATAAATCAAGAAGATAAAAATGTATTCATTAACATGGTTAGGCTTTCCATAACCCTAGCAAGAAAACAAATCAATTCATGATGAAAAAGTTAAAACAAACAAAGGGGAAGAAAGAACTCTTGAATTCGCCCATGGTGCTGAGATCTCCTCTTCTTGCCGCCACCATCTTCTTGAAGTTTCTTGAATTCTTGAACCTTTCTTGAACCCTTTTTGACTGATTGCTCCTTGCTTCTTGATTCAAATCAGAAATTGAGTGATTCAGTGATGCCCTTAGCTGGTCCGCCCCCTCCTTTATATAGACTGAAGGGTTTGGGGTGGTCTCCTACTTCCTCTTGAAGTTAATCTTACAAGAATGGAAAGTCCTATCCTAATTCTAATCTTATCTCTTTATCTACTGAACTCAATCCCTTTATCTCTCTAAGATTACATCAAGAATTTAGATCTGGAAGGATTCTTCTTAGTTTCTTGTTCTTGGATTCGTACGTTAAATCTAAAATTTAATTTAGAATTGTTCTTATTTTATTTCTTATTTAATGGGTTGTTCGTACATGGAGTTCGAAGATCAAAATTTGGCGCAGAATGTCTGCGCACCTGTTATTTGCAGTTTCTATTCATTCTCGTCTATAAATATTTTTTTTTTATTTTTCTAGACTGAATGTATAGGATTCAAAAGAATGTATTTAATTAATAGAAATAGGATTTCTGTTTTTTATTTTTTTTCTTGATTGATAAGGCGGCGGCGCTGGAGATTTGCAGATGAAAAATTCGCTATCTGCGTTTTTGCTGTTAGACAGTTTTGTATGCCCTTAGCTTCAATCAGAATGATGTACTTTATGAGTTTATTGTAAATGAATAAAAGTGAATATTTGATTCATGTTCCCTTGGTATGTTTCTGTGTAAAACCCTTAAACTGGACACTTAATGAGACTCGTGTTATTTTAGAATGTTCACAGCCAGTGGATCGGTCTGGGCAGACCTATCCTGACAAGGCTGACACTGTGGTGCCACCAAGTCGGTTGGGGTGGCCTGTCTCAGCTGCCAGGGTGAGACCCTAGGCACATACAATGTAGGATTAATTGAATATTTGAACTGCACCAGATTTCCAGTATTGCCCTGGACCTTGGAGATTGATGGGCTAAACTAGAAAGTTACACCTGACCCCTAGACTCGATTATGATGCTGCACTAGGTGTCGGATTGGGCTGTCTTTGATGTACCAATCAGTGAGATCCTTAGCGGGGGTCAAAACCTGGGTATGTTGGGACAGTCCGAGAATTCATCTGAGTGGGTGATCATAGTTACAGGATCAGCCCCTTTGTCGGACAAAGGTAATGATCGGGGCTGCACTCTCACTGATGGAAACCAAGACAGTCGGCAGCCGATTTCAACCGTTGAGATTTGTTTTGCAAAATATATTTTATATGAGATATAAAAGTTTATACATTATGGTTTCTAAAATTTTTGCAAGGTTTTAATTCTCGGGATCCATATAAGTAGAGAGTGCAACACTGTTACTTGTAGCCGAGGGAGAGGTCCTCTCTTGTCTGGCAGTGTATGATCATTATGGGCTGAGATGTTAAGTTTAAGATCATTTAGGGTAATACATGATGGGATAATCTTGCATCTGCCCACAATCCCTGGGTGTTACAAGGTGGCTTGGCCTAGGGACCACTTAGGGTAAGTGTTGAGCACATAGAGCCCATGTGATGGGTTTCCGGGGGTGCACTGTCCATAACAGTGTATTCGGCCAGGCCTTGTAACAAAGGCTGGGCTGAACCCATGTGGCTGATGTGTAGATCAATGCTTGGGTCCCACGCCATACAAGGAAGCCCAACTAGGCAATAGTTAGGAAGGATAAATGAGCACATAAGCTTAATGGGCCTAAAGCTCATTTTGAACTGGGCTATTTATTTAATTAATAATGGGGCGAATTATGAGATGGATTAGCAGATAGGATAGGGTCTTGACCCTATCCACTCAGAGAGTCCAGATCTGAATGTGATTCAGATCTGGAAACCGCCTAATGAGTTTAGGAGAAAGCTAATCATCTGCAGATAAGATAAGGGTTTAACCTTATCACCAAAGAGAGGGCTGATCCAAATATGATTTGGATAAGCAGCTCCTAATGGGATTAGGAGCTGATCCTTTAGGATTAACAAAAGAAGAAGGGGGCGGTAGCCTTTAAAAAATAATTCATTCAGATCCTCTTCAGTGCTGAAATCAAGAAGGAAGAATTAAGCATCCCTGCAGAATTCTTTCTTGCTGCCACCCTGTTCTTGCCGCCATGTTTTGCCAGTTCGATCTCCAGTTGTGGGAGAAGTCAAGATTTGATCTTGACAACAGTTCTTGGAGGAAGAATTGATAGGAAGCTGTGCTCACGTGCCATCCTGTTGTTTCTTGTGAAGGACAGAGTTCTTGGAGAAGAACACTGTTGACTCTGCTCCATCCTGCACTACGCCATCTTCAGTGGGAGCAGTCTTTGGATCCTTCCTTGAGCATGAACACCTTCGTTGGGGGATACTGTTTCTCCGTATCAGGTATAATCCTCTACTACTCCTTTTGGTTCAGATCTGGTTCAGTTTACGGTTCAAGAATGATCCTTGAAAATATGATTTTCTAAATAGGGAATGCGATTCCCGGTTGAAGGGAGAGAAAAAATTTTGAAATTCGCCCCCTTATTCCGTAATCTTTGGGCGTCCTTGGGATGGATCTCTCATCCCTTTATTTGCAATTTGGGAAACTGCAACCCTAATTACTAACCTATGTTTTGCAGGTTGTACGAACAGTCCAGATCTGTTTTTTATTGTCAAAATTTTGGAATTTTAATTTTAGATCTTTCATTGAATTGTTTCTTGAATTAAAAATTGTTTTTGGACCGTTTCGGACCAGATTGGACCAAAACTATTTGGATCGAATCTAGGGTTCGAAAGGGGCTATATTCAATCCTGTTATTTTCCACTTTCAAGTCTGAAATCAATTTTTAATTGGAAGAACCAATTCGGCCCAACCTGTAAAGCCCAATTTTAAGGGGTTATAACTGCAAAAGCCCAGTTTTACATAAAAGCTATATGGGCTGAACTGCTAACGGCAATTCAGTCCATATACCTAGATGATATTAATGGTTAATATCATGGACTTTAAATGGGCTGATTAATGGGCTTTATAGTAGTTAATTGATTGGATCAATTCTTTCATTTTATGTGATGTGTGGATGTTTGATGTGCTGCGACCATGGGCCATAAGCACTTGGCCCGTGATGATACGTTAGTGGCTCTTGCACACACCATGGCTGAATGCACATCATTGCCATGGTGTCCCATACGGTCATTGGATGACCCCTTCCTTTCATGGTGGGACCCACAACCCTGAAAAGGGACGTGTGCAGAAACCCTAGCCGAATTGGACCACCATAAATCTGAATTTATGAAAGTCAGTGGGAGCCACTTTGGTTTGACCAAAATTAGCTAGGGTGTAATTTTTGTTCCCTCTAGCAAATATGAGTGCATGTGATAGGGAGATTCATGTGATGAACTCTCTAAAGGCCTTCCGTCATTAGCACGATGATGGGTCCTTCAGTAATGAGGAAACGCACCATAAAATTGGGCTATCCATTTGCTGTTGGGTCTATCACAGTGTTTCATAAGATGATAGGGGCGTCATAGACCGATGTGGGAGGGGCTTCACCGAAAAATGGGAACTCTCTCACAGTACCTTGGTGTAACCTAAATATGATGGGTGAGCACTCACTGGACAGAAAGGTTTACCTGAAAATGGCTCTGAACCTTGTTTGACATAAGCCAAAGGGAAACGCATACATGAGTGGATATGATCCGTCACAAAAAGGTGGTGGGGTTATGCAGCTGAAACAGTTGGCTCCACGCACCCTATGTGATTTCCCACATTTTCAGAGACATCTTCGCCGTCTCCGTCACTGAGATAGGAGGGAAATCTTAGAGATGAACAAATGGAAATGGAACATATATTAAAAGCCATATCTATGTAGGTAACATGAATCAAACTAAGGTTGTAGACTAATGTTTTGTTGTTTTATCAAAAAATGGCAAACAAACAATTTAATAAGTTGCTTGACGATAACAAGCTTAATGGCCCAAACTATGCCGGCTGGTACAGAAACCTTATGCTGGTTTTAACTTCCGAGAAGTTGGATAAGGTAGTTAAAAATCCTGCACCGGAGCGTTTGGGTGACAGGGCTTCTAAGGCTCGAAGGAGGGAATTCCAAGATTGGGAGGATAAAAACTCCCTAGCCCGCTGCTATGTCATCGCCTCCCTGGACAATCCAATACAGAGGCAGTTCGATCAAATCGAACTAGCCAAGGACATATTGGATAGTTTAAAGACGATGTACGAAGAGCATAATCGTTCTACTCGGCAGAAGGTCTTGAAGTTGTTCATGACCGCACAGATGTCCAAGGGGCAGAAAGTTCATGACCATTGTCTTCGGATGATGGGCTACATTAACGAACTCGAGGCTCTTGGATCTGGGCTAGATCTTGCCATGCAAGTGGATGCCATCCTTAATTCTCTGCCTCCTTCCATTAATCCGTTCATAATAAACTACAATATGAACAAGCTGAATGTCAGCATCCAGGAACTCCGCAATATGTTGCAGAGGGCCGAGGATTTGATCAAAAAGGATGAGCAAGGTCGTCTCCACAGGGATTGAGTGGATTTATTTCCATGTAATCGAAGTAGGGGGTTGTGAAGATAAGGACAATAAGATGAAATAAGGAAAATAACAGGAAATAACAAAAAGCAAGAGATCAAATCGATGGTAGATAGCTTCCGGTTGAAGGGACAAGTTCAGCTTTGCTTCTTATCATTGATCATCGATGCAAAGATAGATTCATATGTTTACGAGTAAATTGGTTATAGCCATTAACAAGCTCTAACAACCAACCTCTACTCATATTATTCGACAACCAAAACAAGCTCTTTGATTGATTCTCTTATTAATAGACAATCCTAAACAAGCTCTTAGGATTTTATCTATTAATAGCATTAAGAGGGGAGAGACCCAATTCTGGTCAGCGATCTCACAAACTCAGACCGTTTAAACCAGATCATACATTTTCATAACATAGATCAAAAATTTTTTTGCAATCAATTTCTATTAGTTGCCACCATGATTGAACCTACCAATCATATACGAAACTAGAGGTTCAATCGGCCATAGATTATTTTCATTGAATGATCAAGGGGCCCTTCTTGCTTAATCAATAAAAATAATCCTCATAGTTAATCGCAGAAAACATATGAATACCCATAAACAAAGAACTGAAAAAATCAATTAGATCTCACAATGTTTAAAGAATCAAAACTTCCCTAACCCTTCAACCAGAAATAAAAACTTACAGACACTCCATGATGAAATCGCAGCTTCCAGATGAGAGGGGGGAGAACTCTACTTCTTCCTCCTTGGTTGCTGATGTCTCTCTCTGAAGGCTGAAGCTCTTCTTGGAGGATTTGATGATGGCCTTTGGTGCTAGTCCGCCCCCCTTTATATAGAATTAGGAGGGAGCTGTCTCCTCCTCTAAGGAGTTCTTTCTCCATTGGGAGATCAGTTATCTAATAGATAATGCTTAAATTAGATGTAGTCTACTCCTATCTCTTAACTGGTAATCCTAATCTCTTTTATCTTTCTAAAAATACAATAGAAAATTGAATCCGATAGGACTCTTTGATGCTTCTTATTCTTGCATTCGTATTGGGCTTCCTTAATGAATTGGGCCGCTGCAAAGTTTCTCTGCGAACTGGGCTTCAGCTGCGAAATGGGATTCAGCTGCGAACTGGGCTTCTCTACTGATTTGCTTAGAATTCGGGCCCAAGTTTGACCTTGATTCATTCCGAATATATCAAAACTCAAAACATGAAAGTTGTAGAGTTTTTCTTTATCTTTCCAATGCATCTTGAATCTTCTCAATCGGAGTCCGGATGGGAGAGTTATACTCAAATTATCTCACAGTGCCGAAACTGTGTAAAATTACCCGATTAGCCTTATTTTTCCCATAACGCCTTCTTTCATGCCCTAAATCGAAATACAAGAATAGTGAGTATAATTAGGTACTAATTAAGTATAAAAGACTGAATATTGAGGGATAAAAATATGATAGTTTTATTCTCATCAAGAGGGCCGAGGATTTGATCAAAAAGGATGAGCCTGTGGCTATGCTTGTTGAAGATAATAAATCGGGCAAGAAAAAGAGGAAGGCAAAGAAGCCCAGAAGAAAGCTGCCAAACCTAAGAAGCAGAAGAAAAACAAGGCATCCGATGCCTGTCACTTCTACAAGCAGGCCAGCCACTGGAAGAAGAACTGTCCCGCCTTCCAGGAATCTAAGAAAGGTTACTTCAAAACTTGTGTCATAGAGACTAATTTGTTAGTCACTTCTGTGTCCTGGTGTGTTGACTCCAGGGCTTCAACTCATGCATGTAATTCACTGCAGGGGTTCAAAGTTAGCAAAATGTTGAGTGAAGGGGAAGTGACACTTTTCTTGGGAACGACTGCAAGTGTTGCAGCTACAGCAATAGGAACCGTAGAATTAGTTTTTAGAAAATGAATTCTTGTACTTAAAGATTATCTTTATGTACAAAACTTAAGAAGAAATTTGATTTATGTTTCTAAACTGTGTGCTGATGGATATACTGTTTATTTTAGTAATATGATTACTGTTAAACGAAATAAGAAATTTATCACATGCGGGGAACTGGAGAACGGTCTCTATGTTCTATGTCTTCCTCCAGAAACTAACTTAGCCGAAACTACGTCGGTCAAAAACCCCAAGAAAAGAACCCGTGATACAGTTAGTCCCCTATGCCTGTGGCATTACCGACTTGGCCATATCGGTATTGACCGAATCAGAAGGCTGGTAAAGGATGGTCCTTTGGATTTTCTAACCGTAGAAAATCTTTCCACTTGTAGCCTTGCCTTTGAGGCAAGATGAAAAAATGACAATTTAACGATAAGCCTGAAAGATGTACAGACACACTTGGACCTAAGTGCAATTGGGAGTTGTTAGACAGTTTTGTATGCCCTTAGCTCCAATCAGATCTGATGCACTTTTGACATTTAGTATAAATAAATAAAGTACATGTTTGATTCATGTTGTGTGGTATATTTCTGTGTAAGACCCTTAAACTGGACATTTAATGAGACTCGTGTTAGTTTAGAACATTCACAACCGTGGGATAAGTCTAGGGAGATTTATCCAGCGAAGGCTGACACTAGTGTGCTACCAAGTGCTAGGGTGGCTTGTCTCAGCCGCCAGGGTGAGACCCAAGGCACATGCAGTGTAGGATTACTTGAATCCTTGAACCGGACCAGATTTCTAGTATTGCCCTGGACCTTGGAGATTGATGGGAAAAACTAGAAAGTTACACCTGACCCCTAGACTCGATTATGGTACTGCACTAAGTGTCTGATTGGGCTGTCTTTGATATGCCAATCAGTGAGATCCTTAGCGATGTCAAAACCTGGGTATGTTGGGACAGTCTGAGAATTCATCTGAGTGGGTGATCGTAGTGACAGGATTTGCCCCTTTGTCGGACAAAGGTAATGATCGGGGATGCACTCTCTCTGATGCAAACCAAACTATCGGCAGTTGATTTCAATCGTTGGAATTTTGTTTTGCAAATTTTATATATATGATATATATACTTATACGGTTTCAAAACATTTGCAAATGGTTTTAATTCCTAGGATCCATGTGAGTAGAGAGTACAGCACTGTTCCTTGCAGCCGAGGGAGAGGTCCTCTCTTGTCGGGCAATGTTTGATCATTATGGGCTGAGAGTTTAAGTGTAAGACCATTTAGGGTTACACCTGATGGGCTAATCTTGCATCTTCCCACAATCTCTGGGTTTTTATAAGATGGCTTGGCCCAGGGACCACTTACTGTAAGTGTTGGGGGCATAGAGTCCATGTGATGGGCTCAAGGGGTACACTGGTCTTTCTAGTGAATTCGGATAGGCCTTGTAACAAAGGCTGGGCTGAACCCATGTGGCTGATGTGTAGATCAATGCTTGGGTCCCATGCCATACAAAGAAGCCCAACTGGGCAGCAGTTTGGAAACTTATTGAGCATTGATTACTTATTGGGCCTAAAGCCCATTTCGACCTGGGCTGATATGATCACCCACTTAAGGGGGCATATCTGGGATTAGGGTTAGCTAAAGGATTAGGGTTCTAACCCTATCCACTCTTGGAGACCAAATTCAAATGTGATTTGAATCTGGTAACCTCCTGATAAGATCAGGAGTGGGCTGACCTAATCTGCAGATATGATTAAGATTATCCCGTATCCAAATACTGATTTGGATTAGGATAACTCCTAATGCGATTAGGAGGTTTCTTAATCAGTAAGAAAAGAAGAAACCCTAATCTTGAATTACAAGAATTCGACCTAGGTTTTTTGCAGTTACACTTTTTCTACAATCTGAGATAGGATCTCATCTTCCTAAGCTGAAATCTGCATCCACGCCACTTTCAGCCTTAGGAACTCCTCCAGCCGCCTCCACCTTACTGCTTGGTTCGAACTCCTCTGAAGGGACGATCAAGAAGCTGGTTCTTGAGATCAATCTTTGCTGAAAGACTGATTTGGTTTAGTGTTCTAAGCCTCCAATGAATTCTTGCGAAGAGTTCGGTACGTAGGACGTACACTTTTGGTTCTGCCCCACCATCGCTGTGTCATCTTCAGCGGGAGCAGATCTTGGATACTTCTTTGGGCGTGAACGCCGACGTTGGGAGATCTTGATTCTCTGTATCAGGTATAACTCTTCCCTTGTTCTTGGGTTCATATCTGGTTTGGTATGGTTTGAGTAGGTCCTTGAATAATTGATTCTAAAATAAGGGAATACGATTCCCAGTTGATTGAAGGGAGAAAAATTTTTGAAATTTGCCCACCTATTCCGCTGCTTTCTTGGCATCCATACGATGGATTTCTCCCTCTTTTCAGAATGGATCTTAACTTTTGACGGAAGTAGTACTAGCACCTCAATCAGGGCCGGAATCAGATTGACTTCGCCGACCGGAAACACCTCAGCCTATTAATTCAAACTACAGTTCCCTTGTTCCCACAACATAGCAGAGTATAAAGCTTTAGTACTGGAACTAACAGTAGCGAGAGATTCTAGATCCAAGAATGTCAAAGTAATAGGGGATTCAAAACTGGTGATTGGGCAAATGGACGACAACACCACGGTTAAGGAACTGACGATCTTTCCATATGACCTTGATCCAGAGACTGAACAGGGACTTAGAAGTAACTAATGAGCACCAGAACAGGGCCAAAAACAGGTACATCGATGCGTTATCCACTTTAGGGTAAAAAATTCAGCCAAGTAAAAATATGATCAGCATTACCATCCATATACACTGTGAACCATCGATCGATAGGTTGGGGCATTAGGTAGAAAAGAAGGATGAAATAACAACAAAAGATTGGAGGCACAGTGTGATATAAAAGCTGAACAACCCGACAATGGCAATGCAAGATGGCAGAACATTACTAAGGTTCCAACTAGTGAACAGGGTGTTATACCATAGGTTGGCAGATGGAGTAAGAATGGGGTGCCTAGGGCCTAGAGAGGAAAAAGTAGTCTGAGAAGAGACACACAAAACCTACTACAGAGACATAATTGGCACGTTATACAGAAAGTTACAAAGTTGGGGTAGTACTAGCCATCGATGAAGGAAAACACAATGAAGGTACAGAACGAGTGTGAAAAATGCATCCCAAAAGCCGATAAGAACGAGTGTCTTACGGTGGGTGAAGCGGATTAGAGGAATGCATACATAGATTACATAGAAAACAACACCTCACCAGCTGACCCAGTTATGAAGAGAAAACTCCTAGCAAAAGCCAAAAGATTCTACCTTCATGATGGAGTGCTCTACAAGAAGTCCTACACTAGAAAACCTATGTGATGCCTAGCCACTGAGGAGATAGAAGAAGCTCTAGATGCAGCCCACAACTCTGAACCAGTCCCACACCAAGGACAAATGGCCTTACACAACCATATTCTACACTTTGGCTTTTATTGGCCTACCATGTTGGAAGAAACCCAAAGGCATGTACAGAAGTGCCACAAATACCAAGTTCATGCCGAGAGAATACATCGACTAGCCAATGACCTCCATCCCATCATTACACCTTGGCCTTTCCACATCTAGGGGGTAGATTTAATAGGAAAAATGCATCCACCTTTTGGGGGATATTGTTTCATCATATTAGCCATAGATTATTTCACAAAGTGGGCAGAGGCTATATCCTTGAGAATGATTTTTGCAGAAAACATCACAAATTTCCTTAGGTAGCATATAGTCCATCGGTTCAGGGTCCCAATGAGAATTTTGACAAGCAATGGTTTATCCATAAAGAATCAGGAAGTCTGATAGGGCTGTTCATAAGAAGGCCCAACCCGACCAACTCGGACCGACCCAACCCGAGTCAGCTGGGTTAACTTCAGCACGGGTCGGTTTCAGGTTGTAAAACCTCATAAACCAATGGTTCGGGTCGGATTCAGTTTTCTTGTGTGAAAACCAAAATTGACCTGAACCGAACCGACTAATTGTCCCTTTATGAAGTTTAAATTAATTAAGCCCCCATAACTAATTGTCTCTCTTCAAATCTGTTACATTGGCTAGATTAATGATTGTAATTAACTGTCCTGAAGTCTCCCTACAGAATTCACCCAAATCCCAACTAAGACAATTAAACTTCAAAATGAATATATAATCAAAGGGATAGGTTGGTGGTTTTGGAGATAAAACTTAATACATATATACCTCTATAATAGACATTATTATTATATATGGGTTTTGCTCTTCTTCTCCTCTCCAAAGTCCAAATCGTGGACTAGAGGTATATCCTGTTTATCAAAAACAAGGCTTTTCCCGCGTTCACTACCTCGCATACTGTGGTGCCACAGTCCCCACATATATATTGCAGTTGAGTTTCTGTCAAGCATGGTTGAACTTAGATCCGAAACCAACCCAACCCGACTCAAACCGACTAGGTCGGTTTTGCTTAACATTGGGTCGGTTTCGGTTTCAAGTTCAGGTAACCCAACCAGGTCGGGTCGGTTGGAAAAACCTCTGTAAACTGACCCAACCCGACCTGTGAACAGCCCTAAAGTCTGAGACTTGTTGGGGCAATATGGGGCAAAACTAGGCACATTTACAACCTTTTACCCATAGGGGAACGGGCAAGTAGAGGCCACAAACAAAACCTTGTTGAAGATGCTGAGCAAAATGGTAGCGGATAACCAGAAGGACTGTTCAGAAAAGTTGTTTGAAACTCTTTGGGCTTATCGCACAACAGTTAGAAAAAGCACACAAGCAACCCCTTATTCATTAGTATATGGCCAGGAAGTTGTGTTACCGACAAAAATACAGACAATCTCTACCCGCATAGCCTTCGCAATAGGAAAATAGTTTCAAACAGAGGATATGGATCACCTGCTCAGTGATAGATTATAATACATTGATGAAGAAAGAGAGAAGTCATTGCAGAAACAAGTCAAATACAAACAAACCATGGCTTCTAACTTTAAAAAATTAGTAAGGCCCAGAAAATTCCAAGAGGGTGACAAGGTTCTTAAAACAACACTCCACGTTACATAGGTTAAGTCTACCAGAAAGTTTGCACCTAACTGGGTCGGACCATATGTAGTCCGATGATGTGTGGCTCATTGTGACACTAGCAAGTGCACTAGCCGTTCAAGTAATAAAGTAGTGAGTGAAGTATCGTTCCCACGAGGATTTAGGAAACAAGTATCAATACTAAATTGAGTACTTCTTATCTGATTAACAAATAAATCAAAACTTTAATGAAAGCTAAAAATCCTAAATTAAAATCTATCTAAATCATTGGTCCAATTGCCTTCAAATCAGGTTAGAAGAGTAAGTAGTAAATGTCAATCTCAGAATTCAGCAATCTATCAATTTGGATCATTCGAATAAATCATGATTGAGCCTTGGTTTGGTCAGACCCCAAGCTCATGAATAGCCTCTTTCGAGTGCATGTTCAATCTATGCATGAGTGATGATCCCCATATCTCTATCAAGGATCTAATCCTCATGCATGCATTTCTACAAACACATACAAGGTATCAATTCAAAACTGAATTGATCACCAACTAAATTGTGCAAGTTATCTCTAATCTTGCATCCAATTCAGTTCTTGAATAGTAGATCTGAATTCCTAGAGTCTCTTTCAAGTACTCTAGGAATTCCAAGGTTTAGATCCATTCAGCCAATCTGAAAATTGCATATCTGAATTCTCTTTCAAGCAATTCAGATCTTGCAATCTCATATCTGAGTTTTGAAGGTTAGTTGGCCAACTTAATCTACAATAACACCCTTATTCAAGAAACTTCAAGTACAATTCATGACCATTCGAATGAATCAAAAAGAATCAGATTGCTGAACTGAAACTTTACAAGCTGAAATACATCAAGGAAGAATGGAAGAAGGAGAAAGAAGAAAGAAAATATAACAAATAAACAGAATTCAAATTAAAGGAGAATGAAACTACAATTGAGTTATTACAAAGGATCTTTGAATCACAAACCCCCAATTTCGAACTCACCTTCTCTTCTAGCTTGCTTGTAGTTTTTATTTCTGGTGGAAGGGTTAGGGAAGCCTTGATTCTGTAAGCATTGTGAGATCTAATTGATTTTTATTTCAGTTCATTGTTTATGGGTATTCATATATTTTCTGCGAATTAATTGTGATGATTATTTTTGTTGATTAAGCAAGAAGGGCCCCTTGCTCATTCAATGGAAATAATCTATGGCCGATTGAACATCCAGTTTCGTATATGATTGGTAGGTTCGATCATGGTGGAAACTAACATAAATTGATTGCAAAAAAATTTTCGATCTATGTTAGGAAAATATATAATCTGGTTTAAACGATCCGAGCTTGTGAGATCGCTGACCAGAATTGGGTCTCTCCCCTCTTAATGCTATTAATAGGTTAAATCCTAAGAGCTTGTTTAGGACTGCCTATTAATAAGGGAAGCAATCAAAGAGCTTGTTTTGGTTGTCGAATAATAAGAGTAGAGGCTGGTTGTTAGAGCTTGTTAATAGCTATAACCAATTTATTCATAAACATATGAATCTATCTTTGCATCAAGGATCAATGCTACGAATCAAAGCTGAACTTGTCCCTTCAACCAGAAGCCATCTCCCATCGATTTAATCTTTGTTTTTTGATATTTTCTGCTATTTTCTTATTTTTCTCAGCTTACAACCCCCCTTAATTCATCTACTTGGAAATAAATCCACCCAATCCCTGTGGAGAATGACCTTGCTCATCACTATCTGCAAATTTTTAACCCAGAGAAAAACTATTTATCTTTGGTTGGGTTCGGCACCCACCATGCACCTACTGGCCGAGTGATCCAAAAGTGAGACAGAGCATAAAATGCACTCACTCCAAAAAAAAAAAAAAAGAAAAAGGAGAGAGGTTTTCCCTGATTTACTACCTGGTTTGTAGTAGCAAGAATTGGATTGGCTGATAGATGAGTTGAGTATAACTTGGTTGTGTTGATTTAATGGTTTGCAATAGTTAACCTAGAATATTTGTGGAGAAAAAAGAAGGAGAGTTGAGTTTAAAAATCGGTAGGAAAGTTAGTTTTTTCTTGCTTAATTTCTTGCTTGAGTTTTGTCTTGCCCGATGACGGGCAAGAGTTTAAGTGTGGGGGATTTGATGAGAGGAGAATTTATCATATTTTTATCCCCAATTACTCTGTCTTTTATACTGAATTACCACCTAATTGGACTCATATTTCTGTTCAGGGCATGAAAGAAGGCATCAAGAGCAAAGAAAGACAAATCGAATGATTTTTCACAATTTCGACATTATTCAGTGATCTGGGCGTAACTCGCGTCTCCGAACTCCGAATGGGCTGATTCAAGACCCACTAAAAAGATAAGAGAAAAATCCACAACTTTCGTATTTTGGATTTTCGCTGATTCGACCTGCATCGAAGTCCGGGCTCAAAGTTGGGGCAATTTCACAAGAAAGCCCAATCCGCAACTAAAGCCCAATTCGCAGAGGATGTCTAATACGAATCCAAGAACAAGAAACTGAGAAGAGTCCTTCTAGATCTAAATTCTTGATGTAATCTTAGAGAAATAAGAGGATTGAATTCATTAGATAAAAAGATAAGATTAGAATTAGGATAGGACTTTCTATTCTTGTAAAGATCAACTTCAAGAGGAAGTAGGAGACCACCCCCTCCTCTTTAAGCTATATAAAGGAGGGGGTGGACCAGCTTTAGGCAGCACACAATCACTCAATCTCTAGGGGGATCACGAATTGCATTGAGAAATCAGCCAAGAGAGGAGAAAAGAAGTCAAGAAACAGAGGGAAGAAGATCAAGAATTCAAGAAATCTCAAGAAGAAGGTGGCAGCGAGAAGAGGAAATCTCAACACCAGGGGAGAATTCAAGAGTTCTTTCTTTCCCTTTATTTGCTTTAATTCTCTTATCATGAACTGATTTGTTTCTTGCTAGGACTGTGGAAAGCCTAACCATGTTAATGAATATATTTTTATCTTTATGATTTATCCAAAATTGCGATTTCCATATAGTCTATGAATTATTGTGCTTAATGCAATTAAGAGCTTGGCCACCTCTTAATTGATTTGTGTTATGTGAATGAATCGAGAGAGGAATTCACATAATCGACGGAATAATTCATAGTGTGAATTGAATGGTATATAGAGATATATATACATGATTCATCTGAACTTAATGGTTTTTCTTGGACTTAATGCACTTCCATATTGAAAGCTCTACTCGAGAGATCGAATGGTTATTTGATGGGCGTAGGTTTAGTATATCTCGAGAGAGAATATTAAATAAAATTGAGAAGACCTCACCTTATGGGAATGACAAATAACCTTGGTTAATCAAACCCATCAATATTCATTACATTGGTTAGGTGGACCTAAAAGTTCCAGCGATTTCATCCATTGCATATTCGGTTAGTAATCACCCTTGCTCTATTTTCTTTTTTTAGTTTTTATTTTCAGTAGTTTTTGCTCAAAACTGAATTTCGATTGTCCAAATAATTAGGGAAGACTATGGTTCTAATACTTATTTTGTTAAATCCCCGTGGGAACGATATTTTATACTACTTGATAACTAGTGCACTTGCTAGGGTTATATATTTATAGCTATCATCCACTTAAAGAGTCTAGATCCAAATAAAAATTTGGATCAAGAGACTCTTAATCAGATTAGGAGGTTGTCTCTCTAGGGCTATAAATAGAGAGTAGGGCGGACCTGAAAAAGACACATGGACATTATAGAAGACAACTCAGTTTGATTGATTTTTTCCTTCAGTTCTTTTTTCTCCTTGCTCTTGCTGCCCTACACTGTTCAATCTCCAATTCTTGGATTTGATCAAGATTTGATCTTGATATTGTTTCTTTCTAGAAGAAATGGTTTTGAAGTTGCGCTCACTACCCCATTCGGTTCTTGCTGAAGAATCACAAGTTCTTGATGAAAAACTACCTGTTGATCCTGTCTCATCCTAAGATGTCATCTTCAGTGGTGGGAGGATTCAGTATACTCTTTGGGCATGAACACCTACGTTGGGAGGAGATTTCTGCGTGGATTCTATATCAGGTATATCCCTCCCTAATTTTGGTTTCAGATTTGGTTTGGTTTGGTTACAAGAACGAACCTTGAAAATGCAGTTTTCTAAATTGGTAATAGGATTCCTAGATGGGGATAAAGAAATTTTTTGAAATTTTGCCCAACCTTCCTGTAGGGTTCACCCATCCATATGATGGATCTTCCATCCCTTTCAGTGGTATCAGAGCCAAGTTCAAGTCTTGAACCAAATTAGATCATATCTGAATCTACGGAAATGGGCAGAAGGTGTTCTACCCGATTTGTGCAGTTAGCATTTTTTCTAAGAATTGGTTCCCAGATTATGGGCAGATGATCTGGAAAAAAAAATCTTTATTATTCTGTTATATTTATAGAATTGTCCTGTGAATGTTTCTTGAATTCTTGGGTTGCACGTGTGATGGAGATTGAATCTTTTTGGTGCCAAGTTTGGTGCACCCAGCTATTTCTTTTCTATTCAATTTGGTCTGTAAATAATATATTTTTTTTATTTTTAGGAAAATTGTATAGGAATTCGATGTAATGTAATAATAGAAAAATTAGGTTTCTCTGTTTGATTTCGATCTGGAGATTGTTGGACTGCGCAACAGAGGAGAAGGTTTCACAGAAAGAAGTTTTGCGATCTGCGATTTTGCGGATATCGATTCTGCAATCTGCAATTAATTATTCTTTGCAGGTTTGCAGAATGTCCAAGAAAATCACAATGCAGCCCTCTGATATCGTTTTCTTGATAATTTGATTATCTGGATTTTATTTATTTTTCAGATCATTATTCTTGAATTAAATCTTGAACAGGACACCAAAACTTAGGCCAATTTCCATTAGATTTGGTCCAAACTGGTTGGACCGAATTGTTGGTTCGATGGGGTTGGTTTTTCTAACTCTAATTCGATTTAGGCCAGAGGGTTGATGGCCCACTTCAAGTTTTAATTCAGCCCACCTCTGTAAAAACCTAGTTTTAATATGATAAAACTGAACCAGCCCTGATTTAGCTACATGGGCCGAATTGTTTTTTGTAGTACAACCCATTTACCTAGATAATGTTATATGATAACATTATGGGCTCTATTGGGTTGATACTAATTTAATCTAATTAATTAAGGGTTTTACAGATATTTTAATTGGTTGGATCAATTTGTTTCAAGCATATGATATATGGGTTGTGATGTGCTACGTACATGGGCCATAAGTACTTGGCCCATGTTAATTCAATGATGACTCTTTCGCACACCATGGATGAATGCATATCATTGCCATGGTGTCCATAAGATTACTGGATGATCCCCCCATTTGATGGGCCCCACATCAGCTTCATCCCCAAGAGGAACCTTGTGGAACCCTAGCCATTTTGGGTTATCCATTTGCTGTTGGATTGGTTGCATTGTTTCATAAGATGATAGGAGCGTCATAGACTTATGTGGGAGGGGCCTATCTTAAAATGGAAGACACTCTCATGGTACCTTGGCGTTCACGAATATGATGAATAAGCACTTACTGGACAAAAAGGTTTAACCTAAAATGACAAGAACCTTGTCTGACAGAGGCCAAAGGGAAAGCTCATGAGATGTGTGGATGTGATCCTTCACAGAATGTGGTGGGGTTATGCAGCTAAAACAGTTGGCTCCATACACTGTATGTGGTTTCCCACATTTCCAGAGACATAGTTCGCTGTCTCCATCATAGAGATAGGAGGGAAATCTCAAAGATGAATAAATGGAAATGGAACATAGGTTAAAAGTCATATATATGTAGATAACATGAATCAGATCAAGTTGTGGATTAATATTTGCTTTATATTTTATTAGAAATGGAAAACGAACAATTTTCCAAACTATTGGACGATAATAAGCTTAAGGGCCCAAATTATGTTGACTGGTATCGTAACCTTATGGTGGTTCTGACATCCGAGAAATTGGACAAAGTTGCTAAGAACCCTACTCCAATCGTTCGGGAGATAGGGCTTCTGAGGCCCACAAGAGGGAATATCAAGAATGGGAAGAGAAAAACTCTCTTGCCCAGTGCTACATCCTAGCCTCCTTAAACAATCAGATACAGCAACAGTTCGATCAGATCGAAGTGTCCAAAGATATATTTGATAATCTAAGGACCATGTATGAAGAATAGAATCGTTCTACTCGTCAGAAGGTCCTAAAGTAGTTTATGACCACACAAATGTCCAAAAACCAGCTAGTTCATGATCATTGTCTTAAGATGATGGGATACATCAATGAACTGGAGGCTCTTGGATCTGGGCTAGATCTTGTCACCAAAGTTGATGCCATCCTGAACTCTTTGCCTCCTTCCTTCAATTAATTCATAATGAATTACAATATGAACAATATAAATGTTATCCTTCACGAACTCAGCAATATGTTGCAGAGGGTTGAAGAACTGATAAAAAAGGATGAGCCCATAACCATGCTTGTTGAAAATGGAAAATCGAGCAAGAAGAAGAGAAAGGCAAAGAAGAAACCTTAGAAGAAAACTAGCAAGTCTAAAAAGCAGAACAAGGACAAGGCATCAGATGCCTGCCACTTCTACAAACAGACCAGCCACTAGAAGAAGAACTGTCCTCAGTACCTAGAGACCAAGAAACAAGGTAATTTCGAATCCTTTGTCATAGAGACCAATATGTTGATCACTTCTGCTTCCCGATGTATTGACTCTAGGGCTTCTACTCATGCATTTAATATATTGTAGGGGTTCAGGACAACCAAAAGACTGAGTAATGGAGAAGAGATTCTTTACTTGGGGACTTCTGCAAGTGTTGCATCTACAGCCATAGGAACTGTAGAATTGTATTTCAGAGAAGGAATATTTACATTAAAAGATTGTCTTTATATACCCAATTTGAGAAGAAATTTGATTTCTGTTTCAAAACTGTCTACTGATAGCTATTCTGTTCTTTTTAGTAATATGATTACTATCAAAAGGAATAACAAATTCCTCGCATATAGAGAACTTGAGAATGGTCTCTATGTTCTCCATTATTCTCTGGAAACAAATATAACCAAAACTACGTTGGATAATAATCCCAAAAAAAGAAACCCGTCATACAGTAAATCCTACGTGTTTGTGGCATTACCAACTTGGCCACATTAACATAGATCGTATCACAAGTTTGGTAAAGGATGGTCCTTTGGATTTTCTAACTGTAGAAGATCTTCCAACCTGTGAACCTTGCTTTCATGGTAAACTGACGAAATGGTCATTTAACGGTAAGCCTGAAATATCAACAGGCACGCTTGACCTTATACATACTGATATATGTGGTCCCATGAATGTTAGGATACGTAACCAGCACGTTTATTTCATAACATTTACCGATGATCATTCTCAGTATGGTTACGTGTACCTAATGAGACACAGATCTGAATCCTTTGAATAGTTGAAAGAGTTTAGACAAGAGGTCAAGAAACAGTTGGGGAGACACATTAAGGCCATTTGATCAGATCGATGAGGCAAATATCTCTCTGACGAATTCAATGACTACTTAAAGGAAAATGGGATAGTATCACAACTAGCTCATCCTGCTACACCACAGTTAAGCGGTGTGTCAGAGAGGAGGAACCGGACTTTATTGGATATGGTTCGATCACTTCTTGTACACTCGGAATTACCTACCTCCTTTTGGTGTTATGCTTTAGAAAACTGCGATATACGTACTGAACCAGGTTCCAACCAAATCCGTTCCGAAGACTTCCTATGAGCTTTGGACCGGCAAAAAACCAAGTGTGAGACACTTGAAGATTTGGGATTGTCCAACACATGTTAAAAGAACAACTACTAACAAATTGAAATCTAAGACCAGTCATTGCCTATTTGTAGGTTACCCAAAAGGCTCTGTAGGATATTTATTCTATGACCCAGAAGAGCAAAAGGTGTTCTATAGTCGAAATGCCCATTTCTTGGAGGAAGATTGAATCCTGAATAATCATCGTCTGGAAGTTGTTTTTGATGAAGAAAGCTCAGGGGTAGTGGAAGATGTTCCATGAACTCCAGTTAATAACCAACCTAGGAGATCTACCCAGGCATCCAGGCCTCCATTTCGTTATGGCTACGACCAAGAAAGTTACTTCATGGAAGCCACAACTAGTGAGGAGGATCCCATCACTTATACAGAAGCTATGTTGGACATAGATTCTTTAAAGTGGGTAGATGCCATGAGAGCTGAGATTGAGCCAATGGAGACCAATGGAGTCTGGACTCTGGTAGATTCACCCCCTGGGGTAAAAGCAATTGGTTGCAAATGGATCTATAAGAAGAAGAAGGGCCCCAGTGGTAAAGTTGAGACCTACAAGGCTTGTCTAGTGGCAAAAGGGTACACTCAGAAAGAGGGAATCGATTATAAGGAAACCTTTTTGCTTGTGGTCATGCTTAAATCCATTAGGATCCTGCTAGCTGTAGTAGCTTACCATGACTACGAGATTTGGCAAATGGATGTCAAAACGGAGTTTCTGAATGGAGATCCTACTGAAGATATTTATATGCAACAACCACAAGGTTTTATAGTTGCAGGTCGGGATCACATGGTATGTAAACTTAATCGATCCATATATGGACTTAAGCAAGCTTCTAGGAGCTAGAACATCCGGTATTCGATGGTAGTTCACTACAGATCCTTGGGTATACCGATGCCGATTTTTAGTTAGAACCAGATGATAGAAACTCTACATCTGGATACATCTTTATGATGGGGTCCTGTGTAGTTAGCTGGAAAAGCAGCAAACAAGTGTCCACAGTAGATTCCACAATTGAGGCCAAGTACATTGCCGCAAGTGAATCTGCCAAGGAAGCCGTATGGATGAAGAAGTTCATTCAAGAATGAGGAGTAATTCCATCTAGCACATCACCCATTCCACTGTTGTGTGACAACACTGGAGCCATTGCTAAGGCTAAGGAGCCACGAGCCCACTCGAAGTCAAAGCACATCGAGAGGAAGTACCATGCACTACGGGAGATAATTGGAAGAATGGATGTCCTGATTCAGAAAGTAGCATCAGTGGAAAATGTAGCAAACCCATTGACTAAGCCACTAACACAGAAAGTGTTTGAGAAAACATGTGGAAAGTTTGAGATTTCGGCTCGTATATGATTGGACATAAGTGCAAGTGGGAGCTGTTAGACAATGTATGCCCTTAGCTCCAATCAGCATGATGTACATTATGACATTTATTGTAAATGAATAAAGTACATATGTGACTCATGTTAGTGTAGTGTATTTCTGTGTAATACCCTTAAACCCTTAAACTGGACACATATGAGACTCGTGTTAGTTTAAAATCTTCAAAGCCGTTGGATGGATCTGGGGAGATTTATCCTGCCAAGGCTGACATTGATGTATCACCAAGTTGGTTGGGGTGGTTTGTCTCAACCGCCAGGGTGAGACCTGAGGTACATGCAATGTGGGTTTTCTTAAAACCCTAAACCGGACCAAAATTCTAGTGTTGCCCTGGACCTTAAAGATAGATGGGCAAAACTAGAATGTTACACCTGACCCTTAGACTTGATTATGGTACTGCACTAGGAGCCGGATTGGGCTATCTTTAATGCGCCAATCAATAGGATCCTTTGAGGGTATCAAAACCTGGGTATGTTGGGATAGTCCGAGAATTCATCTGAGTGGGTAATCATAGTGACAGGATCAACCCTTTTGTCGAACAAAGTGAATGATTGGGAAAATGCACTCTCTCTAATGGAAACCTAAACTGCCGGCAGTTGATTTCAAATGTGTTTGAAATTTGGTTTTGCAAAATATATTTATATATAGATATACTTATATATAATGGTTCCACAAATTATTCGCAAAAGGTTTTAATTCCTGGGATCCATGTGAGTAGAGAGTGCAGCACTGTACCTTGCAGTCGAGGGAGAGGTCCTTTCTTGTTAGGCAGTGTTTGATCGTTAAGGGCTAAGAGGTTAAGTGTAAAACCACTGAGGGTTATACCTGATGAGCTAATCTTGCATCTGCCCAAGTCCTTGGGCCTTCATAAAATGGCTAGACCCAAGGACCATTTAGTGTAAATGTTGGACCGATTAAGAGCCCATAGTGATGGACTCAAGGGGTTCACTGTGTTCAACAGTGAATTCGACCAGGCCTTGTAACAGAGGCTAGGCTGAACCCATGTGGATGATGTGTAGATCAATGTTAGTGTCCCACACCATACAAAGAGAGCCAAGCTAGCCAGCATTAAAAGGAAGTGAAACTGAAAGCTTAATGGGCTTAAAGACCATTTCGAACTGGGTTAATTGGATTAGTTAAATAGGGGCGGATCTGGGCTTGGATCAACAGATAAGGATAAGAGGATAACTCTTATCCACTTAAAGAGTTCAGATCCAAATAAAGGTTTGGATCAGGGAAGTCCTAATTTGATTAGGAATGAGCTGATCTTGAACTGCAAATAAGATAAGGGATTATCCTTGTCACTTAAAGAGTTCAGATCGAAATAAAGATTTGGATCAAGAGACTTCTAATCAGATTAGGAGGTTGCATCTTTAAGACTATAAATAGAGAGCAGGGGACCTGAAAAAGACACACAGACATTACAGAAGACAACTCAGTTTGACTAATTTTTGCCTTCAGTCCTTTTTCTCCCTGCTCTTGTCACCCTACCCTGTTCGATCTACACTTTTCGAATCTGATCAAGATTTGATATTGATATTGTTTTTACTAGAAGAAACGATTTTGAAGTTGTGCTAACTACCCCATTTGATTCTTGTTGAAGAATCACAAACTCGTGGTGAAGAACTACCTGTTTATCCTGCCTCATCTTAAGATGTGTCATCTTCAGTGGAGGGAGGGTTTGGTATACTCTTTGGGCATGAACACCTACGTTTGGAGGAGCCTTTTGCATGGATTCCGTATCAGGTATATCCCTCCCTAATCTTGGTTTCAAATTTGGTCCGGTTTGGTTACAAGAATGAACCTTGAAAATGCAGTTTTCTAAATTGGGAATAGGATTCTTAGATGGGGGTAAAGAAATTTTTTGAAATTTCGCTTAACCTTCCTGCAAGGTTCGGCCATCCATATGATGGATATCTCATCCCTTTCAGTTACGGAATTAAAGTCCTTTATGGCACCAAAGTCTTTCATGGTAGATAATCAAAGTTTTGTGATAATTGCATCATGGCATAGCATGACATTTGTTAATTGCAGCGTGGCTTATCGCACATTAGATTTGAAAATCGTTTGTTAAAATCATTCATCTAGTTTAAATTTATTTGAAAGTCCCATGTGGCATTAAAGTCCTTCATGGCACCAAAGTCCCTCATAAAAGAATGTCGAATTTTTTTGGATAATTGCATTATGGCATAGCATGACATTTGATAATTGCATCATGGTTTATCGTGCATTAAATTTGTTAAAGTCATTCATTTGAATTATATCAGTGTTAAAGTCACTTGCGGCATCAAAGTCCGTTACAACATCAAAGCCCTTCATGGCATCAAAGCCCCTCGTGGCATTCAAGTCCCTCACGACGTCAAAGTACCTTGCAACAGTAAAGTCTGTTACAACATCTAAAGCCCTTCATGACGCCAAAGTCCTTCGCGACATCTAAAGCCACTTGAGGCACTAAAGTCCCTCATGGCATTAAAATCTTTCATGACATCAAAGCCCTTTGTGGTGAAGAGGTTAACATTGTTTCGTGTCATCGCATATCATAAATTTTGTTGTTTTTTGTTCTTAACACATTACTATTTGAGTTGTGGCACAACATGTTTTGCAACATAGCATATAAAAAAATCAATAAAAAAAAAGAATAAGAAGAGAAGAAAAACCTTGGCAATAAAAATCTTGATGACAGGTTCTCCTTCATTTCTAGGCATATGGCAGCATGTCCAACAATCTCATAACCTTTGATGTTTTTGTTAATGAGTTGGAATTCTCTATCATTCCCCAAGTAGTACAAAGGAAAATACTAACTCAATATATCATATTAATCATGCATTCATTATATAGGACACTGCCATGCACTTGAAAGCACAATACTTTGCATTCTCATCAGATTTTTTTAGTGCTTTATCGAGTTTTTTAGCGCAGACTGCTTTTACAATGGAAGGATGCCTTTCGCCTATCAAGAGAGCAGCTACGCTATATCAACCACAAAACCTCTGTCAAGCTTTTGAAATGTTTTACCAAGGATTTTAAAATGCTTTCTAAAGAATATGTGCTTATATTGTGATTGCGCTTTGCAATAAGCTTAAATATTCTACTCTTGAATTATTATCAATGTTGTGTTGTTAATGGATTTTGATGTATTCCTTTATAGCAAATGTACCCTGATTCCACAATGTTTCTGATACCTAGGAGGGTTTTTTTTTTTTTTTCAAAATAAGTAGTTTTCATATTATCATTTGTTTTTATTGTTTTCTTTTATGGCAAATGTACCATGATTCCAAAGGTTCTTGATACCTAGGAGAGGTCACTTTGCCAAGAATAAAATGGTCTGAACATGATGAAATAATGTTGTATATGAACTCATTTTCATCTCACCTCTCTTTCCTTGTCTCGCCCCTCTTCCAACTCTGCCCTTCGCAAAAATCTCTATGTGCTTCTTTTTAGTCTTTGTTATTTCGTAATCTCTAACCTCACAACAAAGAAGGGCAGTTATCAGCATCCAATTTTTGCTCAGTCCGCCACCTGAGCCTCCAATTCACCCCAAACACCCGATCAGATCCTTCCAACCTCTCCGAAACACCCAAATTTCATCCCAAGAGCCCTTAAATCCACCGTTAAACCTATTCTATACCTATCCGGTGACCCCGATCGACCCCACTTACACCACCTGAACCATTAGATTAGACACAACCATCAGACCCGAGACATCCCAAAACACCTACCCATGAAATTTGAACTCAAGATTCTTTCTTTTACCCATCCATCAAACAAAGATTCAATTTCGATCATTCTCGTACCTACAACTCATATCCACTTGATCCGAACACATCTAAACCAATCAAACATTTCCAATCACCCCAAAATACCAAAAAAATTCCCTACATATGAAATTCCAACCCAAAAAACCTTCATTTACCCTCGATCACACAAATATTCTATTTCGAAGCCCCAAATTAACTAAATCAAACCCTTTCCAGATCTAACTAATCCAGGCCCAGTTGGTTCAATCTAGCCCCACCAATCGACTCAGAATGTCCAAAAACCCCACCCCATGAAATTTCATTCAAAACTACCCCTACTTGCCTATTCATCTAAAAAGATTCCATTTTGGTCGTTCTTATTAGCCCTCACACGCAGAACCCCATCAACGGTTAGACCCATCTCAACCCTCCACCTTCCTCACCCAAATTCTCAACCATTCATCCAAAACCCCGATTTGAACCAAGAACCCGGTTCAACCTCTGGACTCGGTTTAACTCAATTTGTCGAAAATTACCAAAATACCCTCTAATTTCCCAAAATTTACAAAACACCTCCTGGCACCATTTAAAAGACACCGACCCCTTCATTTTCGCCCTAAGCGAGGAAGCAGAGAGAGAGAGAGGGGGAATCCACAGTTTGGAGGCACTGTTCATTTCCCTCTTTATTCGAACCAGAGCGGCAGCAGCTCGGCGATAAAACCCACCCTTCATCGGTTTCTCCCTCTTTCTCCTTCCTCCTCCCCCCTCTTTTTTCTTCTTCTTCTTCTTGATTCTCTCCCCTGTTCTTCCAGATTGCTGCTGCAACTCAAAGCAACGACGACCAACTTTATTCCTCATTCTCTCCTTTCGTTTGACATTTATTGTCCTCCTCCTCTTCACTCCATTCACGTTAAAAAAGGCCCGAATACTTCATCTTTGCCCTTATCAAAAAATCACTGTGGAGAGCACTATTCATCGTCTTCTCCATCAAACTCGTTACAACGGCTGCGAGCCTCCCTCTTCTTACTACGGAGGCTCAGTAGTCCAAGTTTTTGATAGCGGCAACAGCTCAACCGTGTAATCTCAGGGATTAGAAGCAAGGATTCAGTGCCTTCTCGAACCTTCCTCGTCTACTCTCTCAATTCCCCGATCAGCAATCATTCGATTTCAGGCCGAACATATCTCGGGTAAGTCCGTGATTTCTTTTCTTATTTTCTTAGACACTTCATTTTCAACCCCTGATGTGTTGAGATCTAAGAGAGAGAAAAGGGCAATGTAGCTAGTTACAGTCTCTACTAGTTTTCTAAGTTCTGTCTCGATGCTTCTTTTTAGCTTTCTGTTCTTATGATCGCTGTGTGCGTTTGTGTTAGAATTAAAGTGCATTCCAATTTCATTAAGTGTGGATTCGAGCATCCCCTATTTTCTCTGATGATTAATCTCCTGTTTGCTATGTTTTCTCTTGCTTCATTCTACAGAATATTTGCTCATTTCTTGTATTATTTTTAGTCTAAGTGCGAGGGTTGAGATTTCAGATTCTGAAACATGTGTTCAACAAGCTTACTATTTGCCATATTTATGTCATTAAAATTGATGCTAGCACTAGAATTCTTTTGTGTTATTTGATATTTTATCACTGTGTTTTCTTGGGAGTTGGGTGAAGCAGTCATCGGGTTCCTTTTCTTCTAATGAAGATGAAATGAGAAGCATCAGATCTGATTAGTTGTTATAGTGACAGTGAACTATAGTCGGAGTTGATAGTCAGTGGGAGGGTTTGGATTACCGGGATTCATTTTATCAGAAATAAAATTAATTCAAGAAAGAAGAAGTTAACAGAGCTGGAATGATCCACATTTGTATGCGGATTAGGATGAGATGGGAAGAATCTCAGTCATAGAAAAACGAAACAGATTGATAAAAAAGATATAAAAGTGAAAATCTGTAATAACAAATGTGATCAATAGATGCAGGTGTTTAGCTTGATAGATAGGATATATTTTCATGGGAGAATAAGCTATTGAAAGTAGAAACAATAATAGAAAAGTGAAGTAAAATAAAATAATAAAAAAAGAGAGAGAAGAAAAAGAAAAATAAAAAAAATAAAAATGTAAAACAAATTTTCAAAAAATATAAAAAGTAATTATGAACAATAAATAAATAAATAGGGTTCCATAAGAAAATAAAATAAATGAATAAATAATTCAAAATAAAAAAAAATAATAATAATAAAGAAAATAAATAAATATATGTAAATAAAAAAGGAGCATTTTCTTTTGCGTAGGCTTTTTATTTTTTTATTTTTTTCTTGTTGGTTTATTTTCTTTATTGTTATTCTGCATGTTTAATTGTATTACATTTGCCTAGAAATCACCATGTGGGCCCCACCTTTGGACAGGGAGGGGGTGCCTAACCCCTTCCCTCTCCCATTTGAGTCTTACCTAGGCTGGTTTAGCCGGTGCCTCGGGCTTTGGAGTCACTACAAAGCGATAAATAATTTTAACACCCTTCCTGGAGGTCCCATCACCTCCATTTCTACATCTGATGGGTGGCGACTCCATTTTCAGCCCAGGTGGCAAGTGAGCCTTTTTTTTCCGACGCTCACACACGCTGTCCTCTTTGCACACCTCCATAGTTGATTGAACGTGTCCACTTGCACGTTCTCGATGCCTATTCTATAGGCAGGCTACATCCCCTGTACGCACTGTTCAACGAAGCCCTTCTTCGTGGCATTCTCCTTGAAGACATAGTGAGTTAACTTCTGAAACTACACTACATATGCTAGGAGATCTTCCCCTGTACGTTGCTCTCTTGTTCCACAAGTCGGTCATCGTCAGCTTCCTCTCCAGGGTGAACCATGTTATGGGCCTGGGAATAGGATCTTGTCACGGGTCGGTCCACGGGGAAAACCTCCTGTTTTCCCTTGTTCCTCTCTTTTCTTGAAGAACCTATCTTGCCGCCCTAAGGGTGATTTGTTCAAGAGATCACCAACTCTCCTTTTGCTCTCTTTCTTGACTAAAATTTTCGATGCCTTTATTGAATAATATCAGCTCCTTAAATAGGAGATTACAAGAGATAAGAGTCCTACTTTTAGGAAGACTCCTTGCTAATTAGGAAGACTCCCTACTAATCTATGCTACTGAACTGATAAGATAAGACTGAACTGATAAGATAAGATAAGACTCCCTTAATCTATCATACTGAATTGATAAGATAAGATAAGACTCTCTACTAATCCATACTACTGAACTGATAAGATAAGATAAGACTCCCTACTAATCCATACTACTGAAAACAATACTGAACAGATAAGATAAGAACTGTATCTAGCTAGAATTAGATAAGATGAGAATTAGCAAATCTTGCTCCCTTTACTGTTGCTGTTGGCGGTGATATGTCTTCCCAATAAAAGCGTCCACATCATTACTCCCCTCTTGGACTAAGAGCTTATCCTCAAGCTCGAATTCAGGATGGGTGTCTTGAAACACAGTCAAAAGAATCCATGATAGGTGGAATGATTTTGCCCTCCTGGATCGGGTTCCAATGAAGAGGGTTCATCCTCATCTTCCTCTTGTTCCACCAGGAGGTAGAAAAGTCTCTTGCACTTGTGCCCTGTGGAGTAAAGTTCATCACAATTAAAACAGTGTTCCCTTGCCCTACGTTCCACCATCTCAGCCCTGGACAAGTGCTTAATAGGGGGTGCAACAACGCTGCTCCCCACACTGGATGCTGATCTAGAATTGTTGCTCGTTTGTGGTTTCCGTTCTTGGTTGGCTGTTGAAGATGGAGCCATTCCGAGTGGTTTCGGGGATGCCCATGTTGCTGGAGGCTGCCCTATACTGATACTTCCGCGGTTGAGTTGCAGCTTGCGTTCAAAAGCGCGAGCCAAATTCATAGCAGTAACCAGATTGGGGGGATTTTGCATCTCCACATCTACCCTCAAGGTTTCTGCTAACCCCGCGGTGAACATGTCAACCTGCTGGTCTGGTCGTACCGATGATGCTCTTGCAAGGAGGGTTTGAAACTGACGCTGATATTCAGCCACCGTTCCCATCTGTTTGAGGTTGATTAGTTCGCCTAATAGGTTGCTTGTTAATCGGGGCCCAAATCTGAGAAGGCAGTAGGATTTGAATTGGGTCCAATTGAGCCTGGGTTCCTCCTGCTCCAATTTATAAAACCAGAGCTGCACCTCCTTCGTCATGTGGAATGTGGCTAAGCTTACCTTGTCGCTGGCCCCTGTCCGTTGGTTGTGAAAGAACTGCTCACATCTGTACAGCCATCCCAAGGTATCGCTAGCGCCATTATAGGAAGGAAACTCCAGCATGCTGTATTTGAGAACGATTGCGGCTCCTTGGGCAATGACCTGCTGCTCGCCGAACGATTCTGCCATGTCTGGTCGATGGCCGTTTGTGGTTGCAGCCCCTTCTGGATTCCTTTCCTTGCTGGAAAAGTAACTCCATCAAGAGCCTTAATTCTCGGACGTCGTCCTTGATCTCGCGCACCTCCGTGCTGTTTTCCACGATCATGAGCTCCAGACCCTGAACCCTAGTCTTCAATTGCTCAAGGTCACCCATGACGCCTTGCTCTGATACCAAATTGTTATGGGCCCAGGAATAGGATCTCGTCACGGGTCGGTCCACGGGGAAAACCTCATGTTTTCTGTTTCCCTTGTTCCTCCCTTTTCTTGAAGAACCTATCTTGCCGCCCTAAAGGTGATTTGTTCAAGAGATCACCAACTCTCCTTTTGCTCTCTTTCTTGACTGAAATTTTCGATGCCTTTATTGAATAATATCAGCTCCTTAAATAGGAGATTACAAGAGATAAGAGTCCTACTTTTAGGAAGACTCCTTGATAATTAGGAAGACTCCCTACTAATCTGTCCTACTAAACTAATAAGATAAGATAAGACTCCCTACTAATCCAAACTATTGAAAACAATACTGAGCAGATAAGATAAGAACTGTATCTAGCTAGAATTAGATAAGATGAGAATCAACAAATCTTGCTCCCTTTACTGTTGCTGTCGGCGGTGATATGTCTTCCCCATAAAAAGCGTCCACATCAAACCAATTTTATAGGAATCTTTTGGCAAGTTCGACCCATGAGTCAATGCTTCCAGCGGTGAGATTGACGAACTAGGTATACGTGGGCCCTGTCAGGGACTTAGAGAACTTGCAGACCTTAAGATCTCCATCAAGAGCGAAGGATCCCAAGGCACCCTTGAACTTACTTATGTGCTCTTGTGGGTTTCCCTTTTGCTCGTCGTATTGCGGCCACCGTTGGGGAGGAGTGTAGCCTGCAAGGTAAGGTTTGTACAAGATTCGGTCGGAGTAGGGTTTTTGTAAAACGACCGAAGCTTGGGCTTGGTTACGGATTTCCACTACTAGCCCCTGAACATATTTTCTCAGCTTGTCCCGGCTGAGCGGGACTTTTGTTACCGGGTCCACTAAGGGAAGGATTCGGGACTGACCAATGGTGGGATGCCCCGTTTGTGTGGGCATTGGATTAGCTCTGATGGGCTGGTCAGGCACGGTGGGATTAGGGTTGGAGGCGTGATGATTGGCAAGGATGGTTGTAGGAGCGACGGTTGGGGTGAAGGGAGATTGTTCGGTTCAGGCCGCCTGTCGGAGGAGGATCTGTAGAGCGGCCCTCGTTTCATTCTACATCTGCTCGATTCTATCAAACCGGGCCTCGAATCGAGTCTCGAATTTATACACCTTATTCGAAAGGATTTCAATATCGACTTGGTTGGCCATCTCCGTCTCGTACTGGTTTCCAACCTCTGGGTTGGCATCTTCCGTGATGGTGTTGTCTTCTTCAGGATCAGTGAAAGGTTGATTCTACATGTGGCCATCCTTTGTGATCAAGGAAGCAACAAGAGATTCTAATGTAGGTGATGTGGTTAGGTTATGTGAGAGTGGTCTCCTTGAAAGACAAAGGAAGACCAAAAACAGGGAATCAACTAAAGGGTTAGGGCTAGAAAAAATGAAGAGACGGTTTAGCAAGGAATCTAATGATTGGATGGATCAATGGTCGAATGAATAGCTTGCGTTATGAGGTCCCAAAAGGAAGGAGCCAAAAGTGCTCGATTTCTATTGGGAAAGAGAATATTAGATTCATTGTCGGTCATTAAAGAGCACTACTTTCACTCGAGGATTCTCATAATCCACGCGTACTACTTCCTTTTGCATCCAATTTAACCGACGTGGTGCTGGTGGTGTCATCATATGGTGGGTGCTTTCTTTTACTAACCTATGTGGCACTTATCACACACATAACTTACACGGCGACCCGCTGTTCTGTAATGATCTCAAGTTCATCGCAAGGTCACGTGCCTCCGAAGTTCTTTGCAGAACTGCGCATACCTGAGGTTTATTGCAAGGTTGTGCACATCCAAGGTTCATCGCAGAAGTGCATGCATATAAAGTGCATCTTAGGTTTTCATCAACTAAAGTCCGTTTTGGCTCGTGCCAAGTATGAGTTCATCACAAAAGTGCGATGAATCGTACGTTCATCGCAGGCGATCAATGAGTTGTGGGCTCATTGCGAGCATCCATATGGTATCGATTTGGTATCTTTTGTACTTTGAAGGACTGAGTGAGCACTATATACCTACAGTATCCATAACACACTGAGCATCTAATAAGAGTGCTGGAAGTCTAAAATTTGGGTTAAACATCAATTGGCCAAGGAGACATCCATAACCCTTGTAAGACAACAATATGCTAACAATAGAAGTCTGTTCTACATTTTGTGAGGTTGGACCAACTCGCTCATATGTGGTGGAAATTAAAACTCCTAAAGTGCCTTTAGCCTAAGAGATTAAATTCCATATAAATATATGATACATTCCTCCATACTAGAAACTACCAATCCTTGCCCTTTTCAAAGCTAAGATAGGATCAGAAAAGAAGAAATTCCCCATATGATGAAATGGAGAAGAATGTAATGGTAGTAATCAACATGTAACAAAAATGGAAGGGTTGATTGGATATATTCAGTTTTTCCAGAGCGGTTGAGTCTACACAACATTTGGGACTTGGTTGCTAACCAATAATTATTATTATGAGAGCTACTGTTTATTTTTGAGTTCCAAGCTCCCTAAACTAGGCTTTTCCCGTGAATGGTTTTAACTCCAACTTTTGGGTAAATTATTAGATCATCTACAAAATGCCTTTGTCCAAATTTGGCATAACTACTAGGAAGGCTATCACATGTTGACCATTACAATATTACAATGATCACAGTAATGTTCTTCCATTCTATTTTACAGTACACACTTTATGCTTATACTTTTTTTGGTTCCAGTTCTTCAATCTCCCTATAACTTGTTCATATATTATTCTTATGGCCAATGTGCTTCCTTATCTTTTTTTAACTATAATGTAAAGAATTTCAATAATAACTGAACAAATGATATAAAACTCTGCTCCCTACAATCCGATGCCCAAAACATTAACTTTTCCTTACAAAAAGAAATTCCAAATCAAAGAAAACTAGGATGTCTATTTCTAAACAAAGGGTATGAAAGAATGGTAGGATCCATCTAATGGACGCCAAAAGGTTGCGGAATGGGTGGGCGAATTTTAAAAATTTTCCTACCTTCTCCCAACTGGGAATCGTATTCCCTAAATTTAGAATACAATATTCAAGGATCCTATTTGAATCATAATCGAACCAGATCTGAACCAAAAAGAAAAATGGAGGATTATACCTGATCCGGAGAAACAATATCTCCCAAAGTTGGTGTTCACGCCCAAAGAAGACACCAATATCCGCTCCTGCTCAAGATGACACAGTTGTGGGTGGAACGGAACCAGCAGGGTGCGTCCTACACACTGGATCTTTCGCAAGAACCCTCTGGAAACTCTGAACACCGAATCTTTTTCAGTCTTTCTTGCAAAATTGATGTCAAGAACTGATTTCTTGACTTTTGTTACAAAGATCAAATCTTGTAAGAGGGAATGGCGGCGGCTGGAGGAGAACTCCTGGGACGAAGATGGCTGAACTGTTTCTCTTCTCTCTGGAGTCTGTGTGAGATCTAATCTCAGTTCGCAGGTTAATTTCTTTTCTCTAAACCCCTGGTTCGAAATCTGATATATTTCTCTTGGGGTTTCTCCTCTTTGCTTCTTGATTAAGAAACCTCCTAATTAGGAGTTATCCCAGTCCAAATCAGTATTTGGATAGGGTATTATCTTAATCCTATCTGTAGATTAAGTTAGCTTACTCCTGATCTTATCAGGAGGTTACTAGATTCAAATCTGATTTGAATTTGGTCTCCTAGAGTGGATAAGGTTAAAGGCCCAATCCTTTTACTAACATAAATCTCAGATTCGCCCCATAGATGGGTGATTATATCAGCCCAGCTCGAAATTGGCTTTTGGCCCATTAAGTGTTCAGTGCTTAACTAGTTTCTAGTCTGCTGCCCAATTGGGATTTTTTGTATGGCGTGGGACCCAAGCATTGATTTACACACCAGTCACATGGGTTCAGCCTAGCCTTTGTCACAAGGCCCAGCCGAATTCACTGAAAAACTCAGTAAACCCTTGAGCCCATCATATGGACCTTATGAGCCCAACACTTACATTAAGTGGTCCCTGGGCCAAACCATCTTATAAAAAACCCAGGGACTGTGGGCAGGTGCAAGATTAGCCCATCAGGCATTATCCTAAATGGTCTTACACTTGACCTCTCAGCCCTTAATGATCAAGCACTGCCCGACAAGAGATGACCTCTCCCTCGGTTGTAAGGAACAGTGTCGCACTCTCTACTCACATGGATCCCGGGAATTAAAACCATTTGCAAACATTTCAAAATCGTACATATATATATATATATATATATATATATATATATATATATTAATTTTTGCAAAACAAAATTCCAACGATTGAAATCAACTGCCGGCAGTTTGGTTTCCATCAGAGAGAGTGCCTTTCCTGATCATTATCTTTGTCCGACAAAGGGGCTGATCCTGTCACTATGATCACCCACTTAGATGAATTCTCAGACTGTCCCAACATACCCAGGTCTTGATCCCCATCTAATGATCTCACTGATTGGCATATCGAAGGAGCCCGATCCGACACTTAGTGAAGTGTCATAATTGAGTCTAGGGGTCAGGTGTAACTTTCCAGTTTTGCCCATCTATCTCCAAGGTCTAGGGCAATACTGGAAATCTGGTCCAGTTCAAGGATTCAAGTAATCCCATACTGCATGTGCCTTGGGTCTTATCGTGGTGGCTGAGATAGGCCATCCCAACACTTGGTGGCACATCAGTATCAGCCTTGGCAGGATAAATCTCCCCAGACTTATCCAATGGCTGTGAACATTTAAAACTAACACGTCTCTATAAGTGTCCAGTTTTAGGGTCTTACACAGAATTATACCAAACAACATGAATCAAACATGCACGTTATTTATTTACACTAAATGTCCAAAGTACATCAAATCGGATTGAAGTTAAGGGCATACAAAACTGTCTAACAGCTCCCACTTGCTCTTAGGTCCAATCTGGTACAAGCCGGAGTCCCATACTTTCCACGTGTTTCTCAAACACATTCTGTATCAGTGGCTTAGTCAATGGGTCTGCCACATTATCCGCTGATGCTACCTTCTGAATTAGGACGTCCCCTCTACCAACGATCTCCCGCAGTACATGGTACTTCCACTCGATGTGCTTTGACTTCGAGTGGGCCCGAGACTCTTTAGCCTGGGCGATGGCTCAATTGTCGTCGCACAACAACGGGATGGGTGATGTGTTGGACGGAATCACTCCCAATTCGTGTATGAATTTCTTCATCCACACAGCTTCCTTGGCAGCTTCACTTGCGGCAATGTACTCGGCCTCGGTTGTGGAGTCTACAGTGGACCCCTGTTTGCTGCTTTTTCAGCAAACAGCACACGATCCTATTGTGAAAACATACCCAGATGTAGACTTTCTATCATCTGGATCCAATTGGAAATCGGCATCAGTATACCCTAGAACTTGTAGTGAACCACCCTCGAATACCAGACAAAACTCTTTTGTCCTCCATAGGTATTTGAGTATGTTCTTCACAGCAGTCCAATGCTCCTGCCCTGGGTTGGCCTGGAATCTGCTTACCACACTCACCGCCTGAGCTGTGTCCGGGCGAGTGCACAGCATGGCATACATGATGCTCCCTACGGCTGAGGCATAGGGAACGTCTCTCATGCCCTCAATCTCCTCAGAAGTCTTGGGAGACATCTTCTTGGAGAGAGTGTGACTCCGTGCCTGAAAGGAACGTTTCCTTTCTTGGAGTTCTCCATGCTATATCTTTTGACAATTTTGTCAATGTAAACAGCCTGGGATAATCCAATTATCTGCTTCGATCTATCTCTATAGAGTCGAAGACCCAGTATGTATGAAGTTTCTCCAAGATCTTTCATGGAGAACTGTTGTGATAGCCATACCTTGACCGAAGTCAACATTCCTACATCATTCTCAATGAGTAGGATATCGTCCACGTACAACACCAAAAAGATGATCTTATCCCCACTGGACTTCCTGTAAACATAGGGCTCATCCGGATTCTGCTCAAAGTCAAACGTTTTGACAGCAGAATCAAAACGGATGTTCCAACCCCTAGAAGCCTGCTTAAGTCCATATATGGATCTATTAAGTTTACATACCAAGTGTTCTTGACCAGCAGCAATGAAGCCTTGCGGCTGCTGCATGTAGATATCTTCATTAAGATCTCCATTCAAGAACGCAGTTTTGACATCCATCTGCCAAATCTCGTAGTCATGGTACGCTGCTACAGCTAGCAGGATTCTAATGGATTTGAGCATGGCCACGGGCGAAAATGTTTTCTCATAATCGATACCTTCTTTCTGAGTGTACCCTTTCGCCACCAAACGAGCTTTGTAGGTCTCAATCCTGCTATCGGGGCCCTTCTTCCTCTTGTAGATCCATTTGCAACCAATTGCTTTTACCCCGGAGGGCGGATCTACTAGAGTCCAAACTCTATTGGTCTCCATTGAGTCCATCTCAGCTCTCATGGCCTCCACTCACTTCTGGGAATCTATGTCTAACATAGCTTCCGCGTAAGTCACGGGATCCTCTTCACTAGTCAAGGCTTCCACTAGGTAACTATCCTGGTCATAACCATATCGGACTGGTGGCCTAGATACCCAAGTGGATTTTCTAGGTTGGTCACTACGTGGAACTTGTGGGACATCTCCCACTGCACCTGAGCTCTCCTCATCAAGAACTATTTTCTGATGATGGGTGTCCAGGATGTATTCGATTTCTAAGAATTGGGCGTTTCGATTGCAGAACACTTTCTGTTCGCTTGGGTCATAGAATAGATATCCCACTGAATCCTTTGGGTAGCCTATAAATAGGCAACGACTGGTTTTGGATTCCAACTTGTCCGCACTTGTTCTTTTAACATGTGCAGGACAACCCCAAATCTTCAAGTGTCTTACACTTGGCTTCCTTCTGGTCCATAGTTCATATGGAGTTTTCGGAACTGATTTGGTTGGAACTCGATTCAGCACGTAGATAGCAGTCTCTAATGTGTATCCCCAAAAGGATGTGGGTAATTCTGAGCGTACGAAAAGTGACCGGACCATGTCCAACAAGGTCCTATTCCTCCTCTCTGAAACACCGTTGAGTTGAGGTGTAGCAGGAGGAGCTAATTGTGACACTATCCCGTTGACCTTTTAGTAGTCCCTGAATTCGTCAGAGAGATACTCGCCACCTCGATCTGATCGAAGGGCCTTAACTTCTCTCCCTAACTGTTTCTCGACTTCTTGTCTGAACTCTTTGAACTTTTCAAATGATTCAGACTTGTGTCTCATTAGGTACATGTAACCATATCGAGAAAAATCATTTGTAAAGGTGATGAAATACACGTGTTGATTTCGTGTCCTAACACTTAGGGGACCACATACATTAGTATGCAGTAGGTCAAGTGTGCCTGCAGATCTTTCAGGCTTACCGTCAAATGGCCGCTTAGTCATCTTACCTTAAAGGCAAGGCTCACAAGTGGGAAGATTTTCTACGGTTAGAAAATCCAAAGGACCATCCTTTACCAACCTTGTGATTCGGTCAATACCGATATAGCCAAGTCGGTAATGCTAGAGGCACGTGGGATTTACTGTATCACGATTTCTTTTCTTGGGATTTTCGACCGATGTAGTTTCGGTTAAGTTAGTTTCCAGAGAAGGATGTAGAACATAGAGACTGTTCTCCAGTTCCCTGCATGCGATGAATTTGTTATTCCGTTTAACAGTAATCATATTACTAAAATAAACAGTATATCCATCAGCACACAGTTTAGAAACATAAATCAAATTTCTTCTCAAGTTTTGTACATAAAGACAATCTTTAAGTACAAGATCTAGCCCGGATCCAAGGGTTTCGAGTTCGTTAATGTAGCCCATCATCCGAAGACAATGGTCATGAACTTTCTGCCCCTTGGACATCTGCGCGGTCATACATTGTCTTTAGATTGTCCAATATGTCTTTGGATAGTTCGATCTGATCGAACTACCTCTGTATTGAGTTGTCTAGTGAGGCAATGACAAAACAACGGGCTAGGGAGTTCTTATCCTCCCAATCTTGGTAGTCCCTCCTACGGGCCTCAGAAGCCCTATCACCCGGACGCTCTGGGGCAAGATTTTTCACCACTTTATCTAACTTTTCGGAAGTTAGGACCAACATAAGATTTTTGCAACAATCGGCATAGTTTGGGCCCTTAAGCTTGTTATCGTCTAGAAGTTTTGCGAATTGACCGTTTGCCATTTTCTGATAAAACAGCAAAATCGTTAGTCCACAACCTTAGTTTGATTCATGTTACCTACATAGACATGGTTTTTAATCTATGTTCCATTCCCATTTGTTCATCTATGAGACTTCCCTCCTTTCTCAGTGACGGAGACGACGAAAAAAAGTCTCTAGAAATGTGGGAAATCACATGGGGTGCGTGAATCCAACTGTTTCAGCTGCATAACCCAACCACCTTTCTGTGACGGATTATATCCACTCATCAAATGAGTTTCCCTTTGGCCTCTGTCAGACAAGGTTTAGAGCCGTTTTCAGGTAAACCTTTCTGTCCAGTGAGTGCTCACCCATCATATTCAGGTTACGCCAAGGTACCGTGAGAGAGTTCCCATTTTCTGGTGAAGCCCCTCCCACATCGGTCTATGACGCCCCAATCATCTTATGAAACACTCTGACAGATCCAACAGCAAATGGATAGCCCAATTTTATGGTGCGTTTTCTCATTACTGAAGGACCCATCATTGTGCTAATGACGGAAGGCCTTTAGAGAGTCCATCATATGGATCTCCCTATCACATGCACTCATATTTGCTGGAGGGAACAAAATTATGCCCTAGTTCTAATTTTAGGTCAAACCAAAGTGGTTCCCACTAACTTTCATAAAGTCAAATTTCTGGTGGGCCTTAATCGGCTAGGGTTCTGTACGCATCCCTTTTCAGGGTTGTGGGGCCCACCAAGCAGGGAGGGGTCATCCAATGACCTTAAGGGACACCATGGCAATGATGTACATTCATCCATGGTGCGCGCAAGAGCCACTAACGAGTCTTCATGGGCCAAGTGCTTATGGCCCACGGTCGCAACACATCAAACATCCAAACATCACATGTAAAGGAAGAATTGATCCAATCAATTAACTGTTGTAAAGCCCATTGAATAGTCCATTTAAAATCCATAACATTAACAATTAATGTCTACTAGGTGTATGGGCTGAATCGCAGTTAGCAGTTCGGCCCATACAGCTTTTCTCACACGGGTGGGCTTTTGCCGTTTTAACCTTTTAAAACTGGGCTTTACAGGTGGGCCGAATTAATCCCTGTAATTGAACATTAGATTTGGAACAAAAGGTGTGAGAAAAATGGACTGAAAAATAGTCCCCTTCGAACCCCAGATTTGGTCCAAATAGGTTTGGTCCAATCTAGTCTGAAATGGTCTGGAACTGATTTTCAATTCAAGAATTAATTCATGAAAGATCTGAAATTAATAATTTTGATTTTAAGCAATCACAAATCAAATATGGACTGTTCGCACCACCTATAAAACAGAGGTTAATCACTAGAGTTGCAGTTTCACAAACTGCAAATCGCAAAAAGCGATTTCTCTATCTGCAAATCTCCAGCGCCGCCTTCTTCTTCCTTCTTCTTCAATCAAGAAAAAAATAAAAAACAGAAATTCTATTTCTATTAATTTATTACATTCTTGATCAAATCCTATACATTCAGTCTAGAAAAATAAAAAAAAATTATTTACAGACCGAATTAAATAGAATAAAGAAAAAGGGTGCGCAGACCATCTGCGCCAAAACTGCACTGCGATCTCCAGGTTTGAACAGCCCATTAAATCAAAAATAAATAAAGAACAATTCTAAATAAAATTTGGATTTAATAAAATTAATTTCAGATCAATCGCCCTTAACAAGAAACAGTTTCTTGAAATAAAGAAAACAATCTGTGCAAATCTTGGCAGAACTGCTGCTATCCATCTGCGCAGGTTCAGATCTGATTTTCTTTTGGTTCAAGATTCGAACCCGTGGCTCTGATACCACTGAAAGAATGGTAGGATCCATCTAATGGACGCCAAAAGTTTGCGGAATGGGTGGGCGAATTTAAAAAATTTTCCTACCTTCTCCCAACTGGGAATTGTATTCCCTAAATTTAGAATATAATATTTAATGATCCTACTTGAACCATAATCGAACCAGATCTGAACCAAAAAGAAAAAGGGAGGATTATACCTGATTCGGAGAAACAGTATCTCCCAAAGTTGGTGTTCATGCCCAAAGAAGACACCAAGATCCGCTCCTACTGAAGATGACACAACTGTGGGTGGAACGGAACCAGCAGGGTGCGTCCTACACACTGGATCTTTCGCAAGAACCCTTTGGAAACTCTGAACACCGAATCTTTTTCAGTCTTTCTTGCAAGATTGATGTCAAGAACTGATTTCTTGACTTCCTTTTGTTGCAAAGATCAAATCTTGCAAGAGGGAATGGCGGCAGCTGGAGGAGAACTCCTGGGATGAAGATGACTGAACTACTTCTCTTCTCTCTGGAGTCTGTGTGAGATCTAATCTCAGTTCGCAGGTTAATTTCTTTTCTCTAAACCCCTGGTTCGAAATCTGATATATTTCTCTTGGGGTTTCTCCTCTTTGCTTCTTGATTAAGAAACCTCCTAATTAGGAGTTATCCCAATCCAAATCAGTATTTGGATAGGGGATTATCTTAATCCTATATGTAGATTAAGTTAGCTTACTCCTGATCTTATCAGGGGATTACCAGATTCAAATCTGATTTGAATTTGGTCTCCCAGAGTGGATAAGGTTAAAGGCCCAATCCTTTTACTAACATAAATCTCAGATTCGCCCCATAGATGGGTGATTATATCAGCCCAGCTCGAAATGGGCTTTTGGCCCATTAAGTGTTCAGTGCTTAACTAGTTTCCAGTCTGCTGCCCAGTTGGGCTTTTTTGTATGGCGTGGGACCCAAGCATTGATCTACACACCAGGCACATGGGTTCGGCACAGCCTTTGTCACAAGGCCTAGCCGAATTCACTGAAAAACTCAGTAAACCCCTTAGCCCATCATATAGACCTTATGGGCCCAACACTTACATTAAGTGGTCCTTGGGCCAAGTCATCTTATAAAAAACCCAGGGACTGTGGGTAGGTGCAAGAAGTATTATCCTAAATGGTCTTACACTTGACCTCTTAGCCCTTAATGATCAAGCACTGCTTGACAAGAGAGGACCTCTCCCTCGGCTACAAGGAACAGTGTCGCACTCTCTACTCACATGGATCCCGGGAATTAAAACCATTTGCAAACATTTCGAAACCGTACATATACATATACATATACGTATACATATATATATATATGTATGTATATATATATGTATGTATATATATATGTATATATATATATATGTATATATATATGTATATTAATTTTTGCAAAACAAAATTCCAACGATTGAAATCAACTGCCGGCGGTTTGGTTTCCATCAGAGAGAGTGCCTTTCCCGATCATTACCTTTGTTCGACAAAGGGGTTGATCCTGTCACTATGATCACCCAGTCAGATGAATTCTCAGACTGTCCCAACATACCCAGGTTTTGATCCCCATCTAAGGATCTCACTGATTGGCATATCAAAGGTAGTCCAATCCGACACCTAGTGAAGTGTCATAATCGAGTCTAGGGGTCATGTGTAACTTTCCAGTTTTGCCCATCTATCTCCAAGGTCCAGGGCAATACTGGAAATCTGGTCCGGTTCAAGGATTCAAGTAATCCCATACTGCATGTGCCTTGGGTCTTACCCTGGTGGCCGAGACAGGCCATCCCAACACTTGGTGGTACACCAGTATCAGCCTTGGCAGGATAAATCTCCCCAGACTTATCCAATGGCTGTGAACATTTAAAACTAACACGAGTCTCTATAAGTGTCCAGTTTTAGGGTCTTACACAGAATTATACCAAACAACATGAATCAAACATGCATTTTATTTATTTACACTAAATGTCCAAAGTATATCAAATCGGATTGAAGCTAAGGGCATACAAAACTGTCTAACAGGGTAAACTGCCAACCAAGAATGAACTATCCCCAGAATTTTAAGTAAGATTTCTTCCTTTGAACCATCCCTAGAACTAGGATGTCTATTTCATGGCTAATATGCTTCCTTATTGTCTCAACTCTCAAGGGGTTAGCAATAAAAGAGATCTAGAACTAATGCATTCCAAGAGGAATCGAAGCTCCAATGCCTAAATGGGTTTTGAAAAAGATGCAGACTAGAAAATGATTTTCTTCAAAGAAAAAACCATCACTAATAGCTTGAAGAAGGAACAGGGGGTCAATTATTATGAAATGGTACAGATTTTTGCACTCATGGCAGTCCATAAAGACTTCAATCATAGTCATTAAATTGCTATACGTTCCAGTGAGACGGACAGGCTTCAGACCCCATTTTGTAAATTCTAACAAACTGATATTACAAAAAAAGTTAACAATTTTATAAGAAAGCCTCAGGCCCCTCACATGCTATTAGAGAATAAAAGGATATAATGCTGATTAAGGTAAAGGAGTGTAGAAATGCCAACTCAGTTAATACATAACTCAAGGAGGCAAAGTAAAATAATGGCAAGATCAGAGATGTTCTAACCTTGAGGCCATTAAGAAACTAGTCTATCCTTGAGTGCTGCAACAGTAGTAGACGAGGCGTAAGTATTATGACCAATTGCCATGTGAAACCTTGAGGCCATTAATGCAGACTTATGTGTAAGAACAAAGATGATAGATTTTGGAAAATAAGAAACATATACGTAACAATTGTTTTTTGAAAACTAAATTTTCATGTGTGACTATGATCATTACCCAAAACTATAAATTTTATGTTCAGCGTGAAGATCTATCTGTTACCAAAGTCCCTTGGAGTGTTGCACTTGAAACACTCCATCCTGCTATATGGGGTCAGCTTCCCAAAAACAAAAACTATATGGGTTCAGATAAATGAATCCTATTTTGTCATTTTTATTCAATGCATAAATTAAGTAAATTTAATTGGGGCATTGCCAAGTATGCATTGTAGATATAATGCAGACTTTTCAATAGAGGTGGACCAGGAAATTTAATTTCCTTGGGGGACGGTCACCTTATTGTAGGTTTTTTTTTTTCTTTGCATCATAAACCCTATGTTGGGTTTTTTTTTATCAGTTTTTCTGTTATTGGAGAGGGTCTAATATAAATAAATATTCATGTACATGCATAAGCACAGACATGTAGATAAAGGATAATGGTGTTATCACCATTATAAGAAAATACAAATACATGCTCATACCCATAGAAAATATAATAAATCTTAAAAAAGTGCAGGAAGAAAAAGATGAATGTAAGATTTGAAAACAACCAATGCAACCCAATAGTATTCTATTTAGGAAATTGTAGGATTGTATTCTATTGTGGAGCATGGAATTGTGAGAGAAGAGAGGATGTAGGACTGTACCTCAATAGTATTCTATTTAGGAAATTGTAGTTAAGCCATTTTGAAATAATTTTAAACTATTACTTGTATTTTTTGTATTTTTGGAAGCATTGAATTTTCAGATGAAAATGCAATCGCTGAGCTTATAAAAAGCCATTTGGAATCGTAGAAGAGCTTGCCTGCAATCAATAGTTCACTTTCTATGATTTTTTTTTGCTGCAAAAAATTATCATTAAACCAGACACAATTATGGACTCAAGATGAACTCTATTCTTTAAACCATGACCAGAATAGACAAATCAAAGTTTCATATTCTTATGATATAGATAGTTACCAATTGTTGTTTGAGCATACCTAACCATGCTGAAAGTACACAATGCATTGACCTAGCAAAGTGAATGAATATCTGGAAACTGTGACAAAGTAATTCAAAGGCTGCAAAGAAATTATTGAACTACTGAAAGGTTAAGGTCATATCCTTATCATAATCGTTGTAAGTTGCCTGAAAAATAGAGAAATGTTATGCACTCCTGCCCTCAATCTCTATCCATTTGAAGACAAGCAAAATCCGATTCTCTTGGTTTTTTTTAAATTTCCTAGGATCACAAGTTTTTGTTAATACTTGGCAGCTGAATTGGCATATCCAAAGGGGGCCATACAATCAAAATTTCAGAATTTACTTTGTTTTGTTTTAAGAAAAAGCAAATAAAACCTCTAGCCTCACATGGATTGATTTGGTGGTCTACATAAAAATAGGAAACAGAGTATAGTTACGATTAAAATTGAGAAGAAATAGGAGTGAAAAAAAAAGTTATAAAATCAAAACTTGTTGCTTTGTTATAGGGTTTTTTTTCCCTAAAAGTTTAATTTCATCCTAAAATCTGACCAAAACTTTAATTAAGGCTGTGTTTGGTTTGAAGGAAAAAGTAGGGAAACCTTTATATACTTTGTATAGTTTTCCCTACCTTACCCTTCCTTTCCCTACATTTTCCTTCAAACCAAACATAACCTAAATGTTCTATTTCAAACCATGTCAAAACCTCGATAGAATCAAATTTCAAATCCCTAATCCTAGCCCTAATGACTATTTAGGCTTTAATATCTATGCTTAATGATAAGCCGGTGGCTTACCCCATATGCTTCTTTATTGTAACTGGTGTTTGCAAACCTTACCTCATCAATTATTGGGTTGTACAAGACACCAATAGCTGTAACCTTTTTCAATTCTAAGATCAATTGACATGCAGACAAAAGCAAACCTACATGTATAAAGGCAACAGAACCAGGGTAAACAAAAGGAACGAAGAGGAGAAGAAACAAAGATTGATTTGAGTAGAAATGACGGATAATCCATGAACAAAATTAGTCGTTTCGTCAAGTGGATCAACAATACAACTTAAACTTTCCTCTGAAATCGAAGAATTCTCCTTTGCTCCAGACGACTCCTTATAACGACACTGAATGATGTAAAGATATCTCCGGAAATCCTTTCTGCTACAGGCCATCATTAATTAACAACAAGAAATGCAAACACTTGCCTTCCGAATTCCTGTGCTGCGTGGCCGTTGACAGTATTCAAACATTGTATGGACACAGGCCAATATTCTTACTTTTTATTTTTATTTTAACAGTATGCCTTTCATCATTCCGAACATTGTATCAATATTTTATTCCTCAGTTGGGATTGGAGCTATCAATGGACTATGAAAACTGATTCAATTACATTTGGCTGTTAAAACTTGCGTCTAATTAATGATTGGATCAAGATGTACAACTAATCCCATACAATCTTTCAAAATTCTGATTAAAGATTATAGATTTTTAATTAATACTAGTAAATGTATATGTGCATTGCACATGATAATTTCAGTAATAGCTCAAACATGATAATTTCGACATCCTTTTCTAAACCTATTATTAAAAGATAAATAATCAAAGCATGGTGTGGTTGTGGATTTAAATTTTTGATTTCCATTCCCATTGTTGATAAAAGTGATAATTATTATCATATCTATTTTTTTATATGATAAATATATGATATTAGATCTGTGCAATTTTTTTTTTTGTATTTTCCTTTATTGTTTTCATCAATTTTTAAGATTTTCATGTATAATTATGACATCATTTGTTGAGCATTTGACTCGAAGGAGAAGAAAACATGTTTGGGCAGCATTAAAATTTCTAATCCATTTTCTTAATTTATTTATAAAAATAATTCTTATTTATCACACTTATCTTTGTTTAATATGATAAATTTATAATATTTGAGATACGCTAATTTTTTACTATAAGCTTTTTTTTACTTCTATATATTTTAATAGTTATATTTAATTATGACATCATTGGTTGACCCATTTTACCCAAATGGTTTAATCATTAGGGGGTGCAAGTTGGATGGGTTGGACTTGATTTAAGTTCAACCTAGGCTCAAACCCTAAGAATTGTGTCTAAGGTTGTTCAATCCCAAGCCTAATTTGTTCAGTCCAAGCCCAACTACACAGGTTTTTGATGCACTTGGGTTGGGTTTAATCCAAGGCCATGCTCATGTTCTTAAATCAGCCCAAGCTATATTTTGACATATATGTAAGTGTTTTTGTATTTACATATGTATGCATATGTGCAAATATGTGTCTAAGGGCTAGGTTCGACCCCAACCTTAAGAGTTGAAAAGGCCAAACTTTTGGGCCCATCCAACCTAAGGATTGAAAATCTTAGCCCAGCATGTTTAAAAAAAAAAAATTGAGGTAGGTCAATCTGGGCTCTAGTTAGGCATGCCCAAGTAGACCCCTATGGACCATTGACCACTGCTTAGATGGAAAATAGTTTTCTTTACAAGTTGGTTTAATTTTTTATTCTATTTTCATCTTTAATAAGAAGAATTTTTATTTATCACACCTACTCTTTTTGACACAATGAATACATATTTTTTATTCACAATTCTTGTGTTTTTTTAATAATTCAATGCTTTTATCTTTTTTAAATTTTTATTATTTAATTATGACATCATGGGTTTACCCATTTGACCTAAAAGGTGAACCATGACCCACCCCTTGAATAGGAAATTAAATGGCTATCCCACCCCTTGAATAGGAAATTAAATGGCTATGTTTCTTGGTAGTTTTTAAATTTTGTATTTCATTTTGATCATTAATAAAAAAAAATTGTTCTTATTTATCAAGCTGATCTTTTTAATATGATAAACATATAATATTAGATATGTGCTCAAGCTTTTCCATTTTTTGCATTTTTATAATTTTATTTGTCTTTAATTTTTATTACTTAACTATGACAACTTGGGTTGACCCATTTAATTAACCCAATAATTTAACTACTTACTTGCCATCCGGGTTGAAGGATGGTCTCATTTTCTTGTCAATTATAAACACATACATTTTGTACTTTTAAAATTATTGGATATTAATTTAATTTATTTTTGAGAAATAAAAATATTTCACATAAAAGATTTGATCGTAGAGAACAGATGTTAGTACCTTAAATTTAGGACTAAACAAGAGGGCATTAAATGAAGCGAAAAGTAGTGTTTCAAATTATGTTTTTTGCCCTAACAATCAAAGAAGGTCCAAATTCAAAGTAGGGGTGTTTTTAATCAAGAAAAAAAAGTCTAAAAAGCTTGTTTCTTTAACGTACATTGATTAGAAAGAACTAATAAAAGTAATGGTTTCAATTACATTTTTACTCATAATAAAAAAGTGATCAAATTCAAAAAAATAGGAACCTTTTAGTAAAAAAAAGGGACATAATCTAAACCTATTTTCCCTATTGGGTCTGAGTATGATGTCAAAAATACATGATACTGGAAAAACTTATAAGCAATCAACTAGCATCATCAGAACGTTAATCAATTAGAACGTTAATCAATTAGATGGGTTTTCATCAAAATTCATGATGGGGTATTGAATGGTCAAAGCCTTTCCAATATCATCTTTTCGGCCATGGAGGTGAAAGAGTTATAGTAAACAAAAACTTTGTTTTTTGATATTTTAGAAAATAAATTAATGTAAATAAATTAAAAAGTCGTCTTCTCTTGTTTTTTTTTTCTTTTGTTAGAAAGCCATCCTATTAAAGTTTTGGCCTTGTCAACCTGTCACAAATTCAGTAGTTTTAGAAAAATCCCTTATGGAGTCCAAGTGCATTGGATTGGAAAAATCCCTTATGGAGTACAAGACACCAAATTCAGTAGTTTTTTTTCATCAATAAAAGAAATTTAAAAAAAAAATAGCATGTTTCAGTAAAATTTCTAAAAAAATGCTACAAGTGTTATATAACTGATCAAATGGGAATTTTGTTACTTTAATCATTATTTCCCATCATATATTTATAATTAATTTTTTCTATTTGTAAAATTTGTCCCGGCCCTTTGAATGGGAGGAGAAAGTACGTTTTTAATGGTGTATGTAAAAGTAATGGTACTTCTTTTTTTGTGGGGTGAACTTTAATAAAGGATGATGTGGCATCTATTAACATGAATTGTATCGTTTTACATTACTACAATATCAACTTTCTTAATTATAGCTCTTCTTTACAAAATACAAAATTGTTTTTAGGAGATTCAGTAGTTAAAAAGTAATTTATGTCCAATGAAAATTACATAATGATAGGCCTATTCACACTTTTATTAGTAGTATAGATATAGATATACATTTTAAAATTTATTTTCATTTTAAATAGCAGATATAGAGAGACCTTAATGAAAATTATAGTCGGAATATTTTGCAGGAAAAACAGGACATTGGGCCAATCATAATATCAGAGTATTATAAATGAGGAAGTATAGTATGCTGGCCCAATAAAAAGTGTAGACAATTTCAACTCAAAAAGTTATGGGTCTAATGAAGGAAGGCCAACATTCGTCAAAAGTCGTATCCATCCTATAAGCTATAACTAATGGGGACTCATGTGATGCATGAGATTTATTAAGTAAAAGCTTAATAATAAAAACACATAAGAGTATACAACTGTTTTATATTTTTTAAATTTTAAATAATTAATAATTAATTATATTTTGAATTCAACAATGATATAGAAAATATATGATATTCAAAAAATTTTTGACCAATCAACTAGTATCATAAATGTGGTAGTCAATAGGTGTTATTTATCAAAATTCATGGGTAGATTTCCATTGGTCAAAATTCTTTTGATACCATATCTTGCTCGCATATAGATTTTCCTTGTGTACTACTATTAATAATTACTTTTACAACACAAAAATAACAAGAAGTAAATTCAGTGAGCATTGTTCATCATATTGATGAAACCAACCAACTCAACTAGAGTTGATTTTCTAATATTTCTGCCCAACTTTGGTTCAACAATTTCTGAACCTGACCAAATTAGATTAGCTTTGCTTTGGCCATTTGTAAATTGACAAAAATTGAACGACCCTATCATATATATATGGTCAGGTCTAAAATACAAGAAAGTGGAAAAATTCCCATATTTCTAAGTCTAAAATATTTTATATCATGAATTTAATTTTCAAATTTAATTTTTAAGTTTAAAATTTTTGAACCAACTAACCAAACTAAAAAATGACTCAAACTCATACAACCTGAGTTGGGCAGATTTCACTAATGGTAAGTTGGTTTCGAGTACGAGTGCAAATGTATTAGATCATGATCCAATCTGAAGTTTGATCCTATATTCTTGGATACAAATAACCCCATTTTAAATCTTTGGATCTGATTAGAAATCGAATCAAATTCAGATCACTCGGCCCTTATCTGATTCAATAATATTTGATCCAATATATATATTATTTATTTATTTATATAAATATATATAATAAACATAGATATGCTACTTATTTATTCATTTATAAATATATTATTTATTTCATTTTTATAAATTTAATATTGATGGAGGGTAATTTGGCACGACCTCATTAGTGAAGGCCACGTGAACGCGATCTGCTAGTGGGATGACAACTCAGCGAGGAGAGCCTAATCGGCAGTCTTCAGAGCTCGGGTGCCCAGTCACTTCGGTGCAAAGCTACCTTGGCATAAGGTCACCTCGGTACGAAAGCACCTCAATATGGAGGCACCTCAGCACCTAAACCAGTTTGTGACCCAGGAACCGAAGTGACGTAATCGACCCCAGAAGCTTCTCAGCGAACTCCGAACCTTACGGGATCACGCCGCATAACAGGAGGCCTTATCCTTTCCCCGCCTGGATCGGGCGGTAACGATAGATATTGTTAATCCCCAACTAAGGTAGAAACAGATTTCATCCACTCAGGCCAGGGACCTTGAAACTGTTTCGTGAGCCCCACAACAGTTCAGCTATATAAGGGAATCAACTCCTCCAGGGCCAAGGCACGTGTGATTATTTGCATTCAAGCCCTCTAGCATTCAAACTTAAGCTTGCAACCACAGCAAAATACTGACTTAAGCATCAGAGCGGCCTCACCGGTCACCCACCCCGGTCTCTCTAATTCTTGTTTTTGTAGTTTGATCCATTTTTCCATGTGAACAAAGTCCAGGGAACCTTCTAGCTAGGGGCTTCTAGGTCACGCATCATCAGACATATTATTTATTTTTTTATAAAACACACACACACACACACACACATATATATACATATGATGAGAATAGTTGAAAAGATACTTGTAATTTTGTTTCTCTTTATTTAATTGTTATATTTTATTTTCATTTTAATAATTTACTTTTTTTTACATAAAATCAGATCATATCAGATCCAAAAATCAGACTTCCTCATCGGATTCAAAATTAGGATTCATGTGTATAATATCCAAGATTTGCAATTAATAGTATCGGACCGAATTTGGATATACCTTGATTCGAATATGATCCGATCTATTTGCATCCCTAGTTTCGAGTGACAAACTCCCCAACCTAACTAGGTCGATTTGGTTGGCCAAACAGCCTACAACCAAATCGAGTCAACCTGTGAACACTCTTAATTTTAGCTAAATTCATAGTATAATCTCTAATAAATAAAAAGAGTTTATCTCCCATAATTATTGAAAATTTATAGCAAAACTACACAATTATTGAAAATATATTGGTAATAAAATTACAATAAAAATAAAACAATTACAAAAATACAATAAATACTAAAAATATATTAAATTATTTAATAAATAGTGCAATCTTAAATAATAGGTTAATCTCCAATAAATATTAATCAATAAATTATAACAAAAATATAATAAATATAGAAAGTACAATAAATTAAAATTTAAAAGTTAAATAGTAGTAGTTTAATCTCAAATAATTATTGAAAAATTTTTGTCAAATAACAAAACAAAAATAGATTTATACATAAGTATTAAAAATATATTTCTCACAAACAAACAATAAATAATCACTTGAAATAAAAAATATTGATTTTAGTATATATAAATATATAATAAATATAGATTAAGATTTTATAATTATTATTAATAAACTTTAATTTTTTGAATTTATTTTCTAGAATTATTAATTTATATAAGTCAAATTAGTTATTTAAATAATATCATTATTTAAATTTTAAAATATTAACTATTTATTGAATTTAATAATCAACAAAATTATAATTTATACATTATTACATAATTTTGTTATTAATTTTGTCAAATATTAAATTATTATTAATTTGAATATTATGTTATATTTATTTTTCTAGTTTTAAGAAATTTTTTAAATTTATTACATAAATTCATTATTTTAAATATTTAAAATCTAGATATGTTAAATATTTCATTAGTTAAAATATCTAATTATTTAAATATTGAAATTATATATAAAATATTTAAAAATTTTCATTATTTGACTTTTATTTATTTTAAAGTTATTACATTATATTAAATATTTTGTTATATAATTATTTAGCTATTTTAATATTTTGTTATTTTAAATATTTAGTTATAAACAATATTTTTTTTTCTAATTTAAATATTTGTTTATTTGAATAACATTTAAATTGAATCAACCGGAAAAAATATTTTTGTAAAATTATAAAATTATTAATAATATGAATAATATTAAATCTATTATAACTATTTTTTGTGTTTTTGATAAATATTTTTAAGTTATTATATAATTTTGTAAGAATATTAAATAATTAAAAAAATTTTTAAGTCAAACTTTCCTTAGATAGATATAGATAAAAAGTGAGGGAGATGCTAAATAGGATTAGAAATAATTTAGGAGAGAAATATCTATTAAATTGGAGATAATTTAAGAGAAAGTAAAGGATAATGGGGGAGGTGGTTTAAGAGAAATTTTAGGAGATGCTGTCCATGTCAGCATACTCTCCTTTGAGAGAAGCTATTTATCTATTTTCTCCAGTTTTTGCATTTTTTGCATTTTTCCTATTTTCTTATTATTTTTTTTAGTTTTTATTCCATGTCATTTTTGAAACAACCAATGAGATGCACTTTCTAAAAACCTAAATAATCTCTTCTCCCCAACTTTCTCCTAAACTGCCCCCCATCTTTCTCCAAAATTATCTCTAATTCCTATTTATCTCCAAAATTATCTCTAATTTAGTAGAGAGTTTATCTCCAAAATTATCTCTAATTCCTATTTATCCTCTCCCATACTTTTTATCTATATCTATCTAAAGAAAGTTTGGATTAAAAAAGTTAAGAATTATTTAAATATTCTAACAAAATTATATAATAACTTTAAAATATTTATTAAAAACACAAAATATAAATTTATATTTTTACAAAATATATCACGAAATTATGTACTAGCAATTGAAATTTTGTTTTTCTGGATTATCAATTTAAGGCTTCGTTTGTTTGAGGTGTAAATACAAAAATACACCACTGTAAATGAAAAATGGTCAGATGGATAAATGCAAAAGTTGAACCAGTTCTGTGTTGTTTTTACACTCATGTACGTTTGGAAAAACAGTGTAAATGTGAGTGTGTTTTCTACACTTGGAATTAGTTTGGAAATGCAGCCGTTAACATTTATTATTTAGCTACACCCTATTAAACAGCCTCCTGAGCTGTGATTTAAGATCTGCATCCTTTGCAGATCCCCCTGCAATTGAAATTACAAACTGATATACCTAAAAGCTGACTCATATCCAGTAATTGAAAAAGCAGTAAAGCAGTAAAAGCTGACTCATATCTAGGGATCATCTTACAACCAGTTGCTTTACTGCTTTTTCTCTCAATCTAGGGATTAAATCTTTAGACTTAAGGCATTTCTCCAACTCAATTTGAGCATGCTCCACTGGCTCTATCCTGTTTGTAAGATGATCCTGCTTTTGAACCTCCTTACTTTTTGAAGGTGAGAAGGTTCCATTTATATTCTTTCCCCAAATTCCTCTCTCCATTCAACCACATTTTCCCGTTTCTGTTTTTAGCCTTTTTTGCAGCATAGTCTGGTTTGAATGAATCTCCCCTGATGCTCCAAACTCTAGTTGGAGAAACATTTTTGTAGGTTTGGTTCTGCCACCAATCTCCTTAAGAGAAAGCCTGCCTGTGCCAGTCATTGTGGGCTATTGTGCACAGGTTGTGGCGCAGGTCTTAAATGCCATCATGTTTTTCCTTATCTGTGCTGAATCCTAATTATTTGTGCTGACATTTCTGTTTTGGTTTAACCACAGAAAGATAGTTATTTCTTTGCTGTTAATTTCTGTTATTAATTATTTTTTAGAAAGCTGTTGTTACTTGTTTTCTTTGAATTTTATAAACTTTATCCAAAAGCTCATAAAAAAGTTATTTGTTCCCAGCAAACATATGTATTCAAAGAGATGGTACTGCAAATAATGATTTGTGAAGCTTATGCATTGCTGAACCCCCCAGTACTCCAGGAAATATGGGGCGGTACCCGATTCACTTTCATGGCAAGGAAAAGCAAAATGTTTCATTGGAATTTTCATTAGGTAAAACATTGGATCATGATGGAAGTACTACAGGAAATATGTGAACTTATTTTTTAGTATAAACAAATGCAAGTACTACAACACCCTAAATCGTAAACCCAAACTGCTAGTCACATGATGGAAGCATTGGATCATGAATTCAATCATAAAAACTTCAAATGCCCATACCTAAACCCTAATTACTGCTTACCTTAATACCCTATTTCCTACTTGAAATGACAAGAAACAACTATAATCTTGCCAATTCTAATGAGTTTTGATATGCTCCTTACTTGCCTTTGCAGCTTATGCTTGCCATGTTTGTGGGACCAATGTGCTGGCCTCTTCTTGACAAGAAACAACTATAACTCCATTTCCTACTAGACTAACTGTTAGACAGGGAAATCTCTATGAAGTTCATATAGACTAATTGGAGTCAAATCAGGCTCAGATCTTTATATATCATTAACAAATAAAACTTTAATTTAATCATCAAAGCATACATTATATTTTATCAATAAAAAGAACTAAAAGGGACTTAGATTATTAACTGATAAATTAAATCAAAAATAATTTTCAATAAAAGTTGAACCTACAACCCTTTAATGAAAACACAATTCTTAAACCAAGTTTGCTATATAACCTCTTGAACCCAGAATTTAGTGTGAGGTGGATTCAAATGACACATGCATACACACTAAGGCTATGTTTAGTTTGACAGAAAACAGAAGAGAAACAGGAAGTTGGGATGAAGTTCTCAAGGGGTTTTGTGAAAGTTGTTAAAAGAACTTTCCTTTTGTTTTCTGTTTCCTATGCCTGCAATTTCAATTAAAGACTGATGATCAACAGAGGTCATAAATTTCAGAAAGTATAAAAACAAAGATCAAAATGATCATTTGGAGATTGCTATTATTTTTTATTTTTTTATTTTTCTTTAGATGTGGAAGAAAAGTAACAGCCCAATTTTATATAACAGGTCTATGCAACTGTAGAAACCTAATCAAGATAAAGCATAACCATCTTTCTGAATATCCTATTGCAAGGAACTCAGGAATTGTGTGATAAAAGCTCCCTGTCTAATTTGGAGTTGGCAAATTCAGGGTATAGTTTATAATTCCGTGTCGACCTTTAGCATTGTTTTGGATGTGGAGTTATTTCTTTTTGCTTCAATATTTTCTACATTGACTACATGTCTTGTATTTTTCGGAAGATTTTCTCCTCATCATTCTCATCTTTGATATATGCTCATTACTTAACAGAAATAACAAGGAGGAGGAAAACAACTGCAACATCAACAATAAAGTAGATGGATAAAGGAAGATAAAGTTCTATCATGAAATAGAAGATCAGGACTCAAATGGCGATCTCAATATTCTGATTTTAAATTGACTGCAGCCGAGAAATAAAAGCAATTGGATAAACACATTCACCCAAACAAGGAACTCTTTCTCAAACATCCAACCAAGAGCCCAAAGCATACAGGTAAAGGATGCATCTACTAATATCCTTGAATTTGGCATATTCTTCGGCTGGGGTTATAACATAAACTGAACATTTACTGCTACATGAAAGAAATTCATGTGACATCGGTCTAAAACTTAGCATTAATCATACAACTGTGTTATCCCAAAAGTATTCCAAACCACTGAATAAGTAACAATTGTAGAGTATAGGTTTCAAAACAATAATAGCAGAGTAATATCGTCTAGAAAGGTTAAATAAAAAAATTAAAAACGGGAAGGAGCTATGATACCCATAAGTTGGGGAGACCAGAGAGAGATCTCAAAAAATGGTCCTAAAATGCATTGCAGGAAATGAGACTGTTAACATGTGGTAGAACATCATTGGCCCGGAGTTTTCAATCTTTCGATTGAAAAGGTTATCTTACAAAAACGTAAAACTGGAAGAGAAAGAGAAAGAGAATAACTGAATGTGTCCTCTGTTCTGAGATGAATTCGAACCTGTGAGAGAAGGAGAATACACAGAGAGAAAAGAAGAGAAAGAGCAAGAGAGAGGGGGGATTGGAAGCGAAAGGGGTGACCAGACGGTGGTGGAGGTGCTAGTCGGCAGTGCTCGACTGAGAGAGAGAAGATCAAACGATGGAGGAGGGTGCTAGCGGGCGGTGCTTGACTGTGAGAGAGAGAGAGAGGGTCAGAAGAGACGAAGGGCCATTGTGTTTTTACACCATCATTGCTTCGATCGAATTTTACATCGAAAAAATCGATGCATAAAATACTTCGATGTAAATAAATCTTGAAATTGGTTTTTACACCGATCTTCGGTGTATTTTTACACCCCATCCAAACGGCCACAAAACTGGATCGGAGTGTAAAAATACACCGAACCGGGTTTCACTCCATTCAAACGCAGCCTAAATGTTTTTCAAATATTTAATAATATGTAATAGCTTTAAAATATAAAATTCAAATAACAAAAAATTTAAATTATTTTAGAAATTATTTAAATATTTAAATAACTAAATATTTATCATAACTAGATTTTAAATTGTTAAAATAACGAAATTATGTAATAAATTTTAAAAATTTCTTCAAAGTAGAAAAATAATTATAACATAATATTAAAATTAATGATAATTTAATATATTAAAATTTTAATAATGAAATTGTGTAATAATAGTATAAATTATGATTTTATGTATAATTAAATTTAATAAATAATTAATAATTAAAAATAAAATATTTTACAAATAAAATAATTAATAGGAATCCCTGGTCGAGGTTGGGGGTAGGGATTGAGATCCCTGCCCTGCCTTAACCCTAATTATATATATATATATATATATATATATATATATATATATTCAAAACATACTCAAAACATTATTTATAATTTAAAATTTTTATTTATTTTAAATAAATTTGTTTAAAAAACTATTATCTGAAAACATTTTGGGGATTCATGTCCCCATGGGGAATCCATCTCCATCGGGGATCAGGGATAGGGGTTAATTTCAGAATTGGGGTCAGGGATGGGGAATATGATCCCCTACCTGTTGCCATTTGTACACACCTTATAGTTTTACATATTTACTTAAACCAACCTTATAGCTTTCATTTTAATAAAACAACCCATATATTTTACAACTCATTTACTTAATCAACCTTTCATTAAGGAGTGTTTGTTTTGCCATTAGGCCCATGATTTTATATTTCAAAAATACCCTTAACACTTTTTTTCTTGTATAGAAAACAAAATTGACCAAATATAGCCAATAGAGTTGTTGTTCGCGTCTTATTAAGGGAAAAAATGTACTTTTATTTTTATTTTCTTTTGATTAAATGTATTTAAATGAACATTAGGATCAACATTGTCATTTTCCACTGTCATCTAATGGAATATTGGTTAAATCCATTGCAAATTATAAGTGGTGTTTTACTAAAATGCTAACTATATAAGGGGTGTTTTAGTAAATAACCCTTTTCTATTATTTAGCTTTTGCTTAATAAATCTCGTGCATCGCACAAGACCCCGCTTATATATATAAACGAAGCGGTCAAGAAGTTTTCTCCTTTTTTTGAAATTTTTTTTTTATTACATGTCATTTTTTAAACTGCCCAATAAGATGCACTTTCCCAATAACCTAAATACTCCATTCTCCTAAAATTTCTCCTAAACTACCTCTCCCACCATCCCCCACTTTTTCCAAAATTATATTTAATTCCTATTTATCTTCTAAATTATCTCTAATTCCTATTTACCTCTAAAATCACCTCTAATTTATTAGAGAGTTTCTCTCCTAAATTATCTCTAATTCTTATTTATCCTCTTCCCTACTCTTTATCTATATCTATCTAAAGAAAACTTTGGATTAAAAAAATTAAGAATTATTTAAATATTCTAACAAAATTATATTATAACTTTAAAATATTTGTTAAAAACATAAAAATAATTTTATATTTTTACAAAATATATCACAAAATTATGTACTAACAATTTAAATTATATTTTTTCGGATTATCAATTTAAATATTTTTCAAATATTTAATAATATGTAATAGCTTTAAATAAATAAAATTCAAATAGCAAAAAAAGATTAAATATTATAAATATTATTTAAATATTTAACATAACTAGATTTTTAAATAGTTAAAATAATGAAATTTTATAATAAATTAAAAAAAAAATCTTCAAAGTAGAAAAATAATTATAACATAATATTGAAATTCATAATAATTTAATATATTACAAAATAAAAAATGAAATTATATAATAATAGCATAAATTATGATTTTATGGATAATTAAATTCAATAAGTAATTAATACTTTAAATGTTAAAGATTTTACATATTATTTAAGAATTTAAATAAATAAATAAATAAATATTCTCAATAACAAAATGTTTAACATAACTAGATTTTAAATACATAAAATAAAGAAATTATGTAATAAATTTAAAACAAATACTGAAAATCAGAAAAATAATTATAATATATTGAAATTAATAATAATTTAATATTTTTACATAATATTATAAATAAATAATTTCAATTATATCAAGTAATAATTAGATAAAATAAATTTCAAAAAATAATATTTATTTATAATAATTTTAAAATCTTAATCTGTATTTATTATATAATTATACATTAAAATTAATATTTATTGTATTTTAGTAATTAGTTTTTGAGAATTTTAAATTTAATTTATTGTACTTATTGTATTTATTATGTTTTTGTTATAACTTATTGATTAATTTTTATTAGAGATTAAATTATTATTTGAGATTATACTATTTATTGACTAAGTTAATATATTTTTGGTACTTATTGTATTTTTGTAATTAATGTATTTTTTTATTATCTATATATTTTCAATAATTATTGGAGATTAAACTATACTTATTTATCAGATATGAGACTATTAATTTAACTGAAATTATGAGTGTTCGTGAGTTGGTTTGATTTGATCGTAGGCTATTTGGCTAATCAAATTGACTTGGTTAAGTTGGGGAGTTGGCAGCTAAAACTGATTGACCTTTTGTGAAATCTAACCCACTTAAATTGTATAAGTTTGGGTTGATTTTTTTGTTTGTTCAGTTGGTTCAAAAGATTTAAACTTAAAAATTAAATTTAATTTTAGAAATTACAATGCAATTATTTAAAAATAAATTTAAAAATTAGATTTATGATATAAAACATTTTAGACGAAGAAATATGAGAAATTTTCCACTTTTCCATATTAACAATTATATTTAAAATATAAAATATTAATGTATATCCATGGTTAGGTTGCTCGATTTTGATTGGTTTACAAATGGCTAAAGTGAAACCAATCCAACTTGGTCAAATTGGGAAATTTTTTAACCAAAGCCGACCTAAAATACTAGTAAAACGAGCAACTCAAGTCAAGTTGATCGGGTTTGTCGATTTCATCAGTTTGATGAATAAACATAACTAAAATTAATTAGTTATTTTTGTATTATAAAATATTTATTAAAAGTAGTATATAAAATATGAATAATTATTAATTATTTAAAAAGTTGAAAATATAAAACAATTGCATACTCTTATGTGTTTCTATTAGGGTCATTTACTAGAACACACATTTAGGGATGGCAATTTTCCCCATCCCCGATGGGGACCCAACTTCCCCAACCTGATGGGGCTGAGGCAAGGATGTGGATTGCTTTGGTAGGGCGGGGGTAGGGGTAGGGACGAGGGATAATAGGAATCCCCAGTCAAGGTCGGGAATGGGGATTGAGCTCCCCGCCCCACCTCGACCCCGATATATATATATATATCAAAACATATTTAAAACATTATTTATAATTTAAATTTTTTATTTATTTTAAATAAATTTATTTAAGAAATACTATTATTTGAAAACAATTTGGGGATTTAGGTCCCCACGGGGAACCCATCCCCGTCGGGGATAGGGGATGGAGGTTAATTTTAGAATCGGGATCAGGGACGGGGAATATGATCCCTACCCCATTGCCATTCCTACACACATTATAGTTTTACATATTTACTTAAACCTACCTTACAGTTTTCATTTTACTAAAACATCCCATATATTTTACAACTTATTTACTTATCAAACTTTCATTAAGGAGTGTTTGTTATGCCATTAGACTCATGATTTTTTATTCCAAAAATACCCTTAATACTTTTTTTGTATAGAAAGCAAAATTAACCAAATATAGCCAATAGAGTGGTTGCTTAAACTTAAAAATTTAATTTAATTTTAAAAATTATAGTGTTATTATTAAAAAATAAATTTAACTAAATTTACAATATAAAACATTTTAGAGTAAGAAATATGGGAAATTTTCCACTTTTTCATACTAAAAATTATATTTAAAATATAAAATATTAATATACATCTATGGTTAGGTCGTTCGATTTTGGTTAGTTTACAAATGGCCAAAGTGAAACCGATCTAACTTGGTCGAATTGAGAATTTTTTTAACCAAAGTCGACCTAAAATACTAGAAAACCGACCAACTCGGGTCGAGTTAATCGGGTTGGTCGATTTCATTAGTTTGACGAATAAACCTAAGTAAAATTAATTATTATTATTTTTGTATTATAAAAAATTTATTAAAAGTAGTGTATAAAATATGAATAATTATTAATTATTTAAAAAGTTAAAAATATAAAACAATTGTATACTCTTATGAGTTCACATCTGTGCCCCACAACGTCCCACAGCATATCCCTGTCGTTTATTGAGAACATCTCCTGATGATGATATCATCGGTTCTAGTACTATCATTAGGATATGTTCCCAATACACGGTGGAGATGTAATGTGGGACGTTGTGGGGCATAGATGTGAATTCTAATCTTATGTGTTTCTATTAGGGTCATTTACTAGAACACACCTTATAGTTTTGTATATTTACTTAAACCTACCTTATAGTTTTCATTTTACTAAAACATCATATATATTTTACAACTTATTCACTTAATCAACATTCCTTTGAGGAGTGTTTGTTTTTCCATTGGGCCCATGATTTTTTATTCCAAAAATACCTTTAACACTTTTTTTGTACATAAAACAAATTTGGTTAAATATAGCTGATTGTCCTGCCATATTAAGGGAAAAATGGTATTTTAATTTTAATTTTATTTTGTAAGCACTCTTTACCGCAGTGAAGTGAATTGAAGTCACACATCTCTCAATTTATAGTATAATATAATAGAGATGCATGTTGTATTTTTTCTCGTAGAATAGAGTGAAATGTAGCTCTTCAACTCGGTTGACCTATGAAGGTAAAAAAATTCAAATCCAACAAATTTTTTAACTTTTCTGCAGATTTGGTTGCAGAGTAACAAACTTATCGCAGTCAATGGAGGGCTGGCTCGTTAGTGTTAGCTGGGCTGTGTCGGCATTGACGTGGAATCAAATCCCCTAACCAGCACTTTGGAAAAAAAAATGGTAAAGGGGAAATGGGGAAAAATATTGCTGATTAACCGAAAAAAACTTATCGCAGTAAAAAGACTCTTGATGGTGGCTTTCGCAGGGTCTACACGGTCATCCAATCCACCTTTTGTCGTCACTCACAAGATTGGAAGAAAACTAGCCACACTGCAGTTGACTAAGACTTTTCTCTGGCAACTTGAGACTTCAGAAATCAGAACCCACATTAATCTTCACAGATTCCGAGCTTGAGGGTGAGATAACAAAGCGATTATCGATAAGAAGAGTTCCGCACAGAAACTGAACGGCGACAACAGTCTTACTATAATTCCTGTATGCTTTTGGGTTTCTCCACTCTTTCTTCATACATGAAGAACACCAAGAAAGAGAGTCTTCTCTCTCTGATCACTTGTCACTGCCTTTTAATCATTCTAATATTCCCAGTCAGCGGTGAGTCTTCTTATGATCCCACCTATGAAGTCTTGCTTAACTGCGGTTCCCCACCAGAGGCGAGAGAATGGGATGGCCGGAGCTGGACCGGGGACAAAGGGTCTAAGTTTGTGCCGTTCTCGTCCTCGCACCTCAACACATCAGTAGCCTCCAACGCTATAAATCAAGGTTCTTCCGTGCCCCAAATACCATACCTGACAGCTCGTATCTTTTATTCACCTTTCACCTACACATTCCCGGATGTCCCCGCCGGTCTAAAATTTATTCGCCTCTACTTCTACCCAACGTCATATTCCAGTCTCGACCCAACCAAAGCTTTCCTTGACGTCACCGCCGGTCCTTACACTCTCCTCCGTAACTTTAGTGCCTCTTTTACTGCATCGTTTATCGAGGAGGATCACTTCTTCAGAGAATTCGTTGTCAACTTAGAGGAACGAGGAGAATTAAACATCACCTTCGCCCCAACTCCGAATAGTTCAAACACGTACGGTTTTGTGAATGGAATTGAGATCCTTTCGATCCCCAGTGATCTCTACTATCAAGGTGAAAGGAACTCCTTGGTTCTTGCGGGTCTGAAGAGCGGCAATTTTTTTCTTAACCAGACGGCCCTTGAGTTGGTTTACCGATTAAACGTCGGTGGAAATGCTATTTCACCTCAAAATGATAGTGGCATGTTCCGTACCTGGTCTGACGACACGATGAACTTTCCTTGTTGCCAGTATTCTGCAGTTCCCTCTAATATGACCATCAATATAAACTATACACCATCGGTACCTCCTTACACAGCACCACAAACGGTCTACCGTACTGCAAGGACCATGGGTAATAGGACCAACAACATTAACCGCAATTTAACTTGGGCTTTCCTTGTTGATTCTGGGTTCTTTTACCTTTTTAGGCTCCATTTCTGCGAATTTCAGCCAGATATTACAGGAAATACTCAGAGGCGATTCCACATATATATCGCTAACCAGACAGTGGAGGATTTTGCGGATGTCATGCTTTGGAGTGGCGGTAAGGGGATTCCGGTGATTAAAGATTATGTTGCGTTGACTGCAGGAAGAAGTGAGGAGAAGCAGTTTCTGTGGCTTGCACTACACCCAGGGCAGGACTCATTTTACTACGATACAATCCTGAACGGTTTAGAGGTATTCAAGTTGAGCACAGGCGACAATAATCTCGCCGGAGCAAATTTTTGTCTCCAACTGGGTTACCTTCTGGGCAATCTGGTAAGTCAACTAAACATATTTGGCTTGTTATCGCCGGAGGCGTATTGGGTGCCACAGTTACTATCTCTTTTATAGTTTTGTTTGTTTCCCGGCGACGAAAGGTGCAGCACTCGGCCACAAGTTTCGGGACATCAGGGTGGGTCCCAGTATCGCCGTCTGTATTTTCTTTAAAGGCTAACGCTTCATCACTGCCATCCGACCTCTGTCGTCACTTCTCCTTGGCCGAGATCCAGGCGGCCACCAACAATTTCAATGAAACACGGTTGATCGGCCGCGGCGGCTTCGGAAACGTGTACAAAGGCTACATTGATGGTGCGGCAACTCCTGTGGCAATTAAGCGCTTGAATCCAACATCTCAACAGGGGGCCCGCGAGTTCCAAACCGAGATCGAAATGTTGGCAAAGCTACGCCACCGCCATATCGTCTCCTTGATTGGCTACTGTGAGGACCACAGAGAATTGATCCTGGTCTATGATTATATGGCGTATGGTACGCTTAGAGATCACCTGTACAGGACTAAGAACCCTCCTCTCCCGTGGAAGAAAAGACTAGAGATCTGCATTGGGGCCGCAAGTGGTTTACACTACCTTCACAGCGGTGGGAAGTTCACGATCATTCACCGTGATGTAAAGACAACCAACATCTTGTTAGATGAGAAATGGGTGGCTAAGGTTTCGGATTTCGGACTGTCTAAGATGGGTCCTACCAGCATGTCTCACACCCACGTTAGCACGGTAGTCAAAGGTAGCTTCGGATATTTAGACCCTGAGTACTACCGACGTCAGCAACTAACGGAGAAATCGGATGTCTACTCGTTCGGAGTAGTATTATTCGAAGTTCTCTGTGCTAGATCTGCTTTAGATCAAAATCTTGACCCCAGACAAGTGAGCTTGGCTGAGTGGGGTCCATACTGTCGTCGTAATGGAACGCTTGATCAGATCATAGATCCGTATCTAAGGGGCCATATTGCGCCCGAATGTTTAAGGAAATTCGCAGAGATCGCTGAGCATTGCGTAGCTGACCAGGGAGTCGAACGGCCAACGATGGCCTATGGAACCTTGAATTTGCATTGCAGCTGCAGGAGAGTGCTGAAGAGATGAGAAAAGGCAGGGACGAGTTAATCGACCAAACAGACTCTGACGTAACCCCGTTAAGCTCTTCAACAATCAGTAGAAAATTCACATGGACATCTGGCTTTCATCACTATGCATCGGATGCGAAGATTAGTGAAATAAGCACAAGCACAAGCGAAGGAAGGAGCTTCGTACTACCAAGTGAATCCTTTGGGTTGGTTTCGGGGACCGTCTTCTCCGAAATCGGTAACCCGAAAGGACGGTGAAACTAATAAGCAACGCCAGATCCGAGATCGAATCGCCGGTGTCCAGTGTTACGGGTTTCTCCCGAAAGAATCACATTCTTTCTTCTTCTCCCGGACTCGTCAGCTAGTTGCTAGTTGTAGGGTTTTGATGGTTTGAAGATGACTGTAACAGAAAATAGTAAAAATATATGATAGAAGTGAGAGAAAGAAATTTAGTAGTTTCAGAAAAAAAATTAGTAGATGTATTCTGTCGTTTCTCTCAGATGTATCGAAGCAGTAGAGAAGGAAAATATTTATAGTAGATGGAGTCGGTTGAAGGTAAACCGATTTAATTGGACTTAGACTGACATTAACTTATCTTGGGAGAAGAATCGACTAACTTTGGAACTAACTAACTTTGGAAGATGCAACGACTCACATTGGAATGAAACAAACATTGGAAGAGAGCTTAACTTTACTGTTCTTCGAGAGAACTGATTCAATGACTTCTGAAAATGTGTAGCAACATTTAATACTCCTCCTTGGTGCACATTTCAGCAACTCCAATCATGTCTCGTAACAATTCGAACTTGCCTTTTGGTAGTGCCTTTGTGAATATGTCAGCTAACTGTTCTTCAGTTTTGCAATGTCTGAGTTCTATTTCTTTGTTTCCTTCAGCTTCTCTAATAAAGTGATACTTGATGCCAATATGTTTGGTTCTGCTGTGAAATATAGGATTCTTTGCCATTGCAATAGCTGATTTGCTATCGCAGTAGATTTCAATAGCACCAACTTGTGGTTCTCCCATGTCATCAAATATCCTTTTGAGTCATATAGCTTGGCTCGTTGTTATTGCTACTGCAATATATTCTGCTTCAGCCGATGATTGGGCAACTGTTGCTTGTTTCTTTGAAGCCCAAGAAAATATCCCTGATCCAATTTTGAAAGCATAACCAGATGTATTTTTCATGTCATCTACTGAACCTGCCCAATCACTGTCTATGTAGCCAATGAGCTTAGAGTCATGTGTGACTCTGTACCAAATTCCATAGTTCTTTGTACCTTGCAAATACGTTAGTATTCTTTTAGTTGCTCCATGGTGGACTTGACTTGGATTCTGCATGAATCTTGATAGTAGACTAACTGCATACATGATGTCTGGTCTTGTAGCAGTTAAATAGAGGAGACTTCCAATCATACTCCGAAATTGTGATTCATTTGCCTTTGGTGAACCATCTTCCTTTTTGAATGCTTTAGTGTTGTCTAATGGGGTGGAGACTGTTTTGCATCCCTCAATTTTGAATTTCTTCAAAAGAGTTTCTATATACTTCTTTTGTGAGATGAATGTCCATTCTTCTTGTGTTATTTCAATTCCAAGAAAATAGTGCATTAGGCCCAAATCGGTCATCTCAAAAGTCTTCATCATGTCTTCTTTAAACTTCTTGACCATCTTCTCATTATTTCCCGTGTAAATGAGATCATCGACATATAGAGAAATAATGAGAGTGTCATTTGTACTTTGAGTCTTGATGTAGAGTGTTGGCTCACTATAGCTCCTCTTGAATCCTTGCTCTAAGAAGTAATTGTCGATTCTGTTGTACCAAGCTCGTGGAGCTTGTTTTAAGCCATATAATGCCTTCTTTAATCTAAGAACTTTGTTTTCTTGTCCTTGCACCACAAACCCTTGAGGCTGCTCCACATAGATTTCCTCCTTAAGATAACCATTGAGGAATGCTGATTTAACATCTAGTTGAAAAGTTTTCCATTTCTTTTGTGCAGCTAGTGCTATCAATGCCCTGATTGTGTCAAGGCGTGCAATTGGAGCAAATGTTTCATTGTAGTCGATACCATATTGTTATGAGTATCTTTTGGCAACTAGCATTGCTTTAAGCTTTTGGATTGAGCCATCTGAGTTAAGTTTTGTTTTGTAGACCCACTTAACTCCAATAGTGTCTTTGTCTTGTGGACGACCCACAAGCTCCCAAGTCTCATTTTTTTTTTATTATTTTTATCTCTTCATTCATAGCTTTTCTCCATTTTTCTTCCTTAAAGGCTTTTTCAAAGCTTTCTAGTTCTATGATCATCAAGTTGCATGTTTCATATATTTCTGTTAAGGATTTAGTTCGCCTTGGTGGTGAGTCTGGAGTAGACTGTGAAACTTGTTCCGGTTCTGATTGTGTTGGCGAACTGGTTTGATCATGATCTTCTTCAATTCCTTGACTTGGTAATAAGGGCAAATTGATAGTCTTCCTTTCAATTTCTTTTGTCTCCCAATTGTATGCAGCATCCTCGTCGAAGCTTATGTCTCGAATGATTATGAGTTTTTCTTTTCTTAAGCTATAGACTCGATAGCCTTTTGATTGAGTGCTATAGCCTAAGAAGATTCCTTTCACAGTCTTCTCGTCCAGTTTGCATATTTTCTCTTGTGGGACGTTTGTGTAGCATATGCACCCAAAAACTCTGAGATGCTTTGCTGATGGCTTTTGCCCAATCCAATCTTCAATTGGTATCCTATCTTGCACAGCTTTAGTTGGACATTTATTGAGCAGATAGACAATAGTGCTTACTACCTCTGCCCAAAAAATTTTGGGAAGACCCTTTTTCATGAGCATGGCTCTTGTTGTCTCCATAACTGTTCAGTTTTTTCTTTCGGATACTCCATTTTGTTCTGAAGCGTACCCGACTGTGAGTTGATGCTCCATGCTTTCATCTTCACAGAACTTGTTGAATTCATTAGAAGTATATTCTTTGCCTCTATCACTTCTTATGGTCTTGATGTTGTGACCACTTTGCTTCTCGACATGGGCTTTGAATTTTTTAAAAACATCAAAAACCTGTTATTTTTCTCGCAAGAAATAAACCCATGTCATTCTAGTGTAATCATCAATGAAGAGAATGAAATACTTGTTTTGATTATTTGATGGAGTACGCATTGGACCACAAACATCTGTATGAATTAACTCTAGTGGCTCTTTGGCTCTCCAAGCCTTGCCGGATGGGAAGGGTTGTCGATGTTGTTTTCTGAGCATACACCATTTACAAACATTGTTGAACTCCTTGACAGCTGGTAGGTCATGCATCATGTTCTTCTGCTGAAGAATCTTTAATCCATGCAAATTAAAGTGTTCGAATCTTCTATGCCATAGTCACGACTCGTCCACTTGTGCTTGCATTGCTATATAACTTGCATCTCTCCATTGAATGGGAAAACATATGTTTTTTGTCATTTTTGTTTTTGCAATTTCAAGGGACTTGTCTTGCTTGTCATAGATTGTGCAAGAGTTTCCCTTAAAATGTAAAGAAAAACCTTTTTCAATCATTTGGCCCATACTGAGTAAATTGTGATCAATGTTGGGAATCAAAAGTACATCGTTTATGTATTTCTTGCCTTGTTTGGTGTCAACAACAATGGTGCCTTTGCCGGTTGCTTCCATGAAGTCGCCATTACCAATTTTGACTTTTGTCTTGATTTTATCAAGACTATGAAAGATACTTTCATTTTTAGTCATGTGGTTAATCTACAAGCTTTGTCAACATGGCCAAATTTTTTACAATTTTGGCACTGTGGTTTTCCTTTAAACCAACAATCTTTCTCCAAGTGGTTTCTCTTCTTACAAATACCACATGAAGAATAATTGTCATTATTTTCTTTTGGTTTTCTTTGTGACTTTCTCCCATCAACTTTTGGTTTATTAGACCGTAGATTAACTTTAGACTGAAAGGCAGCCTCAACCAAATTTTCATTTTGCCTATCACGCCTATTTTCATATGTCTCGAGAGAGCCCATTAATGCAGTTGGTGATAGTGTTTCTAGATCCTTTGTTTCTTCTATCATCAAAATTATTGCATCATATCTCTCTATACAAGAGACTAGAATTTTTTTGACTATTTTCTTGTCAGAAATAGTCTCCCCATAGACTCTCATTTGATTTACTATTTCTTTTATTCTAGAATAGTAATCTTTTGTAGTTTCATTATCCTTCATCTTAAGATTTTCAAAATCTCTTCTAAACTTCAGTAATTTAATAGTGCATACCTTGACAGTTTCTTGAAACTCCTCCTGCAGTGTGCCCCATGCTTCTTTTGCAGTTGATGCGCCCATGATTCGAGGAAATATCTCCTCATCCATTGCTTGCTACAAGCAGAATAGTGCTTGACAATCCTTTTGTTGATTCTCTTCATAGATCTTCTTTTGATTTGCTGAAAGAGTGGAAGTATCTTCAGCAATGCAAAACCCTCCCTCAACAATTTTCCATAGACTTTGTGACCGAAAATAGGTTTTCATTTTGATGGACCAGAAGTCATAGTTTTCTCCATTGAAAATTGGAAGAGAAAGAGTAGAGCGATTGGCGTCAGCACACATAATGTTTAGAAGAAATCACGCCCAAAAAATAGATAGGACAAAGCTCTGATACCACTGATGGTTTGAAGATGACTGTAACAGAAAATAGTAAAAATATATGATAGAAGGGAGAGAAAGAAACTTAGTAGTTTGAGAGAGAATTAGTAGATGTATTCCGTCGTTTCTCTCAGATGTATCGAAGCAGTACAGAAGGGAAATATTTATAATAGATGGAATCGGTTGAAGGTGAACTGACTTACATTGGACTTAGACTGACATTAACTTGCCTTGGGAGAAGAATCGACTAACTTTGGAACTAACTAACTTTGGAAGATGCAATGACTCACATTGGAATGAAACAAACATTAGAAGAGAGCTTAACTTTACTATTCTTCGAGAAAACTGATTCAATGACTTCTGAAAATGTGTAGCAACGTTTAATAGGTTTATCGGGTTTATCTGGATTTCATTTTTAGTCAATTAATGTTCATCTCTACCAAGTATATATCAACAATTAACGAAAGGGGGTAAAGTTGTATTTTACATTACGTCTATTTGCAATACGAATTTCATTTGTACTTGTGTGAAAGCATAGAATAGAATAGAAATAATAAATGTTTTAAGGAAGAGCTTTTGCTTAAGCCCAAAAATGATTGCATCAAAATCAATTTTTGATGCTTCCTATTCAATTAATGGCAACTATGCCATTGGGTGAATTGCTAGGAACTATTAAGGTTATGTCCTCGAGACCAAAGCGATTAGGATTGGTATTACGATGATCAATCTTGCAGAAGCATGGGCTGCATGGCAGGCTATTAACACCGCGATTAACTTCAGGGACCAGCAAATCACCATTGAAGGAGACTTTAAACTAGTTATAGATTGTCTCGATGGTCAAGTCTCACCCCCATGGATATTAGCTAGTATCATTAGGGAATGTCAAAATCTTGTTGAGTTTTTTAACCTTAATATCAGATTCAAGCATATGTATCGGGAAGCAAATCGGTTGGCTGATTGGTTAGCTCGTAAAGCTCTTAATAATTGAGAGGGTAATAATGAGTTTAGGACATGTGATTTTAATTTTATTTGTGAAGCGAATGTAAGGGGAAGAGCTACCCCTAGGCTTGTGTAGCTCACCTTTTTTCCAACAAAAAATAAAGGCTTATTTGTTTGAGAATAAATTTTGTTTGTACTGATGTAAATTTTGATTTACTTCATATTGGTTGTTATTTGTTTGCGAGAAATAAAATGAAGTAGCCTACACAAAATAAGGAGATATAGGAGGGTTATTTTCCTAGAGATTAAGGTAGGATGCAAGATAATGGAGATATAAGGTGGTGCAAATTTTGCATCAGTTTTTAGAATATGAAAATTGCACTATCGGTAACTATAATAAAGATACAGAAAATACACATACATGTACGAATGCAAATCATATTTACAAACAATTAAAAGCAAATTTGAACTGCGTACAAATTTTACACCTAGTCAAGATCTACACTACAACCAAATGCAGCCTTCAGATACATACTTGCATGATGTATGGGATTTGTCAGGGGGAAGTGAAACAGAAATTCATAACTATTGCAAGGAATGAATGTGATGTTGTTTAAAATAATTAATCTTTATTTTAGTAATTTCTTACAAAAGTATTTTAGTAAATTAATAATTTGGATTAATTATATTATTATTTTTTAATAAAAATAATAAATTATTACTAATTACTTAATAAAACATTAATTTTTCCATGTCTGTTAGTGTTCTATTTTATTTACTTTACTTTATTAATGATTAAATGCTACATTTTTTTTGTGAATGTTACTTAAATATTTAGAATACTTAAATATTAGGAAACATATAAAATTAGGTTGTAGTCATAATTAAATAAATCGATAGATTAATGTTTTTAGTCATAATTGAATTAATATAAGCCCAAGCTCGAGGTTTAAGATTTTGGATTGGGGATGGCCTACCCCCTTGTGTAGCCTAATGAACCAAAAAATAAAAAATCTTGGGCCTAATTTAGATAGTGCATTAATAATTTTTAAGGTTTATTGGCCCAACTCGGCCCACACCCCAAGCATAATAATATTTGTCCAGGCCTAGGACAGGGGTAGGATTGCTTGTGTTAATCATAAAACTCTGGTTTTATAAATTAAAATTTTTATTTATTTTTAGTCTATTATAAAAATATATAAAACTTTTATCTATATATTAATATAAAATTTGTTACCTATATATATATATATATATAGATACCTTCTAGGTCAAGCTTAGGGGTTTCTTAGTTTGGGCCCTACCCACTAGGCTTTGAAAGTCCAAAACCCTATTTGACTCCAAATTGTAATATCATGGATTTAGATGTTAGAAGTTGCACCTGATTAATAATCTAATTAGATGCAAATTAACCTCATTTGATCCAACTAAAATCTGAGTCCAATATGAATTATTATTTCATGTATATATGTAGTATAGTTATGTACACATACATATAGATATTATATATAATTATATAAAGTTTATAATTGATAAATTTAATATTTTATATTTATATACATTTATTGTACATATATACTTTAAAAATAATTAGTTTTTTTACATTTTTAATATTTTGCATTTTAAACAAAATAAGATGGTTGTAGATTAAATTCACATCCAATCTAAAATCTAACATAACACTCAAATGTGGATGTGGATTTAGATATTTAATAATCAAATGCAAAAATAATGCAATTGAATATGATCTGAATCTAATTTGTTTACAACCTTACTACCCACATTATGTGTGGGCTTGATACAAATTTGAGTTAGGCCTATCTCAAAAGATAATAGTTGCTTGATGCCAAAAATTTGTAGGTCTAGTTGGGGTAGGCTAAGTTATAAATGATTGATCATCCCTAAGTAGGAGCCTTATGATATTTATAATTGGGTCAATAGTAGTTTTGTTATTTTAAATATTTTTTATAATATTTATATGAAATTTAAATGGTTTATTGTATTAGTTTTAATCAAAACTTTCTATTTTTTACAATAATTATCATTTAATGTGCCATTAATAGTTTTATTATTTTAATTACTTTTTATAATTTTTATATGGACTCAATTTGAAAATGCTTCATTTATAGCCCTACCGCCTACATTATGCGTGGGCTTGGTGTAGATATGAGCTAGACCTACCTTAAAAGAAAATAGTTGCTCGAACCCAAAAATTTGTAGGTCTATCCTTAAGTAGGGGTCTTATGATATTTCTAATTGGGCCATTATTAGTATTATTATTTTAATTAATTTTTATAATTTATATATGGAAGACAGATGGTTGAATTTATTAATTTTATTATTAATTTTAATTAACTTATTAACATTCATTATTTTAAATAGAACTCAAATGTTTTTTATTTTTTATTTTATAAACTACTAATTTTTAATAGTTGTTAGATAAAAATGTGCTAAAATTTAATATTTTATTAATTGTATGAGTTTTTTAATTTTAGTTTTTAGGTTTTAAATTATTACTTTTTGACAATTAACCAATTAAATAGAATGTGAACATGAAACAAATATTGGAATTTGGTTGACAGTAAAATTCTCTCTCCCTTTGGAATACAAATGTCTAATAATGGAAGAGGCCTATAGAAATATGATAAAATAGGTTGATGATGGAATGGGTAGGACCTATGACTTAGAATTCTCTCTCTTAGGTGATTTGACTATTTATTATACTTTTATTAACTAACTTTTAAACTGTTGATTTATTTGCAAGCTAGGTTGGGCCCATGCTATCCTTGAAGTTTATAGGCTTGATGTAGACTCGAGGTCGAACTGAATTGAAATGATCAAGCCTAAGCAAAATTGCTTTTGGTTTATTAGATTAATGAGGAGATGAGACGAAACAAAATAAAAACAAAAAAAGAAGAAGGAAAATGAAAAGAGAAAAAAGGGTAAATGAATTTTAAGCAGTTTAATGGAGTAATTAAGATGATAGAGAATTAATGGAGTGAGTTATTGGAGGAGAGAGAGTTAATGGAATGATTAATGAAGAGAGATAATTAAAGGAGTTAATGAGAAAGAGAAGAGAGACAATTAATAGTGAGTTAATGTGGAGAGATAAAAGTCTTAGGCCATGTTTGGGAGTGCTTATGTTAAAAATAAATGCTTATTGAATAAGTGCTTAAAAACAAGTGCTTATTCGAATAAGCACTTATATACATTTGACACCTAACTTTTTCAAGTGTTTATTTTAAAAAATAAGCACTTATTTCATATTGGGTGTTTGGTAGTCTTTTTCTCCCATAAGCACTTAAATAAGCATTTGTAACTATTTTGTCATTCATTTTCTTTCAAATTTTACAAAAGCACCTTTATATAAAAGTACTTTTATGAAAGCACTTTTATAACAGTACTTTTACGAAAGCATGTTTACGAAAGTACTTTCATAAAATCACTTATAAAAGTACTTTTATGAAAACACTTTTACGGAAGTGCTTTTATAAAAGCATTTTTACGGAAGTACTTTTATGAAAGTACTTTTACGAAAGTACTTTTATAAAATTCAAGTAGGGATAGTTTTATAAGTGGTATTTTAAAATTCAACTAGGGATAATTTTAGAAGAAAAATTGAATAAGTGCTTATTGTATAAGAATTTAAAAAAAGCTGAAAATTTGGGCTTAAAAATCAGTCCTTATTTTTAAAATAAGCACTTATTTCAGGCTTATTTCAGGCTTATTTTCCAAACACCAATAAGTGCTTAATGGTATGGTCCTAGCCCAAATAAACACTTATTTCAAATAAGTACTTATTTTTAAAAACTCCAAACATGGCCTTAGAGACTTAAGAGTGATCAACTAGTTGAATAATTTTGTATATATATCAAACTACAGGCTAGTGGATATATATATATATACCTCGTGGCACATTAGAAGCAGAACAATTCGCCCCCATGAGGCTGAAGAGAGATTCAATGGACCTCACAAGAGTAGTGATCGAACCAACATAGTCAAGATAATTCAACCTAGCAAACCAACCTCACAAGGCAAGGTTAATTCAACCTTACGACCCAAACCTCATGAGGCAAGGATAATTTTACCTCATAACCCAAGCTACAGGACGCTAGACCAATTTCACCTCATGAGGTCGATTCAAACCCATAACCTTGTGAGTCCATATCAATGGTATAGAGTGCGAAGATGGCTGACGGTGTCAAGCGTGTGATCAATGCCTCAAGAAACCATGATCAGTTGTACGCAAGTAAGATACTGACACATGTTATCCATAGAGAAAGCCTAAGATCGTGCTTTAGAAACCTTGTGATCTTGAGGGAAACACATTCTGACGGAAAGAATAGATGGAATCCATTCCCAAACACTACTTGAGCTGGAGAATATTCCAAAATTCTTGCTTCATGCAATGTAAACATTTCCCTCACTTCTATAAGGAACCATCGTCTGTGAAGGGGATTGGATCTCATTCTATTCCAAGCAAGGTTCCATTTCTCTTCCTCTTGGTGACATTTTCCTATCTACTTTCAAGACACTAACTCCATCCTTATTCCTATTGGATTACATCAACAATCTTTGGTTAGAGTTTTGGATGAAGAAAATGACAGTGCCGCCACACAGAGTACAACAATTAGGAACCAGGGAAGCCATGCTATTGACACCACCACTACCACCGAAATATTCATCACAGCTAGATCAACTAGCACCAAAGGTAGAGATCCTATCCACAAATGAAGAAGTTGAAACCATACATAACGACAACTAGGTCAGTTTGGCTGGAAAGATGTATGAGTTATAAGATCGACTTGATTGGATGGAAATAGGGGTGAGCATAATTCGGTTAAGACCAAAAAATCAAATCAAACCAAAATTTCAGTTTTGGTTTAATCGATTTTTCAGTCGGTTTCGATTTTCTTTTTTGGTTTTTTTTTTTTTTTTGTATTTTGGGTTCCGGTTTTGGTTATCAGACTTGATAAATTGATTAATCGAAAAAACTAATTTAATATTATAATTTATAAATTTAATTTTATATTAATATATAATAAATTAAGAATCATATTTGGCTATTTGCGAAAGTTCCAAAATAAGCAAACTGCAAAACGTCTTACACAAGAAAGTGAAAAACTGTCGCATGGGTGTCCAAGAGTCATAGAGTCAGAAACTAAAGACTCTAACTGTCTTGACATCTCGGGACTCGGGACTCTTGTCTTCCAGAGTCTCTAGAGTCTTGTCTCTTCTACAGCCGTGGCTGCCGGATGTCACCAGCTCACCCAACACCAGTAGGAACATCGAATACAAAGTCACGAACGGCGTTGACTCGTTGCCAAGTGCCGTGGCTGCCGACTATCGCTGCTGGGCTGCATCTTCCTCCTGCTGGACGTCACCGGCTCATCCAGCACCAGCAAGAACACTGAACATGAAGTCACAACGACATTGACTCATTGCCAAGTGCCGTGGTTGCTGGCTGCCGTTGCTACGCTGTATCTTCCTCAATTCTTCCAGGCTCTAGGTGATGGGTTGTTGAAGTCCTCAAAATTAATGCTAGTCCCACAATAAAATTTTTGTAGTAATAGTGGTAGTAGGTTGAATCCCACAGGGAGCTAGAGAATAATTTTTTAGCCGAATGCACAATATAATAGAGTGGGAAAATTAAATAATTAAAAATTCTAAAAGAGCAAGAAAACAATAGCAATATCAAACAAGAGAATTCGGTCTTACCGAATTCTAATTCAAGGGTTCGGATAGATCAATTGGTCATCGATCATAGGTAGACCTTGGCAGTCTTGCAATTCAAGCATTTAACCTTAGATTTATTATGATAGCCATAATAAACCTTGTGTTTTCCTAAATCAGCTGACCAAACTCAGCATTCGATCAACACTTATCACTAGTCGACTAGGTACGATAACGTTTCATATCAATTAGTGATAGCATTAAGCTTTGTGAAAATAGTTAAACCAAAATAACAATAATTGAGATAGATGCAATTATCGAATCTTATTCCATCGATTCCCTTTAGGTTAAAACATGTCAATACATTGGTCAAAGGCTGTCACGAACAATTGACCTAGAAAGATATTAACCTAATTGCTACTTGTATCACTATTCGTGACAATTACGAATCACCGAACCATGGATAGCAGTAGGAAAATCAATATTAATTAATTTGTCAGACTAATTAACATTAACATCCATTGAGAATATGCACAAGAACCAATGAATACTTGAATTAAAAAGCAAGAACTTGAATTAAATACAGAACCTCACGATGACACAATCGAACCTCCCCCCTTGAACCAGAAAGGAAAGCTTAGTTGCTCATGAATTTCGAAACCTCCATGCTCTGCTTCTCAGTAGGCCGAATTGATCTTCTTGGTAACTTGAGTTGCTGATGCTTGATTGATGAATTCTTCAATGATTGAGTGATGCCTAAAGCTGGTCCGCCCCCCTCTTTATATAGCAGAGGGAGAGGGCTGTTTTTCAACTCCTTCTAGGAGATTAACCTTAGCTAGATAGTCCTTATAGGTTTTGAACTAATCCTATCCTATCTCTTATCTAATGATCTAGTCTCAATCTTCTTATCTCTCTATGATTATATTCAAAACTTTAGATCTGATAAGACTCTCTCTCAGGAGATCACATTTGAAATTGGGACTCTTGGCTCTTGGATTCGAATTGAGTTGCTTTAAAAACTTGGGCTGTTACAAGGCTCTTCTGCGAGTTTGGCTTCAGCTATGAAATGGGCCTGACTGCAAACTTATTCCGACTTCGGGACCGGTTTCGTATTCGATGCGGACCGAATATGTCAAAACCCAAAACATAAAAGTTGTGGGTATTTCTTTCATCTTTCTGATGCCTCTTGAATTATCCAAATCTGAGTCCGGAATTGAGAGTTATGCCCAGATTACTGAATGGTGCCAAAATTGTGCAAAATCATCCGATTTGCTTTGTTTTCTTCCAATTGCTTTCTTGCTTGCCCTGAATTGAAATACAAGAGTAATGAGTCCAATTAAGTGCTAAAAGAATGAAATGAAAAAGAGTGAATAATTGGGGATAAAAATATGATACTTTTTAGTCTCATCAAATCCCCCTACACTTAAACTTTGCCTGTCCTTGGGCAAGGCAGAACTCAAGCAAAACAAAAGAAACTACCTATTGATTTTTAATCTCTCTTTCTCTCAACATAAAGCTTGATCCATTGCATGCTTTAGTCCAGACTTAATAATCTTCCCATTTCCATTTCTTTTTCACTTTTAACTTGTCCAAGAGTGATCTCGAATCACCATTCCTCATGGTCCCAAGTTGAATCGACAGTAAAGGAAACAAGCCTTCCACCGGCTGAACATTCTTGGACTGAACAACCCATGGTTTTATCAAATCAATGCAGCTAGATTCAAATACCTCCCTTTGTTTCTTAGGTCAGAACAATGTATGTTATTGCCATAAGCTTCCTTATGTATCACATCTCCACCACTTAGTAAGAATTCCAAGGATCTGAAGGTGAGAATGGGGTTGGAGTTCTAGGGTGAGTGCATTTTATGCTCCATCTCACTATTTCCTTTTGTTTCTAGATGTGAGTGCATTTTATACTCCATCTCACATTAGTCACGAGATTTTTTTTTTTTGCACAAGAATAACAAGGGCATCACTGTTCTGATCCATGAATGACGGGTTTGTCGAAGCCCTCAAAATTAATACTAGTCCCACAATAAAATATTTGTAGTAAAAGTGGTACTAGGTCGAATCCCACAGGGAGCAAATCAATAATCTCTTAGCCGAATGGATAAAGTAATTGTGTGGGAAAATTTAATAACTAAAAGTAAAAGAATAACAAACTAAACAAACAAGAGAAAATCAATCTTACCGAATTTTGGTTCAAGGGTTCGGGTTGAATCGATTGAACATCGATCCTAGGTACACTTCAGCATTCTCGCAATTCAAGCATTTAACCTTAGATTTATTAGGATAGCCATAATAAACCTTGTGTTTTCCTAATTCAGTTGACCAAACCCAGCATTCGATCAACACTTATCACCACTCAACTTGGTATGATAGCATTCCATGTTAAACAGAGATAGCATTAAAATTTGTGAAAACAGTTAAACCAAAACAACAATAATTGAGATAACTGTAATTATTGAACCTTGTTCCATCGATTCCCTTTAGGTTAAACCATGTCAATACATTGGTCAAAGGGTGTCACGAACAATTGACCCAGAAAGATATTAACCTAATTGCTACTTGTACCACTATTCGTGACAATTACGGATCACCGAAATCATGGATAGCAGTAGGAAAATCAACATTAATTCAGTTTATCAGAGTAATTAACATTAACATCTAATAAAAGTGTGCACAAGAACCAATGAATACTTGAATTAAAAAGCAAGAAAATAAATTAACTACAGAACCTCACAATGACACAATCAAACTTCCCCCCTTGAACCAGAAAAAGAAGCTTAGCTGCTCATGATCTGTGAAACCTCCATGCTCTGCTTTTCCATAGCCGAACTGCCTTCTTGAGCTTCTTGGTCTTCTTGATGATCTCTTGGATCTGAGAGTGAGTGATGCTAGAGCTGGTTTGCCCCCCTCTTTATATAGCCAAAGGAGAGGGCTATTTTCCAACTCCTTCTAGGAGATCATCTTATCTTAGGGAGTCTTGATCTTCTTTGAACTAATCCTATCCTATCTCTTATCTAATCCCCAACCTTCTTATCCTTATAGGATTACATTCAAAGTTTAGATCTAATAAGACTCTCTCCCTCTTGGGAGATTACATTCGAATTAGGACTCTAGACTCTTGTATCCGAGTTTGGCTTCTCTGCTACTTGGGCTGCTTCCAGGTTCTTCTGCGAGTTGGGCTTCAGCTGTTAAATGGGCCTGACTGCGAATTTGCTCTGACTTTGGGCCCGGTTTCGTACTCGATGCGGACCGAATCAGTCAAAACCCAAAACATAGAAGTTGTGAGTTAGGCCCAGATCACTGACTGTTGCCGAAACTGTGCAAAATCATCCGAATTGGCCTGTTTCCTTCCAATTGCCTTCTTTATTGCCCTGAATCGAAATACAAGAGTAATGAATTCATTTAAGTGCTAAATAAATGTAAAAGTGTGAATATTAGGGGATAAAAATAGGGTTCTTTTTGGTCTCATCAAATCCCTCCGCACTTAAACTTTGCCCGAAGTGCTAAATAAATGTAAAAGTGTGAATATTAGGGGATAAAAATAGGGTTCTTTTTGGTCTCATCAAATCCCTCCGCACTTAAACTTTGCCCGTCCTCGGGCAAGGAAAAAACTCAAGTAACACAAAAGAAACCAACTACTGGTTTTCAATCTTTCTTTTTCTCTACATGAGGCCTGGTTCATTGCATGCTTTAGTCTAGACTTGGTAACCTTTCCCTTTTCATCTCTTTCTCCCCTTTTTCTTGTCCTAGAGTGATCGCAAATCACCATTCCTCATGGTCCCAAGTTAAATCGATAGTCAAGGAGACAAGCCTTCTAGGGCTGAAACTCCTTGGACTGCACGGGTGCTCATTGCTTTTAACAAACCAATTCGGCCAGATGCAATTACTTTTCTTTGAATCAAAACAAGGTGTGCTTATTGCCATAAGCTTGCTATGTATCACATCTCTACCACTTAGTGTGAATTCCTAGGATCTGAAGGTGAGAATGGGGTTGGGGTTCTAGGGTGAGTGCATTTTATGCTCCATCTCACCCTTGCCTTCTTTTCAAGATGTGAGTGCATTTTATGCTCCATCTCACACTTGCTTTCATTTCTAGATGTGAGTGCATTTTATGCTCCATCTCACACTTGTTTTTGTTTCTAGATGTGAGTGCATTTTATGCTCCATCTCACATTAGTCACGATTTTATTTTCAAACTCCTTTTTTTTTTTGACAAGAATCACAGGGTTTCACTGCCTGATCCATGAATTCATTGATCGTGGTCTCTATATGCCTAATACAGCAAGTTCTAGAATAATCAACCCATGTTTGACAGATAATTATGTGAAAATCAATCAAACCCTTATGCATCTTGCCTATTGATCGATTAAAATCATGAGGTACTATATGCAGCCAAGAAAGATTCAGTTAGTCATGCTTGCATCCTATCTTATCTATTCAGCCTAAGCACATGATTCCTGATAAGTTGAAATCGTTCAAGGATAAGTTTCCGAGAGCAGAAATATCAAGAAGGTAAGGTATCCCAAATTTTTGGTCTCATCAATGAACTCATTAATCTAGGTTTCAACATGTCTAACACAACAAGTTCTAGAATAATCAAACCATGTTTGACAGATATTTAAGTGAAAATCAATCAAACACTCATACGGGTTAAATTTGTATGCATCTTAACTATTGATCGATTAAAATAATGAGGTACCATATGCAGCAAAAAAAAAAAAAAATTCAGTTAGTCATGCTTGCACCCTATCCTATCTATTCAGCCTAAGCACATGATTCCTGATAAGTCGAAATCATTCAAGGATAAGTTTACAGGGAGCAGAAATTTGAAAAGGCAAGGTCAAGAAGTGATGAACGAAGCATGCTAGGGTTATCCCAAATTCCACCAGATTTCCCTAATCCCCCCACACTTAAGTTATACATTGTCCCCAATGTATGTGGTTATGCATATATTAGAAGGATTTGGGGGAACTTCCCTGTACACCTTGTTGGGTTCCTTCAGATATAAAATCAACTACTAAACACAAAAATCAAAACCAAACAAAATAAAAAAATCAACTAAACACAATGGGTTGCCTCTCATAAGCGCAATTGTTTAACGTCGTTATGCTCGACGTCCTCCTTTGCTTCTTTAACTCGATGAATAACGAGGAAGATCAAACGAGATGTCTACTATAGAGGAGACATTTGCATCCTCATGGAACAACTTCAATCGATGCCCATTCACCTTGAAAACCTTGCCTGTATTGAGACTTTTGATCTCTACTACACCATAAGGAAACACAATAGTAACAACAAATGGACCCATCAACCCGGAACGCAAATTACTTGGAATGAGTTGGAGTTGAGAATTGTATAATAAAACCTTTTGTCCAATTATAAATATTTTTCTTAAAAGTAAATTATCATGGAACGATTTGGTCTTCTCTTTGTAGATTTTTGAATTCTCATATTCTTCTAACTGCAACTCTTCTAGTTCTTGCAATTGGAGCTTCCTTGCCTTGCCAGCTTCTTCTATGTTTATATTGCAGCGTTTGATTTCTCAATAGGCTCTATGTTCAATTTCGACCGGCAAGTGGCAAGATTTGCCAAAAATCAACCTATAAGGGGACATCCCTATTGGTGTTTTGTATGCTGTTCGATATGCCCAGAGTGCGTCATCTAGACATAGGCTCCAATCCTTTCTTCCCGGATTCACCGTCTTCTCTAAAATGGACTTGACCTCTCTATTGGAAATTTCAGCTTGTCCGTTTGTCTGGGGGTGATAAGTAGTGGCGATTTGGTGATGCACCCCATACTTCCTCAGTAAGACTTCGACGGCTCTATTGCAAAAGTGGGTCCCTTGATCACTTATGATGGCTCGAGGAATGTCAAACCTACTGAAAATGTTAGATTTGATAAACCCTACAACACACTTAGAATCATCAGTCCTGGTGGCCTTTGCTTCCACCCATTTTGAGACATAGTCAACTGCCAAAAATATATAAACAAAACCACAAGAGGGAGGAAAGGGTCCCATGAAATCAATACCCCAAACATCAAAGATTTCACAGACAAGAATAGGGGTTTAGGGCATTTCGTTCCTGCGAGATAATGCACCTATTTGTTGACATCTTTCACAATTTTTACAAAACAAGTATGCATCTCTAAATAGGGTTGACCAATATAACCCACAATATAAAACCTTTTGAGCAATTCTCTTTGGCCCAAAATGACCACCACAAGCATAATTATGACAAAAGCTTAAAACCGACATATGCTCATTCTCAGGAACACACCTGCTAACTACTTGATCAGAGCAGAATTTCCATAGATAGGGTTTGTCCCATACATAATATTTTGCCTCATACCTGATTTTATTCTTCATGGACTTGCTAAGGTAATTCGGAAAAATTCCGGTGATCAAGTAGTTCACAATATCAGCATACCAAGGAACTATACCTTTTATGTGAAACAATTGCTCATCAGTAAACAACTCAGAGATGGGTGAGGAGTCATCATCTTTTGCCAACCTACTTAGATGATCCGCCACCGAGTTTTCAGCTCCCTTTTGATCCTTAATCTCCAAATCAAACTCTTGGAGCAAGAGTATCCACCTTATCAGCCTCGGTTTTGACTCCTTTTTCGCTAGCAGGTATTTCAAATATGCATGATCAGAAAATACAATTACTTTAGAGCCAAGCAAATATAATCGAAATTTATCTAAAGCAAACACAATTGCTAATAGCTCCTTTTCAATGGTTGTGTAGTTGCACTGTGCAGAATTCAATGTTTTTGAAGCATAGTAAATGACGTGATCTTGATTTCTTCCAAAAGAACTTGACCCTTCGCAACAATCAACTGGATGGCTTGTGAGTACAGCTCCAACCAATCTTTTCCCAAAAGATTGGAATCAAGATCAGATTTTGATTTCTCCTAAGAACTGGAGATCGAACTAAAGGTAATGGCGGCGATAGAAAGGAGGCGACAGGAGAGAATTCTCAGGGGGCAGAAATCTCTCTTCTTGTGATTTTCAGCCCTGAAGAGAATTGAACATCAATCACTAACTCTATTTTCCCCCTTTCTCCTTTCATAATCTTAAAGGGATCAGCTCCTAATCTCATTAGGAGTTGCTAATCCAAATCATATTTGGGTTAAAGTCCCTTTAAGTGATAAGGGATAACCCTTATCTTATCTGCAGATCAGATCAGCCATCTCCTAATCTAATTAGGAGGTTTCCAGATCTAAATCTCGTTTAGATCTTGGACTCTCTAAGTGGATAGGGTCTAGGCCCAATCCTATTAGCTGATCCATCTCATAATTCACCCCTTTTTAATTGACTGATCAAATCAGTCCAGTTAGAAATGGGCTTAAGGCCCATTTAAGGTTATGTACTCACTTAGCCTTCCAACCTGCTGCCCAGTTGGGCTTCCTTGTATGGCGTGGGACCCAAACATTGATCTACACATCAGCCACATGGGTTCAGCCCAGCCTTTGTTACAAGGCCTGGCCGAATACACTGTTATGGGCAGTGCACCCTTTGAAACCCATCTTATGGGCTCTATGGGCCCAACACTTACCCTAAGTGGTCCCGGGGCCAAGCCACCTTGTAACACCCAGGGACTGTGGGCAGATGCAAGATTAGCCCATCAAGTATTATCCTCAATGGTCTTACACTTAACCTCTTAGCCCATAATGATCAAACATTGCCCGACAAGAGAAAACCTGTCCCTCGGCTGCAAGGAACAGTGTTGCACTCTCAGTTTACATGGATCCTGGGAATTAAAACCTTTTGCAAACTATTTCGAAACAATAACAAATATATATCTTCATATAAATATATTTTGCAAAACAAAATCTCAACAATTGAAATCGGCTGCAGGCAGTCTTGGTTTCCATCAGAGAGAGTGCATCCCCGAACATTACCTTTGTCCGACAAAGGGGCTGATCCTGTCACTATGATCACTCACTCAGATGAATTCTCGCACTGTCCCAACATACCCAGGTTTTGTCCCCCGCTAAGGGTCTCACTGATTGGTACATCAAAGATAGCCCAATCCGACATCTAGTGTAGTATCATAATCGAGTCTAGGGGTTAGGTGTAACTTTCCAGTTTTGCCCATCTATCTCCAAGGTCTAGGGCAATACTAGAAATCTGGTCCGGTTCAAAGGTTCTATTAATCCTACACTGTATGTGCCTAGGGTCTCACCCTGGCAGCTGAGACAGGCCACCCCAACTGACTTGGTGGCACCACAGTGTCAGCCTTATCAGGATAGGTCTCCCCAGACCGATCCACTGGCTGTGAACGTTCTAAACTAACACGAGTCTCATTAAGTGTCCAGTTAAAGGGTATTACACAGAAACATACCAAGGGAACATGAATCAAATATGCACTTTTATTCATTTACAATAAACTCATAAAGTACATCATTCTGATTGAAGCTAAGGGCATACAAAACTGTCTAACAGCTCCCACTTGCACTTAGGTTCAATCAGGTACTAGCCGGAGTCCCATGCTTTCCACGTGTTTCTCAAACACTTTCTGTGATAGTGGCTTCATCAATGGGTCTGCTACATTTTCCACTGACGTTACCTTCTGAATCAGGATGCCCCCTCTACCAACAATCTCCCGCAGTACGTAGTACTTCCTCTCGATGTGCTTCGACTTCGAGTGGGCTCATGGCTCCTTAGCCTGAGCAATGGCTCCATTGTTGTCACACAACAATGGGATGGGTGATGTGCTGGACGGAACTACTCCTAATTCGTGAACGAACTTCTTCATCCACACAGCTTCCTTGGCAGATTCACTTGTAGCAATGAATTCGGCCTTGGTTGTGGAGTCTGCTGTGGACCCCTGTTTGCTGCTTTTCCAGCAAACAGCATACGATCCTATCGTGAAAACATATCCAGATGTAGACTTTTTATCATCCGGATCCGACTGAAAATCCGCATCTGTATACCCTTGGATCTATAGTGAATTACCATCGAATACCAGACAAAACTCTTTTGTTCAAAGGTACTTAAGTATGCATTTCACAGCAGTCCAATGCTCCTGCCCTGGGTTGGCCTGGAATCTGCTTACTACACTCACTGCTTGGGCGATGTCAGGATGAGTGCACAGCATGGCATACATGATGCTCCCTATGGCTGAAGCATAGGGAATGTCTTTCATGCTTTCGATCTCCTCAGAGGTCTTTGGAGACATCTTCTTGGAGAGATTGACTCCATGCCTGAAAGGAACATTTCCTTTCTTGGAGTTTTCCATGCTGTATATCTTGACTATTTTTCCAATATAAGCAGATTGGGATAATCCTATTATCTGCTTCGATCTATCTCTGTAGAGTCGAAGACCTAGTATATAGGAGGCTTCTCCAAGGTCTTTCATGGAGAATTGTTGTGATAGCCATACTTTTATCATAGTTAACATTCCTACATCATTCCCAATGAGCAGAATGTCATCTACATACAGAACCAGAAATGTAACCTTATCACCACTGGTCTTTCTGTAAACACAGGGTTCATCCGGGTTTTGCTCAAAATCAAACTTTTTGACCGTAGAGTCAAATCGGATGTTCCAACTTCTAGAAGCTTGATTGAGTCCATATATGGACCTATTCAACTTACAGACCATGTGTTCCTGACCCGCAGCTACAAAACCTTGCGGTTGCTGCAGATAAGATATGGGTTTATCCTTATCACCAGAAGAGAAGGCTGATCCAAATACAATTTGGATAAGCTGCTCCTAATTGGATTAGGAGCTGACCTTTTAGGTTAACAAAAAAAAATCACAAGAAGAGAGAATTCTGCACCCTGCGATAACTCTCTTGCCGCCTCCCTGTTCTTGCCGCCCTATTTGCCAGTTCGATCTTCAGCTGTGGGAGAAGTCAAGATTCGATCTTGACATCAGTTCTTTGAGAAATAATTGATAGGAAGCTGTGCTCACGTGCCATCCTGCTATTTCTTGCAAAGGACAGAGTTATTGGAGAAGAACACTGCTGATTCTGCTCCATCCTGCACTGCGCCATCTTCAGTGGGAGCAGTCTTTGGATCCTTCCTTGGGCGTGAACACCTTCGTTGGGGGATATTATTTCTCTGTATCAGGTATAATCCTCCCCTACTCCTTTTGGTTCAGATCTGGTTCAATTTAAGGTTCAAGAATGATCCTTGAAAATATGATTTTCTAAATAGGGAATGTGATTCCCAGTTGAAGGGAGAGAAAAATTTTTGAAATTCGCCCCCTAATTCCGCAATCTTTGGGCGTCCATACGATGGATTTCTCATCCTTTCAGTGGTATCAGAGCCATGGTTCAAATCGTGAACCATTTTGTTTCAGATCTGAACCTGCACAAATGGGCAGAAGGTGTTCTACCGATTTGCGCAGATATGGGTTTTGGGAAATCTGTTCCCAAAATTAATGGGCGAATAATCTGAAATTAATTTTACTTAAATCTGATTATTAGTTAGAATTGTTCTTTATGATTTTCTTGATTTATGGGCTGTTCGTACAAGAGGAGATCGAATTCTTGGTTTGCGCAGGGAACCTGCAAGATTTGCAGTTTCTTGATTTATTCATTACATTTGGTCTATAAATAATTTTTTTTTTTATTTTTAGACACAATGTATTAGGTATTTGATATGATGTAATTATTAATAGAAATAGGATTTCTATTTATTTTATTTTGGATCGAAGATGGCGGCGCAGAAAAGGAGATTTCGTAGAGAAGGAGATTTCGCAGATGGGAGAACTGCAATCTGCAATTTGCAGTTTGTGAAACTGCAAACTGTGATCTAACCTTTGTTTTGCAGGGTGGATTGTGCGAACAGCCCTGATTGACTAATTCTTGATTTTATTTTATCAGTATTTAATTTCAGAGTATTTTCTTGAATTAAAGATTTAATTAAAGATCAAACCCTAGACCCATTCGAACCAAGATTGGTTCAAATTGTTTGGACCAAATCTAGGGTTTAATCAAGGCTGAAAGTCAGCCCTATTTTTCCCACTAATGGGCCTAAGGATTGATGTTTAATTAAATGGTTAATTCGACCCAATCTGTAAAGGCCCAGTTTTAAAAGGTTAAAACTGTTAAAAGCCCACTTAACTTTTAAAGCTATATGGGCTGAACCATTCGGCCCATGTACCTAGATAATATTAATGGTTAATATTATGGATTTAAAATGGGCTTCAAATGGGTCTTACAGATGATTAATTGATTGGATCAATTTATACCTGCATGTGATGTATGGATGTGTGATGTGCTACGTACATGGGCCATAAGTACTTGGCCCATGCTCCATCGACAGTGGCTCGTGCGCACACCATGGCTGAATGTACATCATTGTCATGGTGTCCCTTTTGGTCATTGGATGACTTCCCTTAGTGGTGGGCCCCACACCTCATCGAGAGGTTACGTGCGGAACCCTAGCCGATTTAGACCCACCGAAATCTGGCTTTATGAAAGTCAGTGGGAGCTACTTTGGTTTGACCTAAAAGAAGAACTAGGGCGTAATTATCTGTTCCCTCCAGCTAATATGAGTGCATGTGATAGGGAGATTCATATGATGAACTCTCTAAAGGCCTTCCATCATTAGCATGAGGATGGGTCCTTCAGTAATGAGGAAACACACTAGAAAATGGGCTATCCATTTGCTGTTGGGCTTGTCTGAGTGTTTCATAAGATGATAGGGGCGTCATAGACCGATGTGGGAGGGGCTTCACCAGAAAATGGGAACTCTCTCACAGTACCTTGGCGTTCACGAACATGATGGGTAAGCACTCACTGGACAGAAAGGTTTACCTGAAAACGGCTCTGAACCTTGTCTGGCAGAGGCCAAAGGGAAAGCTCATGTGATGAGTGGATATGATCCTTCATAGAAAGGTGGTGGGGTTATGTAGCTGAAACAGTTGGCTCCATGCACCCTATGTGATTTCCCACGTTTCCAGAGACAACCCGTAGTCTCCGTCACTGAGAAAGGAGGGAAATCTAAGAGATGAATAAATGGAAATGGAACATAGATTAAAATCCATATTTATGAAATGAACATGAATCAAATTAGGTTGTGGACTGATGTTTGCTCTTTTATCAGAAAATGGCAAACGGATCATTTGCAAAACTGCTTGATGACAACAAGTTGAAGGGCCCAAACTATGCCGACTGGTACAAGAACCTTATACTGGTCCTATCTTATGAAAAGCTGGACAAAGTGGCAAAGAATCCTGCCCCGGAGTGTCTGGGTGATAGGGCTTCTGAGGCCCAAAGGAGAGACTATCAAGAATAGGATGAGAAAAACTCCCTTGCCCGGTGTTACATCATTGCCTCCTTGGACAACCCGATACAGAGGCAGTTCGATCAGATCAAACTTGCCAAAGACATATTGGACAGTCTCAGGACAATGTATGAAGAGCAGAATCGTTCTACTCGACAAAAGGTCTTGAAACAGTTCATGATGGCACAAATGTCCAAGGGTCAACAAGTTCACGACCAATGTCTTCGGATGATGGGATACATCAACGAACTGGAGGCTCTTGGATCTGGGCTGGACCTTGCAACCCAGATAGATGCTATCCTTAATTCTTTGCCTCCTTCCTTTAATCCATTCATCATGAACTATAACATGAACAAGCTGAATGTCAGCTTGCAAGAGCTCAGCAATATGTTGCAAAGAGCTAAAGAACTGATTAGAAAGGATGAGCCTGTAGCCATGCTTGTTGAAGCTGGCAAGATAGGCAAGAGAAAGAGGAAGGTAAAGAAGCCTCAGAAGAAAGCCACTAAGGGCAAGAAGCAGAAGAAAGACAAAGCCTCGGATGCCTGTCACTTCTGCAAGAAGATCGGCCACTAGAAAATGATTTGTCCTACCTACCTGGAATCCAAGAAAGGTAACTTCGAAACTTGTGTTATAGAAACCAATTTATTGGTAGCTTCTGCGTTCTGGTGTATTGACTCCGGGGCTTCAACTCATGCGTGTAACTCACTGCAGGGGTTCATGGTAAGCAGAAGGCTGAGTGAAGGAGAAGTCACACTCTACTTGGGGACTAATGCAACTGTTGTAGCCGCGACCATAGGAACCGTGGAGTTATTTTTTAGAGAAGGAACAATTGTACTGAAAGATTGTCTTTATGTGCAAAATTTAAGGAGAAATTTGATTTATGTTTCAAAACTATGTGCAGATGGTTATTCTGTCTTCTTTACTAATACGATTACTATTAAAAGAAACAACAGATTCATCGCATACGGGGAACTAGAGAACGGTCTCTATGTTCTACATCCTTCTCTAGAAACTAACATAACCGAAATTACGTTGGCTGAAATCCCCAAGAAGAGATCCCGTGATACAGTTAATTCCACGTGTCTGTGGCATTACCGACTTGGCCACATCAGTGTTGACTGAATCACAAGGTTGGTAAAGGAAGGTCCTTTGGATTTTCTAACTGTAGAAGATCTTCCCACCTGTGAGCCTTGCCTACAAGGCAAGATGACGAAACGGCCATTTAACGGTAAGCCTGAAAGATGTACAGGCACACTTGACCTAATACATACTGATGTATGTGGCCCCTGAGTGTTAGGACACAGAATCAACACGTGTATTTCATCACCTTCACAGATGATTTTTCACGATATGGTTACGTGTACCTAATGAGACACAAGTCTGAATCCTTTGAAAAGATCAAAGAGTTTAGACAAGAGGTCGAGAAACAGTTAGGGAGAGAAATTAAAGCCCTTCGATCAGAACGAGGTGGCGAGTATCTCTCTGACAAATTCAGGGAATACTTAAAGGACAATGGGATAGTATGACAGTTAGCTCCTCCTGCTACACCACAACTTAATGGTGTTTCAGAGAGGAGGAATAGGACCTTATTGGATATGGTCTAGTCGCTTCTCATACACTCAGAGTTACCCACATCCTTTTGGGGTTACGCATTAGAGACTGCGATTTACGTGCTGAATCGGGTTCCAACCAAATTAGTTCCGAATACTCTATATGAACTTTGGACCAGAAAGAAACCAAGTGTCAGACACTTGAGGATTTGGGGTTGTCCAGCACACATTAAAAGAACGAGTGTAGACAAGTTGGAATCCAAGACCATCCATTGCCTATTTGTAGGCTACCCAAAAGGCTCTGTAGGTTACCTATTCTATGACCCAAGTGAGCAGAAAGTGTTCTGCAGTCGAAGTGCACAATTCTTGGAAACCGATTATATCCTGGACACCCATCCTCAGGAAGTTGTTTTTGATGAGGAGAGCTTAGGAGCAGTGGGAGATGTCCCACAAGTTCCAGGTAGTGACCAACCTAGAAGATCCACTCAGGTATCCAGGCCACCAATCCGTTATGGTTATGATTAGGATAGTTACCTGGTGAAAACCTTGACTAGTGAGGAGGATTCCGTGACTTACGCGGAAGCTATGTTGGATATAGATTCCTAGAAGTGGGTGGAGGCCATGAGAGCAGAGATGGACTCAATGGAGACCAATGGAGTCTGAACTCTAGTAGATCCACCCTCCGAGGTAAAAGCAATCAGTTGCAAAAGGATTTACAAGAGGAAGAAGGGCCCCGATGGTAGGGTTGAGACCTTCAAAGCTCGTCTGGTGGCGAAAGGGTACACTCAGAAAGAGGGCATCGATTATGAGGAAACATTTTCGCCTGTGGCCATGCTTAAATCCATTAGGATCCCGCTATCTGTAGCAGCATACCATGATTATGAGATTTGGCAAATGGATGTCAAAACTGCATTCCTGAATGGAGATCTTACTGAAGATATCTATATGCAACAGCCACAAGGCTTCATTGCTGCAGGACAGGAAAACATGGTATGTAAACTTAACAGATCCATTTATGGACTTAAGCAAGCTTCTAGAAGTTGGAACATCCGTTTTAACTCTGCTGTCAAATCGTTTAACTTCGAGCAGAATTTGGATGAACCCTATGTCTACAGGAAGTACAGTGGAGATAAGGTTACCTTCTTGGTTCTGTATGTAGATGACATTCTACTCATTGGGAATGATGTAGGAATGTTAACTACGGCGAAAGTATGGCTATCACAGCAATTCTCCATGAAAGATCTTGGAGAAGCCTCCTATATACTAAGTCTTCGACTCTATAGAGATAGATCGAAGCAAATAATAGGATTATCCCAATCTGCTTACATTGACAAAATATTCAAAAGATACAGCATGGAAAACTCCAAGAAAGAAAATGTTCCTTTCAGGCACGGAGTCACTCTCTCCAAGAAGATGTCTCCCAAGACTTCTGAGGAGATTGATGGCATGAAAGACGATCCTTATGCCTCAGCCGTAGGGAGCATCATGTATGCCATGCTGTGCACTCGTCCTGACATAGCTCAGGCAGTGAGTGTAGTAAGTAGATTTCAGGCCAACCCAGGGCAGGAGCATTGGATTGCTGTGAAAAACATATTTAAGTACCTTCGAAGGACAAAAGAGTTTTGTCTAGTGTTCGGCGGTAGCTCACTGCAGATCCAAGGGTATACAGATGTCGATTTCCAGTCGGACACAGATGATAGAAAGTCTACATCTGGATATGTTTTCACGATAGGATCATGTGCTGTTTGCTGGAAAAGCAGCAAACAGGGGTCCACTGCAGACTCCACGACCGAGGCCGAGTACATTGCCGCAAGTGAGGCTGCCAAAGAAGCCGTGTGGATGAAGAAGTTTGTTTACGAGTTGGGAGTAGTTCCGTCCAACACATCACCCATCCCATTGTTGTGTGACAACAATGGAGCCATTGCTCAGCCTAAGGAGCCACGAGCCCACTCGAAGTCGAAGCACATCAAGAGGAAGTACCACGTAGTGCGGGAGATTGTTGGTAGAGGGGACGTCCTGATTCAGAAGGTAGCGTCAGTGGAAAATGTAGCAGACCCATTGACAAAGCCACTATCACAGAAAGTGTTTGAGAAACACGTGGAAAGCATGGGATTCCGGCTAGTTCCTGATTGGACCTAAGTGCAAGTGGGAGCTGTTAGACAGTTTTGTATGCCCTTAGCTTCAATTAGAATGATGTACTTTATGAGTTTATTGTAAATGTATAAAAGTGCATATTTGATTCATGTTCCCTTGGTATGTTTCTGTGTAATACACTTAAATTGGACACTTAATGAGACTCGTGTTAGTTTATAATGTTCACAGCGAGTGGGTCAGTCTGGGGAGATCTATCCTGACAAGGCTGACACTGTGGTGCCACCAAGTCGGTTGGGTTGGCTGTCTTAGCTACCACGGTGAGACCCTAGGCACATACAGTGTAGGATTAATTGAATCTTTGAACTGGACCAGATTTTCAGTATTGCCCTGGACCTTGGAGATTGATGGGCAAAACTGGAAAGTTACACCCGACCCATAGACACGATTATGATACTGCACTAGGTGTCGGATTGGGCTGTCTTTGATATACTAATCAGTGAGATCCTTAGCGGGGGTCAAAACCTGGGTATGTTGGGACTGTCTGAGAATTCATCTGAGTGGGTGATCATAGTGACAGGATCAGCCCCTTTGTCGGACAAAGGTAATGATCGGGGATGCACTCTCACTGATGGAAACCAAGACTGCCGGCATCCGATTTCAATCGTTGAGATTTGTTTTTGCAAAATATATTTTATATGAGATATAAAAGTATATATACTATGGTTTCTAAAATGTTTTTAAAAGGGTTTTAATTCCCAGGATCCCTATAAGTAAAGAGTGCAACACTGTTCGTTGCAGCCGAGGGAGAGATCCTCTCTTGTTGGGCAGTGTATGATCATTATGGGCTGAGAGGTTAAGTGTAAGACCATTGAGGATAATACTTGATGGGCTAATCTTGCATCTGCCCACAGTACCTGGGTGTTACAAGGTGGCTTGGCCCAGGGACCACTTAGGGTAAGTGTTGGGCCCATAGAGCCCATTCGATGGGTTTCAGGGGGTGCACTGTACTTAACAGTGTATTCGGCCAGGCCTTGTAACAAAGGCTGAGCCGAGCCCATGTGGCTGATGTGTAGATCAATGCTTCGGTCCCACACCATACAAGGAAGCCCAATTGGGCAGCAGTTAGGATGGTTAAGTGAGTACATAAGCTTAATGGGCCTAAAGTCCATTTCGAACTGGGCTATTTATTTGATTAATTATGGGGTGAATTCTGAGATAGATTAGCAGATAGGATAGGGTCTTAATCCTATCCACTTAGGGAGTCTAGATCTGAGTGTGATTCAGATCTAGAAACCTCCTAATGAGATTAGGAGAAAGCTAATCTAATCTGTAGATAAGATAAGGGTTTATCCTTATCACCTGAAGAGAAGGCTGATCCAAATATGATTTGGATAAGCTGCTCCTAATTGGATTAGGAGCTGACGTTTTAGGTTAACAAAAAGAAAAGGGGGCGGCAGCCTTTAGAACACATCATCAAATTTTCTTCAGTGCTGAAATCACAAGAAGAGAGAATTCTGCACCCTGCGAATACTCTCTTGCCGCCTCCCTGTTCTTGCCGCCTTGTTTGCCAGTTCGATCTCCAGCTATGGGAGAAGTCAAGATTCGATCTTGACATCAGTTCTTTGAGAAAGAATTGATAGGAAGCTGTGCTCAGATGCCATCCTGCTGTTTCTTGTGAAGGACAGAGTTCTTGGAGAAGAACACTACTGATTCTGCTCCATCCTACACTGCGCCATCTTCAGTGGGAGCAGTGTTTGGATCTTTACTTGGGCGTGAACACCTTCTTTGGGGGATATTATTTCTCCGTATCAGGTATAATCCTTCCCTACTCCTTTTGGTTCAGATCTGGTTCAGTTTAAGGTTCAAGAATGATCCTTGAAAATATGATTTTCTAAATAGGGAATGCGATTCCCAATTGAAGGGAGAGAAAAATTTTTGAAATTCGCCCCCTAATTCCGCATTCTTCGGGCGTCCATACGATGGATCTCTCATCCTTTCAGTAAGATCTCCATTCAGGAACGCAATTTTGATCTGCCAAGTCTCATTGTCATAGTAAGCTACTACAACTAGCAGGGTCCTAATGGATTTAAGCATGGCCATAGGCGAAAAGGTTTCCTCATAATCGATGCCTTCTTTTTGAGTGTATCCTTTTGCCACCAGTCGAGCTTTGTAGGTCTCAACCCTGCCATCGGGGCCCTTCTTCCTCTTGTAGATCCATTTGCAACCAATTGCTTTTACCCCGGAGGGCGGATCCACTAGAGTTCAGACTCCATTGGTCTCCATTGAGTCCATCTCAACTCTCATGGCATCTACCCATTTAAGGGAGTCTATGTCCAACATAGCTTCCGTATAAGTTACGGGATCCTCTTCACTAGTCAAGGTTTCGACCAAGTAACTATCCTGACCGTAACCAAAACAGACCGGTGGCCTGGACACCCGGGTAGATCTTCTAGGTTGGTCACTACCTAGAACTTGTGGGACACCTCCCACTGCTCCTGAGCTCTCCTCATCAAGAACAATTTCCTGACGAAGATTGTCCAGGATGTAGTCATTTTCCAAGAATTGTGCATTCCGACTGTAGAACACCTTTTGCTCACTTGGATCCTAGAATAGGTAGCCCACTGAGCCCTTTGGGTAGCCTACGAATAGGAAACGACTGGTCTTGGATTCCAATTTGTCCGGATTCGTTCTTTTAAAATGAGCCAGACAACCCCAAATTTTCATGTCGTACACTTGGTTTCATTCCGGTCCAAAGCTCATAAGGAGTCTTAGGAACTGATTTGGTTGGAACCCTGTTCAGCACGTATATCGCAGTCTCTAATGCGTATCCCCAAAAGGATGTGGGTAACTCTGAATGGGTGAGAAGTGACCGGACCATATCCAATAAGGTCATATTCCTTCTCTCTGAAACATTGTTAAGTTATGGTGTAGCAGGAGGAGCCAATTGTGATACTATCCCATTGTCCTTTAAGTAGTCCCTGAATTTTTCAGAGAGATACTCGCCACCTCGATCTGATCGAAGGGCTTTAATTTCTTCCCTAACTGTTTCTCGACCTCTTGTCTGAACTCTTTGAACTTTTCAAAGGATTCAGAATTGTGTCTCATTAGGTACACGTAACCATATCGTGAAAAATCATCGGTGAATGTAATGAAATACACGTGTTGGTTACGGGTCCTAACACTTAGGGGACCACATACATCAGTATGTATGAGGTCAAGCGTGCCTGTACATCTTTCAGGCTTACCATTAAATGGCCTCTTTGTCATCTTACCCTGAAGGCAAGACTCACAAGTGGGAAGATTTTCTACAGTTAGAAAATCCAAAGGACCATCCTTTACCAGTATTGTGATTCTATCAATACCAATATGGCCAAGTCGGTAATGCCACAGGCACGTGGGATTAACTGTATCACGTGCTCTTTTCTTGGGGATTTCGGCCGATGTAGTTTCGACTATATTAGTTTCTAGAGAAGGATGTAGAACATAGAGACCGTTCTCCAGTTCCCCATATGCGATGAATTTATTGTTTCTTTTAATAATAATCGTATACTGAAAAAGACAGAATATCTAACCGCACACAGTTTTGAGACAGAAATCAAAATTCTTCTTAGATTTTTCACAAAAAGACAATCTTTAAGTACAATATTTCCTTCTCTAAATTTTAATTCTACGGTGCCTATTGTCGTAGCTGCAACACTTGCAGAAGTCCCCAAGTAGAGCATCACTTCTCCATCATTCAGTCTTCTTCTTACCTTGAACCCCTACAATGAGTTACATGCATGAGTTGAAGCCCCGGAGTCAATACACCAGGACGCAAAAACCACTAATAAGTTAGTTTCTATGACACAAGATTCGAAATTACCTTTCTTGGATTCCAGGTACTAATGACAGTTTCTCTTCCAGTGGCCGATTTGTTTGCAGATGTGACATGCATCTGTTGTCCTGCCCTTCTTCTGCTTCTTGGGCTTGGTAGTCTTCTTCTGAGGCTTCTTTTCCTTCCTCTTTTTCTTGCCCGTTTTGTTAGCTTCAACAAGCATCACCACAGGCTCATCCTTCTTAAGTAAGTCCTCGGCCCTTTGCAACATATTGCTCAGCTCTTGGACGCTGACATTCAGCTTGTTCATATTGTAGTTTAATATGAACCCATTGAAGGAAGAGGGCAAGGAGTTCAGAATGGCATCTACTTGAGTCCCAAGATCTAGCCCGGATCCAAGGGCTTCCAGCACATTAATGTAACCCATCATCCGAAGACAATGGTTGTGAACTTTCTGCCCCTTGGACATCTGAGCGGTCATGAATATTTTCAAGACTTTCTGCCGAGTAGAACGGTTCTGCTCTTCATACATTGTTTTCAGACTGTCCAATATGTCCTTAGCGAGTTCAATCTGATCAAACTGCCTCTGTATTGAGTTGTCCAAAGAAGCAATGACATAGCAGCGGGCTAGGGAGTTTTTATCCTCCCAATCTTGGAATTCTCTCCTACGGGCTTCAGAAGCCCTATCACCCAGACGTTCTGGGGCAGGAGACTTGACTACCTTATCCAATTTTTCAGATGTTAAAACCAGCATTAGGTTACGGTACCAGTCGGCATAGTTTGGGCCTTTAAGCTTGTTGTCGTCAATAAGCTTTGCAAATTGTCCGTTTGCCATTTTCTGATAAAACAGCAAATATCAGTCCACAACCTAATTTGATTCATGTTCAAATCACAGATATAGATTTTAATCTATGTTCCTTTCCCATTTGTTCATCTCTGAGTTTTCCCTCCTGCTCAGGGACGGAGACAGCGACTTGTCTCTGGAAATGTGGGAAACCATGTAGGGTGCATGGAGCCAACTATTTCAGCTACAAAACCCCACCACCTTTCTGTGAAGGATCACATCCACTCATCATATGAGTTTTCCCTTTGGCCTCTGTCAGACAATGTTCAGAGCCATTTTCAGGTAAACCTTTCTGTCCAGTGAGTGCTCACCCATCATGTTCGTGAACGCCAAGGTACCGTGAGAGAGTTCCCATTTTCTGGTGAAGCCCCTCCCACATCGGTCTATGATGCCCCTATCATCTTATGAGACACTTAGACAAGCCCAACAACAAATGGATAGCCCATTTTCTGGTGTGTTTCCTCATTATTGAAGGACCCATCCTCATGCTAATGATGGAAGGCCTTTAGAGAGTTCATCACATGAATCTCCCTATCACATGCACTCATATTTACTGGAGGGAACAAGAATTACGCCCTAGTTTATTTTAGGTCAAACCAGAGTGGCTCCCACTGACTTTCATAAAGCCATATTTCGGTGGGGCCCACCATTGAGGGAGGTCATCAAATGACTAGTAGGGACACCATGGCAATGATGTGCATTCAGCCATGGTGTGCGCAAGAGCCACAATCGAACCTGTATGGGCCAAGCACTTATGGCCCATGAACGTAGCACATCACATACATCCATACATCACATGCAGGGAGGAATTGATCCAATCATTTAATTATTTGTAAAAGCCCATTTGAAACCCACTTTAATTCATAATATTAACAATTAATATCATCTAGGTATATGGGCTGAATCAGGGTTACCCAGTTCGGCCCATATGGCTTGTTCTTTTGAAGTGGGCTTTTGGCAGTTTCAACAATTTAAAACTGGGCCTTACAGGTTGGGCCGAATTAAACATCCAATTAATTATCAATCCTTAGGCCCATTAAACAAAAAGGGCTGATATACAACCTTAATCGAACCCCAGATTCAGTCCAAACAATTTTGAACCAACCTTGGTTCGAATGGGTCTAGGGTTTGATTTTTAATTAAATCTTTAATTCAAGAAAATAATCTGAAATTAAAGAACTGATAAAAGAAAACATGTGGAAAATGTAACAGACCCATTGACAAAGCCACTATCACAGAAAGTGTTTGGGAAACACGTGGAAAGCATGGGACTCCGGCTAGTACCTGATTGGACCTAAGTGCAAGTGGGAGCTGTTCGACAGTTTTGTATGCCCTTAGCTTCAATCAGAATGTACTTTATGAGTTTATTGTAAATGAATAAAAGTGCATATTTGATTCATGTTCCCTTTGGTATGTTTCTGTGTAATACCCTTAAACTGGACACGTAATGAGACTCGTGTTAGTTTAGAACGATCACAGCCAGTGGATCGGTCTGGGGAGACCTATCCTAATAAGGCTGACACTGTGGTGCCACCAAGTCGGTTGGGATGGCCTATCTTAGCTGCCAGGGTGAGACCCTAGGCACATACAGTGTAGGATTAATAGAACCTTTGAACCGGACCAGATTTCCAGTATTGCCCTATACCTTGGAGATAGATGGGCAAAACTGGAAAGTTACACCTAACCCCTAGACTCGATTATGATACTACACTAGATGTCGAATTGGGTTGTCTTTGATGTACCAATCATTGAGACCCTTAGCGGGGGTCAAAACCTGGGTTTGTTGGGACAGTGCGAGAATTCATCTGAGTGAGTGATCATAGTGACAGGATCAACCCCTTTGTCGGACAAAGGTAATGATCAGCTGATAGGATTGGGCCTAGACCCTATCCACTTAGAGAGTCCAAGATCTAAATGAGATTTAGATCTGGAAACCTCCTAATTAGATTAGGAGATGGCTGATCTGATCTTCAGATAAGATAAGGGTTATCCCTTATCACTTAAAGGGACTTCTAACCCAAATATGATTTGGATTAGCAACTCCTAATGAGATTAGGAGCTGATCCCTTTAAGATTATGAAAGGAGAAAGGGGTGAAACAGAGTTAGTGATTGATGTTCAATTCTCTTCAGGGCTGAAAATCACAAAAAGAGAGATTTTTGCACCTTGAGAATTCTCTCCTACCGCCTCCTTTCTGCCGCCGCCATTACCTTTAGTTCGATCTCCAGTTCTTGGGAGAAATCAAGATCTGATCTTGATTCCAATCTTTTGGGAAAAGATTGGTTGGAGCTGTACTCACAAGCCATCCAGTTGATTCTTGCGAAGGGTCAAGTTCTTTTGGAAGAACATTGCTGATTCTGCTCCATCCTACACTGCGCCATATTCAGTGGGAGCAGATTTTGGATCCTTCCTTGGGCCTGAACATCTCCGTTGGGAGATATTGTTTCTCCGTATCAAGTACATCCTCCCTCCTACTCCTTTTGGTTCAGATCTGATTTGGTTCATGGTTCAAGATTGATCCTTGAAAATATGTTTTCCAAAATAGGGAATTCGATTCCCTGCAAAGACGGGAGAAATTTTTTTTTAAAATTCGCCCAGTCCATTCCACAAGACTTGGACGTCCATGTGATGGATATCCCATCCCTTGAACTAAAGACCTTACCTGATCACCTTAAGTATGCATACTTGGGCGAAAAAGAAACACTACCCGTGATTATTACGAAAGGGTTAACTGAAGAACAAGAGGAGTGGCTCATCAAAGTCCTAAAGGAAAATAAGGCGGCAATTGTTTGGACCTTAGCCGACATAAAGGGGGTCAGCCCCTCGATTTGCTTGCATAGGATCCTTTTGGAAGATGGCGCCAAACCAATTAGAGAACCACAAAGAAAACTCAACCCGGTAATGAAAGAAGTACTTAAGTTGTTAGATGAAGGGATAATCTACCCAATTTCGGATAGTAAATGGGTAAGTCCTATACATATTGTACCCTAGAAAACTGCGATAATCGTGGTAAAAAATCAAAATAATGAACTAATCCCAATGAGGGTACAAAGTGGTTGGCGTATGGTAATTGATTTTCGAAAATTTAATTTGGCCACTCGAAAGGACCACTTTCCCTTACCCTTCATCAATCGGATGTTAGAAAGATTAGCAGGTAAGGCCTTCTTCTGTTTTCTCAATGGATTCTCAGGATATTATCAGATAGTTATTGCCTAGGAGGACCAAGAGGAAACAACTTTCACTTGCCCATTCGCTACCTTTGCTTACAGACGGATGCCTTTCAATCTGTGTAACGCTCTAGGCACTTTTCAAAGATGCATGATAAATATATTTTCTGATTTTATTGAGAAGTGCATTGAATTGTTCATGGACAATTCTGAATCGATGTGTAGAGACAAATCTTGTTTTAAATTATGAAAAATGCCACTTTATGGAAAAGGAATGCATTGTGTTGAGATATGTTATTTCAGCTAGAGGAATAGAGGTCAACAAGGCCAAGATTGATTTAATTGTGAGCTTACCTTACCCTACAAATGTTAGGGAAGTTCATTCCTTTCTTGGACATGTAGGTTTCTATGGAGATGAGTGCAAGGAAGCATTTGACAAGCTCAAGAAACTATTAACAATTGCACCCATTATTCAACCACCTTATTGGAACTTGCCCTTTGAGATCATGAGCGATGCAAGCAACTATGCGGTAAGGGCTGTTTTAGGTCAACGAGTTGATGGGAGGAGCCACGTCATCTACTATGCTTCAAAAACATTGAATTCTGCACAGTGCAACTACACAACCACTGAAAAGGAGCTATTAGCAATTGTGTTTGCTTTAGATAAATTTTGATTATATTTGCTTGGCTCTAAAGTAATTGTATTTTCTGATCATGCATCTTTGAAATACCTACTAGCGAAAAAGGAGTCAAAACCGAGGCTGATAAGGTGGATACTCTTGCTCCAAGAGTTTGATTTGGAGATTAAGGATCGAAAGGGAGCTGAAAACTTGGTGGCGGATCATCTAAGTAGGTTGGCAAAAGATGATGACTCCTCACCCATCTCTAAGTTGTTTCCTGATGAGCAATTGTTTCACATAAAAGGTATAGTTCCTTGGTATGCTGATATTGTGAACTACTTGATCACCGGAATTTTTCCGAATTACCTTAGCAAGTCCATGAAGAATAAAATCAGGTATGAGGCAAAATATTATGTATGGGACGAACCCTATCTATGGAAATTCTGCTCTGATCAAGTAGTTAGCAGGTGTGTTCCTGAGAATGAGCATATGTCGGTTTTAAGCTTTTGTCATAATTATGCTTGTGGTGGTCATTTTGGGCCAAAGAGAATTGCTCAAAAGGTTTTATATTGTGGGTTATATTGGTCAACCCTATTTAAAGATGCATACTTGTTTTGTAAAAATTGTGAAAGATGTCAACAAATAGGTGCATTATCTCGCAGGAACGAAATGCCCTAAACCCCTATTCTTGTTTGTGAAATCTTTGATTTTTGGGGTATTGATTTCATGGGACCCTTTCCTCCCTCTTGTGGTTTTGTTTATATATTTTTGGCAGTTGACTATGTCTCGAAATGGGTGGAAGCAAAGGCCACCAGGACTGATGATTCTAAGTGTGTTGTAGGGTTTATCAAATCTAACATTTTCAGTAGGTTTGACATTCCTCGAGCCATCATAAGTGATCAAGGGACCCACTTTTGCAATAGAGCCGTCGAAGTCTTACTGAGGAAGTATGGGGTGCATCACCAAATCGCCACTACTTATCACCCCCAGACAAACGGACAAGCTGAAATTTCCAATAGAGAGGTCAAGTCCATTTTAGAGAAGACGGTGAATCCGGGAAGAAAGGATTGGAGCCTATGTCTAGATGACGCACTCTGGGCATATCGAACAGCATACAAAACACCAATAGGGATGTCCCCTTATAGGTTGATTTTTGGCAAATCTTGCCACTTGCCGGTCGAAATTGAACATAGAGCCTATTGAGAAATCAAACGCTGCAATATAAACATAGAAGAAGCTGGCAAGGCAAGGAAGCTCCAATTGCAAGAACTGGAAGAGTTGCAGTTAGAAGCATATGAGAATTCGAAAATCTACAAAGAGAAGACCAAATCGTTCCATGATAATTTACTTTTAAGAAAAATATTTATAATTGGACAAAAGGTTTTATTATACAATTCTCAACTCCAACTCATTCCAAGTAATTTGCGTTCCAGGTTGATGGGTCCATTTGTTGTTACTATTGTGTTTCCTTATGGTGCAGTAGAGATCTAAAGTCTCAATACAGGCAAGGTTTTCAAGGTGAATGGGCATCGATTGAAGTTGTTCCATGAGGATGCAAATGTCTCCTCTATAGTAGACATCTCGTTTGATCTTCCTCGTTATTCATCGAGTTAAAGAAGCAAAGGAGGATGTCGAGCATAACGACGTTAAACAATTGCGCTTATGAGAGGCAACCCATTGTGTTTAGTTGATTTTTTTATTTTGTTTGGTTTTGATTTTTGTGTTTAGTAGTTGATTTTATATCTGAAGGAACCCAACAAGGTGTACAGGGAAGTTCCCCCAAATCCTTCTACTATATGCATAACCACATACATTGGGGACAATGTATAACTTAAGTGTGGGGGGATTAGGGAAATCTGGTGGAATTTGGGATAACCCTAGCATGCTTCGCTCATCACTTCTTGACCTTGCCTTTTCAAATTTCTGCTCCCTGGAAACTCATCCTTGAATGATTTCGACTTATCAGGAATCATGTGCTTAGGCTGAATAGATAGGATAGGGTGCAAGCATGACTAACTGAATTTTTTTTTTTTTTGCTGCATATGGTACCTCATTATTTTAATCGATCAATAGGCAAGATGCATACAAATTTAACTCGTATGAGTGTTTGATTGATTTTTACTTAAATATCTGTCAAACATGGTTTGATTATTCTAGAACTTGATGTGTTAGACATGTTGAAACCTAGATTAATGAGTTCATTGATGAGACCAAAAAGAACCCTATTTTTATCCCCTAATATTCACACTTTTACATTTATTTATCACTTAAATGAACTCATTACTCTTGTATTTCGATTCAGGGCAATAAAGAAGGCAATTGGAAGGAAACAGGCCAATTCGGATGATTTTGCACAGTTTCGGCGACAGTCAGTGATATGGGCCTAACTCACAATTCCTGACTCCGAATTGGGCAATTCAAGAAGCATTAGAAAGAAGAAAGAAAGTCCCACAACTTCTATGTTTTGGGTTTTGATTGATTCGGTTCGCATCGAGTACGAAACCGGGCCCAAAGTCGGAGCAAGTTCGTAGTCAGGCCCATTTAACAGCTGAAGCCCAACTCGCAGAAGAACCTGGAAGCAACCCAAGTAGCAGAGAAGCCCAACTCGGATACAAGAGTCTAGAGTCCTAATTCGAATGTAATCTCCCAAGAGGGAGAGAGTCTTATTAGATCTAAACTTTGAATATAATCCTATAAGGATAAGAAGGTTGGGGATTAGATAAGAGATAGGATAGGATTAGTTCAAAGAAGATCAAGACTCCCTAAAGATAAGATGATCTCCTAGAAGGAGTTGGAAAATAGCCCTCTCCTTTGGCTATATAAAGAGGGGGGCAAACCAGCTCTAGCATCACTCACTCTCAGATCCAAGAGATCATCAAGAAGACCAAGAAGCTCAAGAAGGCAGTTCGGCTATGGAGAAGCAGAGCATGGAGGTTTCGCAGATCATGAGCAGCTAAGCTTCTTTTTCTGGTTCAAGGGGGGAGGTTCGATTGTGTCATTGTGAGGTTCTGTAGTTAATTTATTTTCTTGTTTTTAATTCAAGTATTCATTGGTTCTTGTGCATATTTTTATTAGATGTTAATGTTAATTAGTCTGACAAACGGAATTAATGTTGATTTTCCTACTGCTATCCATGATTTCGGTGATCCGTAATTGTCACGAATAGTGGTACAAGTAGCAATTAGGTTAATATCTTTCTGGGTCAATTGTTCGTGACAGCCTTTGACCAATGTATTGACATGGTTTAACCTAAAGGGAATCGATGGAACAAGGTTCAATAATTGCAGCTATCTCAATTATTGTTGTTTTGGTTTAACTGTTTTCACAAATCTTAATGCTCTCACTGTTTAACATGGAACGCTATCGTACCCAGTTGAGTGGTGATAAGTGTTGATCGAATGCTGGGTTTGGTCAACTGAATTAGGAAAACACAAGGTTTATTATGGCTATCCTAATAAATCTAAGGTTAAATGCTTGAATTGCGAGAATACTGAAGTGTACCTAGGATCGATGGCCAATCGATTCAACCCGAACCCTTGAACCAGAATTCGGTAAGACTGATTTTCTCTTGTTTGTTTAGTTTGTTATTCTTTTATTTTTAGTAATTAAATTTTCCCACACAATTAGTTTATCCATTCGGCTAAGAGATTATTGATTTGCTCCCTGTGGGATTCGACCTAGTACCACTTTTACTACAAATGTTTTATTGTGGGACTAGTATTAATTTTGATGGCTTCGACAAACCCGTCAAAATTTTGGCACCGTTGCCGGGGAGCAACGTTAATTTCTTAGCTATTGCCTTCTTTTGTTAACCTTCTTGTTTATGACTCATGCTTCTCAACGAGGTGAACTTCAGTACAACCCCGAAATTGAGAGGACCACCCGTCGTTTAAGGAAGGAGGCAAAGCAAAGGAAGGATCGTTCACCTAAAATGGTGAACTCAGATTTCAATCTACCCACTTGTGATTTTCCCATATTCGAAGAAGTAGAAAGAATGGATGACAGAGAGAGGACATTAAGGGAGTTGGCTGCACCAATTATGAACCAACAACCCTTATGCATCACGTACCCCACTCTTGAGGTAGCCTTTGAACTCAAATCTGGTTTGATTCAATTATTGCCTCTGTTTCATGGTTTCCCAGGTGAGGGCCCTCACAAACATCTAAAGGAATTTCATGTCGTCTGTTCAAGAATGAAACCCCACGGTATGACCGAGGACCAGGTAAAACTCATAGCCTTTCCATTTACTTTAAGAGATAAAGCAAAGGATTGGTTGTATATTCTTCCTCTTGGTTCAGTACACACATGGAATGAAATGAATAGGATATTTTTAGATAAATATTTTCCTGCGTCCCGGGCTGCAAATATAAGAAAAGAAATATGTGGAGTTCGGCAGTTTGGTGGTGAAACATTATATGAATATTGGGAAAGGTTTAAGCAACTTGTTGCTAGTTGTTCCCACCACCAAATTCCTGAACAATTGTTAATCCAATACTTCTATGAAGGGCTGCAGCCCATGGATAGAAGTATGGTCGATGCAACCAGTGGAGGAGCCTTGGTGAACAAGACACCCAAAGCGGCCAGGGAGTTAATCTCCAACATGGCCGAAAATTCACAGCAGTTCGGTGCAAGGACAGACGGTACCATTAGACGGGTTAATGAGGTAAGCCATGCAAATTTAGAAAACCAGATTTCTTATTTAACTGCTTTGGTTAAGCAGCTCGCGGCAGGACAGTTACAAACAGCCAGGGTGTGTGGTATCTGTTCGACCCCTGGTCATCCTACGGACATGTGTCCATCATTACAGAATGGATCGATGCAGCAAGTAAATGCCGTAGGAGGATTCCCGGGGCAGCCCCAATGAAAGTATGATCCCTACTCCAATTATTACAATCCGGGGTGGAGAGATCATCCAAATCTAAGCTACGGGAACCAAGGAGGACAGCAGAAATATCAGCCCCATTTTTTCTGTCGACAGCCCCAGTTTTCAACATCCATCATAGCGCAAGGCCAACCCCCGAATTCAGGTACGTCACTAGAAGATATAGTTAAGGCACTACCTACTAATACTCAGCAATTTCAGCAGGAAACAAGAGCCAGCATTCAGAATTTGGGGAATCAAATCAGCCAACTTGCCACTTCCATTAGCAATTTGGAGGTGCAGAGCTCCGGGAAACTACCATCACAAATGGTAGTCAACCCCAAGGAGAATGTAAGTGCAGTGGTGCTGAGAAGCGAGAAGGAACTGCAGCTAGAACCTACCTCACCAAGGAAGGCGGATAAAAGACAAGAAGAAGAGGAGATACAGGACTCAAACGAAAGCCCCATTAAGGTAGGAGTTGGAGAGAACGTTTCAGCCGTAATCAAGAGGACCTTACTAGAAAAACATGCTGATCCAAGTATGTTCACCCTATCTTGTGCGATTGGCAATAAGCAAATCGAGCATGCCATGCTAGACTTAGGTGCATCTATCAATGTCATGCCATACTCGATTCACTATGCTTTGAGATTAGGTCCTCTAAGGGAAACTAAAGCTGTTATCCAATTAGCTGATCGTTCTAACGCCTACCTAGAAGGGATTGTTGAGAATGTAATGGTGCAGGTTAACGATTTAATTTTCCTAGCTGATTTTTACATTCTGAAGATGGAGGAGAACACGATCGAAGGTTCAGCCCCACTTCTATTAGGCAGGCCATTCATGAAAATGGCCAAGACCAAAATAGATGTGGATGAGGGTACCCTGTCCGTCGAATGTGACGGAGAGACTGTTAAATTTAATATTTTTGAACCTATGAAGTACCCAATTGAAGACCATTCGATCTATTCGGTTGACACTTTTGACCCAACTGTGCAGGAAATTTTTGAAAAAGATATGAATGAGGAACTAGAATCGAGTGCACAATTGGATATGAAGGCCCCTATTCCAGATTTGAACCCAACCATGATGGATGGAAGGGGAGCACACCGGAAGCTGCAACCACGAGAGTTAGGGTAGCAAGGGAGAACGTCGAGCATAACGACGTTAAACAATTGCGTTTGTGGGAGGCAACCCATTGTGTTTAGTTAATTTTGTTATTTTGTTTGGTTTTGATTTTTGTGTTTAGCAAGAACCTCACAAGGCGAACAGGGAATTACTACCAAATCCTTTTACTTTATGCATAATCACATACATTGGGGACAATGTATAACTTAAGTGTGGGGGGATTAGGGAAATCTGATGGAAATTTGGGATACCTTACCTTCTTGAAATTTCTGCTCCCGGAAACTTATCCTTGAACAATTTCAACTTATCAGGAATCATGTGCTTAGGCTGAATAGATAAGATAGGATGCAAGCATGACTAACTGAATCTTTCTTGGCTGCATATAGTACCTCATGATTTTCCTTGTGATGGCAATTTCCCAGAATTATGCGCCTCCAACTTGCTAATGGAAGTAGCAAGTTGGCTGATTTGGTTTCCCAAGTTCTGGATGCTGGCTCTTGTTTCTTGTTGAAATTGCTGAGTGTTAGTAGCTAGAGCCTTAATGATTTCATCTAATGACATACCTGAACTTGAGGGTTGGCCTTGCGCTGTGATAGGTGTTGAAATTGGGGCATGTCTATTGAAAGCTTGGGGCTGATATCTCTGTGGTCCTCCTTGGTTTCCGTAGCTCAGATTTGGATGATCCCTCCACCCCGGATTGTAGTAATTGGAATTGGGATCATACTTGCATTGAGGCTGTCCGGGAAATCCTCCTACGACACTAACTTGCTGCATCGAGCCATCCTGCAATGATGGACACATATCCGTAGGATGCCCAGGAATCGAACAAACACCACATACCCTAGTTGTTTGCAATTGCCTTGCAGCCAATTGTCTAACCAAAGCTGTATGATCAAAAATTTGATTTTCTAAAAAAACAGGACTTACCTCATTAACACGCCTAGTAGTGCCATTTGCTCCAAACTGTTGTGAATTTTCGGCCATGCTGGAAATCAATTACCTAGCCGCTTCGGGTGTTTTATTTACCATGGCTCCTCCACTAGCTGGATCTACCATACTTCTGAAAGAATGGTAGGATCCATCTAATGGACACCACAAAGGTTGCGGAATGGGTGGGCGAGTTTCAAAAATTTTCCTACCTTCTCCCAACTAGGAATCACATTCCCTAAATTTAGAATACAATATTCAAGGGTCCTACTTGAACCATAATCAAACCAGATCTATACCAAAAGACAAATGGGAGGAATATACCTGATCCGGAGAAACACTATCTCCCAAAGTTGGTGTTCACGCCCAAAGAATGCTCCAAGATCCGTTCCTGCTGAAGATGACACAACTGTGGATGGAACAGAACCAGCAGGGTGCGTCCTACACACTGGATCCTTCGCAAGTATCCTCTGGAAGCACTAAACACTGAATCTATTTCAGTCTTTCTTGCAAGACTGATGTCAAGAACAGATTTCTTGACTTTCTTTTCTGCAAAGATCTAATCTTGCAAAGGAGATGGCGGCGACAGGAGGAGAACTCTAAAGGCCAAAAGGTTGAACTGCCTTTTTTCTTTTTCTGGAGTATGAGATCTGATCTCAATTCGCAGGAACCTTTCTTGCGATTTTTCTTGATTCAAAAACTATTGTATTTCTCTCCTTTTTTGTTAGGGTTTCTCCTCCTTTCTTCTTAATTAAGAAACCTCCTAATTAGGAGTTATCCCAATCCAAATCAGTATTTGGATAGGGGATAATCTTAATCCTATCTGCAGATAAAGTTAGCTTACTCCTGATCTTATTATGAGGTTACCAGATTCAAATCTAATTTGAATTTGTTCTCCAAGATGGATAAGACTAAAGGTCCAATCCTTTTACTAACATTAATCTCAGATTCGCCCCAAGGATGGGTGATCATATCAGCCCACCTCGAAATGGGCTTTTGGCCCATTAAGTGTTCAGTGTCTAATTACTTTCCAATCTACTACCCAGTTGGGCTTCTTTGTATGGCGTGGGACCCAAGCATTGATCTACACACCAGCCACATGGGTTCGGCCCAGCCTTTAATACAAGGCCCAGCCGAATTCACTGAAAAACTCAATGAACCCCTTGAGTCCATCATATGGACCCTATGGGCCCAACACTTACATTAAGTGGTCCCTGGGCCAAGCCATCTTATAAAAACACAGGGACTATGGGCAGGTGCAAGATTAGCTCATCAGGTATTATCCTCAATGGTCTTACACTTAACCTCTCAGCCCTTAATGATCAAGCACTTTCCGACAAGAGAGGACCTCTCCCTCGGCTACAAGGAACAGTGCCGCACTCTCCTCTCACATGGATCCCGGGAATTAAAACCATTTGCAAACAATTTGAAACCGTACATATATATATATATAAATATATTAATTTTGCAAAACAAAATTCCAACGATTGAAATCAACTGCCGGAAGTTTGGTTTTCATCAGAGAGAGTGTATTCCCGATCATTACCCTTTGTCCGACAAAGTGGCTGATTCTGTCACTATGATCACCCACTCAGATGAATTCTCAAACTGCCCCAACATACCCAGGTTTTGATCCCCGCTAAGGATCTCACTGATTGGCATATCAAAGGCAGCCTGATCCAACACCTAGTGAAGTGTCATAATCGAGTCTAGGGGTCAGGTGTAACTTTCCAGTTTTGCCCATCTATCTCCAAGGTCCAGGGCAAGACTGGAAATCTGGTCCGGTTCAAGGATTCAAGTAATCCCATACTGCATGTGCCTCGGGTCTTACCCTGATGGCTGAGACAGGCCATCCCAACACTTGGTGGCACACCAGTATCAGCCTTGGCAGGATAAATCTCCCCAGACTTATCCAACGGCTGTGAACATTTAAAACTAACACGAGTCTCTATAAATGTCCAGTTTTAGGGTTTTACACAGAATTAAACCAAACAACATGAATCAAACATGCACTTTATTTATTTCCACTAAATAACAAAAGTACATCAAATCAGATTGAAGCTAAGGGCATACAAAAACTATCTAACAACTTCTATCCATAGGTTGGAGTCCTTAATAGAAGTATTGGATCAAGAGTTGTTCGGGTATTTGGTGGTGTGGACAGCTAGCAACAAGTTGTTTAAATCTTTCCCAATATTCGTATAGTGTCTCACCACGAAACTGCCAAACTCCACAGATTTCTTTCCTAATGTTTGTAGCTCGGGATGCAGGAAAATATTTATCTAAAAATATTCTGTTCATCTCATCCCATGTACATATCGAACCGGGAGGAAGAATATATAACCAATCCTTTTCTTTATCTCGTAAAGTAAATGGAAAAGCTATTAATTTTACCTGGTCCTCGGTCATACCCTGTGGTTTCATGCTTGAACAGACAACATGGAATTCCTTGAGATGTTTATGAGGGTCCTCACCTGGAAAGCCATGAAAAATAGGAAGTAATTGAATCAAACCAAATTTTAGTTCGAAGGCTACCTCAAGAGTGGGATATATTATGCATATGGGCTATTGGTTCATGATCAGTGCAGCTAACTCCCTTAGTGTTCTCTCTCTATCAGCCATCCTTTCTTCCTCTTCGAAGATGGGTTGATCACAAGTTGGTAGGTCGAATTCATAATTCACCCTTTTAGGTGAATGGCCCTTCCTTTGCTTCGCCTCCTCCCTTAAACGACGGGTAGTCTTCTCAATTTCGGGGTTGTACTCTAGTTCACCTTGTTGAGAAGCACGAGTCATAAAACAGAAGAGGTTAACACAATAGAAGGTAATAAGCTAAGAAATTAAAATAGTTCCCCGGCAACGGCACCAAAATTCTGACGGGTTGTTGAAGCCCTCAAAATTAATGCTAGTCCCACAATAATTTTTTTGTAGTAATAGTGGTACTAGGTCGAATCCCATAGGGAGCTAGGGAATAATTTCTTAGCCGAATGCGCAATATAATAGAGTGGGAAAATTAAATAATTAAAAATTCTAAAAGAGCAAGAAAACAATAGCAATATCAAACAAGAGAAGTCAGTCTTACCGAATTCTGATTCAAGGGTTCGGATAGATCAATTGGTCATCGATCATAGGTAGACCTTGGCAGTCTTGCAATTCAAGCATTTAACCTTAGATTTATTATGATAGCCATAATAAACCTTGTTTTTTCCTAAATCAACTGACCAAACCCATCATTCGATCAACACTTATCACTAATCGACTAGGTACGATAGAGCTCCATATCAATTAGTGATAGCATTAAGCTTTGTGAAAACAGTTAAACCAAAATAACAATAATTGAGATAGCTACAATTATCGAATCTTGTTCCATCGATTCCCTTTAGGTTAAAACATGTCAATACATTGGTCAAATCAATATTAACCTAATTGCTACTTGTACCATTATTCGTGACAATTACAGATCACCGAACCATGGATAGCAGTAGGAAAATCAATATTAATTAATTTGTCAAACTAATTAACATTAACATCCATTGAGAATATGCACAAGAACCAATGAATACTTGAATTAAAAAGCAAGAACTTGAATTAAATACAGAACCTCACAATGACACAATCGAACCTCCCCCCTTGAACCAGAAAGGAAAGCTTAGTTGCTCATGAATTTTGAAACCTCCATGCTCTGCTTCTCAGTAGGCCGAATTGATCTTCTTGGTAGCTTGAGTTGCTGATGCTTGCTTGATGAATTCTTTGATGATTGAGTGATGCCTAAAGCTGGTCCACCCCCCTCTTTAGTCCTGATCTGTTTTGAACTAATCCTATCCTATCTCTTATCTAATGATCTAGTCTCAATCTTCTTATCTCTCTAGGATTACATTCAAAACTTTAGATCTGATAAGACTCTCTCTCAGGAGATTACATTCGAAATTGGGACTCTTGGCTCTTGGATTCGAGTTGGGCTGCTTTAAAAACTTGGGCTGTTACAAGGCTCTTCTGCGAGTTGGGCTTCAGCTGTGAAATGGGCCTGGCTGCGAACTTGCTCCGACTTCGGGCCCAGTTTCGTATTTGATGCGGACCAAATCTGTCAAAACCCAAAACATAAAAGTTGTGGGCCTTTCTTTCATCTTTCTGATTCCTCTTGAATTATCCAAATCAGAGTCTGGAATTTAGAGTTATGCCCAGATTACTGAATAGTGCCGAAACTGTGCAAAATCATCCGATTTGCCTTGGTTTCTTCCAATTGCCTTCTTGCTTGCCCTAAATCGAAATACAAGAGTAACGAGTCCAATTAAGTGCTAAAAGAATGAAAAAGAGTGAACAATTGGGGATAAAAATAGGGTACTTTTTAGTCTCATCACCAAGCTCCAGTCCTCTTCTTCTTCTTCTTGCGTTCCAGGCTCGGAATATGAACGATGTTGACTCGTTGTCGAGTTTTGTTGGCCACCTACATCTTCCTACACTGCACTGCATTTTCAAGTTAAATAATTTCGGTTTAAACCAAAATATCCGAAATAACCAAAAAAAATTCAGTTCAGTTTATTTGGTTTTCACATATTTTGGTTCGGTTTGGTCTATTATATAATTAAATTGGTTTTTCAAATTTCGGTTTTGATCCGAAAAAATCAAAAAAACATTGAATGCTGGAGTAAGTTCATGAACTACATGTGATAGTCCACAAAATTCAATCCCTTGATATCATCCTTCTTGAATCTTTCCAAGTGGGAGAAATTATTGCCAAACTACCACCCTCTTGGAAGGATTACAGGAAGAAGCTTCTGTATAAAGCTGAAGAACTTACATTGGAGAAAATTCAGCAACACCTTCGTATTGAAGAAGAGTCTCGAATTAGAAGACTAATCCTACATTACAAGTAAAGAAGAAGGATGAGAACTTCAAGAAGAGAAACAATAAGAAGGGATCCTGCTATGTTTGTGGAAAGAAGGGGCATGATGCCCGAGTTTTCCGAACATCGGAAAGGTGGAACCAAGTCTGCAAACATGGTGGAAAACAATCTGGTGGCTATTATTACTGAAATAAATATGGTATAATCGTCTTCTGGATGGTGGTTTGATTCAGGCGCCAAAGTCCATGTTTGCAAGGACAAGTCCTTGTTCAAGACATATGAAGAAGTGACTGATGGCCAGGAGGTATAGATGGGAAACCAAACATGTGCCACAGTTGGTAAAAGAGGTAGTGCGGAATTGAACTTCACCTCCAAAAAGATACTAAATCTCCTGAATGTTCTCCATGTTCCTGGCATTGGAAAGAACTTGGTCTCAATAAACCTTGTCTATAAGAGGGGATTCAAAGTTGTTTTTGAACTTGACAAATTAATCCTATCTAAGAGTGAGATGTTTATTGTAAAAGGGATATGGTTGTAATGGTATGTTCAAATTAAATATTAATGAAGGAAAAGTTTTTGCTTACTTTGTTGATTCTTTCTCCTTATGGCATTATAGATTAGCACACTTGAATTTTAAACCCATAAAGAACATGAGCAAACTTGGTATAATTGCTTATAGTAATGAATCAACTGAAAAATGTGAGATATGTGTAAAATCTAAAATGGCTAAGAAACCTTTCCCTAGTGTTGAGAGAAATTCTCAACTTTTAGAACTAATTCATTTTGGCATCTGTGAACTCAATGATGTATTAACTAGTGGAGGTAAGAGATACTTCATAACATTTATAGATGACTTTTTTAGATACACCTATGTCTACCTTATGAGAACTAAGGATGAAGCCTTTGACATGTTTAAATTGTACAACACTGAAGTTGAAAATCAACTAGAAAAGAAAATTAAAATCCTTAGAAGTGATAGGGGTGCTAAATACTTTAAAAATGAGTTTAACTCCTTCTGTGAAGAATTTGGAATAATACATCAGTATTCTGCTCCCTATACCCCCCAAAAGAATGGCTTGGGCGAAAGGAAAAATAAAACACTTACAAAAATGATAAACAACATGTTGTTAAAAGCTTATGCACCCTTAAACTTGTAGGGGCAAGCACTCCTAACAGCCTGCCATTTACATAACAGAATTGTTTCTAGAGTTAATAACAAATGCCCATATGAATTATGGATAGTAAGAAAGTCTAATTTAGCATATCTAAAAGTGTGGGGGTGCATTGCATATTATAGAGTTTCAGATCCTAAAAGAACCAAGTTAGGACTTAGAGCTTCTCCTCCAAAGTTTCACTGACCCCATTCTCTAACAGATCCAACATCTATAGAGCCACTTTTCAGCATCAAAGGCTCAACCAACAATGTTGATACTCTAAAACTACAAGAAATATGATTTCTAGCAACAACTTTGAGGGGACAGATATACGATTGCCGCTAGAAATATTGGCCTTTTAGCGGTAGTCTATTAAAACTGCCACTAAAGAAGAACCGACTGCATGGGTGGGGTTTTTTCTCATGCCTATTCCTCTTCACATTTTTCTTCTCACCCTCTCTATCCCTCCTCCCCTAGTCGCCTCGATCCCTCAATTGCCATCTCTATCTCTCTCCTCCCTCAGTCACCTATATCCCTAAGTCACCCTCTCTTCCTCTTTCCTATCTCAATCGTCTCTCTCTTAGTATCTTCTTTGTGTCTCTCTTCTCTCAGTCACTCTCAATTGCCCTCTCCATTTCTCTCCTCTCTTAATCAAACATTGCACAACCACCACTGTCTCTCTCCTTCAGCTTCACACCATCGGGAGGCATCCAAGCACAGGTAAATCTCAATCTCAACCTCTCTCTTTCTCTCTCAATTCAATCTCACAATTTTTTAATTTTCTCTTTGTTCTCCACCAGACAACACTAACCGGTGATGGCGACCATAGATAAATCAGAACTCGGATTGATTTAGCATTTTACCAGTGTTGGCATTTTAAAGGAAATAATTAGAGGCTAACCAATTTCGATACTATTGTCTTTAATCTGTGTCTCTATTTCATAATTAGGTCACATAATATGTTTGAGATAGTTTTACTGCAGAATGACATTGTACATGTATCTATTCGTAAATGGTGATTTGTGAAGGATCTTGGGGAATTAATTTATAACTTCCAAATTTGATACTCTGAATTCTCATAGATGTAGAACCATACTCTAAATTCTCATAGATGCTCTGAATATTAAAAAAAGGCACGTGTCCATGTTATTGAGGTGGAGAATGAGAATTAAATTTCTTTTTCTTCTTTTAGGCCAATCCAAAATAGCCCATAAGTACAGAAATTTCAAAATGGGTACGTGGCCAAGTGAAGGATTTAATAGAATTAGAGATGTGCTCTCTGCAATGCCTTGCATGTGTCCATATAAGTTGGTATTTGATGGAGCACAATCCGGCTGCTCCCAGCTGGAGGTGATCTGGCTTCTAGCAACGACGGGCTTGATGAATCTGCAAGAGATGAACCAGAGGACCCGGGGTAGCTTACCCGACGAGGTCGCTCTGATGCTTAAGTTAGCACTTGGTTGCAAGCTGAAAATAATCTTAGATTGTAAGAGAGCTAGAGAGCAGAGATTACGCCTCTCACCCCCAGGGGGTGGAGCCTTTATATACTGGAGTCCCTGTGGGTTTCTTGGAGTAATTCTGGGATTATCGTTGCAACAGGATCCATTTTCGTGTTAATTTGGGGATAACGCTACCAACTAGTAAGGCTGACCATTTTCGTAAGACGCGGAGTATGGTGACGAGATCCTCGAGGTTGCCATGCAGTGGTCGGTCAGCATTGCCTGAGCTCGTGCTCTTTAGACTTGGCCCATGATGAATCGATAGTGGCTCTTGCTCACATCATTGCCATGGTGTCCCTTATGGTCATTGAATGACTCCTCTCTTCGTGGTGGGCCCCGCAACCCTGAAAATGGGATGCGTATGGAAACCCTAGCTGATTTGGGCCACCAGAAATCTGACTTTATGAAATTCAGTGGGAGCCACTTTGGTATGACCTAAATTAACTAGGGCATAAAATTTTGTTCCCTCTAGCAAATATGGGTCCGTGTGATAGGGAGATTCATGTGATGAACTCTCTAAAGGCCTTCCGTCATTAGCACGATGATGGGTCCTTCAGTAATGAGGAAACGCACCATAAAATTGGGCTATCCAATTGCTGTTGAGTCTGTCACAGTGTTTCATAAGATGATAGGGGCATCATAGACCGATGTGGGAGGGGCTTCACCAAAAAATGGGAACTCTCTCACGGTACCTTGGCGTAACCTGAATATGATGGGTGAGCACTCACTAGATAGAAAGGTTTACCTGAAAATGGCTCTGAACCTTGTCTGACAGAGGCCAAAGGAAAACTCATACGATGAGTGGATGTGATCCTTCACAGAAAGGTGGTAGGGTTATGCAGCTGAAACAGTTGGCTCCATGCATCCTATGTGATTTCCAACATTTGCAGAGACATTTCACCATCTTCGTCACTGAGATCGAAGGGAAATCTCAGAGATGAACAAATGGAAATGAAACATAGACTAAAAATCACATCTATGTAGGCAACATGAATCAAACTAAGGTTGTGGACTAACGCTTTGTTGTTTTATCAGAAAATGGCAAACAGTCAATTTGCAATACTCCTAGACGACAATAAGCTTAAGGGCCCAAAATATGCCGACTGGTACAGAAACCTTATGATGGTCCAAACTTCTGAGAAGTTAGATAAGGTAGTTAAAAATCCTGCCCCGAAGCGTCCGGGTGATAGGGCTTCTGAGGCCCGAAGGAGGGAATTCCAAGATTGGGAGGATAAAAACTCCCTAGCCCGCTGCTATGTCATTGCCTCCCTGGACAATCCAATACAGAGGCAGTTCGATCAGATCGAACTAGCCAAGGACATATTGGATAATTTAAAGACGATGTACGAAGAGCAGAATCATTCTACTCGGCAGAAGGTCTTGAAGTTGTTCATGACCGCACAGATGTCCAAGGGGCAGAAAGTTTATGACCATTGTCTTCAGATGATGGGCTACATTAACGAACTCGAGGCTCTTGGATCCGGGCTAGATCTTGCCATGCAAGTGGATGCCATCCTTAATTCTCTGCCTCCTTCCTTTAATCCATTCATAATGAACTACAATATGAACAAGCTGAATGTCAGCATCCAGGAACTCAGCAATATGTTGCAGAGGGCCAAAGATTTGATCAAAAAGGATGAGCCTGTAGCGATGCTTGTTGAAGCTAGCAAATTGGGCAAGAAAAAGAGGAAGGCAAAGAAGCTCCAGAAGAAAGCTACCAAACCTAAGAACCAGAAGAGAAACAAGGCTTCCGATGCTTGTCACTTCTGCAAGCAGGCCGACCACTAGAAGAGGAACTGTCCCGCCTACCTGGAATCTAGGAAAGGTAACTTCGAAACTTGTGTCATAGAGACTAATTTGTTAGTCACTTCTGTGTCCTGGTGTGTTGACTCTGGACTTCAACTCATGCATGTAATTTAGTGCAGGGGTTCAAAGTTAGCAGAAGGCTGAGTGAAGGGGAAGTGACGCTTTTCTTGGGAACGACTGCAAGTGTTGCAGCTGCGGTAATAGGAACTGTAGAATTAGTTTTTAGAGAAGGAATTCTTCTACTTAAGGATTGTCTTTATGTACAGAACTTAAGAAGAAATTTGATTTCTGCTTCTAAACTGTGTGCTAATGGATATACTGTTTATTTTAGTAATATGATTACTATTAAACGGAACAATAAATTCATTGCATGCGGGGAACTGGAGAACGGTCTCTATGTACTACGTCCTTCTCTAGAAAATAACTTAATCAAAACTACGTTGGTCGAAAACCCCAAGAAAACAACTCATGATATAGTTAGTCCCACGTGCTTGTGGCATTACCGACTTGGCCATATCGGTATTGACCGAATCACAAGGCTGGTAAAGGATTGTCCTTTGGATTTTCTAACCGTAGAAGATCTTCCAACTTGTGAGCCTTGCCTCCAAGGCAAGATGACAAAACGACCATATAACGGTAAGCCTGAAAGATGTACAGACAGACTTGACCTTATACATACTGATGTATGTGGTCCCCTGAGTGTTAGGACTCGTAACCAGCACGTGTACTACAATACATTTACCGATGATTATTCTCGGTATGGTTACGTGTACCTAATGAGACATAAGTCCGAATCCTTTGAAAGGTTCAAAGAGTTCAGACAAGAAGTCGATAAACAGTTAGGGAGAGAAATTAAGGCCATTCGATCAAATCGAGGTGGCGAGTATCTCTCAGACGAATTCAGGGACTACTTGAAGGTCAATGGGATAGTGTCACATTTAGCTACTCCTGCTACACCACAACTTAACGGTGTTTCAGAGAGGAGGAAAAGGACCTTGTTAGACATGGTCCGTTTACTTCACATACACTCGAAATTACCCACATCCTTTTCAGGATATGCATTAGAGACTGCTATCTACGTGTTGAATCGGGTTCCAACCAAATCGGTTCCGAAAACTCCATTTGAACTCTGGACCAGAAAGAAACCAAGTGTTAGACACTTGAAGATTTGGGGTTGTCCTGCGCTCATTAAAAAAATGAGTGTGGACAAATTGGAATCCAATACCAGTCGTTGCCTATTTGTGGGTTACCCAAAGGATCCAGTGGGTTATCTTTTCTATGACCCAAGTCAGCAGAAAGTGTTCTGCAGTCGAAATGCCCAGTTCTTAGAGACCGATTACATCATGGACACCCATTTTCAAGAAATAGTTCTTGATGAGGAGAGCTCAGGAGTAGTGGGAGATGTCCTACAAGTTCCAGGTAGTGACCAGCCTAGAAGATCCACTTAGGCATCCAGGCCACCAGTCCGTTATGGTTATGACCAGGAAATTTACCTGGTGGAAACCTTGACTAGTGAGGAGGATCCCATGACTTACACGGAAGCTATGTTGGACATAGATTCCCAGAAGTGGGTGGAGGCCATGAGAGCTGAGATGGACTCGATGGGGACCAATGGAGTCTGAACTCTAGTAGATCTGCCCTCCGGGGTAAAAGCAATTGGTTGCAAATGGATCTATAGGAGGAAGAAGAGCCCTGGTGGCAAGATCAAGACTTACAAAGCTCGTTTTGTGGCGAAAAGGTATACTCAGAAAGAAGGCATCGACAATGAGGAAACTTTTTCTCTCGTGACCATGCTTAAATCCATTAGGATCCTGCTAGCTGTAGCAGCATACCATGACTACGAGATTTGGCAAATGGATGTCAAAACCGTGTTCCTGAATGGAGATCTTAGTGAAGATATCTACATGCAGTAGCCACAAGGCTTCATTGTTGCTGGTCAGCAACACAAGGTATGTAAACTTAATAGATCCATATATGGACTTAAGCAGGCTTCTAAGAGTTGGAACATCCGTTTTGACTCAGTCGTCAAATCGTTTGACTTTGAGCAGAATTCGGATGAGCCCTATGTTTACAAGAAGTCCAGTGGGGATAAAGTTGCCTTCTTGGTGTTGTATGTGGACGATATCCTACTCATTGGGAATGATGTATGAATGTTGACTTCGGTCAAAGTGTGGCTTTCGAAGTAATTCTCCATGAAAGATCTTAGAGAAGCCTCCCATATATTGGGTCTTTGACTCTATAGAGATAGATCGAAGCGAATAATTGGATTATCCCAGGCTTCTTACATTGACAAAATTGTCAAAAGGTACAGCATGGAGAACTCCGAGAAAAAAAACGTTCCTTTTAAGCATAGAGTCACTCTCTCCAAGAAGATGTCTCCCAAGACTTCTAAGGAGATTGAGGGCATGAATGGCATTCCCTATGCCTCAGTCGTACAAATCATCATATATGCCATGCTGTGCACTCGTCCTGGCATTGCTTAGGCAGTGAGTGTGGTATGCAGATTCCTGGCCAACCCAAGGCAGGAGCATTGGACTGCTGTGAAGAACATACTCAAATACCTCGAAGGACAAAAGAGTTTTGTCTGGTATTCGATGGTAGTTCACTACAAGTTCTAGGGTATACTGATGTCGATTTCCAGTCGGATCCAGATGATAGAAAATCTACATCTGGGCATGTTTTCACGATAGGATCGTGTGTTGTTGGCTGGAAAAGCAGCAAATAGGGGTCAACGGCACACTCCATAACCAAAGCAGAGTACATTTACGCAAGTGAAGCTGCTAAGGAAGCTGTGTGGATGAAGAAGTTCGTTCACGAATTAGGAATGGTTCTGTCCAACACATCACCCATCCCGTTGTTGTGTGACAACAATGGAGCGATCGCCCAGGCTAAGGAGCCTCGGGCCTAGTCGAAGTCAAAGCACATCGAGAGGAAGTACCATGTACTATGGGAGATCATTGGTAGAGGGGATGTCCTGATTCAAAAGGTAGCATTAGCGGATAATGTGGCAGACTCATTAACTAAGCCACTCACACGAAAGGTGTTTGAGAAACATGTGGAAAGTATGGGACTTTGGCTTGTACTAGATTGGACCTAAGTGCAAGTGCGATCTATGAGATAGTTTTGTATGCCCTTAGCTCCAATCAGTTTTGATGTACTTTTGACATTTAGTGTAAATAAATAAAGTACATGTTTGATTCATGTTGTGTGGTATGTTTCTGTGTAAGACCCTTAAACTGGACACTTAATGAGACTCGTGTTAGTTTAGAATGTTCACAACCGTTGGATAAGACTGGGGAGATTTATCCTACCAAGGTTGGCACTGGTATGCTACCAAATGTTGGGGTGGCTTGTCTCAGCTGCCAGGGTGAGACCCAAGGCACATGCAGTATAGGATTACTTGAATCTTTGAACTGGACAAGATTTCCAGTATTGCCCTGGACCTTAGAGATTGATGGGAAAAACTAAAAAGTTACACCTAACCCTTAGACTCGACTATGATACTGCACTAGGTGTCGAATTGGGCAGTCTTTGATATGCCAATCAGTGAGATCCTTAGCGGGGGTCAAAACCTGGGTATGTCGGGACAGTCTGAGAATTCATCTGAGTGGGTGATCATAGTGACAGGATCATCCCCTTTGTCAAACAAAGGTAATGATCGGGGATGCACTCTCTCTGATGGAAACCAAACTGCCGGCAGTTGAGTTCAATCGCTGGAATTTTGTTTTGCAAATTTTATATATATGATATATATATACATATACGGTTTCAAAATGTTTGCAAATGGTTTTAATTCCTGGGATCCATGTGAGTAGAGAGTGCAACATTGTTCTTTGCAACCGAAGGAGAGGTCCTCTCTTGTCAGGCAGTGTTTGATCATTATGGGCTGAGAGGTTAAGTGTAAGGCCATTTAGGGTTACACCTGATGGGCTAATCTTGCATCTGTCTATAGTCCCTGGGTTTTTATAAGATGGCTTGGCTCAATGACCACTTAGTGTAAGTGTTGGGCCCATAGAGTCCATGCGATTGGCTCAAGGGGTTCACTAGGCTTTCCAGTGAATTCGGCTAGGCCTTGTAACAAAGGTTGGGCCGAACCTATGTGGCTAATGTGTAGATCAATGCTTGGGTCCCACAACATACAAAGAAGCCCAATTGGGAAGCAATTTGGAAACTTATTGAGCACTGATTACTTATTGAGCTTAAAGCCCATTTCGAACTGGGATGATATGATCACCCACTTAAGGGGGCGGATCTGAGATTAAGGTTAGCTAAAAGGATTATGGTTTTAACCCTATCCACTCTTGGAAACCAAATTCAAATATGATTTGAATCTAGTAACCTCCTAATAAGATCAGGAGTAGGCTAACCTAATATGCAGATAAGATTAAGATTATCCCCTATCCAAATACAAATTTGGATTGGTATAACTCCTAAGAGGATTAGGAGGTTTTTTAGTCACTAAGAAAAGAGAAAAACCCTAATAAAGAATTACAAGAATTCGAACCAGGGTTTAAGCAGTGACTACTTCTGCAATCTGAGATACGATCTCACCTTCCCTAGAGTGAAATCAGCATTCACGCCACTTTCATCTCTAGGGTTCTCCTCTAGTCGCCACCACCTTACTGCATAGTTTGAATCTCTTTGAAGGGACGATCAAGAAATCAGTTCTTGATATCAGTCTTTATTGAAAGACTGATTTGGTTCGGTGTTCTAAGCCTCCAACAGATTCTTGTGAAGAGTTTGGTTCGTAGGATGAACACTATTGGTTCTGCTCCATCGTCGTTGTGTCATCTTCAGCGAGAGTGGATCTTGGATATTTCTTTGGGCGTGAACACTGACGTTGGGAGATCTTGATTCTCTATATCACGTATAACCCTTCCCTTTGTTCTTGGTTCAATTCTGATTTGGTTTGGTTTGAGTAGATCCTTGAATATTGTACTCTAAATTTAGGGAATACGATTCCCAGTTGGAAGAAAGGTAGGAAATTTTTTAAATTCGCCCACCCATTCCGCAACCTTTTTGGCGTCCATATGATGGATTCAACCATTCTTTCACCTTGTTGATTGGATGAGCCGTCTACATGGAGGATTCAGGGCTCCTCGTCCCAGGTTGGCCTTGCTCTAACTGGGACCGGTGCCACACTGGATGAAGCTTCCTCTCTATGATCGAGCTCTGTCAATTCGAGGACTGCGGTGCTGAAGGTGTATTCTGCAACGAAGTTGGCCAAGGCTTGGGCCTTAATCACCATCCGAGGCTTGTACCAGATGTCTTATTCGCTAAGTTCTTTGGCCCACTTTGTCAGTCTGCTAGATACCTTGGGCTTGAGTAAGATTTGCCTTAGAGGTTTGTTGGTGAGGATGACGACTGTGTGGGCTTGGAAGTACGAACTGCGATGACCAGCGTACGCCAGTTTCTCGATCTCTGGGTACCTTGTTTCTACATCCTGCAAAACTTTACTAACATAGTAGATAAGCCGTTGGACCCGATCTACTTCCTTTATTAGTACCGAGTTGACCACCTCATCACTCGCGGAGAGGTACATCTTCAAAACATCTGGTCGGGTTAGAACCGGGATGCTGGCTAAGTACCTTTTTAGCTGGTCAAAGGCGAGCTGGCATTCTTCGATCCATTTAAAATCCTTACTTTTCTTAATCGCCTTGAAAAAAGGCAGGTAGCGATCTGCCAATTTGGACATGAAGCGGCTTAGAGCAGCTATACGACCATTTATCTTCTGAACCTCCTTCAATTTACGGGGCGGTCTCATATCCAGGATGGCCTTTATATTTTTGGGGTTGGCTTTGATGCCACATCAATTAACCATGTAAGATAGGAACTTACCCAAGGTGACACCAAAGACACACTTGTTAGGATTTAGTTTCATATTGTACTTACGCAGAATTTCAAAAACACATTGTAAGTAACTTATTAAATAGTTTGAAAACTGGGTCTTAATGACCATATCGTCTACATAACATTCAACTTTATTGCCAATCAACGGCTCAAACAGTCTGTTTACAAGTCTTTGGAAGGTTGCCCCGGCATTTTTTAGCCCAAAGGGCATGACCTTGTAACAGTATAGTCCTAATTCGGTTATGAACGCTGTTTTTTCCTCGTCGATAGGGTCCATCCGGATCTGGTTGTATCCTGAATAAGCATCTAGGAAACTCAACAACTCGTGCCCTGAGGTCACATCCACTAGACAGTTGATCTTAGGGAGTGGGAAACAATCTTTTGAGCAAGCTCGATTCAGGTCGATATAATCGACACACATGCGCCATTTACCGCTGGACTTTTTCACCAAAACTGGGTTGGTCACCCGACTTGGGTAATGGACCTCCCTGATAAAATTGGCTGCAAGGAGTTTCCCAACCTTCTCGTCGATTATCCTCCAGCGCTCCAGGGCGAGGTTGCGTTTCTTCTATTTAACGGGCCTGACAAAAGGATCGGTATTTAACTTGTGAGTTATTATCTTTGCATCTATACCGGACATTTCTGTCGTAGACCATGCAAATATATCCAAATTCTTAATTAAAAAGCTTACCATTTGTGAGGGAAGAGGTTCCTTGACCGATGCACCAATCTAGAGAGTTCTGGCTGGATCTTCTATTGAAACAGGGACGTGGACCATCCCTTCCATTGGTGTAGCCCGCTCCTCGGTGTACCCTGTCGGTCGCTCTACCTCAATGTCACCCGCTAGCTTGGCTTTCCCTTTGAGGGTGGCAACGTAGCATTTGCAGAACTCAAGCTGGTCGCCTCGCACTACCCCTACTCCGAAGTCCGTAGGGAACTTCATAGCCAAGTAGTAGGTGGATACCACTGCGCGAAAAGCGTGGGTGATAGGCCAACCTATTATGGCATTGTACGGGGAGGGATTTGCGACTACCAGGAAAGTGTGCTAGAATCTTGATATACTAGGCCAGGTGCCGACCTCCATAGGTACTGAAATTCGCCCTAGGGGCCTAACTTCTTCTCCGCTGAAGCCTACCAGAGGAATACTTGTCAACTTGAGATCACCTTCCTAGAGCTGGAGCTTGTCGAATGCGTCTTTAAATAGAATGTCCGTTGAACTGCTGGAATCGACTAGGACTGTTATACAGTTTTGTATGCCCTTAGCTTCAATCAGAATGATGTACATTATGAGTTTAATGTAAATGAATAAAAATACATATTTGATTCATGTTCCCTTGGTATGTTTCTGTGTAATACCATTAAACTGGACACTTAATGAGACTCGTGCTAGGTTAGAATGTTCACAGCCAGTGGGTCGGTCTGGGGAGACCTATCATGATAAGGCTGACACTGATGTGCCACCAAGTCGGTTGGGGTGGCCTATCTCAGCTGCAAGGGTGAGACCCTAGGCACATGTAGTGTAGGATCAATTGAACCTTTGAACCGGACCAGATTTCCAATGTTGCCCTGGACCTTGGAGATTAATGGGCAAAACTGGAAAGTTACACCTGACCCCTAGACTCGATTATTATACAGCACTGGGTGTCGGATTGGGCTGTCTTTGATGTACCAATCAGTGAGATCCTTAGCGGGGGTCAAAACCTGGGAATGTTGTGACAGTCTGAGAATTCATCTGAGTGGGTGATCATAGTGATAGGATCAGCCCCTTTGTCGGACAAAGGTAATGATCGGGGATGCACTCTCACTGATGGAAACCAAGATTGCCGGCAACCGATTTCAATCGTTGAGATTTCTTTTTTGCAAGGTAGGTTTTATATGAGATATAAAAGTATATATATTATGGTTTCTAAAATGTTTGCAAATGGTTTTAATTCTCGGGATCCATATAAGCAGAGAGTGCAACACTGTTCCTGAAGGGATGAGAGATCCATCCCATGGACGCCCAAAGATTGCGGAATAAAGGGCGAATTTCAAAAAAAAATTTTTCTCTCCCTTCAACTGGGAATCATATTCCCTATTTAGAAAATCATATTTTCAAGGATCATTCTTGAACCATAAACTGAACCAGATCTGAACCAAAAGGAGTAGGAGAGAATTATACCTGATACGGAGAAGTAGAATCTCCCAACGAAGGTGTTTACGCCCAAAGAAGGATCCAAAAACTACTCCCACTGAAGATGGCGCAGTGCAGCTGGAGCAGAATCAACAGTGTTCTTCTCCAAGAACTCTATCCTTCGCAAGAATCAGCAAGATGGTACGTGAGCACAGTTTCCTTTCAATCCTTTCTCAAAGAACTGATGTCAAGATCCAATCTTGACTTCTCCCACAACTGGAGATCGAACTGGCAAACAGGGCAACAAGAACAGGGAGGCGGCAAGAGAGTATTCGCTGGGAGCAGAATTCTCTCTTCTTGATTTTCAGCACTAGAGAAAACCTGTTATGTATCTTTAAAGGCTGCCACCCCCTTCTTCTTTTATAATCTTAAAGGAATCAGCTCCTAATCAGATTAAGAGTTGCTAATCCAATTCATATTTGCGTTAGAAGTCCCTTTAAGTGATGAGGGATAATCCTTATCTTATCTGGAGATTAGATCAGCCATCTCCTAATCTAATTAGGAGGTTTCCAGATCTAAATCTCATTTAGATCTTGGACTCTCTAAGTGGATAGGGTCTAAGCCCAATCCTATTAGCTGATTCACTTCAGAATTTGCCCCTTTATTAACAAAATAAACAGCCCAGTTCGAAATGGGCTTTAGGCCCATTAAGCTTATGTGCTCATTTAACCTTCTTAACTGCTGCCCAGTTGGGCTTCCTTGTATGGCGCGGGACCCAAGCATTGATCTACACATCAGTCACATGGGTTCGGCCCAGCCTTTGTTACAAGGCGTGGCTGAATACAGTGTTAAAGACAGTGCACCCCCTGAAACCCATCAAATGGGCTCTATGGGCCCAACACTTACCCTAAGAGGTCCCTGGGCCAAGCCACCTTGTAACACCCAGGGACTATGGGCAGATGCAAGATTAGCCCATCAGGTATTATCCTCAATGGTCTTACACTTAACCTCTCAGCCCATAATGATCATACACTGTCCGACAAGAGAGGACTTCTCCCTCGGCTGCAAGGAACAGTGTTGCACTCTCCACTTTTATGGATCCCAGGAATTAAAACATTTTGCAAACATTTTAGAAACCATAATATATATATACTTTTATATCTCATATAAAATATACTTTGCAAAACAAATCTCAATGGTTGAAATCGGCTGCCGGCAGTCTTGGTTTCCATCAGTGAGAGTGCATCCCCGATCATTACCTTCGTCCGACAAAGGGGCTGATCCTTTCACTATGATCACCCACTCAGATGAATTTTCGGATTGTCCCAACATACCTATGTTTTGACCCTTGCTAAGGATCTCACTGATTGGTATATCAAAGACAGCCCAATCCGACACCTAGTGCAGTATCATAATCGAGTCTAGGGGTCGGGTGTAAATTTCCAATTTTGCCCATCAATCTCCAAGGTCCAGGGGAATACTGGAATTCTGGTCCAGTTCATAGATTCAATTAATCCTACACTGTATGTGCCTAGGGTCTCACCCTGGCAGCTGAGACGGGCCACCCCAACCGACTTGGTGGCACCACAGTGTCAGCCTTGTCAGGATAGGTCTCCCAAGACCGACCCACTGGCTGTGAACACTCTAAACAAACACGAGTCTCATTAAGTGTCCAGTTTAAGGGTGTTACACAGAAACATACCAAGGGAACATGAATCAAATATGCATCTTTATTCATTTACAATAAGCTCATAAAGTACATCATTCTGATTGAAGCTAAGGGCATACAAAACTGTCTAACAGTTCCTTGCAGCCGAGGGAGAGGTCCTCTTTTGTCGAGCAGTGTATGATCATTATGGGTTGAGAGGTTGAGTGTAAGACCATTGAGGATAATACCTGATGGGCTAATCTTGCATCTGCCCATAGTCCCTGGGTGTTACAAGGTGGCTTGGCCCAGGGACAACTTAGGGTAAGTGTTGGGCCCATAGAGCCCATTTGATGGGTTTCAGGGGGTGCACTGTCCATAACAGTGTATTCGGCCAAGCCTTGTAACAAAGGCTGGGCCAAACTCATGTGGCTGATGTGTAGATCAATGCTTGAGTCCCATGCCATACAAGGAAGCCCAACTGGGCAGTAAATAGGAAGACTAAGTGAGCACTTAACCTTAATGGGCCTAAAGCCCATTTCGAACTGGGCTATTTAATTAGTTAAATATGGGGTGAATTCTGAGATGGATTAGCAGTTAGGATAGGGTTAAGACCCTATCCACTCAGAGAGTCCAGATCTGAATGTGATTCAGATCTAGAAACCTCCTAATGAGATTAGGAGAAGGTTGGTCTAATCTGATGATAAGATAAGGGTTTATCCTTATCACCTAAAGGGATGTCTGATCCAAATATGATTTGGATAAGCAACTCCTAATTGGATTAGGAGTTGATCCTTTAGAGTTACAAAAGAAGGAAGGGGTGACAACCTTTAGAAGACACATATTCACATCCTCTTTAGTGCTGAAAATCACAAAAGAAAGATTCAAGCAACCTGCAGAATTCTTTCTTGCCGCCTCCTTCTTCTTGCCGCCTACCTTGCCAGTTCGATCTTCTGTTGTGGGAGAAGTCAAGATTTGATCTTGATATCAGTTCTTTGTGAAAGGACTGATAGGAAGTTGTGCTCACGTGCCATCCTACTGTTTCTTGCGAAGGAATAGGTTCTTGGAAAAGAACACTACTGATTCTGCTCCATCCTGCACTACGCCATCTTCAGTGGGAGAAGTCTTTGGATCCTTCCTTGGGTGTCAACACCTCCATTGGGAGATATTGCTTCTCCATATCAAGTATAATTCTCTCCTACTTTTTTTGTTCAGATCTGGTTCAGTTTATGGTCCAAGATTGATCCTTGAAAATATGATTTTCTAATTAGGGAATTTGATTCCCAGTTGAATGGGAGAGAAATTTTTTTTTTGAAATTCGCCCACCTTATTCCGCAAGATTTGGGTGTCCATACGATGGATCTCTCATCCCTTCAAGGACACACTTCACCTCGAAGTCATTGACCCTCATCTTTATAACTAGTGCATCATCATGGTGGTACTAGACCCTGCATGCATCGTCTTCTATGAAGAATATTGGGTCTTCGAGCTTAAGTCGCTTTGGTGGAATCTATTCTTCTTGTTCCAATTCGCGAACCGAGGCCTTCCTTGCTGCTGAGGTGCATCCTGCAACTATGGATCCACCAGTAATCATGTTGATCATTCCGCAGATCGGTCTATCCTCGGGCAACTGCTTTTGCGGCTGCTCATTATGTCAGCTACTGGACTAAAGAGCATTTCTCCTTTGCTCCCCCTGTCGATCTGTCTGGTTCTTATTATCTTTTTGTACAAAATTTTTAAGTATCCGCGACGGATGATTTCTTCTATCTCATCGCAGAGGTTTCTACAATTTTCGGTACTGTGACTGTGGTCTCTATGGAAATGACAGTATACACTTTATTCCTTGTGGCTGGGTCTCCCTTCATCCGAGGTGGCCACTTTACATAAGGGGCATCTTTGATCGTCATGAGGATTTTTCCCCGCTTCGCATTGAGGGGTGTGAAGTTCGTCCTTTCAACCAGGGGAGTTCGGGAACGCTAACCTGTCTTGTTCCCTCCCCTGGTTGGGGACTTGCTTTTTCTCCTTTTACTACCACCATTGATCGAACTGTTGCCTTTCCTTTTTCTTTTCTTCGCCGGGGCTTCAGTCTTTTGATTCATTTCCTCTTTGGTCCCGATGAACTGGTCGGCGAGCTTGAGGAATTCGGTGATGTCTTTAGGTTTGTTTGCCACCACGTGTCACTTGAATTTCCTATGGGTGATACCCTTCTTCGCTGCCGCGAATCTTACAACGGGATCTAAGTCTGGGATTAGCAAACAGGTGTCGTTTAAGCATTTGATGTAGCTTCGAATCGACTCTCTTTCCCTCTGGACTATGTTGAGGAGGCTTTCTTGTGACCTCGGACACTTCTTGCTGGTGATGAAGTGCGAGGTGAACATTTGCACGAACTGCGCCCAACTCTTAATTGTCCCGAGCGCGAGGTTTCTATACCATGTGCGTGCTACCCCTTTGAAGGTCGTAGAGAAGGCAACCCACATGCAAAATTCGTCAGCCCCAGCGAGGTGCATCCGAGACTGGAAAGAGTCTACATGATCATTTGGGTCAAACGACCCGTCATACTTGTCCAGCGGAAGCACTTTGAAGTCCTTCGGCATCGGAGTGGCCAGGAGCTCGGAGGACAAAGGAGATGGCACAGAGAGGAGGGTAGTGGTTTTTGTGACTTCCAAGCTCACCTCCGCCTTGCCTTTAGGCTGCCCAGGTCGGCTAGGTCCCGCAAGCTGGCTTTGAGCTACTGCTCGATGTTCCTTAGAACATCGCCTTCGATGCTTCTTAACTGGCTCCGCATTGGAACTGCTGAATTCCGTGCTGTTAGGCATTGTCTTGGCTTAAAGTGATTCGGAATGCTGATGCTGGCTACTATGGACAGAAGGGCCTCGTCTAGAGTCCGCGGCCAGGACCTCGAACCAGTTCCTTGTAAGCGAACCTTCTAGTTGCAAGGGCCGGGGTGGACTAACTCTGGTGGGCCGAGTATCTCCCAACCTGTTCACTTGCTGCGAGGCGGGAGGAGCAACTTGCATTTTCCCTCCTGCTGTGGGACAAGACCTGGGAAGTCTCTCCCCGGCGAGGAGGATGATTGTTCTGACGGCGAGACTTGTTTTGTGGTGTGATCAGACACTGAGGTGGAGCTGGCTGTTGATCCTGCTGCAGCGGTTGATGAGAGTAGAATTTATCATATTTTTATCCCAAATTATTCTGTCTTTTATACTAAATTAGCATCTAATTGGACTCATATCTCTTGTATTTTGGTCCAGGTTATGAAAGAAGTCATCAAGAGCGAAGAAAGGCAAATCGGATGATTTTTCACAGTTTTGACATCGTTCAGTTATCTGGGCCTAATTCGCGTCTCCAAACTCCGAATGATCTGATTCAAGATCCACTAGAAAGATAAGAGAAAAATCCACAACTTTCATGTTTTGGGATTTCGCAGATTCAGCCTGCATCGAAGTCAAATCCGAGCCCAAAGTCGGGGCAATTTCGTAGAAAGGCCCAATCCGCTGCTGAAGACCAACTCGCAGTAAAGCATGGCCGAAGCCCAATTCGCAGAGGAGTCTATTACGAATCCAAGAACAAGAAACTAAGAAGAATCCTTCTAGATCTAAATTCTTGATGTAATCTTAGAGTGAAAAAGTGATTGAGTTCAAGAGATAAAGAGATAGGATTAGAATTAAGATAGGACTTTCTATTTCTTGTAAAGATCAACTTCAAGAGAAAGTAGGAAACCACCCTCTCCTCTTTAATCTATAAGAAGGAGGGGGCGGACCAGCTTGAGGATCATTTGATCACTGAATCAGTCAATTTCTGATTTGAATCAAGAAGCAAGGAGCAATCAGTCAAGAAGGGTTCAAGAAAGGTTCAAGAATTCAAGAAATTTCAAGAAGAAGGTGGCGGCAAGAAGAGGAGATCTCAGCACCATGGGCGAATTCAAGAGTTCTTTCTTCCCCTTTGTTTGCTTTAATTCTTCCATCATGAACTGATTTGTTTTCTTGCTAGGGCTATGGAAAGCCTAACTATATTAATGAATATATTTTTATCCAAGATTGTGATTTCCATATAGTCTATGAATTATTGTGCTTATTGCAATTAAGAGCTTGGCCACCTCTTAATTGATTTGGGTTATGTGAATGAATTGAGAGAGGAATTCACATAATTGATAGAATAATCCATAGTGTGAATTGAATGGTATATAGAGATATATATACATGATTCATCTGAATTTAATAGTTTTCTTGGACTTAATGCACTTCCATCCTGAGAGCTCTACTCGAGAGATCGAAGGGTTACCTGATGGGCGTAGGTTTAGTATATCTCGAGAGAGAATATTAAATAAATTTGGGAAAATCTCAGCTTATGAGAATGACAATTAGTCTTGGTTAATCGAACCCATCAATATTCATTACATTGGTTAGGTGGATCAAAGGTCCTAGCGATTTCATCATTTGCATATTCGATTAGTGATCACCCTTGTTTTTATTTTCTTTGTTCTAGTTTAATTTTTAGTAGTTCTTGCTCAATCCTAAATTTTGATTGTCCAAATAATTAGGGAAAATTGTGATTTTAATATTATTTTGTTAAATCCCCATGGGAACGATATTTTTTATACTACTTGATAGCTAGTGCACTTGCTAGGGTTATATATTTATAACTATCAGCGGTGGGAACTGCTGCTGGTAGATGTGGTGCAGAACCTGCTGCTGGTAATGTTGAAATTGTTGGACCTATTGCATTTGGGATTGGATATCCTGCACGCAGTGTACCAGGTCATCCAGTTGGCTCTGTCTGAATGCAGGGGGAACCACAGAGGGTTTAGCAATGGTTACGCCCACCACAGGAGGGAGTGGGGCGTTTACTGGAGCTATGACTCAAGGTACGTTCAATGTTGGAACCCCATTTGCAGTGAGAGGCATGGTGAACTGACTGATGCACAGGGCCAGGACCTGAGGCTGCCCCCCGGGGACGTTCATTTCACCGTTCTTCCCAGCATTGCAAGAGGATGCCATGGAATTAGAGCTTGAGGTTTTTGAGTGGAAAAAGGTCTTTTAGTAGCGTTCACACAAACGACGCCAAATGTTGGAGCACAGTCTGGCTGCTCCTAGCTGGAGGTGATTTGGCTTCCAGCAACGACGGGCTTGATGAATCTGCAAGAGATGAACCAGAGGACCCGGGGTAGCTTACCCGGCGAGGTCGCTCCGATGCTTAAGTTAGCACTTGGTTGCGAGCTGAAAATAATCTTATATTGTAAGAGAGCTAGAGAGCAGAGATTACGCCTCTCTCACCCCCAAGGGCTAGAGCCTTTATATTCTGGAGTCCCTGCAAGTTCCGTGGAGTAGTTCCTGGATTATCACTGCAACAGGATCTGTTTCTGTGTTAATTTGGGGATAACGCTACCAACCGGTAAGGCTGACCATTTCCGCCTGAATCGGGGAGTGGGTAGATAATATTAGCCATTACAAGGTATGATCCCGTAAGACGCGGAGTATGGTGACGAGATCCTCGGGCCTGCCATGCAGTGGTCGGTCAGCATTACCTAAGCTCGTGCTCCTTAGATCCGACCTGATATGAGTGCCGAAGTGCCTTGGGACCGAGGTGGTCCTGATGTGACCTTGCACTGAGGTAGACTTGTCCCGTTGTAGACTTGTTCCGATGTGGTCTTGTCTCGAGGTAAACTTGTCCTGAGGTAGACTTGTCCTGAGGTGATCTTGTCCCGAGGTAGACTCGTGCCGAGGTAGACTTGTCCCGAGGTAGACTCATCCCTAGGTAGACTTGTCCCGAGGTGGTCTTGCCCTGAGGTAGACTTGTCCTGAGGTGGTCTTGTCCCGAGATGGTCTAGTTATTTGAGCTCGATCCATTATGGACTTAGCATATCAAGCTGAGCTATTGTCCTATTAGTCAGATCGTGTCCACGTGTCCCCCTATTAGTAGGTCGGGCCAACTCACATTACATATAGAAAACAACACAAAAAGCCCTTGACATGTACTTGTGTACAAAAAATGGTGATTGTTAGACTGCATCTCTTATCCTACTTGCAAGAGTATGATTAAAAAATTTGAATTCCTCTAGTCAACAATGACTAGTCTTTCTGAGCTTTCTTAGTGCACCTGTGCGGTTTGCTCAACATTATTTTTACAAATAAAGTGCACATATTAAAATTACCTTTCTCCTTCTTTCTTCAATAGAGATAATCCAAAAAAATTAACCAGATAAACTAATACCTGAACCATCCAATATACAAATTTTGAAGTGATATAGGGCTGCAAATATATCAGATTGAATCAGATAAACTAATACCCAAATCAGGTATCAAGAAATGGAATTGTAATCAATTATGGGGTTAAGCTCTTGAAAAAATGGCATAAATTTTGAACTCAGATCCAAACACTACAAGAAATCCCTAAAACTGCCGCTAGAGATTTTACCGGTAGTTGGCAAAGTGCCGCTAAAAATGGTGTCCCTATAAGTTATAGCTGCCGATATAAATGCAAAACTGCCGCTAAAAATCGCAACTACCGTTAATACTGATGCAATTGCCGCTAAAACTAATTTAGCTGCCGCTATAAGTTTAGCATACGACTGCCGCTAAAAGTATATATATATATATATATATATTTTCAAACAACCTTTTTTTTCTAACTTTTTTTGAATTACCTGCATGTGTTCTCTACATTCATTTAAACTGAAATAAAATACAAAAAAATAAAAAACACCAATTACAATAAAATTTAAACAACCATTCTCCATTCAAAATGTTTGAATCACAAATACAATTTACTTCATAACATTATTGTACAATTATAGGAAATGGCCCATTGCTTCTGAAAGATTCAAAATCTTTGATCCTCCTGCTAAACTAACCAAAGTTCACTTGTCCATGTCTAAAGCTTGTCCACACTTACAGATCTTTGGTATAGAGCCAGATCCTCTCTGTTGAACTCCCGAAGGCCATGCTCGTTTTTCGTGAAGTGAAGGGGGAAAGTTTGGCGAATACCATTGACCAATTTACCTGTCTTCAAATTCTAAAATTATATGGGACCCATGGTAAGTTTAATTTTCTCGGGTATGGGCTCCCTGGGTAAACGCAAAAAAGGAAAATCTCAAAATTGTCCCCCTCACAACATATAAGGTTGAGAGCGTCTCTTCGACCTTTTTCCCAGAAATCACCTCTCGGCTCTGTGTTTCTCCTCTCACCTCTTGGCTCTGCGTTTCTCCTCTTCCACTCAATCATCTCGCTGCCGTTGGTTCTTAAGTTACTGCTCTGCTTGATCTATTCCACGGCTCCGTCATTGATTCTCCTCCATTGCTGCTGCTTCATCCTCCTCCACTCTGTTGTCAACACCATTGAGCTGCTGCTGCTTCGCTTGTCGTCTCTGCTCACTGTTTTTTTCTCCATTGAAACGATAAGAATCACTGTTCCTCTTCCTGTTGATCAGTTGTTCCAATTTCATCTAACCAGATGTTTTTTCCTCCATTAATTTTTCGGTTTACGATTTAAAATTTCCATCCAGATGTTGTGCAGGCAGAAACTCTGAGAATGAGAATCAATAATCGTAATGTGCCATTCGATGCTATATAAATAGAGTTTTTACCTCGAGATAACTTGGATGCTTTCTCTAACCATAATCGATCAGGAACCAAATAAAGTTCAAAAATACGGACATGACCATTTCTCTGAAAAATTTTGGCCTCTTCATCAGACGATTTAGGATCTACTGACCACAAAATATTGATATTCAGATTTATCTAACCGCACATTGCGAATATCGGTAATCCTTTACATTACTAAGATGTCTAATGTGCAGTTGTGTGAACATAACCAGCAATGTGTTGTAGTCAGTGTTCCGACTTCAAACTACATAATACAGCCTTGTAAACTGTTGTTTAACCTGATTATGTGACCATTCTCAAATAGTGTAATACCTGTTTTTTCAATAAATTTAAGACATTACATCAACTAATTTTTATTTAAACAATGATGTATTCTTATTTCATTGGGGTTGCATGCAACCAATGCTGCAGTAGAATGTGTTAGACAGTTTTGTATGCCCTTAGCTTCAATCAGAATGATGTACATTATGAGTTTAATGTAAATGAATAAATATACATATTTTATTCATGTTCCCTTGGTTTGTTTCTATACAATACCCTTAAACTGGACGCTTAATGAGACTCGTGTTAGTTTAGAATGTTCATAGCCAGTGGGTCGGTCTGGGGAGACCTATCCGGATAAGCCTGACACTGATGTGCCACCAAATCGGTTGGGGTGGCCTGTCTCAGTTTCCAGTGTGAGACTCTAGGCACATGCAGTGTAGGATCAATTGAAACTTTGAATCGGACCAGATTTCCAGTGTTGCCCTGGACCTTGGAGATTAATGGGCAAAACTAAAAACTTACACCCGACCCCTAGACTCGATTATGATACTGCACTAGGTGTCAGATTGGGCTGTCTTTGATGTACCAATCAGTGAGATCCTTAGCGGGGGTCAAAACCTGGGTATGTTGGGACAGTCTGAAAATTCATCTGAGTGGGTGATCATAGTGACAGGATCAGCCCCTTTGTCGGACAAAGGTAATGATCGGGGATGCACTCTCACTGATGGAAACCAAGATTGCCGGCAGCCGATTTCAATCGTTGAGATTTATTTTTTGCATGTTTTATATGAGATATAAAAGTATATATATTATGGTTTCTAAAATGTTTGCAAAATGTTTTAATTCCCGGGATCCATATAAGTAGAGAGTGCAACACTGTTCCTTGAAGCCGAGGGAGAGGTCCTCTCTTGTCGAGCAGTGTATGATCATTATGGGCTGAGAGGTTGAGTGTAAGACCATTGAGGATAATACCTGATGAGCTAATCTTGCATCTGCCCACAGTCCCTAGGTGTTACAAGGTGGCTTGGCCCAGGGACCACTTAGGGTAAGTGTTGGGCCCATAAAGCCCATTTGATGGGTTTCAGGGGGTGCACTATCGATAACAGTGTATTCGGCCACGCCTTGTAACAAAGGCTGGGCCGAACCCATGTGGCTGATGTGTAGATCAATGCTTGGGTCCCACGCCATACAAGGAAGCCCAACTGGGCTACAAATAGGAAGACTAAGTGAGCACTTAACCTTAATGGGCATAAAGCCCATTTCGAACTGGGCTATTTAATTAGTTAAATATGGGGCAAATTCTGAGATGGATTAGCAGATAGGATAGGGTCTTAACCCTATCCACTCAGAGAGTCCAAATCTGAATGTGATTCAGATCTAGAAACCTTCTAATAAGATTAGGAGAAGGCTGGTCTAATCTGGAGATAAGATAAGGGTTTATCCTTATCACCTAAAGGGATGTCTGATCCAAATATGATTTGGATCAGCAACTCCTAATTGGATTAGGAGCTGATCCTTTAGAGTTACAAAAGAAGGAAGGGGCGGCAGCCTTTAGAAGACACATATTCACATCCTCTTTAGTGCTGAAAATCACAAAAGAAAGATTCAAGCAACCTGCATAATTCTTTCTTGCCGCCTCCTTCTTCTTGCCACCTACCTTGCCAGTTCGATCTCCTATTGTGGGAGAAGTCAAGATTTGATCTTGATATCAGTTCTTTGTGAAAGGACTGATAGGAAGCTGTGCTCACGTGCCATCCTACTGTTTCTTGTGAAGGAATAGGTTCTTGGAGAAGAACACTGTTGATTCTACTCCATCCTGCATTGCGCCATCTTCAGTGGGAGCAGTCTTTGAATCCTTCCTTGGGCGTGAACACCTCCATTGGGAGGTATTGCTTCTCCGTATCAGGTATAATTCTCTCCTACTATTTTTGTTCAGATCTAGTTCTGTTTATGGTCCAAAATTGATCTTTGAAAATATGATTTTCTAAATAGGGAATTCGATTCCCAGTTAAAAGGGAGAGAAAATTTATTTGAAATTCGCCCACCTTATTCCGCAAGATTTGGGCATCCATACGATGGATCTCTCATCCCTTCAGAATGTTCACTAGTTTTAAATTCTAAACACTAGAGAATCTGATTTTTTTTGTTTGATCACCGGAGTATGCATATTTTATAAGGTTCCTGGATCCTTCGACTACAAAAAAGTTGTGTGAATATATTCCTTTTTTTTAGATTTTGAAAGAAGGGAAAGTTGGTCAATAAGATTTTAGTTTCCATTGAATTTCTGTTTTTTTTAATGCAATATTTTTATTTTTAATAAATTTCTCTATTTTTTTCCAAGGTTCTATTTTTTGTCTGAAACATATTTTGTGATTTTTTATCAATTCCTTTATTTTCTACAATTTCCGCTATTTTTTTGTCTGAAATATTTTTTTTGGCTCAAACATACATTCTTTTTATTTCATCAATTTCTGTACTCTTTGCAATTTTTGCTATTTCAGGCTGAAATATACATGTATTATTTTTTATTAATTTCTGTATCTTTCTGTAATTGTATACCAGGCTATAATCTTGGAGTGAATGCCGTCTTGTTCCAGTCCTTTTCACATAAATTTTTATTAATGAAAATGCTGCTACTTATAAGGAAAATATAAAAATATCATAAATCTCATCCTAGAAATTCAAAAAGAAAGTCAATGTGTTGATTTTGTTACTGCTAAAAGTTTGAAGAAATTTCTATAGATGAAAACTGGGTGAATTAGAATATTAGTTAGAAATTGTGTATTTTCTCTTGCCTGGAAAGCATCGAGGGATAGGCTTCTTATTTGGAAGAGAAAACAGTAAAAACTCTAAAAGAACCATGATTCATGTTCAGAGAGAATTGAGGGGGAAGCAGAGTTCTATACCACCTATAGTGTAAAGAACGTGTTAGTTGATTAAGTTTGAGACGGTTCTATTTAGACAGGAACCTCAATTTTTTAAATGAGTTGAAGAGAATTTTGGAGTTTGGCTTTTGAAATCTATTATGGGAGATAGGGAGGGATCCAATGGCTTCTTACCAGTTATCCTTTATTTTCCTGGTTGTCTGTATTACTTACAAGTTACAAATTATAACAGGGAGGTCACATTAATAACCCCATTACCCCATACACTACTATCTTATATGATATATGGTTCCAACACCAAACAACAATATTGATTATATGGGTGTTGAGGGGTAAAAAGTATTTCTTTATTTACTTTCTTTGTTTCAAGACTTTTGTTTAAAGGAGTTTGAAAATGTTCTTGACCGTCAAGTCAACAGCCTTGGTCTTACTTCTGAACAAGAAGTAGGGGAAGTAGTCTTTGAAGCTAGGAAGGCAATTGAGGATAACACTGGTCAGGCTCTTGGGGTAAAGGACACTTCAAAACCTTTTGAAGGCATTAAAGAAAGGGATGATTTGGGTTCAGATTGTTTGCTTCTAGAGAAGGAGGTGGAAATTGACAAAACTTACATTGTTCAGAGAAGGGAAGACTTGGGATAGGTGGACCTGATTAAAATCTTGGGGTTACAAACATAACATACAAATTTATGAGGTTCTAGTACCTAGGGAGCCTTTTGAAATGGGATTTGTATGACCCTGTAGGCACTGTTCTCTTCAATGTTGTTGCTAATCAAGTTCCTTTATCTTCTTATGGTGTGATCCTTGCCGAAGTAGCAGAATTGATCATCAAACTTGTCTGCATTTTCAAGTCTTAATTTTATTTAGAGGGTGTTTGCCAATATAGGTGATTTTGTTTTTCAAAAAAAAAAAAAGAATTGTTTGTACTAATGTGATAGTTGTTTTTGTTTTGAAAATAGAATCATACATATTGGTGAACACGCCCTTAGACAATCAAAAGCTTTGCTGTGTCACCAGAACTCTAGATTCTACTCACACTTTTAGCAGAAGTTAGTGTAATCATAGCTTTCATGTACAGAACTTGAAAATGCCTGTTGTTTCAACTGGATTGTCCTGTGTCACCAGAACTCTAATGGTCTGTTGCATAATCCATTTTTTCAGTTCTGCTCAATTTTTTGCTACTTGCACTAGAAGAAGAGACTGGAAGGCCATTCTCAATGGGAAGGGGTTGTTACTCATTATATGAATCCCCTTGGTTTTCAGATTGATCTTTAGGGTTCTCGCCTTATTTTTATTGTTGAAAATATTGCAAGTCAAGCAGAATCATAGCCACTCTTTTAATTATATATGATGACTCATCTGCTCTTTTGTATGTATGTTGAAACAGAAATGACCTTTGGGCACTTGGATGCACCTTGTATCAGGTGCTTTCGGGAATTTCTCCCTTCAAAGATGCAAGTGAATGGCTCATTTTTCAAAGAATCATAGCTAGAGATATCAGATTTCCAGACTACTTTGCTGAAGCTAAAGACCTTATTGATAAGTTATTAGTAAGTTAAAAGCACTTGCAGGTTAGATTTAGTTTAGTTTGAGTTGTTAAGACACACTTTATGTTTGTCCGAAATACTACTTATCTTCTCTATCTTTTGTTCTTTTTGGATCGTAACAACATCATTCATATTGAGCGTTGCTTTGCCCGCCCACTTTCTCTCTCACACACACACGCACATAGCTCTAGATGCCATATTTGTTCAATCTATTGTTTGCAATTTAGACTTAAAGAGTAGTGGCAGAAGTTCCTTTCCATCTTTAGTTTTATTGCAATTCAGACTTGAAGGATGAGCAACATTGCTTGGAATTTTTTTTTTCTTATTTACCAATTAGTGGTGGGCTCTGGTGGGTGTCGAATCCAACAAAGATAAAAGTCTTGCTCGAAATAAATACTTTTGTATATAGCGAGCGATGAGCAAAGTCGTATCCATAGGGATTGGGTTGATTTATTTCTAAGAAAATCAGTAAAACGAAATAGGGGGTTGTTGTAAAGATAAGGAAAATAAAATAAAATAAGGATTAAATCAATAGGAGGCAGCTTCTGGTTGAAGGGATAAGTTCAGCTTTGGTTCTTACAATTGATCATCGATGCAATGATGAATTCATGTGCTTATGAGTAAATTGATTATAGCTATTAACAAGCTCTAATAGCCAATCTCTCCTTGAATTTTCGGCAACCAAAACAAGCTCTTTGATTACCTTTCTTATTGATAGAAAACCTTAAACAAGCTCTTAGGATTAATCTGTCAATAGCATTAAGAGTTAGAGAGAGCCAATTCTGATCGATGAACACGCAAGCTCGGTTCATCTAAATCAGATTATATACTTTCATAACATGAATCGAAAACTTGTCCATAATCGATTTATGTTATTCGCTACAAAGATTAAATCTAACAAACATATACGAATTTGATGATCTAATCGGCAATAGATTATTTCATCGATTGAACAATTGATCCTTTTTGCTCAATCAATAAAAATAATCATCATAGGAAATTACAGAAAATATATAAATACTCAAGAAACAATGAATTGAAATAAAACCAATTAGATCTCACAATTTTTGTAGAACCAAAGCTTCCTTAACCTTCAACCAGAAAATAAAAGCTTAATCGCACTTCATGGAGAGATCGCAGCTTCCAGACAAGAAGTATGTATTTTGCTTCCCAAGGATGACGTCCTAGCTATTTTATCCCTCCTTATATAGCCCTAGAGAGGTTGTTTCCAACATCTCTTAGGAGTTCTTCCTCAAATAGTAGTCTATCCTCATTAAGGGATAATGATCTTCCCCTTATCTATTCTTATCTAATCTATTCTTATCCCTAAATAGGAATAAGAATTCTAATTAAAATGGAACTCTGACTCTTTTCAGAAGTACAGTATAAAATAAACTCTACTAAGTTCTAGTGATTCATGCCTCCAATTTAGCTGAGTTGCTCCAAGTGTGAGATTGATAGAGCGGCCCCATGTCTTGCATGCTCAAGTCCTCTGCTGAAATCGTGCTAATCTCCTTCCAAGGTGATGGAAATCCAATCGATGTGCTTCAAGCTCCTTTCAGCTCCGTTTTCCAATTTTCTAAAATAAAACACAATTAAATCTATCAACTAAGTGCAAAAATAAGAAATAAAAATATAATTAATATGGAAATTATGCACTCTATCAAGCTCATATCCCTTGAGCCTCAATTTAAACCCATCCTTAGTTTTTGTCAGACCCAAGTTTTTACACTAGAGACTCAAAATCTAAGCCCATCTCATGCAAAACTTCTGGTAAATTGGGTTGGGCTCAAGGGGCTGTAAATGTGTTAGGTTCAGATTAGACCTTTGGTACAAAAAAACTTCAAATTAATTTCTTTGGGACAAAAAAAACTTTAATTTACTTCTACCTATATAGAAATTTGTACAATTCAAGAGACATAGGAGTTTTTGCTTTCTTGAACATGCATTTCCATTTTCCTTTTCAATGCAGAGATGCATTTCTACATTAGATTTGTAGATTATCTCCATAATAGATAGATATGCACTAATTCATGTCCTGAATTGTGGGTTATATATCTGCCATTATTTGCAATAATGTCTCTGAGCTTTGAATCACAAAAAGCTGGATAGACCAAGTATGTTTCAAATGCACGCTCACGTGATGTGAGCACTGGACCACAGTCCCACCAACTGCTTCTAACTTTGTTGGAGCTGCATCCCAAGGATCAAACATATACTTAGTGAGTGCCTTTATCCTCTTGTCAAGAAACATAAGGTAAGATTAAGTTGTTAGATAGTGTATGCCCTTAAATCCAATCAGAATGATGTACATTATGACATTTATTGTAAATGAATAAAGTACATATTTGATTCATGTTCTTGTGGTGTGTTTCTGTGTAATACCCTTAAACTGGATACATATAAGACTCAAGTTAGTTTAGAATATTCACAACCGTTGGATAAGTCTAGGGAGATTTATCCTACCAAGGCTGACACTGGAGTATCGCCAAGTTGGTTGGGGTGGCTTGTCTCAGCTACCAGGGTGAGACCCGAGGCACATGCAGTGTATGTTTACTTGAAACCCTAAATCGGACTAGATTTTCAATATTGCCCTGTACCTTGGAGATTGATGGGCAAAACTGAAAAGTTACACCTGACCCCTAGACTCGATTATGATACTGCACTAGGTGTCGGATTGGGCTATCTTTGACATGCCAACCAGTGAGATCCTTAGAGGGGGTCAAAACCTGGGTATGTTGGGACAGTCTGAGAATTCATCTGAATGGGTGATCATAGTGACAAGATCAGCCCCTTTGTCGGACAAAAGTAATAATCAGGGATGCACTCTCTCTGATGGAAACCAAGACTATGGGCTGAGAAGTTAAGTATAAGACCATTGAGGGTAATACCTGATGGGCTAATCTTGCATTTGCCCACAGTCCCTGGGTTTTTATAAGGTGACTTGGCCCAGGGACCACTTATTGTAAGTGTTGGGCCCATTAGGAGCCCATGTGATGGGCTCAGGGGGTACACTGTCCATAACAGTGTATTCGGCCAGGCCTTATAACAGAGTCTGGGCTGAACCCATGTGGCTGATGTGTAGATCAATGTTTGGGTCCCACGCCATACAAAGAAGCCCAACTGGGCAGCAATTTGGAAGCATACTGAGCACATAAGACTTATTGGGCCTAAAGCCCATTTCGAACTGGTTTAGTAAGACTAATTAAATAAGGGCGGATCTAGGATTTGGATTAGCAGATAGGATAGGGAGTTATCCCTATCCACTCAGAGAGTTCATATCCAAATATAGATTTGGATCTGGAAACCTCCTAATGAGATTAGGAGAGAGCTGATCTAATATGCAGATAAGATAAGGGTCTATCTTTATCACTTAAAAAGAGTCCAGATTCAAATAAGGATTTGAATCAGGAAACTCCTAATGGGATTAGGAGTTGATCTCTTTAAGTCTATAAAAGATGGAGGGGGCGAACCATTCAGTTCACTCTAACCCACCCAGGGATATGAGATCTCAGATAACAGAGAGAGAAGACAACTACAGTGTGACTGCGCTGACTTCTCCCTGCGTTCTCCTCCTGTTTTCCGCCAATTGCCAGTTCGATCTCCATTCTTGTAGGAGTGATCAAGAACAATTCTTGATATCAGTCTTTGGAGAAAGGCTGATCTGAAGTCATGCTCACTGCCTCCATCGAATTCTTGCTGAAGGGTTCGGTTCTTGGGAAGAACACTGCTGATTCTACTCCACCCTACACTGTGTCACCTACAGTGAGAGCAGTCTTTGGAGATTTTCTTTGGGCGTGAACACCTCCATTGGGAGATACTATTTCTCTATATCAGGTATATCCCTCTCCTACCTTTGGTTTCAGATCTGGTTCGATTTAAGGTTCAAGATTGATCCTTAAAAATACAGATTTTCTAAAACAGGGAATGCGATTCCTAGATGAGGGGAGAGGAAATTTTTGAAATTTCGCCCAACCTACCTGCAAGGTTCGGCCATCCATATGATGGATCTCTCATCCCTTCATAGGTGTATAAACATATTCTTGTTTATCATACAAAATATAGTATAGATTCAATAAAATGTATATATCTTCTGTTTGCAACTTGATATTGCTGCAAAAATAACTGGAATGCTTTGGGAAATGGATAACTCAGAACTGCTTCTTTTGTTGGAGTCACCTGAATCATTGGCTGACAAGGTAGAAGCAGTGCAATTGCTAAAACTCTCCAAGACCAGAGTTTCTAAATAGGATTCTATTCATCCAAATTATTTATTGACTGAGGTTGCAATCAACTAAATATATCTTATTTGAGGTTGTGCTCCAAGTAGTGCTAGGATCCACCCAATTGTTTTTTATTGGATCATCAATTAATGTCTTGTTTTGTGAAGTGGTTGTTAACTTGTTATTAGTGGTATGATGTTTAACTTGCTATATCAGATGTCTTAATGATGTTTTTGAGTGATTCGCCTTGTAGTGAGATCTGAACAAGTTATTCCATGTTCTTGTTGATCTTTCCTCCACAAGTTATTGAATGAGTTACTGTTTGGATAGGTTATAGTTAAACAAGTTATTGAACTTGTTACTTGGATGGAATATAGTTGAACAGGTTATTCAACCTATTATTTTGGACAGGTTATGTGTTGATGAGACAAAATGTCCAAAAAAACATGGATTTGGGCCAAAGGGTAAAATTGGAAAGAGATGAAAAAATAACAATTTACCTAGGAAAGTGGGTGTTGCAAAAGAACATGGGAAAATAAGGAACTTCATTTACCTGGATAAATCAAACAAAAAAAGAACATTGGCAAATGTATTTCTGAAAAAAGAACATGGCCCAAGTGTTAACCCAAGTCCATTCTCAATATCAAAGATCTTCTATCTAATCAAACTTTCCATTGTGCTCATTTGGGACTTTTCCTGCCATGAAATTACATTCTACCAGACAAGATTATTAAGAGCCTTGAGGGCTTACAGAAACCCTTTCAGGGTCATTGAAAGGCTAATGAATATTAACTTCTTTCACTCATACACCGGCATGTTCATTCATGATTGGTTTCGTAGCTCGTTAAGTTGTTATTTGCAGATCCAGTAAGAGCCAGTACGTTGAACTGTTCTTAGATAAACGAATTTTTTATTATTTTTAATCCTTTTTGGAAGCATTCATCCATGAATGTTAACTTCTTTCTATCATACATTGGTGACCCTTGTTATGCTTCACATGAGAGCGTATCACAGTTGGAAAAGATAGAAAGCAAAACATATTTATGACACTAATTAGATGACCAGGTTCTTCAATTCAGAAGTACATTCATAGAATAAAAGGACCAACACTAAATAAAATTCAGAATTACATAGGGTTTAGTCTCACCGTCTCCTTATTTATGTACAAAATGGTGATATTTAACCTCCGAAACTATTGTTTTCTCACTTTCCATGGCCACTTCCATAGCCGGACCCATGCCCATAACCTTCACCATGCCCAATTCCAGATCCTTCACCATGGCCTTCACCATATCCATAACCACTTCCAGAGCCATGCCCATGTCCAGAACCCTCGCCATAGCCCTCACCATGCCCAGAACCAGATCCAGAACCTTGGCCTTGGCCATGGCCCGAACCTGATCCAGCAACCCAGCAGATGAGCCTGCTTCTGAACCAGCACCTGACCAAGCAGATGACCCAGTTCCAGACCCAGAGCCACAGTCACCACCCCCTAAGCCAATACCTCCAAGATCTTCTATCTGATTAAACTTTCCATTGTCCTCTCTGTTGAACTCCCGAAGGGTTTCTAAGTTCATATGCCATCAGGAAAGCTACATTTTTCAAAACTTTGACTTCACTAAGAGCAATGATAGCCATGAGGGAGGGCTTACAGATTCCTTCATCACCAAGCACATGAAATGTACCGTACATGATACAACTTGCAAGGAAAGCTGTTCTCATGTAGGTGATAGCCTTGTGGGCTAGCATTAAGCAATTGCAAATATTGAAGAAACAACAATTTTTTTTCCTTTGGTATATTTAAATGAAATTGAAGTTTGTGCTATAGTCAAACCCTGGCCAACCTAGTTGACATAATGGAATTATCAGCCAACTTGTATTTTTGTCCTTTTTTTCTCAAATACAAATACGTAGGGTGAAAAACCTTGTATTTTGTATTATTTTATATATATCTGTACTGTACATATTTGTATTTGTACCCTTTCCAAACTAAGCCTTAGGAAATATCAATAATGCTGGAAAAGTATGATACTAGAAAAGCTTTAACAAATCAGAACCCCCACATGAATATCAGCTGATTGGTTACCACTTTTGATTGGTTATAAATTTTTTAAGATATCAAGCCTTTCCAACATAGTCAGACTTTTTTTGTTGTTGTTGTTGGGGGGGGGGGGGGGGGGGGTTTGTAAAAGACCATGGGTTCAGGTGCCCCCCACCCCCACCCCACAACAAAAAGAAAGGGTTCAAATTAGACTTGCCACTTCATGCTAAAAATGCCAAATAGCTGGATCTAGTATTAGGTAATGGATTGGGGTTTCAACAAATTCAAGATTCTTACTTTAGGTCTCCACTTATCATCTAGAAGAATGTTGGTTGATTTGATATCTCGATGCAATATCGTTGGAGCAGCAGCTTCATGCAGATACTCCAAGCCCCTTGCAGCCCCAAGAGCAATATTAACAGAGTTCCCCAGTTCATGGGTTCTTTCCCCGGAGCCCCGCATAATTAATTAATTACATGTGTTTAAAAGGAACTGCATCTACAAGGCAAAAGAGCAAACCACATAATTAATTAATTACATGTGTTTAAAACAAACGAGTATCTTTCAACAATATAGGCAATATCTAACAAAAAGACGCGTGAAAACCAACAACTATATATGGAGGCAGTTCTACTAGAATGCAAATGCATTTTCCTTACCATTAGTTACTTTGCCAAAGAGAAAATAAAAACTTATAATGCTTAATAGTCATGATCAAAGATCATGTATTTGTCATTTTTTCTTGATATTGTTTGTGTCAACCTGCATAGCAAACACATGAAATTAGCTTCTCAATACATGTGCGCTTGAATGAATCAAAATTAATAAAGATAGTAACATCTATGAAACCAATGTACAATTTACCTTTCATGGATGTCAGAAAATACAATACAAACAACCTTTGCCTCCATCCCCACCCCAAACAAAAACGCTAAAGAAGAAGAAAACAAAACAATGATCAATGGTGCAGTGGTACCAGCATGGACCCCTGCACCAATGCTTGGATACCAACAGTAACTTTGGGCAGATGGCAGACCTTGATGTTCCTGTCAAACCATAATATGTTCTCGTGAAAATCTAAGGCTTCTCCACTATTATTTCATGAGGCACACTACCTACTTACATTTCCTCCATATAATATGTTCCCGTGCCAATCTAAGGCTTCTCGAATTGGATTACCAGAGGTGACGAATATATATGTGGACAAGAGAAGACTATTATTTCATGAATGCACACTACCTACATACATTTCCTCCATTCTTAAAAGGTATTCCAAGAATAATTATATCAGCATAGCTTGATTTAGTAGTAGAAGAATCCCATTCTTCACCCAAAGAAAAAGATTCCCATTTCAGAAGTTAATAACAGAGAAAATCTTATCAGAGTTTACAGAACTCCAAACCATGGATCCAAAATTTATCTTTTTCATGACTTTATTTTCAACAAAAATGGATTCCCAGTAGTCTTTTCAGAAGAAGCCAACCCCTTTCTGAAGCTCCTTGATGCATCATATATGGTGTTCTTCATATTAAGGAAAGCTCTCCAGAAGGTAACTCCACAAGGCTGGTAATTACCAATGGAGGCTCTCAGTCCAAAATAGCAGCTACTAATAAAGGATCTTTAGCAGCTGCCAATGAGAGATCTCCTCCAGTTACCAATGAAGGCTCTCACACAGATTTGGCAACCACTAAATTAATAGCAGCTGCTAATAAATGATCTTTAGCAGCTGCCAATGAGAGATCTCCTTCAGTTACCAATAAAGGCTCTCACACAGATCTGGCAACCACTAAATTAGAAAGAAGAATTAAATAGCAAGAATTTATTAGAAATCTTTGTACATAGGCAACTGCCTATTCTATTCTTAGTTTCTCTATTTATTCTTTGATCTTTGTGTATATATACTATACCCATCTCAGCCTGGTTGACAGGTCAAGCAATACAACAATTCTTTTATTTTCTCTCTTCTACAATTTTATCTTGGTATCAGAGCCTATGGCATCTCACCGTGCTGATTCATTTGAAGCTATGAGCTCCAAGTCTTCCGGTCTTCAGAACATGACTACTACAGTAGCCATGAATTCCATTCCCAACATTTCATCGTATCTCACCATTAAACTGAATGGAGAAAATTTTCTTCTATGGAGGGCTCAACTTCTACCAGTTCTCAGGGCCTACAAACTGATGGGCTTGATTGATGGCTCGGCCAAGGCACCACCAGAGGAAATTCCAGATCCCAATGATAGTAGTAAGAAAATTCTTAACCCAAACTATTCTTCATGGGTACAGTTGGACCAACTTGTTTTAAGTTGGCTTGTTGCATCTCTAACAGAGGGCGTATTATCCCAAGTTGTTGGACTGTCTATTGTAGCCGAAGTTTGGAGTGCCCTAGAAAGATCGTGCTCTTCTCACTCACGATCTAGGGTGCTACAACTAAGGCGACAGCTACAAAATCTTAAGAAAGCCAATCTATCCATAAGTGAATATGTTTAGAAAGCAAAAACTATTGCAGACAATCTGTCTGCTATTTCTGAACTGATAACTAAGGAAAACCTTGTTCTTTACGTCCTATATGGACTAAGAAGCGAATATGAATCTCTCATCACTGCTATTACAAATAGAATTGATGCTGCTCAGTTAGGCATCAATGATGTTCTTGGTCCACTACTTAGCCATGAATCTTGGCTTGTTCAGCACAATGTTTCCAGTGAAGCTCCCAATGCCAACATAGCTACAAATAATAATAATAATAATGGAAAGAATAGCAATAATAATTCTCAATTTCAGAACAGCAAAGGGAACTGATGAAAGATGGTTTGACCCGACCTATGAAACGGCAACATGTGGACGCTGACTCAGCGTAAGCGACAGCTCAGCATTGTGGTCCGGTACGGCTAAGTGATAGGCCCATAAAGCAGCTCGCTACATGGTAGCGGGGTAAAGGAGGGGCTCGCCACAATGCGAGCTCCGAGTTCCCCGAGCTACCTCAAGGGATATTCCGAGGCAAACTTTAACTTGCAATCTAAGAAAGCCAGCTCGGGCGAGCTGGCTTTCAAGGCAAATCATCCGAGGACCAATTCTACTAAGGGTATTTCTGAAGTATTCGAAGCTCGTTGCAAAGTAGCTCGCGAATGGGCCGCACGAGCATTCCTCAGGAAGCTTCTATTTAATAAGCCGTACCTGTCAGACTGGGCCACGTCCCTAACTGACGGCGCAGTCCCTGTCCTTTCGACAGTCTGCGCCCACGTCTCTCAGTAGGCGGAGGTGTGCCTGTCACTTTGGGGACGTGTGACTCGCCTGAGTAAGGAGTACGTCCCAACGGTCACCTGCGCAGCCCTGGCAGGTAACGGGTGTGGCAGGGACCTAGTGGCGGTTATGCCCGATCTCGCAAGAGCGCTCCTATAAAAGCCCTCAGGGCAGAGGAGAAACTTCCTCTTGAGACCTCTAACCTCTCGAATATAGTGATAAAGCGCGACCTCCACTCTTAGCTTTCGTCTCTCTCTTTACTCCCCATACACAGTACTAACTTAAGCATCGGAGTATTCCCACCGGGCAAATCCCCGGGAATCCTTCCTTTCATCTTCTCAGGTGCCGCTCGTTGCCAACAAGGAGCCAGCCAGCCGCCAGCTAGGAGTGTCCGGATCGCACCACATCAAGAACTATGGCTACGACAGAGGCAGGGGGCGTGGCAATTAGTCTGGGCGAGGACAAGGTCAAGGTAGAGGTAATACAATTATCTACCAGGTATGTAACAAACCTGGCCTCGGTGCACTCAAGTGCTACAAACGGTACAACCTCTCGTACCAAGGAGAAAAAAACCACACTTCTCTAGATCCTACGGTTGTGTTTCATAGTGGTATGTCTTCCAACAATGGCTCAACAACTAATTTCAATCCTGCTTGGTACCCTGATAGCGGAGCAACTCATCACATGACTCTAGATGTTGATAACTTACAGAACAAGTCTAAATTTTTTGGTATGAACCAAGTGAAAGTTGGTAATGGTGAAGGTTTGACAATTAAGAGTATTGGTTCTTCTTCATTAAATTATGATCTTTATCAGTTTAATTTGAAAAATATTTATCATGTTCCTGCCCTAATGAAGAATTTGATCTTTGTTAGCAAATTTACAAGAAATAACAATTTAGTATTTAAATTTCACTCGGATTTCTTTTTATTGAAGGATCATATGGGGAGATTTTTACTTAGAGGACCCAGTAGAGATGGACTCTATCAGTTCTCGGGAGCCATTGATGACAGAGAAAAATCAGCTGAAGCACTTGTTGGAGAAAGAGCCTCTTTCCAGGATTGGCATCATCGCTTAGGACATGCATCATTGAAAACAATTAAATTAGTTATTTCTAAATTTGGTTTTCCTTATTCAGGACATGTAGATTATCAATTTGTTTGTGAGGCTTGCCAATTAAGCAAAACACATCGTTTAAATTTGCCAATTTCTTCTAGTAATGTCTCTCAGCCTCTAGAGTTAATTTATTCAGATGTGTGGGGACCTGCCCCAGTTTTGTCTACAAAAGGCTATAAATATTATGTTTTGTTTATGGATGCATATTCAAAGTTTTCTTGGATTTATCCACTTGAAAGCAAATCAAATGTGTTTGATGCTTTTTTAAATTAAGAAACATACTGCAAATTTATCTTCCACTAAAATTAAGACATTTCAAAGTAATTTGGGAGGAGAGTTTCAAAAATTATCCCCCTTCTTGGATAGTAAAGGAATTTCACACAGCGTAAGTCGTTCTCATACTCATGAACAAAACGAAAATGCTGAAAGAAAACACCGGCATATTATTAAGTCCACTCTCTCTACTGGCGTCCTCTCTCCCCAAATCCTTCTAGGTCGAAGCAGCAGAAACTGCAATATTTCTCATTAATCGGTTGCCTACTCCAACACTTGGTAATCTCTCTCCTTATGAAAAGTTGTTTGGTCAAAAACCTGATTATTATATATTACGGAGTTTTGTTTTGTCTACCATCCTTTCATTTGGCCATATTGTTAGACAGTGTATGCCCTTAGCTCCAATCAGAATGATGTACATTATGACATTTAATGTAAATGAATAAAGTACATATTTGATTCATGCTATTATGGTGTGTTTTTGTGTAATACCCTTAAACTGAACACATGAGACTCGTGTTAGTTTAGAATCTTCATATCCATTGGATAGATCTGGGGAGATTTATCCTGGCAAAGTTGACACTGATGTGCCGCCAAGTTGGTTGGGGTGGCCTGTCTCAACTGCTAGGGTGAGACCTGAGGTACATGCAGTGTGGGTTTTCTTGAAACCCTGAACCGGACCAGAATTCCAATATTGCCCTGGACCTTGGAGATAGATGGGCAAAACTGGAATGTTACACCTGACCCCTAGACTCGATTATGATACTACACTAGGTGTTGGATTGGGCTGTCTTTGATATGCCAATCAGTGAGATCCTTAGAGGGGGTCAAAACCTGGGTATGTTGGGACAGTCCGAGAATTCATCTGAGTGGGTGATCATAGTAACAGGATCAGCCCCTTTGTCGGACAAAGTGAATGATCGGGGATGCACTCTCTGATGGAAACCTAAACTGCCGGTAGTTGATTTCAACCGTTGAAATTTGTTTTGCAAAATATATTTATATATATATATATATATATATATATATATATATATATATATATATATATATATATATATATACGGACAAAGTGAATGATCGGGGATGCACTCTCTGATGGAAACCTAAACTGCCGGTAGTTGATTTCAACCGTTGAAATTTGTTTTGCAAAATATATTTATATATATATATATATATATATATATATATATATATATATATATATATATATATATATATATATATATATATATATATATATATATATATATATATATATATATATATATATTTAAGGTTTCAAAATGTTTGCAAAAGGTTTTAATTCCTGGGATCCATGTGAGTAGAGAGTGCAGCACTATACCTTACAGCCGAGGGAGAGGTCCTCTCTTGTCGGGCAGTGTTTGATCATTATGGGCTGAGAGGTTAAGTGTAAGACCATTGAGGGTAATACCTGATGAGCTAATCTTGCATCTGCCCACAGTCCTTGGGTTTTTATAAGGTGGCTTGACCCAAGGTCCATTTAGTGTAAATGTTGGGCCCATTAAGAGCCCATGGTGATGGACTCAAGGGTTCACTGTTTCCTATAGTGAATTCGGCCAAGCCTTGTAACAGAGGCTGGGCTAAACCCATGTGATTGATGTGTAGTTCAATGTTTGGGTCCCACGCCATACAAGGATAACCAACTGGGCAGCAAATTGAAGGGCTAGTGAGCAGATAGACTTAATGGGTCTAAAGCCCAATTCGAACTGGCTTAATGAGATTAATTAAAAGATGGCGATTCTGGGATTTAGATCAATAGATAGGATAAGGGATTATCCCTATCCACTCAAAGAGTCTAGATCCAAATAAAGATTTGGATCAGGAAACTCCTAATTAGATTAGGAAGGCTGATCTTTATCTGCAGATAATATAAGGGATTATCCTTATCTCTTAAAGAGAGTCCAGATCCAAATAAAAGATTTGGATTAGGAAACTCCTAGTGGGATTAGGAGAACCTCTCTTTAAGGCTATAAATAGAAGAGTAGGGCGAACCTCCAGATCATCTAACAGACTGTTGAATACCAGAGAGAGACAACACAGTTTGATTGCACTGTCTTCTTCTCTCCTGCTCTTGCTGCCCATACCAGTTCAATCTCCAACTGTGGGAGCGATCAAGAAAGGTTCTTGATATTACCTTTTGGTAGAAAAAGAAATCCGAAATCGTGCTCACTAGCCCTCCATCACATTCTTGCTGAAGAATTCGGTTCTTGCTGAAGAACCGTCCTGTTGATTCTGCTTCATCTTGCACCGTGTCATCTTCTGTGGAAGCAGTCTTTGGATTTTTCCTTGGGCATGAGCACCTTCATTGGAGATTATTACTTCGTATCAGGTATATCCCTCCACTCCCTTTTGGTTTCAGATCTGGCCTGGTTTGGTTTCAAGATTGATCATTGAAAATGCAGTTTTCTAAAATAGGGAATGTAATTCCCACATGGGAGAGAGAAATTTTTGAAATTTCGCCCAACCTTCCTGTAGGGTTCGGCCATCCATATGATGGATCTCTCATCCCTTCACATATAACAGCACAAGATGGACTATAAATCTATTAGATGCATTTTTGTTGGACATAGTTACTCTCATAAAGGGTACAAGACCTATAATCCAGTTACTTCACAAGAAATTATTGCAAGACATGTGGTTTTTTATGAGAAACAATTTTCATGACTCGCTTAAGAGAAATTTTTCTGAACCTCTGAATTTGGCACCAGTCACCCTGCTACCTGTTCCTTCAGTCACTGATGCGCAGGAGAATGATATCACCTCTCATGACCTTCCGTCTCTTGAAAAAGGTATAACTACAAGTTCATCTTCCACTAATACTAATGAGTCTTTGTCTCATGATGATAATCAAATAGCTTAGCCACGACAGAGAACGCGGTTAATTCAAGATATTCTTAACACCACACCTATTGTCCTTTCTCTGGCTATACGAACTCATTCTATGACTACCCATTCCATGAGTTCCCACCATGCGCAGACTGTCACAAGGTATCCCTTACCTGAAGGGCTACTTAGATGGTAGTCCGAATGATGCAAAACCAAATTCCTACTCTCAGGCATCCAAGTTTGCACACTGGCACACTGGCACACTGCTATGGCATCTGAATTTCATGCTCTCATACAAAATGGTACGTGGCAGCTTGTTCCTTATGGCTCTTCCATGAATGTTGTTGGCTCTAAGTGGGTGTACAAAATTAAGAGAAAACCTGATGGTTCTGTGGAACGATACAATGCCAGACTAGTAGCTCAGGGGTTTCTCTCAAGTTCCTGGTGTCAACTCCACTGATACTTTCAGCCCTGTTGTTAAACCAACCACTATCCGTACAGTTTTATCTTTGTCCACCTCACAAGGGTGGGACATTAAGCAACTAGATGTTCACAATGCCTTCTTGAATGGATTTATTCAAGAAAATATTTATATGAAACAGCCCCGGGGTTTTGAGGATCAGACATTCCAAATTATGTACGCAAGCTTAAAAAGGCTCTCTATGGTCTTCGTCAAGCCCCTCAGGCTTGGTTCTCTCGACTCAATAGCAGACTTCATGATCTTGGCTTCAGAAGCTCTCAATGTGATCCCTTTCTCTTCATCTACACCAAAAATAATATTTCTCTATATGTTTTGGTTTATATTGATGATATTATTGTTACTGGTTCTTCTGCTGCTCATGTTTCTCAACTCATTTTGGATTTGTCTCGAAGTTTCTCTCTTAAGGATCTCGGATCTCTACACTATTTTCTTAGAGTAGAAGCTCATCGTGACAAGATTGGACTGCTTCTTTCTCAAAGGCGTTACATTTTGGACCTCCTATAGAAAACTAATTTGGCAGGCTTTAAACCCTTGACCACGCCTATGGCACCCACATCTAGATTGTCTAAATTTTAGGGAGACCCACTCCCTGATCCTACTTAGTATCGCAGCATTGTCGGGGCCTTACAGTATGTTACACTTACACGTCCAGATGTGGGATTTGCAGTGAACGAAGCCTGTCAATTCCTTCAGAACCCGACCAATGATCATTGGATGGCAATTAAACGCATTCTACGTTATCTCAAAGGCACAATTGAGCATGGACTATTTTTTGCATCTAATTCTCCTAGTTATTTAGTTGCTTTTTCGGATGCTGATTGGGCCAATTGCCCTGATGACCACCAGTCTACCGGTGGTCCGACGGTTATGGTATTTTTCTTGGATTTCATTTAGTCTACTGGAGTGCAAAGAAACAGCCCACCATTGCCCGTTCTAGCACTGAAGCCGAATTTCGCAAATTAGCTAACTCCGCAACAAAATTACTGTGGCTTCAATCTCTACTACGGGACTTGGGTGTTCGTTAGTCTGTTCCGCCTATTCTTTAGTGTGATAATATTGGTGCCACGTACCTAGTAGCGCATCCAGTGTTTCACACTCGTACCAAGCACAACGAAGTGGATTTTCATTTTTTGCGTGATCATATTCTTTGTAAAAATCTGGATGTTCGATATATCTTTACTGATGATTAGCTAGCCAAATCTTTACCAAACCTCATGCTCCAGTTTGGCTTGATTTTCTCTGGTCCAAGTTTCACATGCTTCCCGCCTCGTTTCGCTTGAGGGGGCGTATTAAGGAAAGCTCTCCAGAAGGTAAACAAGACTGGCAGTCACCAATGGAGGTTCCCAATCCAAAATAGCAACTGCTAATAAAGGATCTTTAGCAACTGCCAATGAGAGATCTCCTCCAGTTACCAATGAAGGCTCTCACATAGATTTGGCTGTTAGACAGTTTTGTATGCCCTTAGCTTCAATCAGAATGATGTACTTTATGAGTTTATTGTAAATGAATAAAGGTGCATATTTGATTCATGTTCCCTTGGTATGTTTCTGTGTAATACCCTTAAAATGGACACTTAATGAGACTCGTGTTAGTTTAGAATGTTCACAGCCAGTGGGTCGGTCTGGGGAGACCTATCCTGACAAGGCTGACACTGTGGTGCCACCAAGTCGGATGGGGTGGCCTGTCTCAGCTGCCAGGGTGAGACCCTAGGCACATACAGTGTAGGATTAATTGAATCTTTGAACTGGACCAAATTTCCAGTATTGCCCTGGACCTTAGAGATTGATGGGCAAAACTAGAAAGTTACACCCGACCCCTAGACTCGATTATGATACTACACTAGGTGTCAGATTGGGCTATCTTTGATGTACCAATCAGTGAGATCCTTAGCGGGGGTCAAAACCTGGGTATGTTGGGACAGTCCGAGAATTCATCTGAGTGGGTGATCATAGTGACAGGATCAGCCCTTTTGTCGGACAAAGGTAATGATCGGGGATGCACTCTCATTGATGGAAACCAAGACTGCCATCAGCCGATTTCAACCGTTGAGATTTGTTTTGCAAAATATATTTTATATAAGATATAAAAGTATATATATTATGGTTTCTAAAATGTTTGCAATAAAGTTTTAATTCCCAGGATCCATATGAGTGGAGAGTGCAACACTGTTCCTTGCAGTCGAGGGAGAGGTCCTCTCTTGTCGGGCAGTGTATGACCATTATGGGCTGAGAGGTTAAGTGTAAGACCATTGAGGATAATACCTGATGGGCTAATCTTGCATCTACCCACAGTCCCTGGTGTTACAAGGTGACTTGGCCCAGGGACCTCTTAGGGTAAGTGTTGGGCCCATAGAGCCCATTTGATGGGTTTCAAGGGGTGCACTGTCTTTAACAGTGTATTCGGCCAGGCCCTGTAAAAAAGGCTGGGCCGAACCCATGTGGCTGATGTGTAGATCAATGCTTGGGTCCCACGCCATACAAAGAAGCCCAACTGGGCAGCAATTAAGAGGGTTAAGTGAGCACATAAGCTTAATGGGCATAAAGCCCATTTCGAACTGGGCTGTTTATTTAGTTAATAAAGGGGCGAATTCTGAAATGGATCAGCTAATAGGATTGGGCTTAGACCCTATCCACTTAGAGAGTCCAAGATCTGAATAAGATTTAGATCTGGAAACCTCCTAATTAGATTAGGAGATGACTGATCTGATCTCCAAATAAGATAACGATTATCCCTTATCACTTAAAGGGACTTCTAACCCAAATGTGATTTGGATTAGCAACTCCTAATCTGATTAGGAGCTGATCCCTTTAAGATTATAAAAGAAGAAGGGGGCGGCAGCCTTTAGAGACAGATTATCAGGTTTTCTTTAGTGCTGAAAAGAAGAGAGAATTTTGCTCCCTGCAAATACTCTCTTGCCGCCTCCCTGTTCTTGCTGCCCTGTTTGCCAGTTCGATCTCCAACTGTGGGAGAAGTCAAGATTGGATCTTGACATCAGTTCTTTGAGAAAGGATTGAAAGGAAGCTGTGCTCACGTACCATCTTGCTGATTCTTGCGAATGACAGAGTTCTTGGAGAAGAACACTGCTGATTCTGCTCCACCTGCACTGCGCCATCTTCAGTGGGAGCAGTCTTTGGATCCTTCCTTGGGCGTGAACACCTTCGTTGGGAGATTCTACTTCTCCGTATCAGGTATAATTTTCTCCTACTCCTTTTTTCAGATCTGGTTCAGTTTAAGGTTCAAGAATGATCCTTGAAAATATGATTTTTCTAAATAGGGAATATGAATCCCAGTTGAAGGGAGAGAAAAATTTTTGAAATTCGCCCCTTATTCCGCAATCTTTGGGCGTCCATGGGATGGATCTCTCATCCCTTCAGTAGTATCAGAGCCATGGTTCAAATCTTGAACCATCTTGTTTCAAATCTGAACCTGCGCAAATGGGCAGAAGGTGTACTACCCGATTTGCGCAGATATGGGTTTTGGGAAATTTGTTCCCAAAATTAATGGGCGAATAATCTGAAATTAATTTTATATAAATCTGATTATTATTTAGAATTGTTCTTTATGATTTTCTTGATTTATGGGCTGTTCGTACAAGAGGAGATCGAAATCTTGGTTTGCGCAGGGAACCTGCAAGATTTGCAGTTTCTTGATTTATTTATTACATTTGGTCTGTAAATAATTTTTTTTTCTAAACTCAATGTATAGGTATTCGATCTGATGTAATTATTAATAGAAATAGGATTTCTATTTATTTTAATTTTGGATCGAAGATGGCGGCGCAGAAAGAGAGATTTCGCAGAGAAGAAGATTTCGTTGATGGGAGAATCGCTATCTGCGATTTGCAGTTTGTGAAACTGCATTCTGTGATCTAACCTCTGTTTTGCAGGATGGATTGTGCGAACAGCCCTGTTTGACTGATTCTTGATTTTCTTTTATCAGTAATTAATTTCAGATTATTTTCTTGAATTAAAGATTTAATTAAAGATCAAACCCTAGACCCATTCGAACTAAGATTGGTTCAAACTGTTTGGACCGAATCTAGGGTTTAAATCAAGGCTGAAAGTCAGCCCTAATTTTCCCACTAATGGGCCTAAGGATTGATATTTAATTAAATGGTTAATTCGGCCCAACCTGTAAAGGCCCAGTTTTAAATAGTTAAAACTGCCAAAAACCCACTTAACACATAAAACTATATGGGTTGAACCGTTCGGCTCATATACCTGAATAATATTAATGGTTAATATTATGGATTTAAAATGGGCTGCAAATGGGCTTTACAGATAATTAATTGATTGGATCAATTTATCCCTACATAAGATGTGTGGATGTGTGATGTGCTACGTACATGGGCCATAAGTGCTTGGCCCATGCTCAATTGATAGTGGCTCTTGCGCACACCATGGCTGAATGCACATCATTGCCATGGTGTCCCTTTTGGTCATTGGATGACCTCCCTCAGTGGTGAGCCCCACACCTCATCATGAGGTCTCGTGCGGAACCCTAGCCGGTTTAGGCCCACCAAAATCTGGCTTTATGAAAGTCAGTGGGAGCCACTTTGGTTTGACCTAAAATAAGAACTAGGGCGTAATTATCTGTTCCCTCCAGCTAATATGAGTGTATGTGATAGGGAGATTCATATGATGAACTCTCTAAAGGCCATCCATCATTAGCACGAAGATGGGTCCTTCAGTAATGAGGAAACGGACCAGAAAATGGGCTTATCCATTTGCTGTTGGGCTTGTCTAAGTGTTTCATAAGATGATAGGGGCGTCATAGACCGATGTGGGAGGGGCTTCACCAGAAAATGGGAACTCTCTCACGGTACCTTGGCGTTCACGAATATGATGGGTAAGCACTCACTGGACAGAAAGGTTTACCTGAAAACGGCTCTGAACCTTGTCTGATAGAGGCCAAAGGGAAAACTCATATGATGAGTGGATATGATCCTTCACAGAAAGGTGGTGGGGTTATGCAGCCGAAACAGTTGGCCTCATGCACCTTATGTGATTTCCCACATTTCCAGAGACAACCCATAGTCTCCGTCACTGAGAAAGGAGGGAAATCTCAGAGATGAGTAAATGGAAATGGATCGTAGATTAAAATCCATATCTATGAGATGAACATGAATCAAATTAGGTTGTGGTCTGATGTTTGCTCTTTTATCAGAAAATGGCAAACGGATCATTTGCAAAGCTACTTGATGACAACAAGTTGAAAGGCCCAAACTATGCTGACTGGTACAGGAACCTTATGTTGGTCTTAACCTCTGAGAAATTGGACAAAGTAGCCAAGAATCCTACCCCGGATCGTCCGGGAGATAGGGTTTCTGAGGCCTGAAGGAGAGAATACCAAGAATGGTAGGAGAAAAACTCCCTTGCCCGCTGCTATATCATTGCTTCCTTAGACAATCCGATTCAGAGGCAGTTCGATCAGATCAAACTTGCTAAGGACGTATTGGACAGTCTTAGGACAATGTACGAAGAGCAGAATCGTTCTACTCGGCAGAAGGTCTTGAAACAGTTCATGACCGCGCAAATGACCAAGGGCCAACAAGTTCACGACCATTGTCTCCGGATGATGGGCTATATCAACGAACTAGAGGCTCTTGGATCCGGGCTGGATCTGGTAACTCAAATTGATGCTATTCTCAACTCTCTGCCTCCATCCTTTAATCCATTCATCATGAACAAGCTGAACGTCAGCTTGTAGAAACTCAACAATATGTTGCAGAGGGCCGAAGAATTGATTAGAAAGGATGAGCCCATTGCCATGCTTGTTGAAACTGGCAAATCGGGCAAGAAAATGAAGGCAAAGAGAAAGCCCCAGAAAAAAGCTACCAAACCCAAGAAACAGAGAAAGGGCAATGCATCAGATGCCTGTCATTTTTGCAAAAGACCGGCCACAGGAAAAGGAATTGTCCTGCCTACCTGGAATCCAAGAAAGGTAACTTCGAAACTTGTGTTATAGAAACCAATTTGTTGGTCGCTTCTGCGTCCTGGTATATTGACTCCGGGGCTTCAACTCATGCGTGTAACTCACTGCAGGGGTTCAAGGTAAGCAGAAGGCTGAGTGAAGGAGAAGTAACACTCTACTTGGGGACTACTGCAACTGTTGCAGCCGCGGCCATAGGAACCGTGGAATTATGTTTTAGAGAAGAAATAATTGTACTGAAAGATTGTCTTTATGTACAAAATTTAAGAAGAATTTTGATTTCTGTCTCAAAACTGTGTGCAGATGGTTATTCTGTCTTCTTTAGTAATACGATTACTATTAAAAGAAATAACAGATTCATCGCATACGGGGAACTGGAGAACAGTCTCTATGTTCTACATCCTCCTCTAGAAACTAACATAACCGAAACTACGTCAGCTGAAATCCCCAAAAAGAGAGCCCGTGATACAGTTAATCCCACATGTATGTGGCATTACCGACTTGGCCACATCGGTGTTGACCGAATCATAAGGTTGGTAAAGGATGGTCCTTTGGATTTTCTAACTGTAGAAAATCTTCCCACCTGTGAGCCTTGCCTACAAGGCAAAATGACGAAATGGCCATTTAACGGTAAGCCTGAAAGATGTACAGGCACACTTGACCTAATACATACTGATGTATGTGGTCCCCTGAGTGTTACGACACGAAATCAACACGTGTATTTCATCACCTTCACAGATGATTTTTCACGATATGGTAACGTGTACCTAATGAGACACAAGTCTGAATCCTTTGAAAAGTTCAAAGAGTTTAGACAAGAGGTCGAGAAACAGTTAAGGAGAGAAATTAAAGCCCTTCGATCAGATCGAGGTGGCGAGTATCTCTCTGACGAATTCAGGGACTACTTAAGGCAAAATGGGATAGTATCACAATTGGCTCCTCCTGCTACACCACAACTTAACGGTGTTTCAGAGAGGAGGAATAGGACCTTATTAGATATGGTCCGGTCGCTTCTCATACACTCAGAGTTACCCACATCCTTTTGGGGTTACGCATTAGAGACTGCGATTTATGTGCTGAATAGGGTTCCAACCAAATCCGTTCCGAATACTCCATATGAACTTTGGACCGAAAAGAAACCAAGTGTCAGACACTTGAAGATTTGGGGTTGTCCAACACACGTTAAAAGAACGAGTGCAAACAAGTTGGAATCCAAGACCAGTCGTTGCCTATTTGTAGGCTACCCAAAAGGCTCTGTGGGTTACCTATTCTATTACCCAGGTGAGCAGAAAGTGTTCTGCAGTCGAAATGCACAATTCTTGGAAATTGATTACATCCTTGACACCCATCGTCAGGAAGTTGTTCTAGATGAGGAGAGCTCAGGAGCAGTGGGAGATGTCCCACAAGTTCCAAGTAGTGACCAACTTAGAAGATCAACTCGGGTATCCAGGCCACCAGTCCGTTATGGTTATGACCAGGATAGTTACCTGGTGGAAACCTTGACTAGTGAGGAGGATCCCGTGACTTACGCGGAAGCTATGTTGGACATAGATTCCCAGAAGTGGGTGGAGGCCATGAGAGCAGAGATGGACTCAATGGAGACCAATGGAGTTTTGACTCTAGTAGATCCGCCCTCCGAGGTAAAAGCAATCGGTTGCAAATGGATTTACAAGAGGAAGAAGGGCCCCGATGGTAAGGTTGAGACCTTCAAGGCTCGTTTGGTGGCGAAAGAGTACACTCAGAAAGAGGGCATCGATTATGAGGAAACCTTTTCGCATGTGGCCATGCTTAAATCCATTAGGATCCTGCTAGCTGTAGCAGCATACCATGATTATGAGATTTGGCAGATGGATGTCAAAACTGCATTCCTGAATGGAGATCTTACTAAACATATCTAGATGCAGCAGCCGCAAGGCTTCATAGCTGCTGGTCAGGAACACATGATATGTAAATTTAATAGATCCATTTGTGGACTTAAGCAAGCTTCTAGAAGTTGGAACATCTGTTTTAACTCTACTGTCAAATCGTTTGACTTCGAGCAAAATCCGGATGAACCCTGTGTCTATAGGAAGTACAGTGGGGATAAGGTTACCTTCTTGGTTCTGTATGTAGATGACATTCTACTCATTGGGAATGATGTAGGAATGTTAACTACGGTGAAAGTATGGCTTTCACAGCAATTCTCCATGAAAGATCTTGGAGAAGCCTCCTATATACTAGGTCTTCGACTCTATAGAGATAGATCGAAGCGGATAATAGGATTATCCCAATCTGCTTACATTGATAAAATAGTCAAGAGATACAGCATGGAAAACTCCAAAAAAGGAAATGTTCCTTTCAGGCACGGAGTCACTCTCTCCAAGAAGATGTCTCCCAAGACTTCTGAAGAGATTAATGGCATGAAAGACATTCCTTATGCCTCAGCCGTAGGGAGCATCATGTATGCCATGCTGTGCACTCGTCCTGACATAGCTCAGGCAGTGAGTGTAGTAAGCAGATTTCAAGCCAACCCATGGCAGGAGCATTAGACTGCTGTGAAAAACATACTTAAGTACCTTCGAAGGACAAAAGAGTTTTGTCTAGTATTCGACGGTAGCTCACTACAGATCCAAAGGTATACAGATGCCGATTTCCAGTCAGACCCAGATGATAGAAAGTCTACATCTGGATATGTTTTCACGATAGGATCGTGTGCTGTTTGCTGGAAAAGCAACAAACAGGGGTCCACTGCAGACTCCACGACCGAGGCCGAGTACATTGCCGCAAGTGAGGCTGCCAAAGAAGCCGTGTGGATGAAGAAGTTCGTTCACGAGTTGGGAGTAGTTCCGTCCAGCACATTACCAATCCCATTGTTGTGTGACAACAATGGAGCCATTGCTCAGGCTAAGGAGCCACAAGCCCACTCGAAGTCAAAACACATCGAGAGGAAGTACCACGTACTGCGGAAGATTGTTGGTAGAGGGGACGTCCTAATTCAGAAGGTAGCGTCAGCGGAAAATGTAGCAGACCCATTGACAAAGCCACTATCACAGAAAGTGTTTGAGAAACACGTGGAAAGCATGGGACTCGAGTAGTGTATGATCATTATGGGCTGAGAGGTTAAGTGTAAGACCATTGAGGATAATACCTGATGGGCTAATCTTGCATCTGCCCACAGTCCCTTGGTGTTACAAGGTGGCTTGGCCCAGGGACCACTTAAAGTAAGTGTCGGGCCCATAGAGCCCATTTGATGGGTTTCAAGGGATGCACTGTCCATAACAGTGTATTCGGCCAGGCCTTGTAACAAAGGCTGAGCCGAAACCATGTGGCTGATGTGTAGATCAATGCTTGGGTCCCACGCCATACAAAGAAGCCCAACTGGGCAGCAGTTAGGAAGACTAAGTGAGCACTTAACCTTAATGGGCATAAAGCCCATTTCGAACTGGGCTGTTTATTTAGTTAATAAAGGGGCAAATTCTGAAATGGATCAGCTAATAGGATTGGGCTTAGACCCTATCCACTTAGAAAGTCCAAGATCTGAATAAGATTTAGATCTGGAAACCTCCTAATTAGATTAGGAGATGACTGATCTGATCTCCAGATAAGATAAGGATTATCCCTTATCACTTAAAGGGACTTCTAACCCAAATGTGATTTGGATTAGCAACTCCTAATCTGATTAGGAGTTGATCCCTTTAAGATTATAGAAGAAGGGGGCGGCAGCCTTTAGAGACAGATTATCAAGTTTTCTTTAGTGCTGAAAAGAAGAGAGAATTCTGCTCCCTACAAATACTCTCTTGCCGCCTCCCTGTTCTTGCTGCCTTGTTTGCCAGTTCGATCTCCAGCTGTGGAAGAAGTCAAGATTGGATCTTGACATCAGTTCTTTGAGAAAGGATTGAAAGGAAGCTGTACTCACGTACCATCTTGCTAATTCTTGCGAATGACAGAGTTTTTGGAGAAGAACACTGCTGATTCTGCTCCACCTGCACTGCGCCATCTTCAATGGGAACAGTCTTTGGATCCTTCCTTGGGCGTGAACACCTTCGTTGGGAGATTCTACTTCTCCGTATCAGGTATAATTCTCTCCTACTCCTTTTTTCAGATCTAATTCAGTTTAATGTTCAAGAATAATCCTTGAAAATATGATTTTCTAAATAGGGAATATGATTCCCAATTGAAGGGAGAGAACAATTTTTGAAATTCGCCCCTTATTCCGCAACGTTTGGGCGTCTATGGGATGGATCTCTCATCCCTTCATTGGCAACCACTAAATTAATAGCAGCTGCTAATAAAGGATCTTTAGCAGCTACCAATGAGAGATCTCCTCCAATTACCAATAAAGGCTCTCACACAAATTTGGCAACCACTAAATCAGAAAGAAGAATTAATTAGAAATCTTTGTACATAGGCAACTGCCTATTCTATTCTTAGTTTCTCTATTTATTCTTTGATCTTTGTGTATATATACTATACCCATCTCAGCCTACTTGACAAGTCAAGCAATACAACAATTCTTTTTATTTTTCTATTTGCTCTCTTCTACAATTTTATCTCTTCACAAGCTTTCAGCTATAAAAGGAACAGATAAAGTGTCTATGGTTTTCTTCACAAGCATATAGATTGATCAACCTTTGCCATGTCTGCAACATGAAAGTAAAAACATCTCAAATACTTACTATAAAATCTAGGTAAGAAACATAAAATTTTTAATGGTAACAATCAAAGGCATTGGATTAATAGTATGAGAAAGAATACAAAATAACAAATGTACAAGAATGATATCAATATAAAAAGTGTGAACCCATCCCAAAGCTGCACAATGTAAAGAACTTTTTCACAACTCATAAAGACAAAAAGATAAAGGTCGTAAAACAAAAAGAAACAAAATATAAGATGTATGATATAGACATCAATAAAAAAGTGAGAAACCATCCCAAAGCTGTACAAGGAAGAACTTATTCACAGTTCATAAAGACAAAAAGATAAAAGAAACAACAAGAGCTGAACATCTCTCTTGCATGCTAACATGGGAGGCCAACAAAGTTGCATGCTGAATATTCATTCTGTCGCTCTTGAATTGCCTCAGCGACCTGCATTTTTGGGATACGGCAGAATGGAACCAACTCAATCTACAAGTAGATCAATACCAAGGTCTTGAATGATGTGACAATGCAATACAGAATTAGCTCCCAGGTAGTGACTAGTGAGGCCTGCGAAGAGCTTCTAGTGATCTGGTCAGCCCCCAGAGCTGGCTTTTTGAAGGTAAATCTGGATGGCTATTTCTTGAATTGCTCCTGTTATTATTTCAGACCTTTAAGTTTATTTCTTTTTTTTTTTTTTTGATCAATACCTTTAAGTTTATTTCTCTTTTTCTTTCCCTTGCTTGTTTCTTTCTTTCTTTGTGTGTTTGTTATGTTTGGTGTTGCTCTGTCTAGTATTTTTCTGCTTGGTATTGCTCTGTTTATATATCAGCTTGTAAGATGTTAAATGCATCTTTAGCTACAGTTGTGTTTTTAGTGGCTGTCGGTTTAAAGTGGTTTTTTTTAGTCCCTGACATTTCTGGCATCAATGCAGGGGCTTTGTTGCAAAAGTTAAGTTATTCTTAGGTACTAAAAAATGATAACCAACAAAAGAGGATGCTTTCAACTGAGAAGTATATATAGCTTCAATTGGCCCCAACCTGGCTGGGGCCTCCGTGGAGACTAGAGTTGCCTTCTTTTAGAAAGTAGGCTGGGCTAGGTGAGGGTGGGTGACGGCCTGGAGAAGCCATCCATAGCATACAATGTGTCTCTGGTCGGCTGATAGTTCTTGGCTTCACACCAGGTTTTAGAGCTTTTGGTCATATTGAATGTTGAAATTAATAGATGGACTGCTATCAATTCCCCGCTTCACTTTTATGCTTTAATCCTTGTATAGTGAATATGGTCTCTTGCTCAGACGACAAAGGCTACCTCCAAATCCCATATTCGATCCTTAGATCCTAGAAAACAGTAGGGCTAACTGTTCATTGTATGTGCGATTGGGTTTTGTGATACCAATAGCTAGCAGCTAATCATCTATGGAATCATATCAAGACAAGAGAAATATTCAGTAGTAACCCTTGTCCTAGTTTACTATTAGTATGATAGCTAGTACTGTTTTATTTTTTATAACAGTTGAAAATCTTACTAACTGAATTTTATACATTAGTAGATTCCATGCAGGAGATTCATCAGACAGGGAAATTAGAAAACAGTTCATTTTAATATCATTAATTATGTGAGTGCCTATTCTTACTATCTCAAAAAAAGGCATAATAAGCCGCCACACCATCATAAACAACTTTCTGTTAAATGGCAGCAAAAGATGAGTGCAACTAAGTAGCTAGGTTCTCCAATTGTTGTACTGAATGTGCTAGCAAAAATTGATCATGCCACGCATTTTAACTGTTAGACAGTTTTGTATGCCCTTAGCTTCAATCAGAATGATGTACTTTATGAGCTTATTGTAAATGAATAAAAGTGCATATTTGATTCATATTCCCTTGGTATGTTTCTGTGTAATACCCTTAAACTGGACACTTAATGAGACTCGTGTTAGTTTAGAATGTTCACAGCCAGTGGATCGGTCTGGGGAGACCTATCCTGACAAGGCTAACACTGTGGTGCCACCAAGTCGGTTGGGGTGGCCTGTCTCAGCTGCTAGGGTGAGACCCTAGGCACATACAGTGTAGGATTAATTGAATCTATGAACTAGACCAAATTTCCAGTATTGCCCTGGACCTTGGAGATTGATGGGCAAAACTGGAAAGTTACACCCGACCCCTAAACTCGATTATGATACTGCACTAGGTGTCGGATTGGGCTGTCTTTGATGTACCATTCAGTGAGATCCTTAGCGGGGGTCAAAACCTGGGTATGTTGGGACAGTCCGAGAATTCATCTAAGTGGGTGATCATAGTGACAGGATCAGCACTTTTGTCGGACAAAGGTAATGATCGGGGATGCACGCTCACTGATGGAAACCAAGACTGTCGGCAGCCGATTTCTACCGTTGAGATTTGTTTTGCAAAATATATTTTATATGAGATATAAAAGTATATATATATTATGATTTCTAAAATGTTTGCAAGAAGGTTTTAATTCCCGGGATCCATATAAGTAGAGAGTGCAACACTGTTCCTTGCAGCCGAGGGAGAGGTCATCTCTTGTCGGGCAGTGTATGATCATTATGGGCTGAGAGGTTAAGTGTAAGACCATTGAGGATAATACCTGATGGGCTAATCTTGCATCTGCCCACAGTCCCTTGGTGTTACAAGGTGGCTTGGCCCAGGGACCACTTAGAGTAAGTGTTGGGCCCATAGAGCCCATTTGATGGGTTTCAAGGGGTGCACTGTCCATAACAGTGTATTCGGCCAGGCCTTGTAACAAAGGCTGGGCCGAACCCATGTGGCTGATGTGTAGATCAATGCTTAGGTCCCACGCCATACAAAGAAGCCCAACTGGGCAGTAGTTAGGAAGACTAAGTGAGCACTTAACCTTAATGGGCATAAAGTCCATTTCGAACTGGGCTGTTTATTTAGTTAATAAAGGGGCGAATTCTGAAATGGATCAGCTAATAGGATTGGGCTTAGACCCTATCCACTTAGAAAGTCCAAGATCTAAATAAGATTTAGATCTGGAAACCTCCTAATTAGATTAGGAGAAAGCTAATCTAATCTGCAGATAAGATAAGGGTTTATCCCTATCACCTAAAAAGAGGTATTATCCAAATATGATTTGGATAAGCAGCTCCTAATTGGATTAGGAGCTGATCTTTTAGGTTAACAAAAGAAGAAAGGGGCGGCAGTTTTGAGAAGACACACATCAGATCCTCTTGAGAGCTGAAATCACAAGAAGAAAGTTTTTTCTGCAATCCTTGCAAAAGATTTTTCTTGCCGCCTCCTTCCTGCAGCCATCCTGTTTGCTAGTTCGATCTCCAGTTGTGAGAGAAGTCAAGATTCGATCTTGACATCAGTTCTTTGAGAAAGAATTGATAGAAAGTTGTGCTCACGTGCTATCCTGCTGATTCTTGCGAATGGCAGAGTTCTTGGAAAAGAACACTGCTGATTCTGCTCCATCCTGCACTGCAACATCTTCAATGGGAGCAGTCTTTGGATCCTTCCTTGGGTGTGAACACCTCCATTGGGAGATATTACTTCTCCGTATCAGGTATAATCCTCTCCTACTCTTTTGGTTCAGATCTGGTTCAGTTTATGGTTCAAGAATGATCCTTGAAAATATGATTTTCTAAATAGGGAATGCGATTCCTAGTTGAAGGGAGAGAAAAATTTTTGAAATTCGCCCCCCCTTATTCCGCAATCTTTGGGCGTCCATATGATGGATCCCTCATCCCTTCATTAATTGAGGCCTAGAAATGAGGCCAACATTTACCATGCAAGCCCAGAAGAGCTTAAAGTTTCATTTTATAAGAATCTACAAGTAGAAGACCTTGAGATTGAAAAACAGTGAGTTGATGCTTTGTACCTCTTCAGCCATTCTATATTACGTCAAAGATGAAGTCCCTTTACTTAGAAGGATATAGCTACTGCGTTTTCTATCTAACTAGACTGTATAGAGTCCAGATAAAGGTAATTTTTGGAAGTTAATATATCTTATCATGTTCTCTAGGGAATTCTAGTCCAGATAAAGGGAATTCTACAGGATTCAACATGTCAAGGTGATGTCCAGAATTTTTCAATGCCCATTTCTGTTTCGCTTCAAAGCCAAATTTGTGTCAAAGCTAATATAATCCCAGCATTATCCTTACTGGAGGATCTGACATACCCTCTGTTATTGGGTTCTCTTTTTCTTTTTTTTTTCAACTCAGGAAGGACTGCCTGTTTGCCGTCATCCGTTCCTCCACTTTGCAAAGGATGAACGTGTTCATAGTTTGACTTATCAGCAATTCTTAGTTGGTACTGAGATCCTAGTGGTGCCTGTTCTCGACAAAGGCAAGAAGGTGGTTAAGGTCTATTTCCCATTAGGAGAAAGTTGCTCCTGGCAACACATTTGGACAGGAAAACAATTTGACAGACAAGGATCTGATATCTCAGTAGAGGCTCCAGTCGGCTACCCTGCCATATTTGTGAAGTCAGGTTCTCCTTTAGGAAAAACCTTTCTGAAAAATTTGAGTGACCTCGGTGTTCTTTAACAGCAGTTCAATGAAATCCCTGATCTGGGGTATTTGGGAGTCACAAACCCTTCTCTTCAAATATTCTCCTATTTCTTTCTTTCCAAAGTTCCCAACAAACAGCAAAAGGGATGCAGTCCCACGTGATCTTTGCCTTGACATTTCCCCTTTGGCCACTTGGAGAAAATCTCCTCTACAAAATTAGGAGACCACCAACTAGTCTTGAAGATCCCATAGAAGAAACCCCAAATGAACTTAGAGTGAAGGCATTCAACAAACAAATGAAAGACATTCTCATCTGCATTCTCACAAAGGTAGCATCTGCTAGCTAAGTGAAAACCTCTGTTTTGAAGATGATTCAATGACAAAATGCTATCTAATGCTACTAGCCATGCAAAAGCTTCCACCCCTGGAGGGACAGGGTTTCCCCAGATTCGTTTCAATTCTGAACTTTCTCCATTTGACCTTGACAATCCTTGTAGAATGATTTGACTGAGAACAGTCAATTTCTAGATTCTCATTGCATAGGCCAAAACTATTAATTGATCTTTGTACCCAATTGAAGGTAGCTTCAATTACCTATCCAGATATCATTATTTCCTTCATAATACATTGCTATTTCCATAAGCCCTGTTATTATTCTTTAACCAACCCACTACTACCCAAGAATCCTTTTCCACCATTACATTTCTATGGTAGAGGAACCTACCCAACCTCAACTCTATATTTTAGCATTTTAAGTATACAAACAATAAAAGCAAGTAAATGCATTTGTTATGGATCTGTAGTACCTACTTTATAAGATTTTATGGTAGGATAACAACATGATGGGGTCCCGAATATTCTTCTTGGTATTATGGGAACTAGGAAGTTGAGTCCATTAAATTAAACCCATATGATCCCTATAAAATTAAAATTCCAACTTCAGTATTTTGACAATATAAAAAATAAAATTAAGTAGAATATTATTTATACCTGTTCCACGTGAGTCTGTGATGAGACTATAACAGGATGATAGGCCTGAAGATTCTCATTTATATTAAAAGAAGCCAAAGAGAAACTCCATGGCCAGGCAGTAATGGCAGGAGAAAGGAGTTTTTGGATCCTGCATCCTGATTCTAGATTCTCATCACATTCTTATTCTTTATTCATAAAAAATGTCCATCCCCAATAAAAGGACTTATTTGGGCTTTGAACTAATTTTTACATGGTGGCATTTCTTTCTAGAACTTGTCCCGTTGCTTGCATTATGAAATGTTCTGATAGTCACCATGCAAATGTATGGCATTGTGCAGAGTTCTTGTTTGTACTTATTTACCATATTCCATGATTATGATGCAAATTTGTTTTGAAAACTAAAGCTTGAAATTAACTTCTGATGGGTTTTCTGAATGTCTTAGAAATAGATTCTAATGTTTTTGATCAGTAACGGTTAAGGAGATTCGGATGAGCCACAAATTAAAGGCAAAATACAAACAGAAACAGGTGTTTGGATAATACTAAAAAGACAACATATATTCCAAATAAATTCAAGTGTTCTTGAACTGACAAGGTTGCATTAGATTGCAGCACTATAAATTGAACCAATACAGAATTAGATAGACTTATTACTTCAGAAGAGTTCTCACTTCTCACTTATTGAACCAATACAGTATTAGATATTAGAAGGCTGATCTCCAAATGGTGAACTCATAGTTTGCAAACTCATCAAATTCACTATAAGAGCATACAAGTCAAGCTCATCATCATATCCAAACCCAAATACCAAAATCCAAATATTAACAACCAAGTAAACAACAGAACCAGCCATCTAAGTCAAGCTCATCATCATCTCAGCCAGAAAATGTCCTCATCCCATTCATAACTAATAAAAATAAGTTAGGGTTGAGGACTATCTCATAAGAAACCCAATAATATGTATATTATAAATTATAAATTAAAATGATATTCATGCAGTGACTATGCAAAACCACAAATATAATTGTGAAAAATAAATTAAAATGATATTCTAAAGAGAAAGGCCAAGTATAGTGTCAAACTCTTAAAAATGATTCCAAGCAATTTTACAAAGTTATAACCTAGGTTTTCTATTTATTGATGAGGTTTCAGCAAAATTTAAACATTTAAAAATACTTACGAACTATATTAGGATCAAATGCCAATGTGAGAAAGAGAGATTTACCTGTCGATCTTCCTTTACAGGTTTGAGTTTCAGTTTTTTCCTCTTTCTTAAATCAAAGAGAGAGAGATATGACTGAGAAAGAGCCAACGCAATATTAAAATTAATACTAACGCAATTTTAGTATTAAACTAAACCAACGAAAGGAGGATAGCTATCCTAGGTCATGTAGGCTTTCAATCTTACCTTCTATCGGTGATGAACGAACAATGCTGCGTCAGGAAATTAACCCGAGCTTCAGATCCATCTCCCTCTTCTTACTGCACTCTAAGTTAGCGGAGGATCAAATCAAAGCTGGTGGAGAGATCAGATCAGAGAGAGAGTGAGGGACGACTGAGTGAGAGAGGCAGATAGATGACTGAGAGAGAGAGAAGCAGATCGATGACTGAGTAAGAGAGAGAGAGCGTGAGTCGCGAGAGAGGCTGAGAGAGAGAGAGGGCGGACTAAGCGAGAGAGAGAGAGAGGCAGAGAGACGACTGAGAGAGAGAGAGAAGCAGACGAGTGAGTAAGAGAGAGAGAGAGAGCGAGTCGCGAGAGAGGCTGAGAGAGAGGGCGGACTGAGTGAGAGAGAGAGGCAGAGAGACGAGCGGACTGAGCGAGAGAGAGAAGCAGAGAGACGACTGAGAGAGAGAATCAGATGACTAACTAAGAGAGAGAGAGAGAGAGAGCGCGAGTCGCGAGAGAGACTGAGAGAGAGGGGGCGGGAGAGGCATGAATGTTTTTAGCAGGCGAGAAAAGGCGGGAGGTAGCGTTTGGCCTCTAGTGGCAGTTTTAAACGACTGCCGCTACAAATCTATATCATCTAGATGTGAAGCTGCCTCTCACATATGTTGGTGTAGCAATATGTTGCTCATGTAGCTTATGTATCCTTGTAAACATAGCTCGGGAGCAAACCTTCCCACTTATTGGCATCCCCAGTTTAGTAGAGAATAAGTACATACCAAAGAAAAAGAATGATTAAATATCATTTAAAAAGGTTGAAAGTTATGGTTTGGTGAGTGAAAAGTGAATATGTCTTTATGGTCTGGTGCATCCATTGGCAACCTAGATACACTTATAACAATGATATAGCCTTTAGAACAGTTTTGAATAAAAAAACAAAAGGAGAAAGAGTAAGCTAAGGAAATTTGGGTGTTTCACCCAAGATCAAAAGCCAAGGTGGAAAAAACTCTGGGTTTCTGGCAAACAGAGAGAGCATCCTCCTTATGGCAATTTAGTTTTTGGTGCATTATGTTCAAGTTCATCTTTTGACAATTTAGTTTTTTTTTTTTTTTTTGATACGACTTTTTTTGATGGACAGATTGAGTAATCTGAATTTTTTAATGTGATTTTACTTTGTCTGCTGTTGCAAATAAAAGTAATATTGAGAGTATAAACACTCCATAGAAAACTTAGAAATGTGCATGTGCGGTACTTAAAATGCATTGGGGAGTCAACATATTACAATATATGGAAAACTAATAAAATTTGATATATAGAGTATTCTGGAAACCATTGTGGAATTTACATGCTTAAGAAAGCTTCTGGCATCTTAAGATTGTAATGTCACATTGCTTGGGGTAGAAGAATTCTTCCTCTAGATATGGTTATCTTTGTAGGAAAATAAGAAGGGAAATTTTGATAGATACTTGTTTTTGATATTGAACTTTGGTCCTATTTGATGTGACTTGAGTTGCTATAGAAGTTTATCTTGGGTAGCTTGATGACAAGGTAAAACCATTTTACTAGAATTGTTGGTGCTTAGACTACAAACTTCAGTACCATCATATTTTTCCCCAATACATATAGACCAGTCAACCACTTTGCTATGGTTGAGTGATTGTTATTATTATTATTATTTTTTTTTTTGTGAATCTTGAGTGTAACAACTTGAGTATTTGTTATATACATATATTCACCAGTGTTTTAAAACGTGGAGGCGTGAGACAAAGCATTCCACTACCGGAGGCATGAGGCATAGTTCAGAATACGGGAAGCGTAAGCCTCATGTATGTATTTTTTTTTATAATTATAGTGGGTATATTAATAAAAAGTAGATATTTTAAGCATAAAAACATATATAAAACTAAAATGACTTAATTTCAATCAATATTTGAGTTCTAAATCTCAAGCTTTCAACTCCAACTAACAATATAACGTAGTGAAAATGTGAAATACAATTCTTGATTCAAGTGTGTAACATACATCAAAAAATAAAATAAAACAAAAACAAAACTCTAAGGACTAAAACTCAATCAAAAGACTCTAAATCATCTTCTTCTAGAATAACAAAGGCATCATCATCTGCTTTAAGAGTTGCATCCACATCATATGGTTCATTTCTCCCTATTTCATTATCTTCATCCTCGTTAATCAAATATAGTTCAACACTCTTGCCTTTCCTTGTCCCTACAAACAAAATCCAATTGCAATTATCATCTTACTCAATAATCCTCAACTAGAAAATTAATTGGACCACTAGAAGAATAGAATTAATATACACTAATTATTACTTACTTTGAGATTCAATAGCTTGAGTCTTTTGATTTCTACGATCAAATGTCTTGTTGCCACTATCACTTGAGCTCCTCTTTCTTCCACTTGATCCTTCTTTGTTGGTAGGGGCTATTGGCTCTACTAAATTTTTATCTGCATCTTCAACCACCTTAACTATGGCAATTTCAAGGCCTAAAGAGTCATTATCCACTCAAGAAGGATTAATTGGAAGAATTGGATCCTCAATTTTAGTAATCCATTCATCATTCTTGTCCACATGCTGTGTCAAAATGGGATCACTACTTGCACTTGCCCTCCTCTTCATGTTTCTTCCCCTCAACTTCATATTATACATCACAAAAACTAAAGCATTTAACCTTTGTTGCTCCAATTTGTTTCTCTTTTTTGTGTGTATCTAGTACAAAGACAATATATATTATTAAAAACATTGACCAAACACAACTATTACATAAAAACCTAAAAAGTAAATAAGAAAATAAATAATAACCTGCTCAAATGGTGCTCCGATTTCTTTCACAATTGGAAGCATTACATGTAAGACTAAAAACTCGAATAGAAAATTTTGTAAACTCTGGTGTTTGGGTTCCAAACTGTGCCCACCAATCAGCTACAAAAATATCATTTAACAAGACATTAGTAAAGCTTTAAAATATCCAAAAAAATTATTATGCATAGTTGCATACTAATTATCAAACAAATAAACCACTTATCAAGAGATCACATCTTCCTCATATCAATTGCCATGTCACAACCAAAATCTCCTAGTGCTTTATCATACATATCCAACTGGCAATTTGCTAAGGCATGCTCATGCCTACCAGGAATCATCATTTTCATGCATTCAAATAATCCCTCTTACTTCACGATCATTCAAAAAATTTGGCACATAGTGTAGTTGTGAGTTTAAATAATAGCCTATTGCATGAAAAGGGACATGAAGTTAAGGGGTCCATCTTTTATCAATCTTATTCCTAATAGGCATATATTTTCTCTTTATCCCACCAAAAGCAAATGCAATTTGCTCCTTTGTAGAATTCATCATTTCATATAAATAAGGCATTGAGGGTCTTACTTCAAAATCAACTTCTCTCAACGCTGCAACAATTGGCAAAGTGGTCGTTACACAAAATGCCACTTGAGGCAAAAATCTGCTATCAAACATTATAGTTTGTTTTGCCTTGACACCCTCAGGATTCTTACTCCAATGGCTCCCATTCCACTTTTCAGAAGTAAACATTGATTGAAGAGGTTGCTTTTGTTTATAAATGCTTTGCAATGTCAAGTAAGTAATGGCAAACCGAGTAATTGTTGGATGTAAAATCTCCTAGTTTTTTGTGAAACTCCTCATCAAGTTTAAAACCCATCCATGGCAGTAAATAAATTTTGTGACCTGCTTTGCCTTCTCAATTGTTTCATTAAAAACTTTCATCTTCCCAATGGACTTTAACATTAAATCTATATTATGTGCAGCACAAGGATTCCAATACAACTTTGTCCTCTTTTCCACAACTTTTTCCAGCAAGTACATAACTTGAATGATTATCTATGATTACTTGAACCACGATATCCTCTCCTATTTCTTCAACAACATCATCAAGATATTTAAAAAGAAGCTAGCCATCTTTAATTGAATCGGACGCATTAATAGATTTCAAAAACATTGTCCCACTTGGACTATTAACAAGAAAATTGATAATGGACCTATTTTTTTCATTAAGTCCATCCATCAGACATAATCGTACAACTATAGTCATTCCATGATTTTCTATACTCCACCAATTTATCTATATTTTATACTTCTTCTTTCAGGATCTTAGTGCAAAGATCATGCATGGATGGAGACTTATAACCTAGACCGAAATTTGCAATTGCCTCACACATACTCTTGAAATAAGGACTATTTGCCAAATTAAAAGATAATGCATCGGCATAAAAGCATCTTCCAATAGCCCTATAAACATTTTTTTTTAATCTTTTTTCCATTGTGAATTTAAAGTTTGTTGTTGTGACTCAGATAAAACAAATTGATCCTTTGGGCCTGCTAGTCGTGGTGAAAATGATTATGGAGTGACTAGAGTCCCACTTTCACTCTGGCTACCACTTCCACTTCCCACAATAGACTCCTCAAATCTAGGATTAGGAGTCATACAACTCCCATGTTGAGAAGTCATAGGTGTACGATTAAACCTCCCAACACTAGCCACAAAATTAGACTTCTTTTTCTCCACTTCAAATTCGGTAAGTGCATTTCGACATCTTAATTTTACCTCTTCAGGGCATTGTTTGCACTCACTCATTCCATGTTTGGTACTAGACAAATGATTTTTTAATCGGTTTATGCCTCCTGTGCATAGTTTACTACAAAATGCACAATAAATATAACATTTTTCCCCTCCTCTTCTTTAACATATTCCCAAGCAAAATCCTTTCTAGACATTCTAGGTTCTTGATGAAATAGAGATCAAAGAAATGATCAAAATATCAAATTGTAGCACCTAATTAAATTAAAAAAAAAGAGTATTAATTTAAATTCACAAATTATAATTTCCATCATTCACTTCAAATTTCTACTTTCTATAAGCATTCGGTTTCTACAATTCACAAGAAAAATCAATAAATCATTTATCAAATTCAAAAGAAGCAAAATCAATAAATCATCTTGAAGTCTGAACTCTGAAGAGTTGAATTTGAAGGCTGAACTGATGAAGCTATAGCCAAAAGTTGGGGCTTGGTTCGGTCCATTTATTGTGTTCAAAAAAAAAGAAAAAAAATAGGAGGAACATAATCAACATATTACATAAAATGGCTATGTGGCATAATTTATTCATGCAGCTCTGTTCAAGAAGGCTAAAACAAAACTACTAAAATCAAGAAAAAAAAAGAAACAAAGAAACAAAAGAAATGAATAACATAACCACTAAGTACTAACTGTTGAAGCTTATTGATCCAAAAAAAAAAAACATTGCAGCTTTGTCATAGACTCACATGTTCACAGCTGCCCAGGTTGATCAGTTGGTCCAGTAGCAACCTCTCTTCAATTGCAATTGAAAATAGAATGAAAAAATAAGATCACCACATCTGACAAATTGCAAGTTGCTCGAAGAAGAAGAAAGAAGAAGAAGTTGCAGGTTGCAAAGTGCGAAAGAAGAAAGGAAAAGAAAAAAAACACATACCAGACCAGATTGCTCGAACTTGACGTTGCAGATTGAAAGTTGAAATTGAGTAGAAACTTGTTCTGCGTACAAGTTTCACAGAGTTCAGAGTTCTCTCTTTTGAGCCCTAAAGTTTGGGTTCGAAAGAGGGATATTTCCCCCTCTCTTACACTTAAAAAATAATTGTATACAATGGGGGCCATGATATAATTGCGGCCCTACCAATTAGAACATAAAAAATTTAAAACAATTAATCTGTTAAATGTTTAAAAATGACACATGTGGGAGGCGTAAGCCTCTTTCCAAAGGCATGCTAGAGGCGTACGCCACCTTGGAAACGTATGCCTCTGTCCACACCTCTGTACATGAGGCGTACGCCTCAATGGTTTAGGCGCTTCTATTATGCGCCTCCGGGAATTTTGGGGGTGCCTCGCCTGGATGTCACGGGTTAGTCGTTGGGGCTCCATACAGCACTCGAATGCAACGAGTAAGCCTATGCGACAAGCAACAACACAAGAAAATGCAACAAAGATGGCACACGAATTATACAAAAGGCAAATTGTATTGCATTAATGGATGGCAAGCATAAGCATACAGTTCAGTGTTGAGGGGATCTCATACTTAACCTTTACATGCTCATGACTCACTCGACTACCTACCTCCCCTCAAAGAGTACATTAAGCTTTTGGGAAGTGACAATAGGAAACAACAAAAGGATGAAAAATCATACTATGTAATTACAATAATGCCATTGGCAGTCCCTGATGTAGCGCGATCCGGGCACTCCTAGCTGACTGCTGACTGGCTCCTTGTTGGCAACGGACAACACCTGAGAAGATGAAAGGAAAGATTCCCGGGGATTTACCCGGTGAGAATACTCCGATGCTTAAGTTAGTACTGTGTATGGGAAGTAAAGGGAAAAACGAAGGCTAAGAGTGGAGGTCGCGCTTTTTTCCTATACTCGAGAGATTGGAGGTCTCAAGAAGAAGAAGTTTCTCCTCTGCCCTGAGGGCTTTTATAGGGGCGCTCTTGTGAGATCGGGCATAACCGCCACTGGGCCCCCTGCCACAGCCGTTACCTGCCAGGGCTGCGCAGGTGGCCGTTGTGACGTACTCCTTACCCGGGCGAGTGACACATCCCCAAAGTGACAGGCACGCCTCCGCCTACTGAGAGACGTGGGCGCAGACTGTCGAAAGGACAGGGATTGCGCCGTTAGTAAGGGATATGGCGCAGTCTGATTGGTACGACCTGTCAGATAGAAGCTTCCTGTGGAATGGTCGTGCGGCCCACTCGCAAGCTATTTTGTAGCGAGCTCAGAATACTTTAGGAGTACCCTCAGTAGAATTAGTCCTCGGGATGACTTGTCTGCTTGAGAGCTCGGGCGAACTGGTTTTCTTAGCTTGCGAGCTGAAGTTGCCTCGGAATATCCCTTTGGGGGTAGCTCAGGGAACCCGGAGCTTGCGTCGTGGCGAGCTCCTCCTTTTGCGCGATATGATGTGGCGAGCTGTTTTATGGGCCCGTTACTTAGCTGTACTGGGCCGCAATGCTGAGCTGCCGCTTACGTCGAGTTAGTGTCCACGTGTCACCGTTTCATAGATCGAGTCAAATCATCCTTCATCAATTGCCCCCCACTCCTCAGGCTAAGAGTATTGGCTTAGCGTGGGGAGTTTATGAAGCGCGATGGACTGATTTGACCGAAATTCAAACCTGATTGACTACCCCCATTAAATGCATTTGCGGGAATCAAGAGATCTTTTGACTTCCCTGACTTTTCCGTTTCCGAAAACGTGTTGAGATGGCCTTTAATTCTGAACGTCGTGCGGCTGTGACTACCTTAATTGTGGAAGATGTGCTGCCAATCGCCTTCGGTTTTCAGAAGGCATGCGGTTAGGATGTCTGTGGACCGCCGTATCTGCTTTGATCCGGGCCGTCAGTTTGAAAGGACGGGGGCTATAAATAAAGGGCCCCCCTCGGGCCCTATCTTCTTCCATGCCATCTTTTGGATTCTGAGGTCGCGTACTTCGCCTAGCCTACTCGAGTTCCTCAGTCTGCTCCATTTCGTCTACTCTGGTGAGTCTCAATCGCCGTCAGCCATGTCTGGGTACCCACGCTATACCTATCACAGGGGCAATAGCCAAGATGATCATGATTCTCCCTCGAGCTCGGGAGGAGCCTGGGAGCATATCCTGGAGGCTCGGGAAGCCTCTGGCGACATGGCGTCTACATCTAGGGCGAGGGAATCTGATACCTTTGGCCCTTCCTTAATGACAGCGGAGAGACTCAAGTCTCTGATCCGCTACTTTCGCCTCCCTAGGGACCTGGTTTACATCCTCCCTATTGGCAACTTCCCCTAGGAGCATGGTCCCACTGATATAGTGATCTTTCAAGAACAGCTCGAGGCTGGCTTGCGTCTCCCCCTGCACCCCTTGATAGTGGAGGTGCTGAATCATTTCAATGTCACTATTGACCAGATTCATCCCAACGCTGTTCGGAACATGGTTGGGACTATATCTCTATGTCACGAGTACTGCCTTCCTTTGTACCTTGATGTTTTTGCCTCTATCCTTTGTATAAAGAATGTTGCTCCTGGGGTTCCTTCGGAGAGAAGCTTTTATTACCTCTCCCCCCATCGTGGCTATAAGCTCTTACACGAGTTACTGAATAAGATTCCCACCTGGAAGCGGGACTACTTTGTGGTCCGTAACCCCGAGGCCTGGCCCTTTCCCACTGCCTGGAGGGGCGCTATCCAGGACCCTAGGGCCGAGCTGGACCCTGAGACTCGGAAAACGATGCTGTCCTGGGCGTCAGTAGGCTTCCATTGCTCGGACTACTTAGTAGGAGGCACAGCCTCAGGTGGAGCCTCGGCTTCGGCTTGCAAAGCCTATGCCAGGTAGTTGAACATTCAGGGGCCGGCCCCCAAGAAGTTGAAACAAGAAGCCCTCTCCTTCACGGACGAGGACCTGAAGGGGGTAGCAATCCCCTACGATGACACATTGGTGGTTTCGATCGTCATTGCGAACTTCGTAGTCAAGAGGATTCTTGTAGATAGTGGCTCCTCCGCCAACATCCTCTTCTATGAAGCCTTTGAGAAGATGCCCCACTTGTGGTGAGGATGACAGAGGGAAAAATCTCCCTGTCGGTCACGATAGGGATGGAACCCCAATAGGTGATGAGGATGATAGAGTTCCTGGTCATGAGAATCGGCTCACCCTACAATGCTATCATGGGACGGCCGACCCTCCACGCACTCCGGGCGGCAATCTCCTCCTACCACCTCGTCCTGAAGTTTCCCACCGAGCATGGCATTGGAGTTGTTCGTGGGAACCAGCACGCCGCCTGCCAGTGTTATGTGGCAGCACTAAAAGGCAAGAGCAAAGACGCCCTACCAGTTGAGGTTCTCGACCTCAGGGAGGAGCCAGTGAGTCGAGGCCAACCGGTCGAGGACCTCATCTCGGTCCCCTAGACGAGGATGAGCCTGACAAGATCATCTGTGTTGGGTCCAACCTTCCCCCTGAGGGCCTGTCTGAATTGGTAAGTTTCCTCAGACTTAATGCCGACGTCTTTGCTTGGTCCGCTGCTGATATGCCCAGAATTGACCCTTCGGTCATTAAACATAGGCTGAGCATGGACCTGGGCTCTAGACCAATTCAACAGAAGAAGAGGAACTTTGCGCCAGAGCGTTAAAAGACCATAGAGGAGGAAGCTGAAAAGTTTCTCGACATTGGTTTCATCCGAGAGGTACACTACCCTAACTAGCTGTCAAATGTGGTAATGGTGAAGAAAGCTAATGGGAAATGGTAGATCTGTATTGATTTCGCAGACCTTAATCGAGCTTGCCCCAAGGACAGTTTTCCTTTGCTAAGGATAAACCTCCTCATTGACGCCACTGCTGGGTACGAGCTACTCAGCTTCATGGATGCATTCTCTGAATACAATCAAATAAAGATTAATCCAGATGATGAAGAGAAGACCTAGTTCATCATAGAGCATGACACATATTGCTATCGTGTGATGTCTTTCGGCCTCAAGAATGATGGGGCCACTTACCAGTGCCTTGTCAACAAGGTGTTCAAAAACTAGATGGGGAGGAACGTCGAAGCCTACGTGGACGATATGGTAGTAAAGAGCCTAAAGGCCAAGGCCCTTGTCTCAGACCTAGCCGAGACCTTCAACACCTTGTGGAGGTATAGTATGAAGCTCAACCGCAGCAAGAGTGCTTTTAGTGTTACGACGAGCAAGTTCTTAGGCTTCGTCGTCACTCAGAGAGGCATTGAGGCTAATCCAGAAAAGATACAAGCCATCCTAGATGTGGCTCCCCCGCGGATGGTGAAGGAGACCCAAAAACTCACCGGCCAAATAGCTGCCCTCAATCTTTTCATGTCAAAATCAGCAGACCACTGTCTGCCCTTCTTCCATGCCATCAAGAAGTTGAAAGAGTTCCAATGGATGGAAGAATGCCAACACGCCTTTGATGAGCTCAAGGCCTACCTCACATCGCTTCCCCTCCTTGCCTGGCCGGCTGAAGGGGAAACCCTATATCTATACCTTTCGGCTAGGAATGAAGCAGTCAGTTCAATTCTCATCAGGGACAACGGTGTACAGAAGCCAGTTTACTATGCTAGTAAGGTCTTCTACGACGCCGAAACCAGGTACCCTGAAGTAGAAAAGTTAGCCTTTGTCCTCGTGCTTTCAGCAAGGAAGCTCCAGCCATACTTCTAGGCCTATACCATAGTGGTCATGATGAACCAGCCCCTCAAAGTTATCTGTATGAAACCCGAGACCTCGGGACGCCTGACGAAATGGGCCATCGAGCTATTAGAGTTTGACATTTAGTACCAGCTGAGGCCTATGATCAAGGCACAAGCTCTGACAAATTTTATAGTGGAATGCACCTTCAATCAAGCCCTTTACCAATCCCCGGAAGAGGTCGAAGGGGACCAGGTGGATGACGAGACTCACCCCTGATGGAAGCTCTTTGTTGATGGTTCCTCCAACGCTAAAGGAAGTGGAGCAGGCCTCATCCTCATCACCCCAAATGATGTCGCCTTGGAGTATGCGCTAAGGTTTGACTTCCCAGCATTAAACAACGAATCTGGGTATGAGGCCCTCCTCACCGGTTTACAACTGGCCAAGGACCTCGTCTCCTCATACCTCGAAGCCTTCAACGACTCCCAACTAGTGGTGAATCAAGTGAATGGCGAGTACAAGGCCAAGGAGCAAAGCATGTCCAAGTACCTCGCCAAAGTCCAAGACCTAGCCTGCCACTTCCAATGCTTCTCCTTGCAACGAGTCCCATGAGCTGAGAATGCATGAGCCGATGCCCTCTCTAAGTTGGAAAGTACCTCAAGCGGAACTCCTAGCCGGGCCAAGTGGGTCAAGGCCGAGCCCTTGGCCGTCATCACGGCGCGAGTCATTCAAAACTTCTTTTGGAAGAATATCATATGCCACTTCGGTCTACTCCACATGCTGGTAATTGACAATGGGAAGCAATTCAACGACGCTAGGTTTTGGGAGTGGTGCGCCTCCCTCAGCATCAGGCAACAATACACCTTAGTAGGCTATCCTCAAACTAATGGCCTAGCTGAAGTCACCAACATAATGAAATTGCAGGGACTGAAGACTAGATTGGACTGAGCGAAAGGCCTATGGGCTGAAGAACTGAGTAGTGTACTTTGGGCTTACTGAACTATACCTCAGACAACCACCGGAGAAACTGCCTTTGGCTTGACCTATGGTACAAAAGCAATAATCCCAGTAGAAATCGGCCAACCAACACTCCAAGTCAAAGCATACGATGAAGCCAAAAATGATGAAACCCTCAGGGCAAATCTAGATCTATTAGAAGAAGTCCTGGAGCAAGCGCAGATAAGGGTAGCCACCTACTAGCATTGTGTGGTCCGCTACTACAACTCTAGGGTAAAAGAAAGGCATTATCAAGAAGGAGACCTAGTCCTTAGAAAGGTCATGGTCCCCGAACCCAGAGTAGGGAAGTTGGGCACAATTAGGAAGGCCCCTATAGAATCAAGCGTGTCCTCGACCCCAACACCTTCCACTTGGAGCACCTAGATGGAAGACCAGTACCTAAGACATGGAACTCGGAAAACCTCCAGATGTATTACCAATGATTGTAATATCTTTTGTAATCAATGGATAAATGAAGCAAAGTTCCTCTTTGCCTCAGTGTTTAGTGCGTGTACCTACTAAGTTCTGATAACTCTTCGGCCTCACAACTGGAAGGGGTGCATAGCCTCCTCTAATGATGATATCCTCTCGCTGGGCCGATGCCAAGACTTAAGGAATAAGTAGCGAACACCCTAGCTAAAAACTTGTCAGAATAGACTAGGATGGTCGAGGACTTACGTGCCTCAACACCCCGTCTCGGTGGCAACTAACCTCTTGGACCTTCATAGTTGGTGCTACCAGCAAAAGAAGCCAGCCTCCTTGGAGTGTTGAGCTCGACCTCGTCGAAACAAGTGTGTGGGGATGCGAGAGTCAAGCGTGCCCCAATTCAGCCTAGGCCCTACTGAGCCAGATGAGCCCCAGCTCTGTCTTGGCCACCCCTCAATATGGAGGCCACCTCGGCCTTGCTAAGGCTAGTATGCGGGGATACGGGAGCCAGGCAAGCCCCAACTCAACCTTGGCCTCACTCTACATTGATAGGTTGCCTCGCTATCTACTGAAGCACAAGTAAAGGGAAGAGAACCAGGTGAGCCCCATGCTCCGCTTCAGCCTCTCCTCATCACAGGCCTCTTCGGCCTTGCCTAAGTAAATGCCTAAAAAGGGTGTTAGGCTAGATAAGCCCCAAATCAGCCTTGGAGGCTTCGCCTCGGCCACCCCTTCGCCATGCTCCTGACACGCAAAGTAGAACAAACTGAATGGAATTACACTGGTCTTATGCTACGGTTACCCTTTGGAAGGGAAAGGACCCTTTGACAATGAAGCAACAAAAACAAAAAAAGAGAAAACAACACAAGGAATAGCAACACAGCAAAAACACAAGCACATAAGATGTCAAAAAATGCCCACTGAGATCCATTCATTTCAAGTATTCCCTCGGCTTTACAAAAAGTCTCACGGCCCCTCAGGCTGAATGCATGTGCATGTACAAAAAGAAAGAGAGAAAGAAAAGGGGAAGAAGCCCAGCTTAAGCCTCACCAACAGCTGGAGGGAGTGCAAAGTTGGCAGCCTCTTCAGGAGTATTGAGGATCACCTATAGAGACTCAACATTGAAATCTGAAAGCACCACCAGGAGTGCCTTCTTGGTGTCCTCGATGCCATCCAAATAAGCCTCGGAAGCAGCCTCGGCCAGCTTGTCGGCCCGCTTCTTTGCTTCCTGGACCCTCTTCTTAGCTCCAACTGCCTTCTCCTCGTCCTCGACAACCCTCTTCGCTGCCTCCTCAGCCCTATTCTCCGTTTAGGCCGCCCGCTTATTCACCTCGGAGGCGGTTGCCTCGGCCTGATGAAGACGCCGCTTGGCCTCATACATAAGGCTCTTTGTTAGACAATGTATTCCCTTAGCTCCAATTAGAATGATGTACATTATGATATTTAATGTAAATGAATAAAGTACATATTTGATTCATGTTATTATGGTGTGTTTCTGTGTAATACCCTTAAACTAGACACATACGAGACTCATGTAATTTTAGAATCTTCACAGCCGTTGGATAGATCTGGGGAGATTTTGAAGGAATGAGAGATCCATCGTATGGATGCCCAAATCTTGCAGAATAGAATGGGTGAATTTGAAACTTTCAATCTTTCCTACTGGGAATTGCATTCCCTATTTTAGAAAAATCGCATTTTTCAAGGATCAATCTTGAACCAAGAACCGAACTAGATCTGAACAAATTCAGTAGGAGAAGGAAATATCTGATACTTTGAAGCAATAACCCCCAATGAAGGTGTTCACGCCCAAGGAAAGATCCAAAGGCTGCTCTCATTGAAGATGGCGCAGTGTAGGATGGAGCAGAATCAGTAGTGTTCTTCCCAAGAACCAAAATCTTCGCAAGAATTCGCTGGACGACACGTGAGCATGACTTCCAATCAGAATTTTCACAAAAAGTTGATTTCAAGAACGGTTCTTGATCGCTCCTACTGTCATGGGGATGAACTGGCAATGATGGCGGTGGCAGGGAGAAAATAGTGCAGTCTCACTGGATGCTATGTTCTCTCTTCTGTGATCTAAGGGATTAGAATGTGTTAGAGGCTACTGCCCCCTCCTCCTTTTATAATCTTCAAGAGATTATCTCCTAATCCAATTAGGAGTTGCTGATCCAAATTATATTTGGATCTGAATTCCCTTTAACTGATAAGGATGAGTCCTTATCTTATCTGCAGATCATGATCAGTCCTCCTAATCTGATTAGTGTTTTCATATCCAAATCACATATAGATCTGGACTCTATGTGGGTGGATAGGGACTATCCCTTATCCTAATGGCTGACCCAAATCTCAGATTCGCCCCATTATTAACTAATCATATTAGGCCAGTTCGAATTGGGATTTAGGCCCATTAAGACTATGTGCTCACTTAGACTTCCAAACTGCCGCCCAGTTGGGCTTCCTTGTATGGCATGGGACCCAAACATTGATCTACACATCAGCTACAAGGGTTCAGCCCAGCCTTTGTTATAAGGACTAGCCGAATTCACTGGAAAGCCCAGTGAACCCCTTGAGCTCATCACATGGACTCTATGGGCCCAACACTTACACTAAGTGGTCATTGGGCCAAACCACCTTGTAACACTCAAGGACTGTGGGTAGATGCAAGATTAGCCCATCAGGTATAACCATCAATGGCCTTACACTTAACCTCTCAGCCCATAATGATCAAACACTGCCAAACAAGAGAGGACCTCTCCCTTGGCTGCAAGGAACAGTGTTCACTCTCCACTCACATGGATCTCGAAAATTAAAACCTTTTGCAAACAATTTCGAAACCATAACATATATATATATATATATATATATATATATATATATATATATATATATATATATATATATATATATATCCTTATATAAATATATTTTGCAAAAACAAATTTCAACGATTGAAATCGGCTATCGGCAGCTTTGGTTTCCATCAGAAAGAGTGCATCCCCGATTATTACCTTTGTTTGACAAAGGGGCTGATCCTGTCACTATGATCACCCACTCAAATGAGTTCATGAACCATCCCAACATACCCAGGTTTTGACCCCCTCTAAGTATCTCACTGATTGGCATATCAAAAATAGCCCAATCCGCCACATAGTGCAGTATCATCATCGAGTCTAGGGGTCAGGTGTAACGTTCCAGTTTTGCCACTAATCACCAAGGTCCAAGGCAACACTAGAATTCTAGTCCGGTTCAAGGTCTTAGGTTGAACCCACACTACATGTACATCGAGTCTCACCCTGGCGGCTGAGACAGGCCACCCCAACCGACTTGGTGGCACATCAGTGTCAGCCTTATCAGGATAGGTCTCCCTAGACTGACCCACTGGCTATGAACATTCTAAACTAACACGAGTCTCATAGGTGTCCGGTTTAAGGGTATCACACAGAAACACACCACTGTAACATGAATCAAATATGCACTTTTATTCATTTACATTAAATGACATAATGTACATCAATCTGATTGAAGCTAAGGGCATACACTGTCTAACAGCTCCCACTTGCACTTAGGTCCAATCTGGTATAAGCCGGAGTCCCATACTTTCCATGTGTTTCTCAAACACTTTCTGCATAAGTGGCTTAGTCAATGGGTCTGCAACATTCTCCGCTGATGCTACCTTTTGAATCAGGACGTCCCCTCTTCTAACTATCTCCCTCAGTACATGGTACTTCCTCTCAATGTTCTAGGACTTCGAGTGGGCTTATGGCTCCTTTGCCTGAGCGATGGCTTCTTTGTTGTCACACAACAACGGGATGGGTGATGTGCTGGATGGAACTACTCCCAATTCATGAATGAACTTTTTCATCCATACGGCTTCTTTGGTAGCCTCACTTGCAGCAATGTATTCGGCTTCGGTTGTGGAATCCGCCGTGGACCCCTGTTTGCTGCTTTTCCAGCAAACAACACACGATCCTATCATGAATATATAACCAGATGTAGACTTTCAATCATCTGGGTCTGGCTGGAAGTCGACATTAGTATACCCTTGGATTTGTAGTATTGTACCATCTAATACTAGACAAAACTCTTTTGTCCTTTGAAGGTATTTAAGTATGCATTTCACAGTAGTCCAGTGCTCCTACCCTGGGTTGGCCTGCAATCTGCTGAGAAATGTTATGGCGAGTGCACAGCATGGCATACATGATGCTCCCCATGGCAGAGGCATAGAGAACATTCTTCATGTCCTCGATCTCCTCAGAAGTCTTGGGAGACATCTTCTTGGAGAGAGCGACCCCGTGTTTGAAATGAACATTTCCCTTCTTGGATTTCTCCATGTTGTACCTTTTGACAATTTTGTCAATGTAAGCAGATTGGGATAATCCTATTATCCGCTTTGATCTATCTCTATAGAGTTGAAGACCTAGTATATATGAGGCTTATCCAAGATCTTTCATGGAGAATTGCTATAAAATCCATACATTGACCGAAGTCAACATTCCCACATCATTCCCAATGAGTAGGATATCATCCACATACAAAACCAAGAACGTAACCTTATCCCTATTGGACTTCCTGTAAACACAGGGCTCATCCAGATTCTGCTCAATGTCAAACTTTTTGATGGTAGAGTCAAACCAGATATTCCAACTTCTAGAAGCTTGCTTAAGTCCATATATGGATCTGTTTAATTTACATACCATGTGTTCCTGACCTGCAACTGCGAAACCTTGCGGTTGTTGCATACATATATCTTTAGTAAGATCTCCATTCAGGAATGCGGTTTTGACATCCATTTGCCAAATCTCATAGTCATGGTATGCTGCTACAACTAATAGGATCCTAATGGATTTAAGCATGGTCACGGGCGAAAAGATTTCCTCATAATCGATGCCCTCTTTCTGAGTATACCCTTTTGCCACCAGATGAGCTTTGTAGGTCTCAACATTGCCATCGGGGCCCTTCTTCCTCTTATAGATCCATTTGCAACCAATTGCTTTTACCCCGGAGGGGGATCTATTAGAGTCCAGACTCCATTGGCCTCCATTGAGTCCATTTCAACTCTCATGGCATCTACCCACTTCTGGGAATCTATGTCCAACATAGCTTTTGCATAAGTCACGTGATCCTCCTCACTAGTCAAGGCTTCTACCAGGTAATTATCCTGGTCATAACCATAACAAACTAGTGGCCTGGATACCCGGGTAGATCTTCTAGGTTGGTCATTACCTGGAACATGTGGGACACCTCCCACTACTCCTGAGCTCTCCTCATCAAGAACAATTTCTTGACGATGATTATTCAGTATGTACTCCTCTTCCATGAAATGGGCATTCCGACTACAGAACACCTTCTGTTCTCCTAGGTCATAGAATAGATAGCCCACAGAGCCTTTTGGGTAGCCTACAAATAGGCAACGACTGGTTCGGGATTCTAAATTGTCCGGGCTCATTCTTTTAACGTGTGCCGGACAGCACCAAATCTTCAAGTGTCTAACACTTGGTTTCTTTCCATTCCAAAGTTTATATGGAGTACTCGGAACCGATTTGGTTGGAACCCGATTCAGCACGTAAATCGCAGTCTCTAATGCAAAGCCCCGAAAGGATGTGGGTAACTCTGAGTGTACGAGAAGTGACCGGACCATATCAAGTAAGGTCCTATTCCTCCTCTCTGATACACGGTTATGTTGTGGTGTAGCTGGAGGAGCTAACTGTGATACTATCCCGTTGACCTTTAGGTAGTCCCTGAATTCGTAAGAGAGATACTCGCCATCTCGATCGGATCGAAGGGTCTTAATTTCTCTCCCTAACTGTTTCTCGGCCTCTTGCCTAAACTCTTTGAACTTTTCAAAGGATTCAGACTTATGTTTCATTAGGTACACGCAACCGTACTGAGAGTAATCATCGGTGAATGTTATAAAGTAAACGTGCTGGTTACGTGTCCTAACATTCAAGGGACCACATACATCACTATGTATAAGGTTAAGCGTGCCCGTACATCTTTCAGGCTTATTGTTGAATGGCCGTTTTGTCATCTTACCTTGAATGCAAGACTCACAAGTGGGAAGATCTTCTACAGTTAGAAAATACAAAGGACCATCCTTTACCAACCTTGTGATTTGGTCAATACCGATATGGCCAAGACGGTAATGCCACAGACACGTGGGACTAATTGTATCACGAATTCTCTTGGGGACATCAACCGGCATAGTTTTGGCTATGTTGGTTTCTAGAGAAGGATGTAGAACATAGAGACCATTCTCCTGTTCCCCGTATGCAATGAATTTATTGTTTCTTTTGATAGTAATCGTATTACTAAAGAGAAGAGAATATCCATCAGCAAACAGTTTAGAGACAAAAATCAACATTCTTCTTAAATTTTGCACGAAAAGACAATCTTTAAGTACAATAGATCATTCTCTAAAAAATAACTCTATGGTTCCAATAGCCGTTGCTGCAACACTTGTAGAAGTCCCCAAGTAGAGCATCACCTCTCCCTCACTCGATCTTTTTCTTATTTTGAACCCCTGCAATATGCATGAGTCGAAGCCCCGGAGTCAATACACCAGGAAGCAGAAGCTACCAACAAATTGGTTTCTTTGACACAGGATTCAAAATTACCTTTCTTAGATTTCAGGTAGAGAGGACGATTCCTCCTCCAGTGGCCGGTTTGCTTGCAATGGTGATAAAAATCAGATGCTTTGTCCTTCCTCTGCCTTTTGAACTTGTTGCCCTTCTTCTAGGGCCTTTTCCTTGTCCTTATCTTCTTGCCATGTTTGCCTGCTTCCATAAGCATGGCTACAGGCTCATCCTTTCTAATCAATTCTTCAGCTCTTTGCAACATGTTGTTGATCTCTTGTAAACTGACATTTAGTTTGTTCATGTTGTAGTTCATGAAGAATTGATTATAGGACGGAGGCAAAGAGTTCAGGATGGCGTCCACCTTGGTGACATGTGATGAGAATAAAAATTATCATATTTTTTCCCCAAATATTCAGTCTTTTATACTGAATTAGTACTTAATTGGACTCATTATTCTTGTATTTCGGTTCAGGGCATGAAAGAAGGCATAAGGTGAAAAGCAAGGCTAATCGGGTAATTTTACCTAGTTTCGGCACCATTCAGTAATCTGGGCATAACTCTCATATCCGGACTCCGATTGGGCTTATACAAGATGAACTGGAAAGATAAGAGAGAACTCTACAACTTTTGTGTTTTGGGTTTTGACTGATTCGGCGTGAATCGAAGCCAAAATCGGGCCCAAAGTCGAAGAAAATTCGTAGTAGCGGCCCAATTCGCAGAGGAAGCCTAATACGAATGCACAAATATGAAAGTGAAATGAGTCCTATCAAATTTAAATTTTTGAAGTAATTGTAGAAAGATAAAGAGATTGAGATGACTAGATAGGAGATAAGGATAGGATTAGATTAGGACTTTCTATTTTTGAGGGAAAACTATATAAACGGGAGGGGGGGGGGACTAGCACCAGGAATCACTCAATCTATCTCTGAAGCAATCAAGAAGACATCATTCAAGAAAGCTTCAAGAAGGAGGTCAGCAAAGCAAGAAGGAGGAAAGGAGGAAGGCAGCGGCAAGGAGAAGACAAGCTCATAGATCTCAGCTTCAGGGGCGACATCATGAGTTCTTTCTTACCCCTTGCTTGCTTTATTTCCTTTATCCTGAACTAATTTCTTTGTAGCTAGGACTGTGGAAAGCCTAACCACGACAATGAATTGATTTTTACTCTGATTTATCGAAGATTGTTATTTTCATATTGTCTATGAGTTATTATGCATAATGCGATTAATAGCTTTGCCACCTCTTAATTGATTTGGTTTATGTGAATGAATCGAGAGAGGAATTCACATAATCGACTGAATAATTCATAGTGTGAATTGAATGGTATATAGAGATTTATATACATGATTCATCTGATGATATAAGTTTTTCATAGAACTTAATGCACTTCTATCACGAGAACCCTAGTCGAGAGATCGAAGGGATACTTGATAGAGGTAGATTTGATATATCCTGAGAGGGAATGTTAAATAAATTTGAAAAAACTTTATCTTATGAAAATAATAAATTATCTTCGTTAATCTAATAAATTGATATCCATTGGAATGGTTAGGTGAACCAATAGTCCTAGTGAAAGAATGGTAGGATCTATCTAATGGACACCAAAAGTTTGCGGAATGGGTGGGCGAATTTAAAAAATTTTCTTACCTTCTTCCAACTGGGAATCATATTCCCTAAATTTAGAATACAATATTCAAGGATCCTACTTGAACCATAATCGAACCAGATCTGAACCAAAAAGAAAAAGGGAGGATTATACCTGATCCGGAGAAACAGTATCTCCCAAAGTTGGTGTTCACGCCCAAGGAAAACACCAAGATACGCTCCTGCTGAAGATGACACAGCTGTAGGTGGAACGGAACCAGCAGAGTGCGTCCTACACACTGGATCCTTCTCAAGAATCCTCTAGAAACTCTGAGCACCAAATCTTTTACAGTCTTTTCTGCAAGACTGATGTCAAGAAACAATTTCTTGATCTCTTTCTTCTTCAAAGATCGAATCTTGTAAGGGAGAATGGCGGCAGCTAGAGGAGAACTCTTGGGATGAAGAGGGCTGAAATGCTGCACTTCTCTCTGGAGTCTATATGAGATCTGATCTCAATTCGCAGGATGTATACTTGCAAAAACACCTGTTCGAAATCAGATATTTTTCTCTTAGGGTTTCTCCTCTTTACTACAAGGCCCAACTAAATTCACTGAAAAAGCTCAATGAACCCTTGAGCCCATCACATTGACCCTATGGGCCCAACACTTACATTAAGTGGTCCCTGGGCCAAGCCATCTTATAAAAACCTAGGGACTGTGGGCAGGTGCAAGATTAGCCCATCAGGTACTATTCTAAATGGTCTTACACTTAACCTCTCACCGCTTAATGATCAAGCACTGTCCGACAAGAAAGGACCTCTCCCTCGGTTGCAAGGAACAGTGCCGCACTCTCTACTCATATGGATCCCAGGAATTAAAACCATTTACAATCATTTTGAAACTGTACATATATATATCATATATAAATTTTGCAAAACAAAAATCCAACGATTGAAATCAACTGCCGGTAGTTTGGTTTCCATCACAGAGAGTGCATTCCCGATCATTACCTTTGTCCGATAAAGGGGCTGATCCTGTCACTATGATCACCCACTCAGATGAATTCTCAGACTATCCCAACATACCCTGGTTTTGATCCCCGCTAAGGATCTCACTGATTGGCATATCAAAGATAGCCCGATCCAACACCTAGTGAAGTGTCATAATCGAGTCTAGGGGTCAGGTGTAACTTTACAGTTTTGCCCATCTGTCTCCAAGGTCCAGGGCAATACTGGATATCTGGTCCGGTTCAAGAATTCGAGTAATCCCATACTGCATGTGCCTCGGGTCTCACCCTGGTGGCCGAGATAGGCCATCCCAACACTTGGTGGCACACCAGTATTAGCCTTGGCAGGATAAATCTCCCCAGACTTATCCAATGGCTGTGAACATTTAAAACTAACACGAGTCTCTATAAGTGTCCAGTTTTAGGGTCTTACACAGAATTATACCAAACAACATGAATCAAACATACACTTTATTTATTATCACTAAATGTCAAAAGTACATCAAATTGGATTGAAGTTAAGGGCATACAAAACTGCCTAATTGCTCCCTTTGCACTTAGGTCCAATCTGTTACAAGCCGGAGTCCCATACTTTCCATGTGTTTCTCAAACACCTTATGTGTCAGTGGCTTAGTCAATGGGTCTGCCACATTATCCGCTGATGTAACTTTTTGAATTAGGACGTCCCCTCTACCAACGATCTCCCACAGTATATGGTACTTCCTCTCGATGTGCTTTGACCTTGAGTGGGCCCGAGGCTCTTTAGCTTGGGCAGTCGCTCCATTGTTGTCACACAACAATGGGATGGGTGATGTGCTGGCCGGAATCACTTCCAATTCGTGTATGAATTTCTTCATCCACACGGCTTCCTTGGCAGCTTCACTTGCGGCAATGTACTCAGCCTCGGTTGTAGAATCTGCAGTGGACCCCTGTTTGTTGCTTTTCCAGCAAACAGCACACGATCCTATCGTGAAAACATACCCAGATGTAGACTTTCTATCATCTGGATCCGACTGAAAATCGGCATCGGTATATCCTAGAACTTGTAGTGAACTACCATCGAATACCAGACAAAACTCTTTTGTCCTTTGAAGGTATTTGAGTATGTTCTTCACAGCAGCCCAATGCTCCTGTCCTGGGTTGGTTTGGAATCTACTTACCACACTCACCGCCTGAGCAATGTCCGGGCGAGTGCACAGCATGGCATACATGATGCTTCCTACGGCTGAGGCTTAGGGAACCTCTTTCATGGCCTCAATCTCCTCAAAAGTCTTGGGAGACATCTTTTTGGAGAGAGTGACTCCATGCCAGAAAGGAACGTTTCCTTTCTTGGAGTTCTCCATGCTATATCTTTTGACAATTTTGTCAATGTAAGCAGCTTGGGATAATCCAATTATCCACTTCGATCTATCTCTATAGAGTCGAAGACCCAGTATATATGAAGCTTCTCCAAGATCTTTCATGGAGAACTGCTGTGATAGCCATACCTTGACCGAAGTCAACATTCCTTCATCATTCCCAATGAGTAGGATATCGTCCACGTACAACACCAAAAAGGTGATCTTATCCCCACTGGACTTCTTGTAAACACAGGGCTCATCCGGATTCTGCTCAAAGTCAAACGTTTTGACTGCAGAATCAAAACGGATGTTCCAACTCCTAGAAGCCTGCTTAAGTCCATATATGGATCTATTAAGTTTACATACCATGTGTTCCTGACCAATAGCAATGAAGCCTTGCGGCTGCTGCATGTAGATATCTTCACTAAGATCTCCATTCAGGAATGCGGTTTTAACATCCATTTGCCAAATCTCGTAGTCATGGTACGCTGCTACAGTTAACAGGATCCTAATGGATTTAAGCATGGCCACGGGCGAAAAAGTTTCCTCATAATCGATGCTTTCTTTCTAAGTATACCCTATCGCCACCAGACGAGCTTTGTAGGTCTCAATCCTGCCATCGGGGCTCTTCTTCCTCTTGTAGATCCATTTGCAACCAATTGCTTTTACCCCGGAGGGCGGATCTATTAGAGTCCAGACTCCATTGGTCTCCATCGAGTCCATTTCAACTCTCATGGCCTCCACCCACTTCTGGGAATCTATGTCTAACATAGCTTCCGTGTAAGTTACGGGATCCTCTTCACTAGTCAAGGCTTCCACCAGGGATTGAAGCTAAGGGCATACAAAACTGTCTAACACCTAGCACTTCCAATTCGATTGTTACAGGTTTTGTCGTTATTGCCCTTATTTTTATTTTTATTTTTATTTTTCTTTCCGTAGTCTTACTGTTAGATCTGAAGTTTGGTTATCCAAATAATTAAGGAAGACTATAGTTCTAATACTTATTTTGTTAAATCCTCGTGGGAACGATATCTTTGTACTACTTGATACCTAGTGCAACATGGTCCAGCCCGGATCCAAGGGCCTCAAGCTCATTAATGTAACCCATCATCCGGAGACAATGGTCATGAACTTGCTTGCTGTCCCTTGGACATCTGCGTGGTCATGAATTGTTTCAAGACCTTTTGTCGAGTAGAATGGTTATGCTTTTCATACATCGTCTTCAGATTGTCCAATATATCCTTGGTAACTTTGATCTGGTCGAATTGCCTCTATATCAAATTTTCCAAAGAGGCAATGATATAGCAGCGGGCAAGGGAGTTCTTTTCCTCCCATTCAAGGTAGTCCCTCCTGCAGGTCTTAGAAGCCCGATCACCCGGACGCTCCGGGGCAGGATTCTTGGCAACTTTGTCTAGTTTTTCAGAGGTTAAGACCAGCAAAAGGTTATGGTACTAGTCAGCATAATTAGGGCCTTTGAGTTTGTTGTCGTCCAGCAGCATAGCAAATTGTCCGTTTGCCATTTTCTGATAAAACAACAAACATTAGTCCACAACCTAATTTGATTCATGTTATCTACATAGATATGGCTTTTAATCTATGTTTCATTTCCATTTGTTCATCTCTGAGATTTCCCTCCCATCTCAGTGACGGAGACAATGGAATAATGTCTCTGAAAATGTGGGAAACCACATAGGGTGCATGGAACCAACTGTTTCAGCTGCATAACCCCATCACCTTTCTATGGAGGATCATATCCACTCATCATATGAGCTTTCCCTTTATTCTCTGTCAGACAAGGTTCATAGCCATTTTCTGGTTAAACCTTTTTATTTAGTGAGTGCTCATCCATCATATTCGTAAACACCAAGGTACCGTGAGAGAGTCTCCCATTTTTTGGTGAGGCCCCTCCCACATCGGTCTGTGACGCCCCTATCATCATATGAAACAATGCAACAGATCCAGCAACAATTCGGATGACCCATTTTCTGGTGCTTCTTCTCATTACTTGGAGGACCCATCTTCATGCTAATGATGGAAGGCCTTTGGAGAGTTCATCATATGAATCTCCCTATCACATGCACTCATATTTCAGGAGGGAACAAAATTACGCCCTAGATTTAGGTCAAACCTGAGTGGGTTCCACTGACTTTCATAAAGCCATATTTCTGGTGGGCCCAAATCAACTAGGGTTCCGCACATGTCCTTTCAAAGGGTGTGGGGCCCACCACAGAGGGAGGTCATCCAATGACCATAAGGGACACCATGGCAATGATGTGCATTCAGCCATGGCGTACGCAAGAGCCACTATCGTATCTGCATGAACCAAATACTTATGGCCCATGAATGCAACACATCACACATCCATACATCACATGTAGGGATAGAATTGATCCAATCAACCAATATCTACAAAGCCCATTTTAAAGCCCATTTAAAATCCATAATATTAACTTTTAATATTATCTAGGTATATGGGCTGAATTGCAGTTAGCAGTTCGGCCCATATAGCTTTCTTGCAGTTGGTGGGCTTTTGTAGTTTTAACAATTTAAAACTAGGCCTTACAGGTTGGGCCAAATTAAAACTTGCAATTAAACATCAATCCCTGACCTATGAGTGAGAGAAAACAAGGCCAAAATCAGCCCCCATCGAACCAAAGATTCGGTCCAATCAGTTTGGTCCAAATTTGTTTTGAATGGTCTGGGATTTGATTTTTAATTCAAGAAATAATTCAAGAACATGATTTGAAATTAAATACTAATTAAAGAAAATCAATAATTAGTCAAATCCTGCCATCATCGATCCAAAATAAAATAAATAGAAAAAACCTAATTTTTCTATTAATATTGCATCAGATCGAATCCTATACAATCAGTCTAAAAAATAAAAAAAAATATTTTACAGACCAAAAGTTATAAATAAATCAAAATCTACAAATCGCAGATTGTCACGAGCCAGAAAAAAAAGATTTCAATATCCACTTGTACGAACAACCCACAAATCAAGAAAATAATAAATAACAATTCTAAATATATTCAGATTTATGTAAAATTAAATTTCAGATCATTTGCCCATTTTCTGGGAACAATTTCCCAAAAATCATAATATGCGCAAATCGGGTAGAACGCCTTCTGCCCATTCGCGCAGGTTCAGATTTGAACTATTTTGATTCAAAATTTGAACCATGGCTCTGATACAATTGAAGGAATGAGAAATCCATCGTATGGATGCCCGAATCTTGCGGAATAGAAAAGGGCGAATTTCAAAATTTCTCTCTTTCCTATTGGGAATCGCATTCCCTATTTTAGAAAAATCGCATTTTTCAAGGATCAATCTTGAACCAAGAACCGAACCAGATCTGAACAAATTCAGTAGGAGAGGGAAGTACCTGATACGGAGGAGCAATATCCCCCAATGAAGGTGTTCACGTCCAAGGAAAGATCCAAAGACTGCTCCCACTGAAGATGGCGTAGTGTAGGATGGAGCAGAATTAGCAATGTTCTTCCCAAGAACCAAATCCTTCGCAAGAATTTGTTGGATGACACGTGAGCATGACTTCCAATCAGAATTTTCACAAAAAAGTTGATATCAAGAACGTTTCTTGATCGCTTCTACTGTCGTGGAGATGAACTGGCAATGGCGGCGGCGGCAGGAAGGAGGCGACAGGGGGAAAATAGCACAGTTTCATTGGATGCTATGTTCTCTCTTCTGTGATCTAAGGGATTAGAATGTATTAGAGTCTGCCGCCACCTCCTCCTTTTATAATCTTAAAGAGATCAGCCCCTAATCCTATTAGGAGTTGCTGATCCAAATTATATTTGGATCTGAATTGCCTTTAAGTGATAGGGATGAGTCCTTATCTTATCTGTAGATGATGATCAACCCTCCTAATCTGATTAGGAGTTTCCAGATCCAAATCATATTTAGATCTGGACTCTATCTGAGTGGATAGGGACAATCCCTTATCCTAATGGCTGACCAAAATCCCAGATTTACCCCATTATTAACTAATCATATTATGCTAGTTCAAATTGGGCTTTAGGCCCATTAAGTCTATGTGATCACTTAGCCTTCCAAACTGTCGCCCAGTTGGGCTTCCTTGTATGGCATGAGACCCAAACATTGATCTACACATCAGCCACAAGGGTTCGGCCCAGCCTTTGTTACAAGGCCTAGCCGAATTCACTAGAAAGCCCAATGAACTCCTTGAGCTAGTAACATGGACTATATGGGCCCAACACTTACACTAAGTGGTCCTTGGGCCAAGCCACCTTGTAACACCCAAGGACTGTGGGTAGATGCAAGATTAGCCCATCAAGTATAACCCTCAATGGCCTTACACTTATCCTCTCAGCCCATAATGATCAAACACTGCCCGACAAGAGAGGACCTCTCCCTCGGCTGCAAGGAACAGTGTTGCACTCTCCACTCACATGGATCCCGGGAATTAAGACCTTTTTCAAACAATTTCGAAACTATAACATATGTATATATCCGTATATAAATATATTTTGCAAAAACAAATTTGAATGATTGAAATCGGTTGCCAGCAGCTTTGGTTTCCATCAGAGAGAGTGCATCCCCGATCATTACCTTTGTCCGACAAAGGGACTGATCCTGTCATTATGATCACCCACTCAGATGAGTACATGAACCATCCCAACATACCCAGGTTTTGACCCCCTCTAAGGATCTCACTGATTGGCATATCAAAGACAACCCAATCCGACACCTAGTGCAGTATCATAATCGAGTGTAGGGGTCAGGTGTAACATTCCAGTTTTGCCCACTAATCACCAAGGTCCAGGGCAACACTGGAATTCTAGTCTGGTTCAAGGTCTCAAGTTGAACCCACACTGCATGTACCTCGAGTCTCACCCTGGTGGCTGAGACAGGCCACCCCAACCGACTTGGCGGCACATCAGTGTCAGCCTTATCAGGATAGGTCACCCCAGATCGACCCACCGGCTGTGGACATTCTAAACCAACACGAGTCTCATAAGTGTCCGGTTTAAGGGTATCACATTGAAACACACCATTGTAACACAAATCAAATATGTACTTTTATTCATTTACATTAAATGACATAATGTACATCAATCTGATTGGAGCTAAGGGCATACACTGTCTAAAAGATTTATCCTGCCAAGGCTGACACTGATGTGTCGCCAAGTTGGTTGGGTGGCCTGTCTTACCTGCCAGTGTGAGACCTGAGGTACATGTAGTGTGGACTTTTTGAAACCCTGAATCGGACCAGAATTCCAGTATTGCCCTGGACCTTGCATATAGAATGGAAAAACTGGAATGTTACACCTAACCCCTAGACTCGATTATGATATTGCACTAGGTGTCGGATTGGATTGTCTTTGATATGCCAATCAGTGAGATCCTTAGAGGGGATCAAAACCTAGGTATGTTGGGACAGTCCGAGAATTCATTTGAGTGGGTGATCATAGTGACAGGATCAGCCCCTTTGTCAGACAAAGTGAATGATCGGGGATGCACTCTCTTTGATGGAAACCTAAACTACCGGTAGTTGATTTCAACCGTTGAAATTAGTTTTGCAAAATATATTTATATAGAGATATACATATACGTTATGGTTTCAAAATTTTTGCAAAAAGTTTTAATTCCTGGGATCCATGTGAGTAGAGAGTGCAGCCCTGTACCTTGCAACTAAGGGAGAGGTCCTCTCTTATCGGGTAGTGTTTGATCATTATGGGCTGAGAGGTTAAGTGTAAGACCATTGAGGTTAAGTGCAGCACTGTACCTTCCATTCGAAGATGAAGCAGATTGCGTAGAGGAGAGATTTTCACAGATATGGGTTCAGCCATCTGCAATTTGTAGTTTTGGAAACTGCATGCTGCAATCTAATTTTTGGACCAAACTAGTTGTACTGAATCTGTGGTTCGATGGGGGCTGTTCTCAGCCCTAATTTTTTACATATGCATCCAGGAGTTGATGGTTAATTTCAAGTTGCAATTCAGCCCACATTTATAAAACCCAGTTTTAATATGTTAAAACTGCTTTAGCCCATTTCAGCATAAAGGCTATATGGGCCAAACTGCTCTTTGCAATTCAACCCATATAACTAGATAATATTTATCAATAATATTATGAATTTTTATGTGATTTAATTATGGGTTTTACAGTTCTTTAATTGATTGGATCAATTATGGTTTTCATGCATGTGATATGTATGGATGTGTGATATGCAACGTTCATGGGCTAAAAGTAGAGCCCATGCTGATTCGACAATGGCCCTTGCGCACACCATGGCTAAATGCACATCATTGCCATGGTGTCCTTAAGATCATTGGATGATCTCCCTTCATGGTGGGCCCCACTCCAGCTTCCTCCCCAATAGGAACCATGCGGAATCCTAGCCGTCTAGGGCCCATCTAAATCTGGCTTTATGAAAGCCAGTGGAAGCAACTTTGGTTTGACCTAAATTAAACTTGGGCATAATATTTCATTCCCCCCACTAAAATATGAGTGCATGTGACAGGGAGATTCATGTGATGAACTCTTTAAAGGCCTTCCATCATTAACATGAAGATGTGTTCTTCAATAATGAGGAAACACACTATAAAATGGAAGACTCTCTCATGGTACCTTGGCGTTCACGAATATGATGGGTGAATACTCACTAGATAGAAAGATTTAACCTAAAATGACAATGAACATTGTCTGACAAAGACCAAAGGAAAAGCTCATAAGATGAGTGGATATGATCTTTCACAGAAAGGTGGTGGGGTTATGCAGCTAAAACAGTTGGCTCCACGCACCCTATGAGGTTTCTCACATTTGCAGAGACATAATTCGTAGTCTTTGTCACTGAGATAGGAGAGAAATATCAAAGGTGAATAAATGGAAATAGAACATAGATTAAAAGCCACATCTATGTATATGACATGAATCAAATAAGGTTGTGGACTAATATTTACTTTGCCCTTTATAAAAAATGGCAAACAGTCATTTCGCTAAATTGTTGGATGACAACAAGCTTAAGGGCCCAAATTATGCTGATTGGTATCGTAACCTTATGCTGCTCCTGACATCTGAGAAATTGGACAAGGTAGCTAAAAACCCTGCCCAGAACGTTCGGGTGATAGGGCTACTGAGGCCCGCAGGAGGGACTATGAAGAATGGAAAGAGAAAAATTCTCTTGTTCGGTGTTATATCATAGCCTCCTTAGATAATCAGATATAGTGACAGTTCGATCAAATCGAATTGTCGAAGGATATCTTGGATAGTCTAAGGACAATGTATGAGGAGCAGAATCATTCTACTCGTCAGAAGGTCTTGAAACAGTTCATGACCGCACAAATGTCCAAGAACCAACAAGTTCATGACCATTATCTTAAGATGATGGGATACATCAATGAACTGGAGCCTCTTGGATCTGGGCTGGATCATATCAGCAAGGTTGATGCCATCATCAACTCTTGGCCTCCATTCAATCAATTCATCATGAACTATAACATGAACAAGCTAAATGTTAGCATCCAGGAACTCAACAATATGTTGCAGAGGGCCGAAGAACTAATAAAAAAGGATGAGCCCATTGTATGCTTGTTGAAGGTGGAAAATCGAGCAAGAAGAAGAGGAAGGCAAAGAAGAAGCCTCAGAAGAAAATTAGAAAGCCCAAAAGGCAGAGGAAGGACAAAGCATCAGATACTTGTCACTTCTACAAACAGGCCTACCACTGGAAGAGAAACTATCCTCAATATCTGGAGACCAAGAAACAAGGTAATTTTGAATTCTTTGTCACCAAAATCAATATGTTGGTAACTTCTTCTTCCTAGTGTATTGACTCCAGGGCTTCCACACATGCATGTAATACATTGCAGGGATTCAAGACAACCGGAAGATTGAGTGACGGAGAGGTGATTCTTTACTAGGGGACTTCTGCAAGTGTTGCAGCTACAGCCATAGGGACTGTGGAATTGTATTTCAGAGACGCATCAATTATATTAAAATATTGTCTTTATGTACCCAATTTGAGAAGAAATTTGATTTCTATTTCAAAATGATGGATATTCTATTCTCTTTAGTAATATGATTACTATCAAAAGAAATAACAAATTCCTCGCATACGGAGAACTTAAGAATGGTCTCTATGTTCTCCGTCCTTCTCTGGAAATAAACATAACCAAAACTATGTCAGATAATAACCCCAAGAAAAGAACCCGTGATACAGTCAATCCCACGTGCCTGTGGCATTACCGACATGGCCACATTAACATAGATCGTACAACAAGGTTGGTAAATGATGGTCCTTTGGATTTTCTAACTTTAGAAGATCTTCCAACTTATGAACCTAGCCTTTTGGGTAAGATGACAAAATGACCATTTAACGGTATGCCTGAAAGATCGATAAGCACACTTGACCTTATACATACTGATGTATGTGGTCCCATGAATGTTAGGACACGTAACTAGCATGTTTACTTCATAACATTTATCGATGATTACTCACGGTATGGTTATGTGTACCTAATGAGACATTAGTCTAAATCTTTTGAAATGTTCCAAGAATTCAGATAAGAGGTCAAGAACAATTAGGGAGAGAAATTAAGACCCTTCAATCAGATTGAGGTGGTGAGTATCTCTTTGACGAATTCAGGGACTACTTGAAGGACAATGGGATAGTATCACAGCTAGCTCCTCCTGCTACACCACAGCTAAACAGTGTGTCAAAAAGGAGAAACCAGACCTTATTGGATATGGTCTGATCACTTCTCGTACACTCAAAGTTACCCACATCCTTTCCGGGTTATGCATTAGAGACTGTGATTTACGTGCTGAATCGGGTTCCAACCAAATCAGTTCTAAAGACTCCCTATGAGCTTTGGCCCAATAAGAAACCAAGTGTAAGACACTTGAAGATTTGGGGTTGTCCGACACATGTTAAACGAATAGGTGTTGACAAATTGGAATCCAAAACCAACCGTTGCCTATTTATAGGCTACCGCAAGGGCTTTGTGGGTTACTTATTCTATGACTTAGGAGAATAGATGGTGTTTTGTAGTTGAAGTGCCCATTTCTTGGAAGATGATTACATCCTGAACAATCATCGTCAAGAAGTTGTTCTTTATGATGAGAGCTCAGGGGCAGTGGGAGATGTCCCACAAGCTCCAGCTAATAACCCACCTAGGAGATCTACCCAGGTTTCCAGGCCTCCAGTTCATTTTGGCTATGACCAAGAAATTTACTTGGTGGAAGCCATGACCAGTGAGGAGGATCCCGTGACTTATACGGAAGCTATGTTGGATATATATTCATTGAAGTGGGTAGATGCCATGAGAGCTGAGATGGACTCAATGGAGACCAATGGAGTTTGGACTCTGGTGGATCTACCCCCTGGGGTAAAAGCATTTGGTTGCAAATGGATTTATAAGAGGAAGAAGGGCCCTGATGGTAAGGTTGAGACCTACAAGGATCGTCTTGTGGCGAAAGGGTACACTCAAAAAGAAGGAATTGATTATGAGGAAGAAGGGCCCCGATGGTAAGATTGAGACCTACAAGGCTCGTCTATGGGTCAGGAACACATGGTGTGTAAACTAAAACGATCCATATATGGACTTAAGCAAGTTTCTAGGAGTTGGAACATCCGATTTGACTCTACCGTCAAACATTTTGACTTTGAGCAAAATCTGTAGGAGCATTGGACCACTGTGAAAAACATACTAAAGTACCTTCGAAGGACAAAAGAGTTTTGTTTGGTTTTCGATGGTATTTTACTACAGATCCAAAGGTATACTGATGCCAATTTTTAGCCAGATCCAAATGATAGAAAGTCTACATCGGGTTATATCTTCACGATAGGATTGTGTGTTGTTTGTTGGAAAAGCAATAAACAGGGGTCCATGGAGGATTCCACAACTGAAGCCGAATACATTGCTGCAAGTGAAGCTACCAAAGAAGCCGTATTGATGAAAAAGTTCATTCACGAATTGGGAGTAGTTCCATTCAGCACATCACCCATTCCATTGTTGTGTGACAACACTGGAGCCATTGCTCAGGCTAAGGAGCCACGAGCCCACTCGAAGTTGAAGCACATCGAGAGGAAGTACCATGTACTGCGGGAGATAGTTGGAAGAGGGGATGTCCTAATTCAGAAGGTAGCATCAACAGAAAATGTTTAAGAAACACATGGAAAGCATGGGACTCCGACTTATACCCGATTGGACCTAAGTGCAAGTGGGAGCTATTAGACAGTGTATGCCCTTAGCTCCAATCAAAATGATGTACATTATGACATTTAATGTAAATGAATAAAGTACATATTTGATTCATCTTAATATGGTGTGTTTCTAAGTAATACCCTTAAAGTGGACACACATGAGACACGTGTTAGTTTAGAATCTTCATAGCTGTTGGATAGATCTGATGCCAAGTTGGTTGGGGTGGCTTGTCTCAATTGCCAGTGTGAGACCTGAGGTACATGTAGTGTGGGTTTTCTTGAAACCTTGAACCGGACCAGAATTCCACAAGATTTGGGCGTCCATACGATGGATCCCTCATCCCTTCTATGGTATCAGAGCCTTGGTTCAAATCTTGAACCAATTTGTTTCATATCTAAACCTGCACAAATGGGCAGAAGGTGTTCTACCCAATTTGCGCAGATATGGGTTTTTGGAAATTTGTTCCCAAAATTATGGGCGAATAATCTGAAATTAATTTTATATAAATCTGATTATTGCTTAGAATTGTTCTTTATGATTTTCTTGATTTATGGGCTGTTTGTACAAGAGGAGATCGAAATCTTGATTTGCGTAGGGAACCTTCAATTTTGCATATTAGGGATTATTTTGTTACATTTGGTCAGTAAAATATTTTTTTTTTTATTTTTTAGACTAAATGTATAGGTATTCGATCTGATGTAATTATTAATAGAAATTAGGATTTCTATTATGTTATTTTGGATCGAAGATTGCGACGTAGAAAAGAAGATCTCGTAGAGAAGGTGATTTCGTAGATGAGAGAATTGCAATCTGCGATTTGCAGTTTATGAAACTGCAACCAGTGATCTAACCTCTGTTTTGCGAGATGGAGTGTGCGAACAACCCTATGAGACTGATTATTGCTTCTCTTTTATCAGTATTTAATTTCATATTATTTTCTTGAATTAAAGATTTAATTAAAGATCAAACCCTAGACCCATTCGTACCAAGATTGGTTCAAATTGTTTGGACCAAATCTAGGGTTCGATCTAGGCTGAAAGTCAGCCCCATTTTTCCCACTAATGGGCCTGCGGATTGATATTTAATTAAATGTTTAATTTGGCCCAACCTGTAATGACCCAGTTTTAAATGGTTAATACTGCTAAAAGCCCACTCTGCAGATAAAGCTATATGGGCCGAACCCATTAACCCTAATTTGACCCATATACCAAGATAATATTTGATGTAGCGCGATCCGGGCACTCCTAGCTGACTGCTGACTGGCTCCTTGTTGGCAACGGATGGCACCTGAGAAGATGAAAGGAAAGATTCCCGGGGATTTACCCGGTGGGAATACTCCGATGATTAAGTTAGTACTGTGTATGGGAAGTAAAGGGAAAAACGAAGGCCAAGAGTGGAGATCGCACTTTTTTCCTATACTCGAGAGATTGGAGGTCTCAAGAAGAAGAAGTTTCTCCTCTGCCCTGAGGGCTTTTATAGGGGCGCTCTTGTGAGATCGGGCATAACCGCCTCTGGGCCCCCTACCACAGCCATTACCTGCCAGGGCTGCGTAGGTGGCCATTGTGACGTACTCCTTACCTGGGCGAGTGACACATCCCCAAAGTGATAGTCACGCCTCCGCCTACTGAGAGACGTGGGCACAGACTGTCGAAAAGACAGGGACTGCGCCGTTAGTAAGGGATATGGCGCAGTCTGATTGGTACGGCCTGTCAGATAGAAGCTTCCTATGGAATGCTCGTGCGGCCCACTCGCGAGCTACTTTGCAGCGAGCTCAGAATACTTCAGGAGTACCCTCAGTAGAATTAGTCCTCGGGATGACTTATCTGCTTGAGAGCTCGCCCGAGCTGGTTTTCTTAGCTTGCGAGCTGAAGTTGCCTCTGAATATCCCTTTGGGGGTAGCTCGGGGAACCTGAAGCTTGCGTCGTGGCGAGCTCCTCCTTTTACGCGATATGATGTGGCGAGCTATTTTATGGGCCCGTTACTTAGCTATACTGGGCCGCAATGCTGAGTTGTCGCTTACGTCGAGTCAATGTCCACGTGTCGCCGTTTCATAGATCGGGTCAACTCATCATTCATCAATATTAATGGTTAATATTATGGATTTAAAATGGGCTTCAAATGGGCTTTACAGATAATTAATTGATTGGATCAATTTATCCTTGCATGTGAAGTATGGATGTGTGATGTGCTACGTACATGGGCCATAAGTGCTTGGCCCATGCTCAATCGATGGTGGCTCATGCGCACACCATGGCTGAAGCACATCATTCCTCAGTGGTGGGTCTCACACCTCATGGATAGGTTACGTGCGGGACCCTAGCTGATTTGGGCCCACCGAAATTTGACTTTATGAAAGTCAGTCGGAGCAACTTGGGTTTGACCTAGATCAAACTAGGGCGTAATTGATTGTTCCCTCCAGCTAATATGAGTGCATGTGATAGGGAGATTCATATGATGAACTCTCTAAAGGCCTTCCATCATTAGCATGAGGATGGGTCCTTCAGTAATGAGGAAACGCACCAGAAAATGGGCTATCCATTTGCTGTTGGGCTTGTCTGAGTGTTTCATAAGATGATAAGGGCGTCATAGACCGATGTGGGAGGGGCTTCACCAGAAAATGGGAACTCTCTCATGGTACCTTAGCGTTCACGAATATGATGGGTAAGCACTCACTGGACAGAAAGGTATACCTGAAAACGGCTCTGAACCTTGTTTGACAGAGGCCAAAGGGAAAACTCATATGATGAGTGGATATGATCCTTCACAGAAAAGTGGCGGGGTTTTGCAGCTGAAACAATTGTCTTCATGCACCCTATGTGATTTCCCACATTTCCAGAGACAACTCGCAATCTCTGTCATTGAGAAAGGAGAGAAATCTCAGAGATGAATAAATGGAAATGGAATAGTATCATAGTTAACTCCTCCTGCTACACCACAACTTAACGGTGTTTCAGAGAGGAGGAATATGACCTTATTGGATATGGTCCGGTCGCTTCTCATACACTCAGAGTTTCCCACATCCTTTTGGGGTTATGCATTAAGACTACGATTTACGTGTTGAATCGGGTTCCAACCAAATTGGTTCCGAACACTCCATATGATCTTTGGACTGGAAAGAAACCAAGTGTCAGACACTTGAAGATTTGGGGTTGTCCAGCACATGTTAAAAGAACAAGTGCAGACAAGTTGGAATGTAAGACTAGTTGTTGCCTATTTGTAGGCTACCCAAAAGGCTCTGTGGGTTACCTATTCTACGACCCAAGTGAGCAGAAAGTGTTCTGAAAGGATGAGAGATCCATCGTATGGACGCCCAAAAATTGCGGAATTAGGGGGCGAATTTCAAAAAATTTTCTCTCCCTTCAACTGGGAATCGCATTCCCTATTTAGAAAATCATATTTCCAAGGATCATTCTTGAACCTTAAACTGAACCAGATCTGAACCAAAAGGAGTAGGGGAGGATTATACCTGATACGAAGAAATAATATCCCCCAAAGAAGGTGTTCACGCCCAAGGAAGGATCTAAAGACTGGTCACACTGAAGATGGCGCAGTGTAGGAAGGAGCAAAATCAGCAGTGTTCTTCTCCATGAACTCTGTCCTTCGCAAGTAACAGCAGGATGGCATGTGAGATCAACTTCCTATCAATTCTTTCTCAAAGAACTGATGTCAAGATTGAATCTTGACTTCTCCCACAGCTGGAGATCGAACTGGAAAACACGGCGACAAGAACAGGGAGGCGGCAAGAGAGTATTTGCAAGGTGCAGAAATCTCTCTTCTTGTGATTTTAGCACTGAAAAAAATCTGATGTGTGTTCTAAAGGCTGCCGCCCCCTTTCTTTTTGTTAACCTAAAAAAGTCAGCTCCTAATCCAATTAGGAGCAGCTTATCCAAATCATATTTGGATCAACCTTCTCTTCAGGTGATAAGGATAAACCCTTATCTTATCTGCAGATTAGATTAGCTTTCTCCTAATCTCATTGGGAGGTTTCTAGATCTGAATCACATTCAGATCTAGACTCTCTGAGTGGATAGGATTAAGACCCTATCCTATCTACTAATCCATCTCAGAATTCGCCCCCTTAATTAACTAAATAAATAGCCCAATTCAAAATGGGCTTTAGGCCCATTAAGCTTATGTACTCACTTAACCTTCCTAACTGCTACCCAGTTGGGCTTCCTTGTATGGCGTGGGACCCAAGCATTGATCTACACATCAGCCACATGGGTTCAGCCTAGCCTTTGTTACAAGGCCTGGGCGAATACACAGTTAAGTACAGTGCACCCCCTGAAACCCATCGAATGAGCTCTATGGGCCCAACACATACCCTAAGTGGTCCCTGAGTCAAGCCACCTTGTAACACTCAGGGACTGTGGGCAGATGCAAGATTAGCCCATCAGGTATTATCCTCAATGGTCTTACACTTAACCTCTCAGCCCATAATGATCGTACACTACCCGACAAGAGAGGACCTCTCCCTCGGCTGCAAGGAACAGTGTTGCACTCTTTACTTATATGGATCCCGGGAATTAAAACCCTTTTGCAAATATTTTAGAAACCATAGTATATATACTTTTATATCTCATATAAAATATATTTTGCAAATACAAATCTCAACGATTGAAATCGGCTGCCGACAGTCTTGGTTTCCATCAATGAGAGTGCATCCCCGATCATTACCTTTGTCCGACAAAGGGGATGATCCTGTCACTATGTTCACCCACTCAGATGAATTCTGAGATAGTCCCAACATACCCAGGTTTTGACCCCCGCTAAGGATCTTACTGATTGGTATATCAAAGATAGCCCATTCCGACACCTAGTGCAGTATCATAATCGAGTCTAGGGGTTGGGTGTAACTTTTCAGTTTTGCCCATCAATCTCCAAGGTCGAGGGCAATACTAAAAATCTGGTCCAATTCAAAGATTCAATTAATCATACACTGTATGTGCCTAGGGTCTCACCCTGGTAGCTGAGACAGGCTACCCCAACCGACTTGGTGGCACCACAGTGTCAACCTTGTCAGGATAGATCTCCCTAGACCGACCCACTGGCTGTGAACATTATAAACTAACTCGAGACTCATTAAGTGTCCAGTTTAGGGGTATTACACAGAAACATACCAAGGGAACATGAATCAAATATGCACTTTTATTCATTTACAATAAACTCATAAAGTACATCATTCTGATTGAAGCTAAGGGCATACAAAACTGTCTAACATCTCCCACTTGCACTTTGGTCCAATCAGGTATTAGCCGGAGTCCCATGCTTTCCACGTGTTTCTCAAACACTTTCTGTGATAGTAGCTATGTCAATGGGTCTGCTACATTTTCCGCTGACGCTACCTTCTGAATCAAGACATCCCCTCTACCAACAATCTCCAGCAGTACGTGGTACTTCCTTCCGATGTGCTTCGACTTCGAGTGGGCTCGTGGCTCCTTAGCCCGAGCAATGGCTCCATTGTTGTCACACAACAATGGGATGGGTGATGTGCGGTATGGAACTCTTCCCAACTCGTGAATGAACTTTTTCATCCACACGGCTTCTTTGGCAGCCTCACTTGCGGCAATGTACTTGGCCTCGGTTGTGGAGTCTGCAGTGGATCCCTGTTTGCTGCTTTTCCAGCAAACAGCACACGATCCTATCATTAAAACATATCCAGATGTAGACTTTCTATCATATGGGTCCGATTGGAAATCGGCATCTGTATACCCTTGGATCTGCAGTGAGCTACCGTCGAACACTAGACAAAACTCTTTTGTCCTTCGAAGGTACTTAAGTATGTTTTTCACAGCAATCCAATGCTCTTGCCCTGGGTTGGCCTGAAATTTGCTTACTACACTCACCGCCTGAGCTATGTCTGGACGAGTGCACAGCATGGCATACATGATGCTCCCTACGGCTGAGGCACAAGGAACGTCTTTCATGCCATCAATCTCCTCAGAAGTCTTGGGAGACATCTTGTTGGAGAGAGTGACTCCGTGCTTGAAAGAAACATTTCCTTTCTTGGAGTTTTCCATGCTGTATCTTTTGACTATTTTGTCAATGTAAGAAGATTGGGATAATCCTATTATCCGCTTCGATCTATCTCTATAGAGTCGAAGACCCAGTATATAAGAGGCTTCTCCAAGATCTTTCATGGAGAATTGTTGTGATAGCCATACTTTCACCGTAGTTAACATTCCTACATCATTCCCAATGAGTAGAATGTCATCTACATACAGAACCAAGAAGGTAACCTTATCTCCACTGTACTTCCTGTAGACACAGGGTTCATCCGGATTCTGCTCGAAGTCAAACGATTTGACAGCAGAGTTAAAACGGATGTTCCAACTTCTAGAAGCTTGCTTAAGTCCATAAATGGATCTGTTAAGTTTACATACCATGTTTTCCTATCCTACAGCAATGAAGCCTTGCGACTGCTGCATATAGATATCTTCAGTAAGATCTCCATTCAGGAATGCAGTTTTGACATCCATTTGCCAAATCTCATAATCATGGTATGCTGCTACAGCTAGTTGGATCCTAATGGATTTAAGCATGGCCACAGGCGAAAAGGTTTCCTCATAATCGATGCTCTCTTTCTGAGTGTACCCATTCACCACTAGACGAGCTTTGAAGGTCTCAACCTTACCATTGGGGCCCTTCTTCCTCTTGTAAATCCATTTGCAAATGATTGCTTTTACCCCGGAGGGTGGATCTACTAGAGTCCAGACTCCATTGGTCTCCATTGAGTCCAACTCTACTCTCATGGCCTTCACCCACTTCTGGGAATCTATGTCCAACATAGCTTCCGTGTAAATCATGGGATCCTCCTCACTAGTCAAGGTTTCCACCAGGTAACTATCCTGGTCATAACCATAATGGACTGGTTGCTTGGATACCCGAGTGGATTTTCTAGGTTGGTCACTACCTGGAACTTGTGGGACATTTCCCACTGCTCCTGAGCTCTCCTCATCAAGAACAACTTTCTGACGATGGGTGTCCAGGATATAATCGGTTTCCAAGAATTGTGCATTTTGACTGCAGAACACTTTCTGCTCACTTGTGTCATAGAATAGGTAACCTACAGAGCCTTTTGGGTAGCCTACAAATAGGCAACGACTGGTCTTAGATTCCAACTTATCTGCACTCGTTCTTTTAATGTGTGCTGGACAACCCCAAATCTTCAAGTGTCTAACACTTGGTTTCTTTCCGGTCCAAAGTTCATATGGAGTATTCGGAACCGATTTGGTTGGAACCCGATTTAGCACGTAAATCACAGTCTCAAATGCGTAACCCCAAAAGGATGTGGGTAACTCTGAGTGTATGAGAAGCGACCGGACCATATCCAATAAGGTCCTATTCCTCCTCTCTAAAACACCGTTAAGTTGTGGTGTAGCAGGAGGAGCTAACTGTGATACTATCCCATTGTCCTTTAAGTAGTCCCTGAATTCGTCAGAGAGATACTCGCCACCTCGATCTGATCGAAGGGCTTTAATTTCTCTCCCTAATTGTTTCTCGACCTCTTGTCTAAACTCTTTGAACTTTTCAAAGGAATCAGACTTGTGTCTCATTAGGTACACGTAATTATATCGTGAAAAATCATCTGTGAAGTTGATGAAATACACGTGTTGATTCCGTGTCCTAACACTCAGGGGACCACATACATCAGTATGTATTAGGTCAAGTGTGCCTGAAAGATGTACAGGCTTACCGTTAAATGGCCGTTTCATCATCTTGCCTTGTAGGCAAGGCTCACAGGTGGGAAGATCTTCTACAGTTAGAAAATCCAAAGGACCATCCTTTACCAACCTTGTGATTCGGTCAACACCGATGTGGCCAAGTCGGTAATGCCACAGACACGTGGGATTAACTGTATCACGGGATCTCTTCTTGGGGATTTCAGCCGACGTAATTTCAGTTATGTTAGTTTCTAGAGGAGGATGTAGAACATAGAGACAGTTCTCTAGTTCCTCATATGCGATGAATCTGTTGTTTCTTTTAATAGTAATCGTATTACTAAAGAAGACAGAATAACCATCTGCACACAGCTTTGAAACATAAATCAAATTTCTCCTTAAATTTTGCACATAAAGACAATCTTTCAGTACAATTGTTCCTTCTCTAAAAAATAACTCCACGGTTCCTATGGCCGCGGCTGCAACAGTTGCATTAGTCCCCAAGTAGAGTGTGACTTCTCCTTCACTCAGCCTTCTGCTTACCTTGAACCCCTGCAGTGAGTTACACGCATGAGTTGAACCCCAGAGTCAATACACCAGGACGCAGAAGCTACCAGTAAATTGGTTTCTATAACACAAGTTTCGAAGTTACCTTTCTTGGATTCCAGGTAGGCAGGACAATTCATTTTCCAGTGGCCGGTCTTCTTGCAGAAGTGACAGGCATCCGATGCTCTGTCTTTCTTCTGCTTCTTGCCCTTAGTGGCTTTCTTCTGAGGCTTCTTTGCCTTCCTCTTTCTCGTGCCTGTCTTGCCAGTTTCAACAAGCATGGCTACAGGCTCATCCTTTCTAATAAGTTCTTAAGCTCTTTGCAACATATTGCTGAGCTCTTGCAAGCTGACATTCAGCTTGTTCATGTTATAGTTCATGATGAACGGATTAAAGGAAGGAGGCAAAGAATTAAGGATAGTATCTATCTGGGTTGCAAGGTCCAGCCCGGATCCAAGAGCCTCCAGTTCGTTGATGTATCCCATCATCCGAAGACAATGGTCATGAACTTGTTGACCCTTGGACATTTGTGCGGTCATGAACTGTTTCAAGACCTTTTGTCGAGTAGAACAATTCTGCTCTTCATACATTGTCCTGAGACTGTCCAATATGTCTTTGGCATGTTCGATTTGATCGAACTACCTCTATATTGGGTTGTCCAAAGTGGCAATGATGTAACACCGGGCAAGGGAGTTTTTCTCCTCCCATTCTTGATAGTCTCTCCTTCAGGCCTTAGAAGCCCTATCACCTGGACGCTCCGGGGCAGGATTCTTTGCCACTTTGTCTAGCTTTTCAGAAGCTAGGACCAGCATAAGGTTCCTGTACCAGTCGGCATAGTTTGGGCCCTTCAACTTGTTGTCATCAAGCAGTTTTGCAAATGATCCGTTTGCCATTTTCTGATAAAAGAGAAAACATCAGTCCACAACCTAATTTGATTCATGTTCATTTCATAGATATGGATTTTAATCTACGTTCCATTTCCATTTATTCGTCTCTGAAATTTCCCTCCTTTCTCAGTGGCGGAGACTACGGGTTGTCTCTGGAAATGTGGGAAATCACATAGGGTGCATGGAGCCAACTGTTTCAACTGCATAACCCCACCACCTTTCTGTGAAGGATCATATCCACTCATCACATAAGCTTTCCCTTTGGCCTCTGTCAGACAAGGTTCAGAGCCGTTTTCAAGTAAACCTTTTTGTCCAGTGGGTGCTTACCCATCATGTTCGTGAACACCAAGGTACCGTGAGAGAGTTCCCATTTTCTGGTGAAGCCTCTCCCACATCGGTCTATGACTTCCCTATCATTCTTATGAAACACTCAGACAAGCCCAACAGCAAATGGATAGCCCATTTTTTGGTGTGTTTCCTCATTACTGAAGGACCCATCCTCATGTTAATGATGGAAGGCCTTTAGAGAGTTCATCATATGGATCTCCCTATCACATGCACTCATATTAGCTGGTGGGAACGGTTAATTACGCCCTAGTTCTTATTTTAGGTCAAACCAAAGTGGCTCCCACTGACTTTCGTAAAGCCAGATTTCGGTGGGCCTAAATCGGCTAGGGTTCCGCACGTAACCTTTCGATGAGGTGTGGGGCCCACCACTAAGGGAGGTCATCCAATGACCAAAAGGGACACCATGGCAATGATGTGCATTCAGCCCTGGTGTGCGCAAGAGCCACTGTTGATGGAGCATGGGCCAAGTACTTATGGCCCATGTATGTAGCACATCACACATCCATACATCACATGCAGTTATAAATTGATCCAATCAATTAATCATCTGTAAGGCCCATTTGAAGCCCATTTTAAATCCATAATATTAACCATTAATATTATCAAGGTACATGGGCCGAATGGTTCAGCCCATATAACTTTAAATGTTAAGTGGGCTTTTAGCAGTTTTAACCTTTTAAAATTGGGCCTTTACAGGTTGGGCTGAATTAACCATTTAATTAAACATCAATCCTTAGGCCCATTAGTGGGAAAAATAGGGCTGACTTTCAGCCTTGATTAAACCCTAAATTTGGTCCAAACAATTTGAACCAATCTTGGTTCGAATGGGTCTAGGGTTTGATCTTTAATTAAATCTTTAATTCAAGAAAATAATCTGAAATTAAATACTGATAAAATAAAATCAAGAATCAGTCAATCAGGGCTGTTTGCACAATCCACCCTGCAAAACAGAGGTTAGATCACAGTTTGCAGTTTCACAAATTGCAAATTGCAGTTTGTAGTTCTCTCATCTACGAAATCTCCTTCTCTGCGAAATCTCCTTTTCTGCGCCGCCATCTTCGATCCAAAATAAAATAAATAGAAATCCTATTTCTATTAATAATTACATCAGATCAAATACCTAATACATTGTGTTTAAAAGTAAAAAAAAAAATTATTTACAGACCAAATGTAATGAATAAATCAAGAAACTGCAAATCTTGTAGGTTCCCTACGCAAACCAAGAATTCGATCTCCTCTTGTACGAACAGCCCATAAATCAAGAAAATCATAAAGAACAGTTCTAAATAATAATCAGATTTAAGTAAAATTAATTTCAGATTATTCGCCCATTAATTTTGGGAACAGATTTTCTAAAACCCATATCTGCGCAAATCGGGTAAAACACCTTCTACCCATTTGTGCAGGTTGAGATCTGAAACATAAAGGTTCAAGATTTGAACCATGGCTCTGATACCACTGAAAGGGTGAGAGATCCATCGTATGGACACCCGAAGATTGCGGAATTAGGGGGCGAATTTCAAAACTTTTTCTCTCCCTTCAACTGGGAATCGCATTCCCTATTTAGAAAATCATATTTTCAAGGATCATTCTTGAACCTTAAACTGAACCAGATCTGAACCAAAAGGAGTAGGGGAGGATTATACCTGATACGAAGAAATAGTATCCCCCAACAAAGGTGTTCACGCCCAAGGAAGGATCCAAAGACTGGTCCCACTGAAGATGGCGCAGTGTAGGATGGAGCAGAATCAGCAGTGTTCTTCTCCAAGAACTCTGTCCTTCACAATAAACATCAGAATGGCACGTGAGCATAGCTTCCTATCAATTCTTTCTCAAAGAACTGATGTCAAGATTGAATCTTGACTTCTCCCACAGCTGGAGATCGAACTGGCAAACAGGGCGGCAAGAACAGGGAGGCGGCAAGAGAGTATTCGCAAGGTGCAGAAATATCTCTTCTTGTGATTTTAGCACTGAAGAAAATCTGATGTGTGTTCTAAAGGCTGCCACCCCCTTTCCTTTTGTTAACCTAAAAAAGTCAGCTCCTAATCCAATTAGGAGCAGCTTATCCAAATCATATTTGGATCAACCTTCTCTTCAGGTGATAAGGATAAACCCTTATCTTATCTGCATATTAGATTAGTTTTCTCCTCATCTCATTGGGAGGTTTCTAGATCTGAATCACATTCAGATCTGGACTCTCTGAGTGGATAGGATTAAGACCCTATCCTATCTGCTAATCCATCTCAAAATTCGCCCATTTAATTAACTAAATAAATAGCCCAGTTCGAAATGGGCTTTAGGCCCATTAAGCTTATGTACTCACTTAACCTTCCTAACTGCTGCCCAGTTGGGCTTCCTTGTATGGCGTGGGACCCAAGCATTGATCTACATATCAGCCACATGGGTTCGGCCCAGCCTTTGTTACAAGGCCTGGGCGAATACACTGTTAAGTACAGTGCACCCCCTGAAACCCATCGAATGGGCTCTATTGGCCCAACACTTACCCTAAGTGGTCCCTGGGTCAAGCCACCTTGTAACACTCAGGGAATGTGGGCAGATGCAAGATTAGCCCATCAGGTATTATCCTCAATGGGGCTGATCCTGTCACTATGATCACTCGATCATTACTTTGTAACACCCAGGGACTGTGGGCAGTGCATCCCTGATCATTACCTTTGTCCGACAAAGGGGCTGATCCTGTCACTATGATCACCCACTCAGATGAATTCTCAGATAGTCCCAACATACCCAGGTTTTGACCCTAGTGCAGTATCATAATCGAGTCCAGGGCAATACTGAAAATCTGGTCCTGTTCAAAGATTCAATTAATCCTACACTGTATGTGCCTAGGGTCTCACCCTGGTAGCTGAGACAGGCCACCCCAACCGACTTGGTGGCACCATAGTGTCAGCCTTGTCAGGATAGATCTCCCCAGACCGACCCACTGGCTGTGAACATTGTAAACTAACACGAGTCTCATTAAGTGTCCAGTATAAGGGTATTACACAGAAACATACCAAGGGAACATGAATCAAATATGCACTTTTATTCATTTACAATAAACTCATAATGTACATCATTCTGATTGAAGCTAAGGGCATACAAAACTGTCTAACATGTTCTGCAGCTGAAATGCACAATTTTTGGAAACCGATTACATCTTGGACACGCATCGTCAAGAAATAGTTCTTGATGAGGAGAGCTCAGGAGTAGTGGGAGATGTCCCACAAGTTCCAGGTAGTTACCAACCTAGAAGATCCACTCAGGTATCTAGGCCACCAGTCCGTTATGGTTATGACCAGGATAGTTACCTGGTGGAAACATTGACTAGTGAAGAGGATCCCGTGACTTATGAGGAAGCTATGTTAGACATAGATTCCTAGAAGTGGGTGGAGGCAATGAGAGCAGAGATGGACTCAATGGAGGCCAATGAAGTCTGTACTCTGGTAGATCCGCCCTCCGAGGTAAAAGCAATCGGTTGCAAATGGATTTACAAGAGGAAGACGGGCCTCGATGGTAGGGTTGAGACCTTCAAAGCTCATCTGGTGGCAAAAGGGTACACTCAGAAAGAGGGCATCGATTATGAGGAAACCTTTTCGCCTGTGGCCATGCTTAAATCCATATGGATCCTGCTAGCTGTAGCAGCATACCATGATTATGAGATTTAGCAGATGGATGTCAAAACTGCATTCCTGAATGGAGATCTTACTGAAGATATCTATATGCAGTAGCCGCAAGGCTTCATTGCTGCAGGTCAGGAAAACATGGTATGTAAACTTAATAGATCCATTTATGGACTTAAGCAAGCTTCTCGAAGTTGGAACATCCGTTTTGACTCTACTGTCAAATCGTTTGAATTTAAGCAGAATCCGGATGAACCTTGTGTTTACAGGAATTACAATGAAGATAAGGTTACCTTCTTGGTTCTGTATGTATATGACATTCTACTCATTGGGAATGATGTAGGAATGTTAACTACGGTGAAAGTGTGGCTATCACAACAATTCTCCATGAAAGACCTTGGAGAAGCCTCTTATATACTAGGTCTTCGACTCTATAGAGATAGATCGAAGCGGGTAATAGGATTATCCCAATCTGCTTACATTGACAAAATAGTCAAAAGATACAGCATGGAGAACTCCAAGAAAGGAAATGTTCATTTCAGGCACGGAGTCACTCTCTCCAAGAAGATGTTTCCCAAGACTTCTGAGGAGATTGATGGCATGAAAGACGTTCCCTATGCCTCTGCCGTATGCAGCATCATGTATGCCATGCTGTGCACTCGTCCTGACATTGCTTAGGCAGTTAGTGTAGTAAGCAGATTTTAGGCCAACCCAGGGCAGGAGCATTGAATTGCTGTGAAAAACATACTTAAGTACCTTTGAAGGACAAAAGAGTTTTGTCTAGTATTTGACGGTAGCTCACTACAGATCCAAGGGTATACAGATGTCGATTTTCAGTCGGATCCAGATGATAGAAAGTCTACATCTGGATATGTTTTCACGTTAGGATCGTTTGTTGTTTGTTGGAAAAGCAACAAACAGGGGTCCACTGTAGACTCCACGACCGAGGCCGAGTACATTGCTGCAAGTGAGGCTGCCAATGAAGCCATGTGGATGTAGAAGTTCGTTCACGAGTTGGGAGTAGTTCCGTCCAGCACATCACCCATCCCGTTGTTGTGTGACAACAATGGAGCCATTGCTCAGGCTAAGGAGCCACGAGCCCACTCGAAGTCGAAGCACATCGAGAGGAAGTACCACGTAGTGCGGGAGATTGTTGGTAGAGGGGACGTCCTGATTCAAAAGGTTTGTCAGCGGAAAATGTAGAAGACCCATTGACGAAGCCACTATCACAGAAAGTGTTTGAGAAACACGTGGAAAGCATGGGACTCCAGCTTGTACCTGATTGGACCTAAGTGCAAGTGGGAGCTGTTGGACAATTTTGTATGCCCTTAGCTTCAATCAGAATGATGTACTTTATGAGTTTATTGTAAATGAATAAAAGTGCATATTTGATTCATGTTCTCTTGGTATGTTTCTATGTAATACCCTTAAACTGGACACTTAATGAGACTCATGTTAGTTTAGAATGTTCACAGCCAGTGGGTCGGTCTGGGGAGACCTATCCTGATAAGGCTGACACTGTTGTGCCACCAAGTCGGTTGGGGTGGCATGTCTCAGCTGCCAGGGTGAGACCCTAGGCACATTCAGTGTAGGATTAATTGAATTTTTGAACTGGACCAGATTTCCTGTATTGCCCTGGACCTTGGAGATTAATGGGCAAAACTGGAAAGTTACACCCAACCCCTGGACTCGATTATGATACTGCACTAGGTGTCAGATTGGGTTATCTTTGATATACCAATCAATGAGATCCTTAGCAGGGGTCAAAACCTGGGTATGTTGGGACAGTTTGAGAATTCATCTGAGTGGGTGATCATAGTGATAGGATCAGCCCTTTTGTCGGACAAAGGTAATGACCGGGGATGCACTATCATTGATGGAAACCAAGACTGCCGGCATTCGATTTCAATCGTTGAGATTTGTTTTGCAAAGTATATTTTATATGAGATATAAAAGTATATATATTATGGTTTCTAAAATGTTTGCGAAAGGTTTTAATTCTCGGGATCCATATAAGTAGAGAGTGCAACACTGTTCCTTGTAGCCGCGGGAGAGGTCCTCTCTTGTCGGGTAGTGTTTGATCATTATGAGTTGAGAGGTTAAGTGTAAGACCATTGAGGATAATACCTGATGGGCTAATCTTGCATCTGCCCATAGTCCCTGGGTGTTACATGGTGGCTTGGCCCAGGGACCACTTAGGGTTACTGTTGGGCCCATAACGCCCATTTGATGGGTTTCAGGGGGTGCACTGTCTATAACAGTGTGTTCGGCCAGGCCTTGTAGCAAAGGCTGGGCCGAACTCATGTGGCTGATGTGTAGATCAATGCTTGGGTCCCTTGCCATACAAAGAAGCCCAACTGGGCAGCAGCTAGGAAGGTTAAGTGAGAGCATAAGCTTAATAGGCCTAAAGCCCATTTCGAATTGGACTTATTTAATAAGTTAAATATGGGCGAATTCTGAGATGGATCAGCAGATAGGATAGGGTATCAACCCTATCCACTTAGAGAGTCTAGATCTGAATATGATTCAGGTCTAGAAACCTCCTAATGAGATTTGGAGAAGGCTGATCTAGTTTGCAGATAAGATAAGGGTTTATCCTTATCATCTAAAAGGATGTCTGATCCAAATATGATATGGATCAGCAGCTCCTAATTGGATTAAGAGCTGATCTTTTAGGATTACAAAAGAAGTTGGGGCGGCAGCCTTTAGAGAGAGATGCTCACATTCTCTTCAGAACTGAAATCCCAGAAGAAAGATTTCTGCAATCCCTGTGAAAATCTTTCTTGCCGCCTCCTTCCTGCAGCCGCCAGATATCCAGTTCGATCTCCAACTCTATGGGAGAAGTCAAGATTTGATCTTGACATCAGTTCTTTGTGAAAGAATTGATTGGAAGCTGTGCTCATGTGTCATCCTGTTGTTTCTTGCGTAGGACACAGTTTTTGGAGAAGAACACTATTGATTCTGCTCCATCCTACACTGCGCCATTTTCAGTGGGAGCAGTCTTTGGGTCCTTCCTTGGGCGTGAACACTTTCGTTGGGAGATATTATTTCTCCGTATCAGGTATAATCCTCTCCTACTCCTTTTGGTTCAGATCTGGTTCAGTTTATGGTTCAATATTGATCTTTGAAAATATGATTTTCTAAATAGGGAATGAGATTCCCAGTTGAAGGGAGAGAAATTTTTTTTTTGAAATTTGCTCCTTATTCCACAAGATTTGGGCGTCCATACGATGGATCCCTCATCCCTTCACCATGGTGATGGACTCAAGGGTTCTCTATCTCCCACAGTGAATTCGGTTAAGCCTTGTAACCGAGGCTGGGCTAAACCCATGTGGCTGATGTGTAGATCAATGTTTGGGTCCCATGCCATACAAGGATAACCAATTGGGCAGCAGATTGAGGGGTTGGTGAGCAGATAGACTTAGTGGGCCTAAAGTCCAATTCGAACTGGCTTAATGAGATTAACTAAAAGAGGGCGGTTCTGGGATTTGGATCAACAGATAGGATAAGGGATTATCCCTATCCACTCAAAGAGTCTAGATCCAAATAAAGATTTGGATCAGGAAACTCCTAATTAGATTAGGAAGGTTGATCTTTATCTGCAGATAAGATAAGGGATTATCCTTATCTCTTAAGAAGGGTCTAGATCAAAATAAAAGATTTGGATTAGGAAACTCCTAATGGGATTAGGAGAACCTCTCTTTAAGGCTTTAAATAGAAGAGTAGGGTGAACCTACAGATCATCTAATAGATTGTTGAATTCCAGAGAGAGACAACACAGTTTGACTGCACTGTCTCCTTCTCTCCTGCTCTTGCCGCCATACCTGTTCATTCTCCACCTGTGGGAGCATTCAAGAAGGGTTGTTGATATTACATTTTGGTAGAAAAAGTAATCTGAAGTCGTGCTCACAAGCCCTCCATCACATTCTTGCTAAAGAATTTGGTTCTTGCTGAAGAGTCATCCTGCTGATTCTACTTCATCCTGCACCGTGTCATATTTGGTGGAAGCAGTCTTTGGATTTTTCCTTGGGTGTGAACACTTTCATTGGAGGTTATTATTACTTCGTATCAGATATATCGCTCCACTCCTTTTTGGTTTCAGATCTGGTCTGATTTGGTTTCAAGATTGATCATTGAAAATGCAATTTTCTAAAATAGGGAATGTGATTCTCACATGGGAGAGAGAAATTTTTGAAATTTCGCCCAACCTTCCTACAGGGTTCGACCATGCATATGATGGATCTCTCATTGCTTCACTCTCAACTTGAGCCCTCTCCATCACTTCCTTGGCGAGGAGGTCCTGTGTCTTCTTTAGTTTCTCCTCGGTCTCCTTGCGGAACTTCTGCTCGTCCACGTTGACCCGCTGCATCTCCCTCTGCTTTTGCACAGCATGGGTGGCCATCTGCTAGAGCTTCTTCTTTGCCTCAAGCTTGTCCATGCTAGCCTTGTCAACTTCAATCGGTCCCCTAGACCAACGTAATGAAGGTAGACCTATGACGAAAGAAGGGAGTCAGTACAAAAAAAAGAAGAAGAAGGAGATAGGGGATACGAGGAGAGAGAGAGGAAGACAAAAGAACAAAGAAAAAGAAGAAGGGACAAACTGTCACCTCAGCCAGGTTTTGCAATCCTTGGTTATACAGCTTCTCAGGGACCATCCCCAACATCCGGAAGTGGTCCCAAGATAGTAGGGCCCTGCTCACCAAGGCTAGGCCAACTCGCTCATTGCAAATGGAGTCCCCCTTGCGGACCTCCCACTGGGGATGGAAGATCCAGTTGGACCACAGGGCGGGCTCCTCCAAAGGTGTAAGGGTCGAGAAGGGTCCCATTCACTCGCTGTATGACCTCCCAAAGGCGTCACCCATAGAATTCGAGCCACTGGCAGTTTTCTTTTGTGGCTGACCCTCTGTGGGCCCCTCGGTCGTTCTCTTCCCCCCTTGGTAGGTCTTCTTGGCCTCCTCGGCAGGTCTTCTTGGCCCCTTCCCCTTTGTGGTGACTCAGGAGTTGTCCCCCTTAGTGGGAGCCAAAGAAGAAGCCCCCTTGGCGAGGGCCTGTGTCTTCGTCCCTTTGGCTGGGACTTATCGAGCCGAACCCCCCTTCACTGGGGGCAGCACCTTCTCCCTCAAGGCGGAAGCATCCTCGGTGGCCCTCTAAGGGGTCCGACCACCGGTCTTCGCTCGCACCTTCTGTAGGGTATGGGCATGCTCTACTATGGTCTTACGTGCATCAATTGGCAGATCTACAAGCAAGGCAATGGTTCTACCAGTATACAAGAGCAAAAGATGAGGAAGATGCAGAAAAAGATGGTGCGGCCCATCCTACCAAGTGGGGCAGGGCTGAACCCTGTAAAAACTAATGGCATCTCCTCCTCCACCAAGGGCTGGGCTCGGACTCTCCCCAAGTTGAGCAGTTGTGTGAGATCATCACTCTCCTCACTAGTAAGTAAGGGGACATACTTCTCCACAAACAAATGGGGTTCTCCCCACCCTGATTTGAAGGACCAGCCCTCGGGACAAGACATAAAAAAATACTTACTCTTCCAGTTATGTACAAAAGAGGGGTTATCTACAAGCTTGGACTTACGGGGTTGGAAATAGAAAACACCCGCCTCGGAAGTGTGCTTCCTTAGTGCAAAAAATGCTCGAAAGAGTTTCGGTGTCAATTCCACCCCCTGGAGTCAAGCCACCACCAACATTGCCACAATGGTCCTGACTGCATTAGGCACAAGCTGGCTAAGGGTAATGTCATACATCCTCAACAGGTCGGAGATCAATGGATGTAAGGGAAACCGAAGACCGAATTGGAGGAGGTGTTGATAAATGCTGATCTACCCCTCCTTGGGAGTCCACGGTTGATCGTCTAACTCAGGCACCCTCACCCTGTAGGACGAGGGAATGAAATATTGCCCGGTTAGGGCCTTGACCTAATTCCAGTTCAGAGAACCTCTGAACTCTGGATGAGAAGGGTCAATGTCGGCCATCACCCTGGCGGCACTCTCAACCCTCCTCCCGGGGACAGGGTTCGGGTCCTACTCCCCCTCAGCTTGGGGGGACCCCTCAGCCTCCCTCGGCGTCATGGATGCGGCGCTCTCATAGGAAGGGTCAAAGCCTCAGCAAACACGTTAGGCTCCCCCAGAGGTTACCCTATCCCAGAGCACATCCACCTCACGCCGAGGGAGCACAAAGATGGAAGGTCTCAGGGGGGAAAGGGGAGAAGGGGTTCGAGTAGAGCTCCCTTCTAATACATTCAGAAGTTCATAGCACTTAGGTCCGGAATCCAAGAAAGACATTGTTGATTACCTAGAAATGAGGTGGAAGGAAAATGGAACAAAGATAGAGTGTCAAGAATTGGAAGATTTGGGAGCTGAGTTCATTTAAAGAATGAAGACGCTTGGAGGAAAAATGATAAGAATTCCACCGTCAAAGACACTATTTAAGGAAGAGTGAATGGTCTAGATCTCTCGAGATCCAATGGCTGATAAGCCACCGCCTCCACGATCCAATCACAGCGCACTACGTGACGGTCACCCTCGGAAGATGAAACGGCGCGTTGACAATGGCTCAGATTATCACATATCCAACAGATAGGGAGCACCTCCACACCTATGATCTAGCCACGCCGCACCCCCGAGTGCTCATCCTCGGGAGACGGAACAATGCTCAAGACAGGCCAGCGATGTCCACCCAAAGCAATCCGCTAGTCTGAGTGACCCGTTCTCATGGATGCGCACATTGGTCTGACTGGAATGTCGTCTCGTGCACGGATCCTTGGGCCTCTTTGGGCCTCCCCGATTTTACGGGTCTTCGACCTGAATAGCCTTCGGCTCCCTTTGGTCCTCGGCCCAGATGATGACACCCGAACAATCTACATCGAGCACGTAGCGTGGCCCGACTCGTGAAGATGAACTAGGTAGAGACACAGAAGAGGATGCCACTGTAGGGAATACCTTGGCTATTGGGCCCACTGGTGCTCACCATTACTACTCCCTTCGGTTGAAGCCGAATTCTTCTCCTTGGCCTTGGGAGTGGGGGGCAAATGATGTGGGGTGACCCAACCCAGCCCATTCGAGGCTGGGAGGCCCCGTCCACGAGCGTTAGATTAGGGAGCGAGATCCGCTACAGCAGGGGTTACCCCACTCCCTTTGTATGGAGCCAACCACACCGCTATCACATGGCCCTGCCAGAATCGTTGACAACCCCCGTACGGCTCCCATCTTAGGTGTTCATCTCCACCTACCTCCAGGCAGCTCAAGTATAAATAGGGGTGCCCTCCCTCCAAGCAAGGGGTTTACAATATGAGAATCCTACAACTATTGTCATAATTGCTCTAGCCTAGAACTAACCACTAGAATCCTCTCCTAGCGCTCTCTCTTCGTACCCTGTACTAACTTGATCGTCGAAAACTCTGCTTCGGATTCTCACCCGGGGTCCTCTGACGAGCTCTTGTCTTCTAGTAGTGATCGGCAATCTACCTTCAACTTCTACCATATTGGGAGACCACCCCGCCTCGTCCTGCACACCTTGGCCTCAGAAGCATCTTCTCCGAGCCATCAAAGCTTTCGACCTACATTCGAACTTCAGGGACGAAATTACAGCTGGTTAGAATGTGGGAGAGAGATTTAGAGAGGGGGAGATGGAAGGAGGAGGCTCTTTTCGTTGGGAATTTGTTTTGTTTGTTGGAGGCCTTTTCTTGGAACGTTGTGGGGGCCGGAGAATATTTCTAGTTCGAATGGAATTGGAGAGGAGAGGGATCTCTAGATGTGTTTGAAGTTCTCTTCTTTCTTGGGTAAAAGAGGTCTGCTTTCCTTCTTTGTGTTCCGAGCTAAATATGAAAGAGTGTAAGAACCCGGGCAATTTTATGAAACCGGGATTGGTTTGTCTGTTTTCCGGATAAATAGACTGATCAACCAGTTTTCATCGGTTTTTTAATGAAAATGCTTATTAGATTATGACCGAACCAGTCAAGGTCTTGATCATGGTTCAACAGGCCAACCGGCCAATCCAATTCGGTTTACTCAACACTAGTGACTACCCATTGAATACCCACCTTTAACCCAACCCACGCCTGCAAAACCTTACCCACAAGAGACTACCACCGTGTATTGAAACGTTTCTCTATAAATGATAAGAGAGATATGTGCACCGGTATGTTAACATCTGCAGAATACAGTAAGTGTAAAAAAGGGAATCAAATCGAACACAGCCGTGGGTAAAGAGATCCAAAAGCTCTGATACAGTATAACAGTTGACTTGATCATAGTCGGAGTTAACATCTGAACAATCACTCCCTTCAATCCCCTTACAAACACCAATACGTCAGCATTTGCTAGAAATTCAAGACATCGATAATTTTTCTTTCTTTTTTATTTTTATTTTTTATCTTTTATTGAGACAGTATTTGATTAGGGGTCGAATGCAATCACGGGTGCAACAGATGTTTCTCCATTCGTCGCCCCCACCTCTTTTCCCGTTTTCTTAATTTTGAGTCACCGGATTTTACCAGCAGATGTTTCTCCATTCGTCACTCCAGGAAACATCAGCACCGTTTTCTGATGTATGAATTGGAAGCATCGTTTATTAAAAAAATGGTGGTTTTTTTTTTTGTTTGAAAACGTTGCTGGTAGGCAGGATGTTTCCTGGAGTAACAGCAATACTTTCTATTTGTCACTAGTGCTTCATGTTTCTTTTCAACACTATACCCATTATAAGAACTCCATGTCACTGCCACATCACATTCTTGTTGGCAACAATGAGCTGCAATCTGAGCAAAGACCACATTCGATGTTGTTCATATACACGCCCTCTTGATTTTTGAGGCATGGCTTGAAGCACCATTTTTTATAAAAAAACAATTCCAAACAAATAAGTATTACCTGAAATACTGTGTTTTTGACATGGGTATGATGTATCACTATTTTCTGAAGCAACGGCGTCAATGCCAAAAAGACGCTATGTAAATGAAGTTGAAGAAACTAAAGAAACAGACGGCATTAATTGTGAGAATTATGCATTAATATTAAGAACAAAAGGAGAGAAAAACAAACGAAACATACAGCTTGAATCAGATTGTAACCAGGTGCTCATCTTCTCGCAAAGAAAGCCATTTCTGCGCACTTGGTCTATCAATCTACATTTTATTCTCTGCTGTTAATCTGATTGAAACACGAGCTTCTCATTCTCATTACATGCCTCCCCCAGGCCTAGATCCATAGATATTTTGACTTGGTTTCTTTGAGTTACCTAGAGGTTCGCATGAATGATACGGAAGACCTTCTTTCCCACAATTACTGACAAGCTGATGTCGATTTCCAGCACCATTAGTGTACGGTTTTTGATTCATAAGAAATCTTCGAGCGGTCTCCGATTCCATAAATATCTCCTCTCCGTGGCAGTCCGCAATGGAACCATTACAAAGCTTCAGTCCATAATTAGATCTGCCGCAGAGGCCGTTGAACTTAGTAATGGAAATAGAAATACTACTGCTGCGAAGACCACACTAATGAAAGATCCCATCGTCCTATTCATTTCTCTTCTCTCCTCAATGCTGCTGCGAAGGCCCTTAAAGTTGGGTCTTCTCGGTTGTTTACATTCTTTAATTTATAGAGGCTCGTCGTCGGTTCGTACTCACCAATTCACGGACAATAAATTGACTGACCTTTCCTTTTTTGGGGGAAATTTTTCTCATCAGTAATTTCAACTTTAATGGTTTGTCAACTCCGTTCCAAAACTTTAAAAAGTGAACGTACAGTATCCCGAACTTTGAGAATGTATTTAATAGGTTATTGTTGTTAATAGTCTGTGAGTTAATTTTGAAAATATCAAAACTATGTATCAGGAGTTATATAATTTCTTTATCCCCAACTTCCACTTAAATCAGTTTAAACAAAACTCCTTGATCTTAGTTAATTACGTTGTCATTACACTTTGATTCTAAGCAAAATTATTTTTTAGCTTATAGAATGATAGATTACCAGTTACCAACAATGAATTTATAGTTAATCAAGTTAAATGCAAAGATAAAAAAATTCTGAAATAAGAAAAAAAGAAATTAAGTTATATAATTGTGATGCAACATTAACAATCAAAAAATATATTTCCCTTGTAAATGCTAATATCGAATTACATCCTAGTTGAGATAGGAAGTGATGATGCACGTTTGGGCAGCTTTGGATTGGCAGGTGACTTGGATGTGTAGCTGAGTAATCCCTGCCTGGAATATGGCTCGGATGTCTAGATGAACGGTCCCTACCTAGAATGTGACTTGGACGCCTAGTTGAACAGTCCCTACCTGGAATGTGGCATAACTGAATGGTGATGAACTGGAAGGTGGCTCGGACACCTAGTTGAACGGTTCCTACCTAGAAGGTGGCTCGAGTGCCTAGCTGAATGGTTCCTAGCTGGAAGGTGGCAAGCTGCATTGCTTATTGGGGCGACCTGCAAGGAAACAGTGTTAGAGTGCTTGGGTTGGTTTACCCGGGGTGGGCACTCAAGTGCTTAAGTTGGCAAATCAGAGATTTTTAAGAGAGCTAAATGTGAGAAAGTTGCGAGAGCTAAATTGTGCATCTACCTTCTGAGGTTAGAGGTAAGGCATTTGTATAGGCATTGTTTGGCGTGGGCATCACGCACCATGTCCGAGATCTTTGGGAAGATGTGCCTAGCTGGTTTGAAGTCCTCGAAAGTAGTCGTGCACGTAGACCAGTCTTTGTGCCTTATTCGGTTTCCTCTAGAACATTTCGATGTGAGAGATAACTTCCGAGAGACTTGGGAGTGATGGGATGCATGTAGAGTTGGTTGGTGAATACGTCTTGCAGGTCATTATCTGGACCTCAATCTAGTCAGCAAGCCCTTAAGGGAGGTCACTCCTTACATCGAGGTTACTTCGATTAGTACTAACAAGGTACCACAGGTCGGCCCTAGATGAGGTGCTACTAGTTGTGTAAACGAGGTCACCAAGTCGTTGAAGGCAGGATGCCATGTCAGCAGCAGAGGCAAGCAAGTCAGCAGCTTGGACTCCATCATTTTGGCTAAGGCAAGCTATCGCCTAGGTGATATTGGTGTGTCATCCAGTTGTTTTAAGATGCCATGTGTTATGATGTCAATGGAGGGCCAAATCTTCCCTCATCAATTGCCCCCCACTCCCGAGCTGAGGACAACTCAGCGAAGGGAGTAGCTTTGTGCTTTGTTATAGTTCATTTGGCTTGTTACCAACATGTTTGAAGATCGGCTTAGGGGTCCTTGATGCTATAAGAGGTTTTCTTCCCCTTGTAATACGTGCATCACTATTGGAATTTAAATAGCGGGTTAGTGTCATGGCTACACTATGTCTCGTCGGAAGTGTTGGTCGTTTGCTCATATGATAAGCCACAAGGTGCTCAACCTGCAAGTTGCCAACTCGCATGGGAACCTTAAAAGGATCAATCCACAAGGGTGACAGCTGTTCGTTGGCCGCCGATTCCTGCGAGAGTTGCGAAGGGCTCAACCTGTAGGGGCAACCTCGTAAACAAGGCTGACAAGGCTCATCCGGGCTAATTACGTGTGTTACTAGGTCGGCAGAGGTAGGTCGCCAGGTCGGCGATAGAGGTAGATCGCCAGGTCATCAGAAGCAGGTCACCAGGTCAGTGGATGCAGGTCACAGGTTAGCAGAATCAAGTCACCAGGTTGGCGAAAGTAGGTCTCCAAATGGTGAGTTGCATTGCTTATTGGGGTGACCTGTAAGGAAACAGTGTCAGGGTGCTTGATTTAGTTTACCTAGGGTGGGCACTCTGATACTTAAGTCAGCGAATCAAAGAATTTTTAAGAGAGCTAAATGTAAGAGAGCTGCGAGAGCTAAATTGCGCATCTACCTTCTGATGTTAGAGGTAAGGCCTTTATATAGACATTGTTTGGCGTAGGCATCATGCACCACATCCGAGATCTCTAAGAAGACATGCATAATTGGTCCAAAATGCTCGGATTTAGTCGGCACGTAGACCAGTCTTTGCGCCTTATTCGGTTTCCTCCGGAACATTCAATGTGAGAGCTAACTTTCGAGAGACCCAGGAGTGATGGGGTGCATGCAGATTTGGTCGGTGAACACATCTTGTAGAAGACAATGAACAATGTAGCAATGGCAGAACTCTTCAATCTCAGGGTAGGAGACAATGAACAATGCCTTCTTTCAAGGGTAGTTTTGATATTTTAAAAGTTTTAAGTGGCACATATCATCATGTGATACAGAGAACTAATGAACTGTTAACATAAAGGACCTATTAGACACATTCTAAAAGTTTGAGGTACTACAAAAAATATGTTTTGAAGTTTGGGGACTGACTTGATATAACCCCAAAAATTTTGGTGTACTAATAAGGAATTTCCCTTTTATCTTTTCTTTTTCTTTTTGGGTAAAAGTCCTTTCCTTAGTGGTACTCCCATATCTATCAAAAGAATTGATTGTTATCCTCCCTCCACCCACCTCTCCGAAAGTTTCTGAATCCTTGTTGAAACCTCTCAAGTTTGGTGATTGAAATCATTAATTTTTCTGAATTTATTCACATAGTTGCAAATAGACCCCCTATATTAGAATCCTTTAAAGAGAGACACGAAAATGTATAAAATACTCATATAGTTATTTTTGACCCAAATGTTTATTTTCCAAATTTTCTCTTCATATCAATTGTTACCCCAATCCCTTCTTATCACTTTTCTAAAATTGATTTATTTTCTAAATTTACCCTTCATGCTCAAAGGTAAAAATTGTAACTTTAAACCCTTCTTTTTCTGTTGTTCCTAAAATTTATATTATTTTTATTATATAAATCAATCTCAAGGGCATGAATATTTTGGACATTTTTGTGCCTCTTATTAAAGAATTTCAATAATAAGAATCTATTTACAATTATTTTAAAGAAAGTGATTGCAATAACCAAACTTCAAACGACGTTTTAACAACAAGAAAAACTTGAGGGGAGATTTCAACAAATTCTCCAAACGAAACGATTATCATCCAAACTTGTGGCTCCTAGTTGATTGAATGTGAGACAGACAAAAATTGTGATGCCGAGAGGCTTTGACGAATCAAAACCCCTGAAATTTGATAAAAACACATATGATTGGTTATTACATTTACGATTGCCGTTGATTGGTTATAAGTTTCATCAATATCTTCTTTTTTATCCTTTCAATTATTGGGACGCTCTAACCATAAAAAAGTAATCTTTATTTATTTATTTATTTATTTTTATTTTACACTGTGAAAATTCAAGAAGGTATTTGACAAAAAGAAGACGTTAAAGATAAATTGTCAGGCATGATTGTTGTCACATGTTTTCCACTTTCTTATGTTGGACCACCATTACCGTTTGAAACTGGAAAGGTATTTCCCCCGTTTCCCAATCACCTGGCGACAAAATAAGTCCCCAACACCCGACCAACAATATCTGATACATCACATTTCATACATGCTGGGTCCCACCTTATGGTGGCTCGAGTTTTATAGCAAGATATATGGTGATGGATGTCATTGGTAGGGTATTGGAAATTGTTTTTTTTTTCTCTCTCCCTCTTAAATTTCATTTGAATTTGAGGGCCATTTTCCGTGATAGCTGTATTTTGTTGTATTTTGGGCCTGTTTTCAGCAATTATGTAAGAACAAGAGACCACTTTGTCACATTAGACTTTCACCCTTTAAATTTTTTCTTTCACTATGTCCATGCTAACCTCTTTCAATGTGGAAAATTTGGCTCTCGAAGGTATTCATTCATCCATTAGACTCAGTTTGGAAGGAGTACAAACAAAAATAGATTGTAAAACCTTATATTTTGTATTATTTTATATATATTTGCTTTGTAGTTGTTTTAGACTCATCCATTAGACTCATTCATCTATTCTTCCGCTTCATGTGTTCTACCCTATTGTCGACGTCAAGCTTTACACAGAAGTTGCCATGGATGAAGTTTATGCACAGGTCTCCCTGCTTCCCGAAATTGAGATTGAGCAGAAACTGTTTAGAGGAGATATGGAAGCTAATGGTGAAGACAAGAAAATTAAAGGTTCGTCCAAGCTAATAACGGCTCACATGTTCTACAAAACGCTCACTACTTCTGATACAAGCACTCATGGAGTGTTCTTCGTTCCTTTATGAGCCGCTGAAGACTCCTGCCGCCCTCTGGATTATACACGCAACAAAGACCATCCCAAGAGCTTCTAGCAAAAGATTTACATGGTGTAGAGTGGAAGTTTCGACACATCTACAAGGGTCAGCCACAAAGACATTTTCTCAGAACTAGATGAAGTGCATTTGTCAATAAGAAGAAGCTAGTCACTAGGGATGCTGTCCTCTTTCTTAGAGGTGACAATGGGGAAATGGTGTGTCTGGAAGCATATCTTTAACCTCTTCGGAACACTAGTTTAAATATTTATAAATTTTTCGATTCTCAAAATAACTACAAAACGCAGTTAGTGGTGAAAAATGGGTCGTATCCACAGAGAAGCGAGGGAAAAATTGTTACGTACTTCAATCCTGACAAAATAACAAGATTTGATATTGCAGAAATACAAAATTTAATTAACTGAACTGGAATCCATTAAAATAAAATTCTAACAATGCTGAAAGTAAAAATTGCAGAAAAATAAATAAATAATAGAAATAAAAAAACTAAATAAAATAGTCTGCAACTCGGTCAAAGGTAGAAGTCTCCGGATCTATCCTTTGACCCTCAAACTCCTTGAGCTGGGCCTTCCATCTTACCAAGCCGAATTTCAGATCTATAGAAAGGAAGACAAAAATTAAATTTGATAAAAATAAATTATAAAAATAAAATAAAAACTATGAATTAAAGAACAGAAAATAATAACACATGTAAAAAGTAAATCTAAAACTATGGGAAACTGGTTGGGATCCGGATCTAGAGGTGGTAGTAGTGGCTAGGCGAATTGCAAGCAGGAACCCCTCCTCTTGCTTGGACATTCTCCTCTTCCTCTACCCTTGAACTTCTCAAGAACAACCTTCTGTCTTACCTAGTGGCAGAATCCAATAGAAATTAAATCTAAAAGATTGGCAGAATAAAAATAACATAAAAGAAAATAAAAAAAAAACAAAAGGGATGGTGATCAAATCCAGTGGCGATAGTTGCAGATTGGCTGGACTGCTTGCAGGAACCCCTCCTAATAAGATCTAGGCATCCTTCCCTTCTACAACCTTTGAACTCTTCAATAGACCGTAGCCTTGTGAACTGGGTGAATTAACCAACCCCTTCTCAAGGATCCCTTGGGTCCTTTTTATAGAGAAGGGTGGACATAACTAGGATTAGAGAGGAAGAGATGGAAAACTCTTGGGTTTATGCAAAAATATGGGCACCCTAATGTTTGAAAATGGAGGGTTAGGATAGTTCTAAGGAGATCGTAAGGCTGAAAAGAGAAGGAGAGGGCGCCCAATATTATGTAGGGCTGAGATTTGGGCACCCAGAATGGATGGAGCAGATTTGGGCACCTAGAGTTGGAGAAATGTGATTGGTTGGTGTGATGTGGTGACCTAAGGTGATTGGTTGAGATTTAAGGAGTGAGGCATAAGGCTAGGATGTTGTATATGGAGAGATCTAAGGGTATGAGGGGCTATTTGAAAGAAGGGTAGGATCCATCTAATGGACGCCATAAAGGTTGCGGAATGGGTGGACGAATTTCAAAAAAAATTTCCTACCTTCTCCCAACTGGGAATCATATTCCCTAAGTTTAGAATACAATATTCAAGGATCCTACTTGAACCATAATCAAACCAGATCTGTACCAAAAGATAAATGGGAGGAATATACCTGATCCGGAGAAGCAGTATCTCCCAAAGTTGGTGTTCACGCCTAAAGAATGCTCCAAAATCCATTCCTGCTGAAGATGACACAGCTGTGGATGGAACATAACCAGAAGGGTGCATCCTACACACTGGATCCTTCACAATAATCCTTTGGAAACATTAAACACTGAATCCTTTTATTCTTTGTTGCAAGACTAATGTCAAGAACAGATTTCTTGACTTTCTTTTTCTGCAAAGATCTAATCTTGCAAAAAAAATTGGCGGCAGCAGGAGGAGAACTCTAAAGGCGAAAAGGCTGAACTGCCTTTTCTTTTCTGGAGTAGGAATGAGATCCTATCTCAATTCGCAGGAGATATCCTATGTATCTTCAAGGTGGTTCGAAATCTGATATTTCTCTTTCCTGGTTAGGGTTTCTCCTCCTTTCTTCTTGATTAAGAATCCTCCTAATTAGGAGTTATCCCAATCCAAATCAGTATTTGGATAGGGGATAATCTTAATCCTATCTGTAGATAAAGTTAGCTTACTCTTGATCTTATCAGGAGGTTACCAGATTCAAATCTAATTTGAATTTGGTCTCCAAAAGTGGATAAGGCTAAAGGCCCAATCCTTTTACTAACATTAATCTCAGATTCGCCCCAAGGAGGGGTGATCATATCAGCCCACCTCGAAATGGGCTTCTGGCCCATTAAGTGTTCAGTGTCTAATTACTTTCCAATCTGCTGCCCAGTTGGGCTTCTTTGTATGGCGTAGGACCCAAGCATTGATCTACACACCAGCCACATGGATTCGGCCCAGCCTTTAATACAAGGCCCAGCCAAATTCACTGAAAAACTCAATGAACCCCTTGAGTCCATCATATGGACCCTATGGGCCCAACACCTACATTAAGTGGTCCCTGGGCCAAGCCATCTTATAAAAACCTAGGGACTGTGGGCAGGTGCAAGATTAGCCCATCAGGTATTATCCTCAATGGTCTTACACTTAACCTCTCAGCCCTTAATGATCAAGCATTGCCCGACAAGAGAGGACCTCTCCCTCGGCTGCAAGGAACAGTGCCGCACTCTCCTCTCACATGGATCCCGGGAATTAAAACCATTTGCAAACAATTTGAAATCGTACATATATATATATATATATAAATATATTAATTTTGCAAAACAAAATTCCAACGATTGAAATCAACTGCCGACAGTTTGGTTTCCATCAGAGAGAGTGCATTCCCGATCATTACCCTTTGTCCGACAAAGTGGCTGATTCTGTTACTATGATCACCCACTCAGATGAATTCTCAAACTGCCCCAACATACCCAGGTTTTGATCCCCGCTAAGGATCTCACTGATTGGCGTATCAAAGGCAGCCTGATCCAACACCTAGTGAAGTGTCATAATCGAGTCTAGGGGTCAGGTGTAACTTTCCAGTTTTACCCATCTATCTCCAAGGTCCAGGGAAATACTGGAAATCTGGTCCAGTTCAAGGATTCAAGTAATCCCACACTGCATGTGCCTCGGGTCTTACCCTGGTGGCTGAGACAGGCCATCCCATCACTTGGTGGCACACCAGTATCAGCCTTGGCAGGATAAATCTCCCCAGACTTATCCAACGGCTGTGAACATTTAAAACTAACACGAGTCTCTATAAATGTCCAGTTTTAGGGTTTTACACAGAATTAAACCAAACAATATGAATCAAACATGCACTTTATTTATTTCTACTAAATAACAGAAGCACATCAAATCAGATTGAAGCTAAGGGCATACAAAAACTGTCTAACAGCTCCCACTTGCACTTAGGTCCAATCTGGTACAAGCCGGAGTCCCATACTTTCCACGTGATTCTCAAACACCTTCTGTGTCAGTGGCTTAGTCAATGGGTCTGCCACATTATCCGCTGATGCTACCTTTTGAATCAGGATGTCCCCTCTACCAACGATCTCCCGCAGTACATAATACTTTCTCTCGATGTGCTTTGACTTTGAGTGAGCCCGAGGCTCTTTAGCCTGGGCGATTGCTCCATTGTTGTCACACAACAACGGGATGGGAGATGTGCTGGATGGAATCGCTCCCAATTCGTGTATGAACTTCTTCATCCACACGGCTTCCTTGGCAGCTTCACTTGCGGCAATGTATTCGGCCTCGGTTGTGGAGTCTGCAGTGGACCCTTGTTTGCTGCTTTTCCAGCAAACAGCACATGATCCTATTGTGAAAACATACCCAGATGTAGACTTTTTATCATCTGGATCCGACTGGAAATCGGCATCGGTATACCCTAGAACTTGCAGTGAACTACCATCGAATACCAGACAAAACTCTTTTGTCCTTCGAAGGTATTTGAGTATGTTCTTCACAGCAGTCCAATGCTCCTGCCCTGGGTTTGCCTGGAATCTGCTTACCACACTCACCGCCTGAGCAATGTCAGGGCGAGTGCATAGCATGGCATACATGATGCTCCCTATGGCTGAGGCATAGGGAACGTCTCTCATGCTCTCAATCTCCTCAGAAGTCTTGGGAGACATCTTCTTGGAGAGAGTGACTCCGTGCCTGAAAGGAACGTTTCCTTTCTTGGAGTTCTCCATGCTGTACCTCTTGACAATTTTGTCAATATAAGCAGCCTGGGATAATCCAATTATTCGCTTCGATCTATCTCTATAGAGTCGAAGACCCAGTATGTATGAAGTTTCTCCAAGATCTTTCATGGAGAACTGCTGTGATAGCCATACCTTGACCGAAGTCAACATTCCTACATCATTCCCAATGAGTAGGATATCGTCCACGTACAACACCAAAAAGGTGATCTTATCCCCACTGGACTTCCTATAAACACAGGGCTCATCCGGATTCTGCTCAAAGTCAAACGTTTTGACTGCAGAATCGAAATGGATGTTCCAACTCCTAGAAGCCTGTTTAAGTCCATATATGGATCTATTAAGTTTACATACCATGTGTTCCTGACCAGCAGCAATGAAGCCTTGCGGCTGCTGCATGTAGATATCTTCACTAAGATCTCCATTCAGGAACGTGGTTTTGACATCCATTTGCCAAATCTCGTAGTCATGGTACGCTGCTACAGCTAGCAGGATCCTAATGGATTTAAGCATGGCCACGGGCGAAAAGGTTTCCTCATAGTCGATGCCTTCTTTCTGAGTATACCCTTTCCCCACCAAGCGAGCTTTAAAGGTCTCAATCCTGCCATCGGGGCCCTTCTTCCTCTTGTAGATCCATTTGCAACCAATTGCTTTTACCCTGGGGGGCGGATCCACTAGAGTCTAGACTCCATTGGTCTCCATTGAGTCCATTTCAACTCTCATGGCCTCCACCCACTTCTGGGAGTCTATGTCTAACATAGCTTCCGCGTAAGTCACGGGATCCTCTTCACTAGTCAAGGTTTCCACAAGGTAACTATCCTTGTCATAACCATATCGGACTGGTGGTCTGGATACCCGGGTGGTTTTTCTAGGTTGGTCATTACCTGGAATTTGTGGGACATCTCCCACTGCTCCTGAGCTCTCCTCATCAAGAACTATTTCCTGACGATGGGTGTCCAGGATGTAATCGGATTCTAAGAATTGGGCGTTTCGACTGCAGAACACTTTCTGCTCACTCGGGTCATAAAATAGATAACCCACCGAATCCTTTGGGTAGCCTATAAACAGGCAACGGCTGGTTTTAGATTCCAACTTGTCCGCACTTATTCTTTTAACGTGTGCAGGACAACCCCAAATCTTCAAGTGTCTTACATTTGGCTTCCTTCCGGTCCAAAGTTCATATGGAGTTTTTGGAACTGATTTGGTTGGAACCCGATTCAGCACGTAGATAGCAGTCTCTAATGCGTATCCCCAAAAGGATTTGGGTAAATGTGAGCGTACAAGAAGTGACCGGACCATGTCTAACAAGGTCCTATTCCTCCTCTCTGAAATACCGTTGAGTTGAGGTGTAGCAGGAGGAGCTAATTGTGACACTATCCCATTGGCCTTTAAGTAGTCCCTGAATTCGTCAGAGAGATACTCGCCACCTTGATCTGATCGAAGGGCCTTAATTTCTCTCCCTAACTATTTCTCGACTTCCTGTCTGAACTCTTTGAACTTTTCAAATGATTCAGACTTATGTCTCATTAGGTACACGTAACCATATCGTGAAAAATCATCTGTAAAGGTGATGAAGTACACGTGTTGATTCCGTGTCCTAACACTCAAGGGACCACATACATCAGTATGTATTAGGTCAAGTGTGCCTTCAGATCTTTCAGGCTTACCGTCAAATGGCCGCTTAGACATCTTACCTTGAAGGCAAGGTTCACAAGTGGAAAGATTTTCTACAGTTAGAAAATCCAAAGGACCATCCTTTACCAGCCTTGTGATTCGGTCAATATCGATATGGCCAAGTCGGTAATGCCAGAGGCACGTGGGACTTACTGTATCACGATTCCTTTTCTAGGGATTTTCAACCGACGTAGTTTCGGTTAAGTTAGTTTCCAGAGAAGGATGTAGAACAAAGAGACCATTCTCTTGTTCCCCGCATTCGATGAATTTATTATTCCGTTTAACAGTAATCATATTACTAAAATAAACAGTATATCCATCAGCACACAGTTTTGAAATAGAAATTAAATTTCTTCTCAAGTTCTGTACATAAATACAATCTTTAAGTACAAGCATTCATTCTTTAAAAACTAATTCTACGGTTCCTATTGCCGCTGCTGCAACACTTGCAGTTGTTCCCAAGAATAATGTCACTTCACCTTCACTCAACCTTCTGCTAACTTTGAACCCCTACAGTGAGTTACATGCATGAGTTGAAGACCCGGAGTCAACACACCATGACACAGAAGTAACTAACATGTTAGTTTCTATGACACAAGTTTCGATGTTACCTTTCTTAGATTCCAGGTAGGCAGGACAATTCCTCTTCCAGTGGCCGGTCTGCTTGCAGAAGTGACAAACATCAGATGCCTTGTTCTTCTTCTGCTTCTTAGTTTTGGCAGCCTTCTTCTGAGGCTTCTTTGCCTTTCTCTTTTTCTTGCCCGATTTGTTAGTTTCAGCAAGCATAACCACAGGCTCATCCTTCTTTAGTAGATCCTCGGCTCTCTGCAACAGATTGCTGAGTTCCTGGATGCTGACATTCAGCTTATTCATATTGTAGTTCATTGTGAACGCATTGAAGGAAGAGGGCAAAGAATTGAGGATGGCATCCATTTGCGTGCCAAGATCTAGCCCGGATCCAAGAGCTTCAAGTTCGTTAATGTATCCCATCATCCGAAGATAATGGTCATGAACTTTCTGCCCTTTGGTCATCTGCGCGGTCATGAACAATTTCAGGACCTTCTGTCGAGTAGAACGGTTTTGCTCTTCATACATTGTTCTTAGACTGTCCAATATTTCCTTGGCTAGTTCGATCTGATCGAACTGCCTTTGTATTGAGTTGTCTAATGAGGCAACGACAAAGCATCGGGCTAGGGTGTTCTTATCCTCCCACTCTTGGTAGTCCCTTCTACGGGCCTCAGAAGCCCTATCACCCGGACGTTCCGGGGCAGGATTTTTCACTACCTTGTCTAACTTTTCGGAAGTTAGGACCAGTATAAGATTTCTGTACCAGTCGGCATAGTTTGAGCCCTTAAGCTTGTTATCGTCTAGAAGCTTTGCAAATTGGCCGTTTGCCATTTTCTGATAAAATAGCAAAATCATTAGTCCACAACCTTAGTTTGATTCATGTTACCTACATAGATATGGCTTTTAATCTATGTTCCATTCCCATTTGTTCATATCTGAGATTTCCCTCCTTTCTCAGTGACAGAGATGACGAAATGTCTCTGGAAATGTGGGAAATCACATGGGGTGCGTGAAGCCAATTGTTTCAGCTGCATAACCTCACCACCTTTCTGTGACGGATCATATCCACTCATCAAATGAGTTTCCCTTTGGCCTCTGTCAGAAAAGGTTCAGAGCCGTTTTCAGGTAAACCTTTCTGTCCAGTGAGTGCTTACCCATCATATTCAGGTTATGCCAAGGTACCGTGAGAGAGTTCCCATTTTCTGGTGAAGCCCCTCCCACATCGGTCTATGACGCCCCTATCATCTTATGAAACACTCTAATAGATCCAACAACAAATGGATAGCCCAATTATATGATGCGTTTCCTCATTACTGAAGGACCCATCATTGTGCTAATGACGGAAGGCCTTTAGAGAGTCCATCATATGGGTCTCCTATCACATGCATTCATATTTGCTAGAGGGAACAAAAATGCCCTAGTTTTAATTTAGGTCAAACCAGAGTGGCTCCCACTGACTTTCATAAAGTCAGATTTCTGGTGGGCCTTAATCTGCTAGGGGTTCTGTACGCTTCCCTTTTTAGGGTTGTGGGGCCCACCAAGCAAAGAGGGGTCATCCAATGACCTTGAAGGACACCATGGCAATGACGTGCATTCAGCCATGGTGTGCGCAAGAGCCACTAACGAGTCTTCATGGGCCAAGTACTTATGGCCCATGGTCGCAGCACATCAAACATCCAAACATCACATGTAAAGGAGGAATTGATCCAATCAATTAACTGCTGTAAAGCCCATTGAATAGCCCATTTAAAATCTAAGTCATTAACAATTAATGACTACTAGGTGTATGGGCTGAATCGCAGATAACAGTTCGGCCCATACAGCTTATCTCACAGTAATGGGCCTTTTGTAGTTTTAACCCTTTAAAACTGGGCTTTACAGGTGGGCCGAATTAATCCTTGTAATTGAACATCAGATTTGGAACAGCAAGTGTGAGAAATACAGACTGAAAAACAGTCCCTATCGAACCCCAGATTCGGTCCAAACAGTTTTGGTCCAATCTAGTCCGAGAGGATCCAACACTGATTTTTAATTCAAGAATTAATTCATGAAAGATCTGAAATTAATAATTTTGAGTTCAAACAATCACAAATCAAATTATGGACTGTTCGCACCACCTGCAAAACAGAGGTTAATCACAAGGGTTACAGTTTCACAAACTGCAAATCGCAGAAAGCGATTTCTCCAATGCCGCCTTCTTCTTCCTTCTTCTTTAATCAAGAAAAATAACAGAAATCCTATTTCTATGAATTACATTCTTGATCAAATCCTATACATTCAGTCTAAGAATAAAAAAAAAAATTATTTACAAACCGAATATAAATAAATAGAAAGAAAAAGGGTGCGCAGACTATCTGCGCCAAATCTGCACTGCGATCTCCAGGTTCGAACAGTCCATTAAATCAAAATAAATAAAGAACAATTCTAAATAAATTTTGGATTTAATAAAAATTAATTTCAGATCAATCGCTCTTAACAAGAAACAGTTTCTTGAAATAAAGAAAACAATCTGCGCAAATCTTGAAAGAACACCTTCTATCCATCTACGCAGGGTCAGATCTGATTTTATTTTGGTTCAAGATTCGAACCTGTGGATCTGATACCACTGAAAGAATGGTAGGATCCATCTAATGGACGCCATAAAGGTTGCGGAATGGGTGGGCGAATTTCAAAAAATTCCTACCTTCTCCCAACTGGGAATCATATTCCCTAAGTTTAGAATACAATATTCAAGGATCCTACTTGAACCATAATCAAACCAGATCTGTACCAAAAGATAAATGGGAGGAATATACCTGATCTGGAGAATCAGTATCTCCCAAAATTGGTGTTCACGCCCAAAGAATGCTCCAAGATCCGTTCCTGCTGAAGATGACATAGATGTGGATGGAACAGAACCAGCAGGATGCCTCCTACACACTGGATCCTTCACAAGAATCCTCTGGAAACACTAAACACTGAATCGTTTTAGTCCTTGTTGCAAGACTAATGTCAAGAACAGATTTCTTGACTTTCTTTTTCTGCAAAGATCTAATCTTGCAAAAAAAATTGGCGGCAGCAGGAGGAGAAATCTAAAGGCGAAAAGGCTGAACTACCTTTCTCTGTTCTGGAGTATGAATGAAATCCTATCTCAATTCGCAGGAGATATCCTATATCTCTTCAAGGTGGTTCGAAATCTGATATTTCTCTTTCTTGGTGAGGGTTTCTCCTCCTTTCTTCTTGATTAAGAATCCTCCTAATTAGGAGTTATCCCAATCCAAATCAGTATTTGGATAGGGGATAATCTTAATCCTATCTGCAGATAAAGTTAGCTTACTCCTGATCTTATCAGGAGGTTACCAGATTCAAATCTAATTTGAATTTGGTCTCCAAGAGTGGATAAGGCTAAAGGCCCAATCCTTTTACTAACATTAATCTCAGATTCGCCCCAAGGATGGGTGATCATATCAGCCCACCTCGAAATGGGCTTCTGGCCCATTAAGTGTTCAATGTCTAATTACTTTCCAATCTGCTGCCCAGTTGGGCTTCTTTGTTTGGCGTGGGACCCAAGCATTGATCTACACACCAGCCACATGGGTTCGGCCCAGCCATTAATACAAGGCCCAGCCGAATTCACTGAAAAACTCAATGAACCCCTTGAGTCCATCATATGGACCCTATGGGCCCAACACTTACATTAAGTGGTCCCTGGGCCAAGCCATCTTATAAAACCCAGGGACTGTGGGCAGGTGCAAGATTAGCCCATCAGGTATTATCCTCAATTGTCTTACACTTAACCTCTCAGCCCTTAATGATCAAGCATTGCCCGACAAGAGAGGACCTCTCCCTCGGCTGCAAGGAACAGTGCCGCACTCTCCTCTCACATGGATCCCGGGAATTAAAACCATTTGCAAACAATTCGAAACCGTACATATATATATATATAAATATATTAATTTTGCAAAACAAAATTCCAACGGTTGAAATGAACTGCTGGCAGTTTGGTTTCCATCAGAGAGAGTGCATTCCCGATCATTACCCTTTGTCCGACAAAGTGGCTGATTCTGTCACTATGATCACCCACTCAGATGAATTCTCAAACTGCCCCAACATACCCAGGTTTTGATCCCCGCTAAGGATCTCACTGATTGGCATATCAAAGGCAGCCTGATCCAACACCTAGTGAAGTGTCATAATCGAGTCTAGGGGTCAGGTGTAACTTTCTAGTTTTGCCCATCTATCTCCAAGGTCCAGGGCAATACCGGAAATCTGGTCCGGTTCAAGGATTGAAGTAATCCCATACTGCATGTGCCTCGGGTCTTACCCTGGTGGCTGAGACAGGCCATCCCAACACTTGGTGGCACACCAGTATCAACCTTGGTAGGATAAATCTCCCTAGACTTATCCAACGGCTGTGAACATTTAAAACTAACACGAGTCTCTATAAATGTCCAGTTTTAGGGTTTTACACAGAATTAAACCAATCATAATGATTCAAACATGCACTTTATTTATTTCCACTAAATAACAAAAGCACATCAAATCAGATTGAAGCCAGGGGCATACAAAAACTGTCTAACATACAAATCTTTCAGGCTTACCGTCAAATGGCCGCTTAGACATCTTACCTTGAAGGCATGGTTCACAAGTGGGAAGATTTTCTACGGTTAGAAAATCCAAAGGACCATCCTTTACCAGCCTTGTGATTCGGTCAATACCGATATGGCCAAGTCGGTAATGCCAGAGGCACGTGGGACTTACTGTATCACGATTCCTTTTCTTGGGATTTTTGACCGACGTAGTTTCGGTTAAGTTAGTTTCCAGAGAAGGATGTAGAACATAGAGACCGTTCTCTTGTTCCCCGCATGCGATGAATTTATTATTCCGTTTAACAGTAATCATATTACTAAAATAAACAGTATATCCATCAGCACACAGTTTTGAAACAGAAATTAAATTTCATCTCAAGTTCTGTACATAAAGACAATCTTTAAGTACAAGCATTCCTTCTTTGAAAACTAATTCTACGGTTCCTATTGCCACAGCTGCAACACTTGCAGTTGTTCCCAAGAATAATGTCACTTCACCTTCACTCAACCTTCTGCTAACTTTGAACCCCTACAGTGAGTTACACGCATGAGTTGAAGCCCCGAAGTCAACACACCATGACACAGAAGTAACTAACATGTTAGTTTCTATGACACAAGTTTCGATGTTACCTTTCTTAGATTCCAGGTAGGTAGGACAATTCCTCTTCCAGTGGCCGGTCTGCTTGCAGAAGTTGCAGACATCAGATGCCTTGTTGTTCTTCTACTTCTTAGGTTTGGCAGCCTTCTTCTGAGGCTTCTTTGCCTTTCTCTTTTTCTTGCCCGATTTGTTAGTTTCAGCAAGCATAACCACAGGCTCATCCTTCTTTAGTAGATCCTTGGCTCTCTGCAACATATTGCTGAGTTCCTGGACGCTGACATTCAGCTTATTCATATTGTAGTTCATTGTGAACGCATTGAAGGAAGAGGGCAAAGAATTGAGGATGGCATCCACTTGCGTGCCAAGATCTAGCCCGGATCCAAGAGCTTCAAGTTCGTTAGTGTATCCCATCATCTGAAGACAATGGTCATGAACTTTCTGCCCTTTGGTCATCTGCGCAGTCATGAACAATTTTAGGACCTTCTGTCGAGTAGAACGGTTTTGCTCTTCATACATTATTCTTAGACTGTCCAATATGTCCTTGGCTAGTTCGATCTGATCGAACTGCCTCTGTATTGAGTTGTCTAATGAGGCAACGACAAAGCATCGGGCTAGGGTGTTTTTATCCTCCCACTCTTGGTAGTCCCTCCTACGGGCCTCAGAAGCCCTATCACCCGGACGTTCCGGGGCAGGATTTTTCACTACCTTGTCTAACTTTTCGGAAGTTAGGACCAGTATAAGATTTCTGTACCAGTCGGCATAGTTTGGGCCCTTAAGCTTGTTATCATCTAGAAGCTTTGCAAATTGGCCGTTTGCCATTTTCTGATAAAATAGCAAAATCATTAGTCCACAACCTTAGTTTGATTCATGTTACCTACATAGATATGGCTTTTAATCTATGTTCCATTCCCATTTGTTCATATATGAGATTTCCCTCCTTTCTCAGTGACAGACATGACGAAATGTCTCTGGAAATGTGGGAAATCACATGGGGTGCGTGAAGCCAATTGTTTCAGCTGCATAACCTCACCACCTTTCTGTGACGGATCATATCCACTCATCAAATGAGTTTCCCTTTGGCCTCTGTCAGAAAAGGTTCAGAGCCGTTTTCAGGTAAACCTTTCTGTCCAGTGAGTGCTTACCCATCATATTCAGGTTATGCCAAGGTACCGTGAGAGAGTTCCCATTTTCTGGTGAAGCCCCTCCCACATCGGTCTATGACGCCCCTATCATCTAATGAAACACTCTAATAGATCAAACAGCAAATGGATAGCCCAATTTTATGATGCGTTTCCTCATTACTGAAGGACCCATCATTGTGCTAATGACGGAAGGCCTTTAGAGAGTCCATCATATGGGTCTCCTATCACATGCATTCATATTTGCTAGAGGGAACAAAAACGCCCTAGTTTTAATTTAGGTCAAACCAGAGTGGCTCCCACTGACTTTCATAAAGTCAGATTTCTGGTGGGCCTTAATCTGCTAGGGGTTCCGTACGCATCCCTTTTCAGGGTTGTGGGGCCCACCAAGCAAAGAGGGGTCATCCAATGACCTTGAAGGACACCATGGCAATGACGTGCATTCAGCCATGGTGTGCGCAAGAGCCACTAACGAGTCTTCATGGGCCAAGTACTTATGGCCCATGGTCGCAGCACATCAAACATCCAAACATCACATGTAAAGGAGGAATTGATCCAATCAATTAACTTCTGTAAAGACCATTGAATAGCCCATTTAAAATCTAAGTCATTAACAATTAATGACTACTAGGTGTATGGGCTGAATCGCAGATAGCAGTTCGGCCCATACAGCTTATCTCACAGTAATGGGCCTTTTGCAGTTTTAACCCTTTAAAACTGGGCTTTACAGGTGGGCCGAATTAATCCTTGTAATTGAACATCAGATTTGGAACAGCAAGTGTGTGAAATACAGACTGAAAAACAGTCCCTATCGAATCCCAGATTCGGTCCAAACAGTTTTGGTCCAATCTAGTCCGAGAGGATCCAAAACTGATTTTCAATTCAAGAATTAATTCATGAAAAATCTGAAATTAATAATTTTGATTTCAAACAATCACAAGTCAAACTATGGACTGTTCGCACCACCTGCAAAACAGAGGTTAATCACAAGGGTTGCAGTTTCACAAACTGCAAATCGCAGAAAGCGATTGATGTGTGGCTCATTGTGACACTAGCAAGTGCACTAGCCGTTCAAGTAATAAAGTAGTGAGTGAAGTATCGTTCCCACGAGGATTTAGGAAACAATTACCAATACTAAATTGAGCACTTCTTATCTGATCAACAAATAAATCAAAACTCTAATGAAAGCTAAGAAATCCTAAATTAAAATCTATCTAAATCATTGGCCCAATTGCCTTCAATTCAGGTTAGAAGAGTAAGCAGTAAATGTCAATCTCAGAATTCAGCAATCTATCAATTTGGATCATTCGAATGAATCATGATTGAGCCTTGGTTTGGTGAAACCCCAAGGTCATGAACAGCCTCTCTCAAGTGCATGTTCATCCTATGCATGAGTGACGGTTCTTCTATCTCTAGCAAGAATCTAATCCCCATGCATGCATTTCTTCAAACACTTCTTAGGCATCAATTCAAATCTGAATTGATCACCAACTGAATTGTGCAAGTTATCTCTAACCTTGCACTCAATTCAGTTCTTGAATAGTAGATCTGAATTCCTAGAGTCTCTCTCAAGCACTCTAGGAATTCCAAGCTGTAGATTAATTCGCCCAATCTGAAAATTGCAGATCTGAATTCTCTTTCAAGCAATTCAGATCTTGCAATCTCAGATCTGAGTTTTGAAGGTTAGTTGGCCGAATTAATCTACAATCACACCCTTATTCAAGAAACTTCAAATACAATGCATGACCATTTGAATGAATCAAAAAGAATTAGATTGCTGAACTGAAATTTTACAAGCAGAAATACATCAAGGAAGAATGGAAACAAGGAGAAAGAAGAAAGAACATATAACTAAGAAACTGAATTCAAATCAAAAGAGAATGAAACTACAAATGATTTATTACAGAAGATCTTTGAATCACAAACTCTCAATTCGAACTCACCTTCTTCTTCTAGCTTGCTTGTCTTGAACTTCCTTCAGCCCTTCTTCTTCTTCTTCCTTGCGCCTAGCCTTCTTCTCTTCTCTTCTCTCAAGGTGGCCGAACCTCTAATAGTGGGAGAGCCTTCCTCTCAAGCAATTGAACAATTTTCTCCCCTCCTAGAGGCCTCCTTTTATAGTTTTTCAAGGGGGCTCTTGCCCCTTCTTGAAGCCTCTAGAATGGGGTGTATTACACCCCTCATGAACCTTCTAGAGTGCTCCCTCCTTCTCTTCAAGAAACTCCTAGAAGTTGCCGCCCCTAGCTCCCTTTGGGCTGCTATTTGGGCTACAACTTAGCTTGCTTTTGAGCTCATGTGGGCTACACTCTAGGCTGTTATTTGGGCTAAAAATGGGCCTTCCTTGCTGGGCCAAATTCTCCTCATAGCTAGGCTTTATTTTCTTGGGTTTTCTCAAGGAATTCACTTGCTCTTTTTGGGCCAAAGTGCTCTCTCTTGCTTCCACGACCGGGCTGGACTGAAATTGGTCTTTTTGAACCTTCTTTTCTTGCCTTTTTCCTTCCTTTTCTTGGATTGATTATCCCTGAACCTATTCTTAGCATTAAGCTAAATTAAGGCAAAAATTAATAAAACCGGCATAAAAATCCATGCTAAAGTCATCAAAAATTATAGATAAATTGTAAGTTCATCAGCGATTTCTCCAACTGCAAATCTCCAGCGCCGCCTTCTTCTTCCTTCTTCTTTAATCAAGAAAAATAACAAAAATCCTATTTCTATTAATTACATTCTTGATCAAATCCTATACATTCAGTCTAAAAATAAAAAAAAAATTATTTACAAACCGAATATAAATAAATAGAAAGAAAAAGGGTGCGCAGACTATCCGCGCCAAATCTGCACTGCGATCTCCAGGTTCGAACAGTCCATTAAATCAAAATAAATAAAGAACAATTCAAAATAAATTTTTGATTTAATAAAAATTAATTTCAGATCAATCGCCCTTAACAAGAAACAGTTTCTTGAAATAAAGAAAACAATCTGCGCAAATCTTGAAAGAACACCTTCTATCCATCTACGCAGGGTCAGATCTGATTTTCTTTTGGTTCAAGATTCGAACCTGTGGATCTGATACCACTGAAAGAATGGTAGGATCCATCTAATGGATGCCATAAAGGTTGCGGAATGGGTGGGCGAATTTCAAAAAATTCCTACCTTCTCCCAACTGGGAATCATATTCCCTAAGTTTAGAATACAATATTCAAGGATCCTACTTGAACCATAATCAAACCAGATCTGTACCAAAAGATAAATGGGAGGAATATACCTGATCCGGAGAATCAGTATCTCCCAAAGTTGGTGTTCACACCCAAAGAATGCTCCAAGATCCGTTCCTGCTGAAGATGACACAGCTGTGGATGGAACAGAACCAGTAGGGTGCCTCCTACACACTGGATCCTTCACAAGAATCCTCTGGAAACACTAAACACTGAATCGTTTTAGTCCTTGTTGCAAGACTAATGTCAAGAACAGATTTCTTGACTTTCTTTTTCTACAAAGATCTTTTAAGTCTGATATATATTTAGAATTGTTCTTTATATTTATCTTGATTTATGGGCTGTTCGTATGGTGGAGATCGCAATCTTTATTGGCGTAGGAAAAGTGCTATTTACAGTTATTTTACATTATGGTTTGTAATTATTTTTTTTTAATTTACTAAACTGAATGTATAAGAATTTGATTTGATGTAATTTTAATAGAAAAGTAAGGTTTTTCTATTTTATTTCAATCAAGTTCGAGGCTGATCGTAGAGAAGGAGGAGATTTCGTAGATTGAGAATTCGCTATCTACGATTTGCAGTTTGAGAAACTACAAACTATAATCTAACATCTGTTTTGCAGGTAGCAGATGTGCGAACAGCCCTTATACTGATTCTTGACGGTCTTTAATCAGTAATTTATTTTTCAGATCAATTCTTGAATTAATTCTTGAATTAAAAATCAAACCCTAGACCCATTCGAACCAGATTGGACCAAACTGGTTGGACCGAATCTGTGGTTCGATGGGGGTTGTTCTCAGCCCTATTTTCCCACTCTTTGGTCAAGAGATTGATATTTAATTGCAAGACCTAATTCGGCCCACACTTGTAAAGCCTAGTTTCTAAATGTTCAAATTGCTTAAGCCCATTAACTGCAGAAAAGCTATATGGACCGAACTGCTCTTTGCTATTCAGCCCATTAATCAATAATATTATGGATCATTATGGGCTTTAATGATGGGCCTTACAGATATTAATTGATTGGATCAATTTTATCCCTGCATGTGATGTGTGGATGTATGATGAACGTTCAAGGGCCATAATTACTTGGCCCATGCTGATACGATAGTGGCTCCTGCGGACACCATGGCTGAATGTACATCATTTCCATGGTGTCCCATAAGATCATTGGATGATCTCCCTTTGTGGTGGGCCCCACACCTATCTAAGAGGAACCATGTGGAACCCTAGCCATTTAGGGCCCACCGAAATCTGGCTTTATGAAAGTTAGTGGGATCCACTTTGGTTTGACCTAAATTAAACTAAGGCGTAATACTTTTGTTCTCTCATGAAATATGAGTGCATGTGATAGAGAGATTCATATGATGAACTCTCTAATGGCCTTCCATCATTAACATTAAGATGGGTCCTTCAGTAATGAGGAAACACACCATAAAATTGGGCTATCCATTTGCTGCTGGATCTGTTGGAATGTTTCATAAGATGATAGGGGCGTCATAGACCGATGTGGGAGGGGCCTATCCTAAAATGGAAGACTCTCTCACGGTACCTTGGCGTTCACGAATATGATGGGTGAGCACTCACTGGACAGAAAGGTTTAAGCTAAAATGGCAATGAACCTTGTCAGATAGAGGCCAAAGGGAATATTCATACGATGAGTGGATATGATCCTTTACAGAAAGGTGGTGGGGTTATGCAGCTGGAACAGTTGGCTCCATTCACCCTATGTGATTTCCCACATTTCCAGAGACATAATTCGCAGTCTCCATCACCGAGATAGGAAGGAAATCTTGGAGATGAATAAATGGAAATGGAACATAGATTAAAAGCCATATCTATGTAGATAACATGAATCAAATTAGGTTGTGGACTAATGTTTGCTTTTTATCAGAAATGGCAAACAGACAATTCACAGAACTGTTGGACGACAACGAACTAATGGGCCCAAACTATGTTGAATTGTACCAAAATCTTATGCTGATCCTCACTTCTGAGAAGTTGGACAAAGTAGGTATGAATCCTGCCCAGAGCATCCGGGTGATAGGGCTTGTGAGGCTTGTAGGAGGGACTACCAGGAATGGGAAGAGAAGAATTCCCTAGCCATCTACTACATCATAGCCTCCTTGGATAATCTGATATAGCGATAGTTCGATCAGATCGAATTGTCTAAGGATATCTTGGATGGTCTAAGGATGATGTATGAAGAGCATAATCGTTCTACTCGACAGAAGGTCTTGAAGCAGTTCATGACCGCGCAGATGCCCAAGAACCAACAGGTTCATGACCATTGTCTCAAGATGATGGGGTATATTAATGAACTTGAGGCTCTTGGATCTAGGCTTGACCATATCACGAAGGTGGATGCCTTGCTAAATTCCCTGCCCTCTACCTTCAATCAGTTCATCATGAATTACAACATGAACAAGCTAAATGTTAGCATTCAGGAACTCAGCAATATGTTGCAGAGGGCCGAGGAACTGATAAAGAAGGATGAGCCCCTTGCTATGCTTGTTGAAGCTAGCAAATTAGGCAAGAAAATGAGTAAGGAAAAGAGAAAGTTGCTAAGCCCAAGAAGCAGAAGAAGGACAGAGCATCAGATGCTTGTCACTTCTGCAGACAGATCGACCACTAGAAGAGGAACTGTCCTCAGTACCTGGAATCCAAGAAATAAGGTAATTTCCAATCCTGTATCATAGAAACCAATTTGTTTGTAACTTATGCTTCCTGGTGTATTTACTCTAGGGCATCCACTCATGCGTGTAACTCACTGTAGGGGTTCAGGATAAGCAGAAGACTGAGTGATAGAGAAGTAACTCTTTACTTGGGGACTTCTGCAAGTGTTGTAGTTGCGGCTATAGGAACCGTAGAATTAATTTTCAGAGGAGGAACTATTGTACTGAAAGATTGTCTTTATGTACAGAATTTGAGAAGAAATTTGATTTCTGTTTCAAAATTTTGTGCAGATGGATATTCTGTTTTCTTTAGTAATACAATTACTATCAAAAGAAATAAAAAATTCATCACATACGAAGAACTTGAGAATGGTCTCTATTTTCTTCATCCTTCTCTGGAAACTAGCATAACTGAAACTACGTCAGTCGATATCCCCAAGAAAAGAACTCGGTATGGTTACGTGTACCTAATGAGACACAACTTTGAATCCTTTGAAAAGTTCAAGGAGTTCAGACAAGAGGTCAAGAAACAGTTAGGGAGAGAAATTAAGACCCGTTGGTCAGATCGAGGTGGTGAGTATCTCTTTGACGAATTTAGGGACTACTTAAAGGTCAACGGGATAGTATCACAGTTAGCTCCTCCTGCTACACCACAACTAAACGGTGCATCACAGAGGAGGAACAAAACCTTATTGGATATGGTCAGGTCACTTCTCGTACTCTCAGAGTTACCAACATAATTTTGAGGTTACGCATTGGAGACTACGATATATGTGCTGAACCAGGTTCCAGCCAAATCAGTTCCAAAGACTCCCTATGAGCTTTGGACCGGAATGAAACCAAGTGTGAAACACTTGAAGATATGGGATTATCTGGCACACGTTAAAAGAACGAGTGTGGGCAAATTGGAATCCAAGACCAGTCATTTTCTATTCGTAGGCTACCCCAAAGGATCTATGGGTTATCTATTCTATGACGTAGGAGAACAGAAGGTGTTCTGTAGCCAAAATGTACATTTCTTGGAAGATAATTACATCCTGAACAATCATCGTCAGGAAGTTGTTCTTGATGAGGAGAGCTCAGGGGTAGTGGGAGCTGTTCCACAAGATCCAAGTAATAACCAACCTAGAAGATCTACCCGGGTTTCCAGGCCTCTAGTTCATTTCGGCTATGACCAGTATAGTTACCTGGTGGAAGCTACAACCAATGAGGAGTAACCCATGACTTATACGGAAGCTATGTCGGACATAGATTCCTTGAAGTGGGTAGATACCATGAGAGCTGAGGTGGACTCAATGAAGACCAATGGAGTCTGGACTCTAGTAGAATCTTCCCCTAGGGTAAAAGCAATTGGTTGCAAATGGATATATAAGAGGAAGAAGGGCCCCAATGGTAAGGTTGAGACCTACAAAGCTCATCTTGTGGCAAAAGGGTATACTCAGAAAGAGGGCATCGATTATGATGAAACCTTTTCGCCGTTGGCCATGCTTAAATCCCTTAGGATCCTACTACCTGTAGCAGCATACCATGATTACGAGATTTGGCAAATTGGTGTCAAAACTGCGTTCCTGAATGGAGATCTTATTGAAGATATCTATATGCAGCAACCGCAAGGTTTCATAGCTGTGGGTCAGAATCCGGATGAGCCCTATGTTTACAAGAAATCTAGTGATGATAAGATTACATTTCTGGTTCTGTATGTAGACGACATTCTGCTCATTTGGAATGATGTAGGAATGTTGACTATGGTGAAAGTATGGCTTTCACAGAAATTGTCCATGAAAGATCTTGGAGAAGCCTCCTATATACTGGGTCTTCGACTCTAAAGAGATAGATCGAAGAGGATAACAGGATGATCCTAGTCTGCTTTTATTGACAAGATAGTTAAAATATACAACATGGAGAACTACAAGAATGGAAATGTTCCTTTCAGGCATGGAGTCACTCTCTCCAAGGGCATGTTTCCCAAGTCTCCCGAGGAGATTGAGGGCATGAAGGACGTTCCCTCTGCCTCAGCCGTAGGGAGCATCATGTATGCCATGATGTGTACTCGTCTTGACATCGCTCAGGCAGTGAGTGTGGTAAAAAGATTCCAGGCAAACTCAGGGCAGGAGCATTGGACGATTGTGAAAAACATACTTAAGTACCTTCGAAGGACAAAAGAGTTTTGCTTGGTATTCGTTGGTAGTTCACTACAGATCTAGGGGTATACTGATACCGACTTACAGTCAGATCCAGATGGTAGAATGTCTACATCTGGTTATATCTTCACGATAGGATCGCGTGCTGTTTCCTGAAAGTCAGCAAATAGGGGTCCTAAGTAGTAAGAATAATAGTCCACAACCCAAGCCGAACACATTGCCATAAGTGAGGCTGCCTAATGAATGAAGGTGTTCATTATGGAATTTGGAATTCCGTACGTCTCCCATTCCACTATTTTGTGACAACACTGGATCTAAGGGAGATTGATGTTAAAAGGTAGCATCAGCGGAAAATGTGGTAGACCCATTGACTAAGCCACTGACATAGAAAGTGTTTGAGAAACACGTGGAAAGTTTGGAACTCCGGCTTGTACCCGATTGGACCTAAGTGCAAGTGGGAGCTGTTAGACAATGTATGCCCATAGCTCCAATCAGAATGATGTACATTATGACATTTAATGTAAATGAAAAAAGTACATATTTGATTCATGTTAATATGGTGTGTTTCTAAGTAATACCCTTAAACTGGACACACATGAGACACGTGTTAGTTTAGAATCTTCACAGCTATTGGATAGATCTAGGGAGATTTATCCTACCAATGCTAACACTGATGTGACGCCAAGTTGGTTGGGGTGATTTGTCTCAATTGCTAGTGTGAGACCTGAGGTACATGTAGTGTGGGTTTTCTTGAAACCCTGAACCAGACCAAAATTCCAGTATTTCCCTGGACCTTGGAGATTGGTGGGTAAAACTAAAATGTTACACCTGACCCCTAGACTCAATTATGATACTGCACTGGGTGTCAGATTGGGCTGTCTTTGATATGCCAATCAGTGAGATCCTTAGTGGGTGTCAAAACTTGGGTATGTTGGGACAGTCTGAGAATTCATCTGAGTGGGTGATCATAGTGACAGGATCAGCCCCTTTGTCGGACAAGGTGAATGATTAGGGATGCACTCTCTCTGATGGAAACCTAAACTACCGGCAGTTGATTTCAATTGTTGAAATTTGTTTTGCAAATTATATCTATATAGAGATATACATATTTATTATAGTTTCAAAATGTTTGCAAAAGGTTTTAATTCTCGGGATCCATGTGAGTAGAGAGTGTAGCACTGTTCCTTGCAGCCGAGGGAGAGGTCCTCTCTTATCGGGCAGTGTTTGATCATTATGGGCTAAGAGGTTAAGTGTAAGACCATTGAGGGTAATGCTTGATGGGAAAATCTTGCATTTGCCCCCAGTCCTTGTGTTTTTATACGGTGGCTTGACCCAAGGACCACTAAGTGTTGGGCCTATTAAGAGCCCATGGTGATTGGCTCAGGGGTTCACTGTCTCTTACAGTGAATTCGGCCAGGTCTTGTAACAGAGGATAGGCTGAACCCATGTGACTGATGTGTAGATCAATGTTTGTGTCCCACACCATACAAGGATACCCAACTAGGCAGCAATTTGGAGGCTGAATGAGCAGATGGACTTAATGGGCCTAAAGCCCAATTCGAACTGGTTTAATATGATTAATTAATGAGGGGCAGTTGGCCGATAGGATAGGTAGTTATCCCTATCCACTCAGAGAGTCCAGATCCAAAAAAGGATTTTGAATAGGAAACTCCTAATAAGATTAGGAGGGCTGATCTTTATTTGTAGATAATATAAGGGATTATCTTTATCTCTTGAAGAGAGTCCAGATCGAAATTCAAGATTTGGATTAGGAAACTCCTAATGAGATTAGGAGAACCTCTCTTTAAGGCTATAATTAATTTTTTTTTTAATTTTCTAGACTGAATGTATAGGAATTTGATTTGATGTAATATTAATAGAAAATTAGGGTTTTTCTATTTTATTTCAATCAAGTTCGAAGCTGATCGCATAGAAGGAGGAGATTTCGCAGATTAAGAATTCGCTATCTGCAATTTATAGTTTGAGAAACTACAAAATGTAATCTAACATCAGTTTTGCAGGTAGTAGATGTAAGAACAACCCTAGTACTGATTCTTGACTATCTTTAATCCATAATTTATTTTTTAGATCAATTCTTGAATTAATTATAGAATTAAAAATCAAACCGTAGATCCATTCGAACCAGATTGGACCAAACTAGTTGGACCGACCTGTGGTTCGATGGGGGCTGTTCTAAGCCCTATTTTCCCACTCTTGGGTCAAGAGATTGATATTTAGTTGCAAGACCTAATTCGGCCCACACTTATAAAGCACAATTTTAAAATGTTAAAACTGCTTAAGCCCATTAACTGCATAAGAGCTATATGGGCCGAACTGCTCTTTCCTATTCAGCCCATATACCTAGATAATATTAATCAGTAATATTATGGATTATTATGGGCTTTAATGATGAGCCTTATAGATATTAATTGATTGGATCAATTTTATCCCTGCATGTGATGTATGGATGTATGGTGTGCAACGTTCATGGGCCATAAGTATTTGGCCCATGCTGATACAATAGTGGATCTACACCATGGCTGAATGCACATCATTGCCATGGTGTCCCTTAAGTCATTGGATGATCTCTCTTCATGGTGGGCCCCACACCTCTCTAAGAGGAGCCGTGTAGAACCCTAGCCGTTTAGGACTCACCAAAATCTGGCTTTATTAAAGTCAGTGGGAGCCACTTTGGTTTGACCTAAATTAAAATAGGGCGTAATAATTTTGTTCCCTCCTGAAATATGAGTGCATGTGATAGGGAGATTCATATGATGAACTCTCTAAAGGCCTTCCATCATTAGAATGAAGATGGGTCCTTCAGTAATGAGGAAACACACCATAAAATTGGGCTATCTATTTGCTGTTGGATCTGTTGGAACGTTTCATAAGATGATAGGGGCGTCATAGAAAGGTGGTGGGGTTATGCAGCTGAAACAGTTGGCTCCATGCACCATATGTGATTTCCCACATTTCTAGAGACATAACTTGCAGTCTTTGTCACCGAGATAGGAGGGAAATCTTGGAGATGAATAAATGGAGATGGGGAATAGATTAAAAGCCATATCTATTTAGATAACATGAATCAAATTAGGTTGTGAATTAATGTTTGTTTTTCATCAGAAATGGCAAACAGACAATTCGCAAAACTGTTGCATGACAACAAACTAAAGGGCTCAAACTATGCTAACTGCTACCAAAATCTTATGCTGGTCCTCACTTTTGAGAAGTTGGACGAAGTAGGGAAGAATCCTGTCCCGAGTGTCCTGATGATAGGGCTTCTGAGGCTCGTATGAGGGACTACTAGGAATGGGAAGAGAATAATTCCCTAGCCCGCTGCAACTGAAGGGATGAGATATCCATCGTATGGATGCCCGAATCTTGCGGAATAGGGTGGGCAAATTTCAAAAACTGCTCCCACTGAAGATGGCGCAGTGTAGGATGCAGCAGAATCAGTAGCATTCTTCACAAGAACCAGATCCTTCGCAAGAATCAACTGGATGGCACGTGAGCACTACTTCCAATCATCCCTTTCACAAAGGACAGATATCAAGATCCAATCTTGATCACTCCCACTGAGAATAGGAGATCGAACTGGCAGATATGGACGTGGCAGGAAGGAGGCGGTAGGAGAGTTTTAGCGCAACAATGCTGAATTCTCTCTTTTGTGATTTCAGCTCTGAAGAGGATGTGAATATGAATGTCTTCTAAAGGCTGCCGCCCCCTCCTTTTATAAGCTTAAAGGGATCAGCTCCTAAACCCATTAGGAGTTGCTGATCCAAATCATATATGGATCAGAATTCCCTTCAAGTGATAAGGGTAAACCCTTATCTTATCTGTAGATTAGATCAGCCTCCTCCTAATCCGATTAGGAGGTTTCCAGATCTGAATAAAATTCAGATCTAGACTCTCTTAGTGGATAGGGTTAAGACCCAATCCTATCTACTAATCTAAACTCAGAATTCGCCCCTTATTTAACTAATCAAATCAGCCTAGTTTGAAATGGGCTTTAGGCCCAATAAGGTTATGTGCTCACTTAGCCTTCCAAACTACTGCCTAGTTGGACTTCCTTGTATGGCGTGGGATCCAAACATTGATCTACACATCAGCCACATGGGTTCAGCCCAACCTTTGTTACAAGGCATGGCCGAATACACTGTTATAGACAGTGCACCCCTGAAACCCATCACATGGGCTCTATGGGCCCAACACTTTCCCTAAGTGGTCCCTGGGATAAGCCACCTTGTAACACCCATGGACTGTGGGCAGATGCAAGATTAGCCCATCAGGTATTACTCTCAATGGTCTTACACTCAACCTCTCAGCCCATAATGATCATACACTGCCAGACAAGAGAGGACATCTCCCTTGGCTGCAAGGAACAGTGCTGCACTCTCTACTCACATGGATCTCGAGAATTAAAACTTTTTGCAAACATTTGGAAACCATAATATATATACTTTTATATCTCATATAAAATATATTTTGCAAAACAAATCTCAACGATTGAAATTGGCTGCCAGCAGTCTTAGTTTCCATCAGAGAGAGTGCATCCCGATTATTACCTTCGTCTGACAAAGGGGCTGATCCTGTCACTATGATCACCTACTCAGATGAATTGTCGGACTGCCCCAACATACCCAGATTTTGACCCCCACTAAGGATCTCACAGATTGGCATATCAAAGATAGCCAAATCCGACACCTAGTGCAGTATCATAATCGAGTCTAGGGGTCAGGTGTAACTTTCCAATTTTTCCCATCAATCTCCAAGGTCCAGGGCAATACTGGAAATCTGGTCTGGTTCAAAGATTCAATTAATCCTACACTGCATGTGCCTTGGGTCTCACCCTGGCGGCTGAGACAGGCCACCCCAACATTTGGCAGCACACCAGTGTTAACCTTGGCAGGACAAATCTCCCTAGACTTATCCAACGGCTGTGAACATTCTAAACTAACACGAGTCTCATAAGTGTCCAGTTTAAGCGTATTACATAGAAACACACCACAGGAACATGAATCAAATATGTACTTTATTCATTTACAATAAATTCATAATGTACATCATTATGATTGGAGCTAATGGCATACAACTGTCTAACAGCTCCCATTTGCACTTAGGTCCAAGTATGGCAATCTCATACCTTCCACGTGTTTCTTAAACACTTTCTGTGTCAGTGGCCTAGTCAATGGTTTTGCCACATTCTCCACTGATGCTACCTCTCAACATCAACCTCCCGTTGTCACACAATAGTGGAATGGGTGATGTGCTGAATTCCAAATTCAGGAATGAACACCTTCATTCATGAGGCAGCCTCACTTACGGTAATGTGTTCGGCTTGGGTTGTGGACTGTTAATTTGCTACTTTGGACGACCCCCTGTTTGCGGACTTTCAGGAAATAACACACGATCCCATCGTGAAAACATACCCAGATGTAGATTTTCTATCATCTGGATCCGACAAGAAATTGGCATCAGTATACTCCTGGATCTATAGTGAGCTACCATCGAATACTAGACAAAACTCTTTTGTCCTTCGAAGTTACTTAAGTATGTTTTTCACAGCAGTCTAGTCCTCCTGCCCTAGGTTTTCTTGAAATCTGCTTAACACACTCACTACCTGAGCAATGTTAGGACTACACAACATGGCATACATGATGCTCCCTACGGCTGAGGCATAGGGAACGTCCTTCATGCCCTCAATCTCCTCAGAGGTCTTGGGAGACATCTTCTTGGAGAGAGTGACTCTGTGCCTGAAAGGAACATTTCCCTTCTTGTAGTTCTCCATGCTGTATCTCTTGACAATTTTGTCAATCTAAGCAGATTGGGATTATCCTATTATCCACTTCGATCTATCTTTATAAAGTCGAAGACCCAGTATATAGGAGGCTTCTCCAAGATCTTTCATGGAAAATTGCTGTGAAAGCCACACTTTCACCGTAGTCAACATTCCTACATCATTCTTAATGAGTAGAATGTCATCTACATACAGAACCAAGAACGTAACCTTGTCCCCACTGGTCTTCCTGTAAACATAGGGCTCATCCGGGTTCTGCTCAAAGTCAAACATTTTGACAGTAGAGCCAAATCGGATGTTCCAACTCCTAGAAGCTTGCTTAAGTCCATATATGGATCTATTTAGTTTACATACCATGTGTTCCTGACTCGCAGTTATGAAGCCTTACGGCTGCTGCATATAGATAACTTCAGTAAGATCTCCATTCAGGAATGTAGTTTTGACATCCATTTTCCAAATCTCGTAGTCATGGTATGCTGCTACAGCTAGCCGGATCCAAATGGATTTAAGCATGGCCACAGGCGAAAAGGTTTCCTCATAATCAATGCCCTCTTTCTGAGTGTACCTTTTCACCACCAGACAATCTTTGTAGGTTTCAACCCTGCCATGGAGGCCCTTCTTTCTCTTATAGATCCGTTTGCAACCAATTGCTTTTACCATGGGGGCGGATCTACTGGAGTCTAGACTCCATTGGTCTCCTTTGAGTCCATCTCAGCTCTCATGGCATCTACCCACTTAAAGGAGTCTATGTCCAACATAGCTTCCGCATAAGTCACAGGATCCTCCTCACTAGTCAAGGTTGCCACCAGGTAACTATCCTGGTCATAACCAAAACGGACTGGTGGCCTGGATACTCGGGTAGGTCTTCTAGGTTGGTCACTACCTGGAATTTGTGGGACACCTCCCACTACATCCGAGCTCTACTCATCAAGAACAATTTCTTGACGATGATTGTTCGGGATGTAATCATTTTCCAAGAATTGTGCATTTTGAATGGAGAACACCTTCTGCTCACTTGGGTCATAGAATAGGTAACCCACAAAGCCTTTTGGGTAGCCTATAAATAGGCAACGGCTGGTCTTGGATTCTAATTTGTCCGGACTCATTCTTTTAACATGTGCCAGACAACCCCAAATCTTTAAGTGTCGTACACTTGGTTTCTTTCCAGTCCAAAACACATAGGGAGTCTTCGGAATTGATTTGGTTGGAACCCGATTCAACACGTATATCACAGTCTCCAATGCGTATCCCCAAAAGGATGTGGGTAACTCTGAATGGACGAGAAGTGACAAGGCCATATCCAACAAGGCCCTATTCCTCCTCTTTGAAACACCGTTAAGTTGCGTTGTAGTAGGAGGAGCCAACTATGATACTATCCCGTTGACCTTCAAATAGTCCCTGAATTCATCAGAGAGATACTCGCCACCTCGATCCGATCGAAGGGTCTTAATTTCTCTCCCTAACTATTTCTCAACTTCTTGCCTGAACTCTTTGAACTTTTCAAAGGATTCAGACTTATGTCTCATTAGGTACACATAACCATACCGAGAATAATCATCGGTAAATGTAATAAAGTACACATGCTGGTTACGGGTCCTAACACTCAGGGGACCACATACATCAGTATGTATAAGGTCAAGCGTGCCTGTACATCTTTCAGGCTTACTGTTAAATGGCCTCTTTGTCATCTTACCCTGAAGGCAAGGCTCACAAGTGGGAAGATCTTCTACAGTTAGAAAATCCAAAAGACCATCCTTTACCAGTCTTGTGATTCGGTCAATACCGATATGGCCAAGTCTGTAATGCCACAGGCACGTGGGACTAACTGTATCACATACTCTTTTCTTGGGAATATTAGCTGACGTAGTTTCGGATACGCTAGTTTCTAGAGAAGGATGTAGAACATAGAGACCGTTCTCCAGTTCCCCGTATGCGATGAATCTATTGTTTCTTTTAATAGTAATCGCATTACTGAAAAAGACAGAATATCCATCCACACACAGTTTTGAGACAGAAATCAGATTTCTTCTTAAATTTTGCACAAAAAGACAATCTTTAAGTACAATGGATCCTTCTCTAAAAAGTAACTCTACGGTTCCTATCGCCGTAGCTACAACACTTGCATAAGTCCCCAAGTAGAGCGTCACTTCACCTTCATTCAGCCTTCTGCTTACCTTGAACCCCTGCAGTGAGTTACACGCATGAGTTGAAGCCCCGGAGTCAATACACCAAGACGCAGAAGCCACCAATAAATTGGTTTCTATGACACAAGATTCAAAATTACCTTTCTTGGATTCCAGGTATTGAGGACAATTCCTCTTCTAGTGGCCAGTCTGCTTGCAGAAGTAACACGCATCCGATGCCCTATCTTTCTTCTACTTCTTGGGTTTGGCAGCTTTCTTTTGAGGCTTCTTTGCCTTCCTCCTTTTCTTGCTCGATTTGCTAGCTTCAGCAAGCATAGGCACAGGCTCATCCTTCTTAATCAAATCCTCGGCCCTCTGCAACATGTTGCTGAGTTCCTGGATGCTGACATTCAGCTTGTTCATATTGTAATTCATTATGAATGGTTTGAAGGAAGGAGGCAAAGAGTTAAGGATGGCATCCACTTGCGTGCCAAGATCTAGCCCGGATCCAAGGGCTTCAAGCTCGTTGATATAACCCATCATCCGAAGACCATGGTTGTGAACTTGTTGCCCCTTGGACATTTGAGCGGTCATGAACTGTTTCAAGACCTTCTGCCGAGTAGAACGATTCTGCTCTTCATACATTGTCTTTAAACTATCCAATATGTCCTTGGCTAGTTCGATCTGATTGAATTGCCTCTGTATTGGATTGTTTAGGGAGGCAATGACATAGCAGCAGGCAAGGGAGTTTTTATCCTTCCAATCTTGGAATTCCCTCCTTCTGGCCTCAGAAGCCCTATCACTCGGACACTCCGGGGCAGGATTTTTGACTACCTTATCCAAATTTTTAGATGTTAAGACCAGCATGAGGTTACGGTACCAATCGGCATAGTTCAGGCCCTTAAGCTTGTTGTTGTCAAGAAGCTTTGCAAATTGTCAGTATGCCATTTTCTGATAAAACAACAAACATTAGTCCACAAACAAATTTGATTCATGTTCATTACATAGATATGGCTTTTAATCTATGTTCCATTCCCATTTGTTCATCTTTGAGATTTCCCTCTCATCTCAGTGACGGATATAGCGACTTGTCTCTGGAAATGTGGGAAACAACATAGGGTGCATGGAGCCAACTGTTTCAACTGCAAAACCCCACCACCTTTCTGTGAAGGATCATATCCACTCATCATATGAGTTTTCCCTTTGGCCTCTATTAGACAAGGTTCAGAGCCATTTTCAGGTAAACCTTTTCATCCAGTGAGTGCTCACCCATCATATTCATGAACGCCAAGGTACCATGAGAGAGTTCCCATTTTTCTGGTGAAGCCCCTCCCACATCGGTCTATGACACCCCTATAATTTTATGAAACACTCAGAGAAGCCCAACAACAAATGGATAGCTCATTTTCTGGTGCGTTTCCTCATTACTGAAGGACCCATCCTCATGCTAATGATGGAAGGCCTTTAGAGAGTTCATCATATGAATCTCCCTATCACATGCACTCATATTTGCTGGAGGAAACGGAAAATTATGCCCTAGTTTGATTTAGTTCAAACCAAAGTGGCTCCCACTGACTTTCATAAAGCCAGATTTTCGTGGACCCAAATCGGCTAGAGTTTCGCAAGTTTCCTCTTTAGGAGGTGTGGGGCCCACCATAGAGGGAGGTCATCCAATGACCAGCAGGGACACCATGGCAATGATGTGCATTTAGCCATGGTGTGCGCAAGAGCCAGTATCGAGTCAACATGGGCCAAGTACTTATGGTCCATGAATGTAGCACATCACACATCCATACATCACATGCAAAGAAGAATTGATCCAATCAATTAATAACTATAAAGCCATTTAAAGCCCATAATATTATCCAGGTATATGGGCCGAGATTAGGGTTGATCAATTCGGTCCATATAGCTTTATCTGCGAAGTGGGTTTTTAGCAGTTTTAACAAATTAAAACTGGGCCTTTACAAGTTGGGCCAAATTAAACATTCAATTAAATGGGCCTGGCAGTGAACTTGCTCCGACTTCGGGCCCTGTTTCGTACTCGATACGAACCGAATCAATCAAAACCCAAAACATAAAAGTTGTGGGAATTTCTTTCTTCTTTCTAATGCTTCTTGAATTTCCCAATTCGGAGTCCGGAACTGTGAGTTACGCCCAGATCACTGATTGTCGCCGAAACTGTGCAAAATCACCCGAATTGGCCTGTTTCCTTCCAATTGCCTTCTTTATTGCCCTGAATCGAAATACAAGAGTAATGAGTGCATTTAAGTGCTAAAGTAGTGTAAAAGGATGAAATTAATGGGACAAAATAAGGTTCTTCTAAGTCTCATCAACTGCTATGAAAAACATGCTTAAGTACCTTGGAAGGACAAAAGAATTTTGTCTAGTATTCGTTGGTAGTTCACTACAGATCTAGGGATATACTGATACCGACTTACAGTCAGATCCAGATGGTAGAATGTCTACATCTGGTTATATCTTCATGATAGGATCATGTGCTATTTCCTAAAAGTCCGCAAATACCTAAGTAGTAAGAATAACAGACCACAACCCAAGCCGAACACATTGCCGTAAATGAGGCTGCCTAATGAATGAAGTTGTTCATTCTGGAATTTGGAATTCCACACATCACCCATTCCACTATTGTGTGACAACACTGGATATAAGGAAGATTGATGTTAAAATGTAGCAAAAGTGGAAATTGTGGCAGACCCATTAACTAAGCCATTGACACAGAAAGTGTTTGAGAAACACGTGAAAAGTCTGGGATTCCGACTTGTATTCGATTGGACCTAAGTGTAAGTGGGAGTTGTTAGACAGTGTATGCCCTTAGTTCTAATCAGAATGATGTACATTATGACATTTAAAGTAAATGAATAAAGTACATATTTGATTCATGTTATTATGGTGTGTTTCTGTGTAATACCCATAAACTGGACACATATGAGACACGTGTTAGTTTAGAATCTTCATAGCCGTTGGATAGATCTGGGGAGATTTATCCTGCCAAAGCTGATACTAATGTGCCACCAAGTTGGTTGGGGTGGTTTGTCTCAACTGCCAGGGTGAGACCTGAGGTACATGCAATATTGCCCTAGACCTTGGAGATTGATGGGCAAAACTGGAATGTTACACCTGACCTCTAGACTCGATTATGTTACACCTGATGGGAATAAAAAGTATCATATTTTTATCCCCAAATATTCATTCTTTTACATTAATTTAGTACCCAATTGGACTCATTACTCTTGTATTTCGATTCAGGGCAAGCAAGAAGGCGATTGGAAGAAAACAAGACTAATCGGATGATTTTGCACAATTTCGGCACCATTCAGTAATCTGGGAATAACTCTCGATCCTGGACTCGGATTTGGATGATTCAAGATGCACTGTAAAGATAAGAGAAAGGCCCACAACTCTCATGTTTTGGGTTTTGACAGGTTCGGTATGAAGCAAGGTCAAACTCGGGCCCGAAGTCAGAACAATTCCGTAGTAAAGCCCAGTCCACAGTTGAAGCCCAAATTCGTAGAAGAGTCCTATAGCGGCCCACGTTATTAAAGAAGCCCAACTCGAATTCAAGATATGAAGAGTCCTATCAGATTTAAATTTCAATTGTAATCCAAAAAAGATAAGAGATTGAGATTACTGGATAGGATTGGATAGAAGTAGATCAGATTAGGACTTTCTAATTTTAAAGTTAATCTCCTAAAGGGAGTTGGAGAGAGCCCCTCCTCCTAAAGCTATACAAAGCGGGGGGGGGGGGGGGGTGGACCAGGTTTAGGCATCAATCCATCAAGAAATCAAGCAACTCAATCAATCCGAAGATCAGTCCATCCATTTGGGAAGCAAAGCAAGAAGGAGGCGACCACCATGAGCGGCTGAGCTTTTCTTTTCCGATTCAAGGGGTTTTTTGATTCAATTGTGTCATTGTGAGGTTATGTGTTTAATTTAAGTTCTTGCTTTTAATTCAAGTATTCGCTGATTCTTGCGCATATTTTTTATGGAAGTTAATGTTGATTAGTCTAACAAATTAATTAATATTGATCTTTCTACTGCTATCCATGATTCGATGATCCGTAATTGTCACGAATAGTGGTACAAGTAGCAATTAGGTTAATATCTTTTTGGGTCAATTGTTCGTGACAGCCTTTGACCAATGTATTGGCATGTTTTAACCCAAAGGGAATCAACGGAACAAGATTCGATAATTGCAGCTATCTCAATTATTGATACATTGTTTTAACTGTTTTCATAGAAGTTATTGCTATCATTAATTGATATAGAATGCTATCGTGCCTAGTCGGTTAATGATAAGTGTTGATTGAATGGTGGTTTGGCCAACTAAATTAGGAAAACATGAAATTTATTATGGCTATCCTAATAAATCCAAAGGTTAAATGCTTGAATTGCAAGATTGCTATTTCTAACCTATGATCGAAGACCAATTGACTCAATTCGAACCCTTGGATCAGAGTTTGGTAAGACTGAATTGTTCCTTGCTATTTTGCATTAATTGTTATTTTAGAATTTTAATTATTTGAAATTCCCACTCTTTAAATTGTGCATTCGGCTGAGAAATTAATTACTGGCTCCCTATGGGATTCGACCTAGTACCACTGTTACTACAATTTTATTGTAAGGTGGGACTAGAATTAATTTTGAAGGCTTCGACAACCCGTCAGAATTTTGGTGCCGTTGTCGGGGAGCTACTTTAATTTCTTAGCTTTGTACCTTCTATTTTATGACTCGTGCTTCTCACCCGTCGGTTGAGAAAGGAGGTGAAGCAAAGGAAGGGCCATTCACCCCCAAGGGTGAATTTTGATATTGATTTGACAACTTGTGATCAACCCATTTTTGAAGAGGAAGAAAGGATGGCTGATAGAGAAAGAACGCTAAGAGAATTAGCTGCGCCAATCATGAATCAACAGCCTTTTTGCATAATCTATCCCACTCTCGAGATAGCTTTTGAACTTAAATCGGGTTTGATTCAATTGCTTCCTGTTTTTCATGGCTTTCTAGGTGAGGACCCTCATAAACATCTTAAGGAGTTCCATGTCGTCTGTTCGAGCATGAAACCACAGGGTATGACTGAGGATCAGGTAAAACTTATAGCTTTTCCTTTTACTTTATGAGACAAAGCAAAGGATTGGTTATACATTCTTCCTCCTGGTTCAATACGTACATGGGATGAGATGAATAGGATGTTTTTAGATAAATATTTCCCTGCATCACGAGCTGCAAATATTATAAAAGAGATTTGTGGGGTAAGGCAGTTTAGTGGTGAGACACTATATGAGTATTGGGAAAGGTTTAAACAACTCTGTGCTAGCTGCCCACACCACCAAATACCCGAGCAGCTCTTAATCCAATACTTCTACAAGGACTCCAACCTATGGATAGAAGTATGGTATGCAGCTAGTGGAGGAGCCTTGGTCAATAAAACACCTAAGGCGACTAGGGAATTGATTTCCAACATGGCCGAAAACTCCCAACAATTTGGAGCAAGAACAGATGGTGCTATCAAACGTGTTAATGAGGTAAGCCATTCTAATTTGGAAAGTCAAATTTCTGATCTAACTGCTTTGGTTTGTCAATTGGCTATAGGGCAATTACAAGCAGCTAAGGTTTGTCGCATATGCTCGATTCCTGGGCCTCATACGGATATGTGCCCATCATTACAAGATGGTTTGATGCAACAAGTAAATGCCGTAGGAGGATTTCCGAGCTAACCTCAATGCAAGTATGATCCCTATTCTAACTATTACAATCCTAGGTGGAGGGATCGTCCCAATCTGAGCTACGAAAATCAAGGAGGACCACAAAGATTCCAGCCTCAAGCTTTCAACAGACAACCTCCAATTCCAGCACCTGCCCAAGCTCAAAATCAACCCTCGAGTTTAGGTATGTCTTTAGATGAGATAGTTAAGGCTCTAGCGACTAACACTCAACAATTCCAACAGGAAACAAGGGCCAGCATCCAGAACTTAGGGAACCAAATCAGTCAACTTGCTACTTCTATTAGCAAGTTGGAGGCGCAAAACTCTGGAAAATTACCATCACAGGCAGTGGTCAATTCCAAGGAAAATATGAATGCAGTGGTGTTGAGAAGTGGGAAGGAATTGCAGCCACAACCTACTTCACCAAGGAAAGTGGATAAATAGGAGGAACAAGAATCACATGAGAATTCCCATAAGGTAAAACCTGATCCCCCTTTACCTAAGATTTCTAATGCCATTGTGCCACCTTTTCCTAGTAGGTTGGAAAAATCTAAGAAAGAAGAATACGAACAAGAGGTTCTGGAGACCTTTAGGAAGGTGGAGATAAATATTCCCTTGTTAGATGCCATCAAGCAAATTCTGAAACACGCAAAATTTCTGAAGGAGTTGTGCACTAACAAAAGGAAGCTAAGAGGTGATGAGAAGGTAAAGGTTGGGGAGAACGTGTCAGCTGTCATCAAGAGAACCCTTCCAGAAAAGTGTGCTGATCCAGGTATGTTTACTTTACCTTGCGTGATTGGCCACAAAAGAATTGAGCGTGCCATGCTAGATTTAGGTGCATCCATTAATGCCATGCCATACTCAATTTATTGTGCTTTGAATTTGGGTCCATTAAAGGAGACTAGGGTAGTCATTCAATTAGCTGACCGTTCTAACGCTTACCCTGAAGGGATTGTTGAAGATGTTTTGGTGCAAGTTAATGACCTAATATTTCCAACTAACTTTTACATCTTGAAGATGGAGGAAGACACTATCACAAGTTCAGTCCAACTTCTATTAGGTAGGTCATTTATGAAAACGGCCAAAACCAAAATAGATGTGGATGATGAAAGAATGGTAGGATCCATCTAATGGACGCCATAAAGGTTGCGGAATGGGTGGGCGAATTTCAAAAAATTTCCTACCTTTTCCCAACTGGGAATCATATTCCCTAAGTTTAGAATACAGTATTCAAGGATCCTACTTGAACCATAATCAAACCAGATCTGTACCAAAAGATAAATGGGAGGAATATACCTGATCCAGAGAAGCAGTATCTCCCAAAGTTGGTGTTCACGCCCAAAGAATGCTCCAAGATCCGTTCCTGCTGAAGATGACACAGCTGTGGATGGAACAGAACCAGTAGGGTGCATCCTACACACTGGATCCTTCACAATAATCCTCTGGAAAAACTAAACACTGAATCCTTTAAGTCTTTGTTGCAAGACTAATGTCAAGAACAGATTTCTTGACTTTCTTTTTCTGCAAAGATCTAATCTTGCAAAAATGATGGCGGTGGCAAGAGGAGAACTCTAAAGGCGAAAAGGCTGAACTGCCTTTCTCTTTTCTGGAGTATGAATGAGATCCTATCTCAATTCGCAGGAGATATCCTATATCTCTTCAAGGTGATTCAAAATCTGATATTTCTCTTTCTTGGTTAGGGTTTCTCCTCCTTTCTTCTTGATTAAGAATCCTCCTAATTAGGAGTTATCCCAATCCAAATCAGTATTTGGATAGGGGATAATCTTAATCCTATCTGCAGATAAAGTTAGCTTACTCCTGATCTTATCAGGAGGTTACCAGATTCAAATCTAATTTGAATTTGGTCTCCAAGAGTGGATAAGGCTAAAGGCCCAATCCTTTTACTAACATTAATCTCAGATTCACCCCAAGGATGGGTGATCATATCAGCCCACCTCGAAATGGGCTTCTGGCCCATTAAGTGTTTAGTGTCTAATTACTTTTCAATCTGCAGCCCAGTTGGGCTTCTTTGTTTGGCGTGGGACCCAAGCATTGATCTACACACCAGCCACATGGGTTCGGCCCAGCCTTTAATACAAGGCCCAGCCGAATTCACTGAAAAACTCAATGAACCCCTTGAGTCGATCATATGGACCCTATGGGCCCAACACTTACAATAAGTGGTCCCTGGGCCAAGCCATCTTATAAAAACCCAGGGACTGTGGGCAGGTGCAAGATTAGCCCATCAGGTATTATCCTCAATGGTCTTACACTTAACCTCTCAGCCCTTAAAGATCAAGCACTGCCCGACAAGAGGGGACCTTTCCCTCAGCTGCAAGGAACAGTGCCGCACTCTCCTCTCACATGGATCCCGGGAATTAAAACTATTTGCAAACAATTCGAAACCGTACATATATATATATAAATATATTAATTTTGCAAAACAAAATTCCAACGATTGAAATCAACTGCCGGCAGTTTGGTTTCCATCAGAGAGAGTGCATTCCCGATCATTACCCTTTGTCCGACAAAGTGGCTGATTCTGTCACTATAATCACCCACTCAGATGAATTCTCAAACTACCCCAACATACCCAGGTTTTGATCCCTGCTAAGGATCTCACTGATTGGCATATCAAAGGCAGCTTGATCCAACACCTAGTGAAGTGTCATAATCGAGTCTAGGGGTCAGGTGTAACTTTCCAGTTTTGCCCATCTATCTCCAAGGTCTAGGGCAATACTGGAAATCTGGTCCGGTTCAAGGATTCAAGTAATCCCATACTGCATGTGCCTTGGGTTTTACCCTGGTGGCTGAGATAGGCCATCCCAACACTTGGTGGCACACCAGTGTCAGCCTTGGTAGGATAAATCTCCCCAGACTTATCCAACGGCTGTGAACATTTAAAACTAACACGAGTCTCTATAAATGTCCAGTTTTAGGGTTTTACACAGAATTAAACCAAACAACATGAATCAAACATGCACTTTATTTATTTCCACTAAATAACAAAAGTACATCAAATCAGATTGAAGCTAAGGGCATACAAAAACTGTCTAACAAATGAGGATACCCTCTCCGTCGAATTTGACAACAAATTGTTAAATTTAATATTTTTGAAGCAATGAAGTACCCCAATGAATGTCATTCGATTTGTTTCATTGACATTGTTGATTCAATTGTGCAGGAAACGCTTGAAGAAAAAGATTTGAATGAGGAGCTCGAATTGAGTGCACAATTGGATACGAAGAAATCGTTACCCTCTATTTTGCAGGCCCCTATTCCAGATTTGAACCTACCATGATGGATAAAAGGGGAAAACACAAAAAGCTGCAACCACGTGAGTTAGAGGATCCGATTCATGATTATTAATGTTAGACAATTTTGTATGCCCTTAGCTTCAATCAGAATGATGTACTTTATGAGTTTTTTGAAAATGAATAAAAGTGCATATTTGATTCATGTTCCCTTGGTATGTTTCTGTGTAATACCCTTAAACTGGACACTTAATGAGACTCGTGTTAGTTCAGAATGTTCACAGCCAGTGGATCAGTCTGGGGAGACCAATCCTGACAAGGATGATACTGTGGTGCCACCAAGTCGGTTGGGGTGGCCTGCCTCAGCTGCCAGGGTGAGACCCTAGTCACATATAGTGTAGGATTAATTGAATCTTTGAACTAGACCAGATTTCCAGTATTGCCCTGGACCTTGGAGATTGATGGGAAAAACTGGAAAGTTACACTCGACCCCTAGACTCAATTATGATGCTGCACTAGGTGTCGGATTAGGCTGTCTTTGACGTACCAATCAGTGAGATCCTTAGCGGGGGTCAAAACCTGGGTTTGTTGGGACAATCCGAGAATTTATCTGAGTGGGTGATCATAGTGATAGGATCAGCCCCTTTGTCGGACAAAGGTAGTGATCGAGGATGCACTCTCACTGATGGAAACCAAGACTGCCGGCAGCCAATTTCAACCGTTGAGATTTGTTTTGCAAAGTATATTTTATATGTGATAAAAAAAAATATTATGGTTTCTAAAATGTTTGCAAGAAGGTTTTAATTCCTGGGATCCATATAAGTAGAGAGTGCAACACTGTTCCTTGTAGCCGAGGGAGAGGTCCTCTCTTGTCAGGTAGTGTATGATCATTATGGGCTGAGAGGTTAAGTGTAAGACCATTGAGGATAATACCTGATGGGCTAGTCTTTTATCTGCCCATAGTCCCTGGGTGTTACAAGGTGGCTTGGCCCAGGGACCACTTAGGGTAAGTGTTGGGCCCATAGAGCCCATTTGATGGGTTTCAGGGGGTGCACTGTCCATAACAGTGTATTCGGCCAGGCTTTGTAACAAAGGTTGGGTCGAGCCCATGTGGCTGATGTGTAGATCAATGCTTGAGTCCCACGCCATACAAGGAAGCCCAATTGGGTAGCAGTTAGGAAGGTTAAGTGAGCACATAAGTTTAATAGGCCTAAAGCCCATTTTGAACTAGGCTATTTTATTAGTTAATAATGGGGCGAATTCTGAGATGGATTAGCAGATAGTGATAGATATAAATATATAACCCTAGCAAATGCACTAGTTATCAAGTAGTATAATAATATCGTTCCCACGGGGATTTAACAAAATAAGTATTAGAATCACAGTCTTCCCTAATTATTTGGATAGTCGAAATTTTGATTTGAGGAAACAAAAACTATTGAAAATAATGATTGGAACAAAGAAAATAAAAACAAAGATGTTCACTAACCGAATATGCAATAATGAAATCGCTAGGACTTTTGATCCACCTAACCAATGTAATGAATATTGATGGGTCCAATTATCCAAGACTAATTGTTATTCCCATAAGCTGAGATTTTCAAAAATTTATTTAATATTCTCTCTCGAGATATACTAAACCTATTCCCATCAGTTAACCCTTCGATCTCTCGAGTAGAGCTCTCAAGATGGAAGTGCATTAAGTCCAAGAAAACCATTAAATTCAGATGAATCATGTATATATATCTCTATATACCATTCAATTCACACTATGAATTATTCTGTCAATTATTTGAATTCCTCTCTCAATTCATTCACAAAACCAAATCAATTAAGAGGTGGCCAAGCTCTTAATTGCATTAAGCAAAATAATTCATAGACTATATGGAAATCACAATCTTGGATAAATCAAGAAGATAAAAATATATTCATTAACATGGTTAGGCTTTCCACAGCCCTAGCAAGAAACAAATCAGTTCATAATGGAAGAATTAAAACAAAGAAAGGGGAAGAAAGAACTCTTGAATTCGCCCATGGTGCTGAGATCTCTTCTTCTTGAAGTTTCTTGAATTCTTGAACCTTTCTTGAACCCTTCTTGACTGATTGCTCCTTGCTTCTTGATTCAAATCAGGAAGTGAGTGATTGCATGATTCAGTGATCAAGTCATCAAGTGATACCTAAAGCTGGTCTGCCCCCTCTTTTATATAGATTAAAGGGGAGGAGGTGGTCTCCTACTTTCTCTTGAAGTTGATTTTTATAGGAAATAGAAAGTCCTATCCAAATTCTAATCATATCTCTTTATCTTTTGAACTCAATCATTTTATTACTCTAAGATTATATCAAGAATTTAAATCTAGAAGGATTCTTCTTAGTTTCTTGTTCTTTGATTCGTAATAGACATCCTCTGCTAATTGGGCTTCAGCCAGGCTTTTCTGCGAGTTGGGATTCAGCTGCGGATTGGGCCTTCCTATGAATTTTCCGCGACTTCGGGCCCACAATTGACTTCGGCCCATTCGGAGTTCAGAGACGCGAGTTAGGCCCAAATCACTGAACGATGTCGAAACTGTGAAAAATCATCCGATTTGTCTTTCTTTGCTCTTGATGCTTTCTTTCATACACTGGACCAAAATACAAGAAATATGAGTCCAATTAGATGCTAATTTAGTATAAAAGAGAGAATAATCGGGGATAAAAATATGATAAATTCTACTCTCATCAATAGGATAGGGTCTTGACCCTATCCACTCATAGAGTCCAGATCTGAATGTGATTCAGATCTAGAAACCTCCTAATGAGATTAGGAGAAAGCTAATCTAATCTGCAGATAAGATAAGGGTTTATCCCTATCACCTAAAGCTATACAAAGGGGGGGGTGTTAGACAGTTTTGTATGGCCTTAGCTTCAATCAGAATGATGTAATTTATGAGTTTATTGTAAATGAATGAAAGTGCATATTTGATTCATGTTCCCTTGGTATGTTTCTGTGTAATACCCTTAAACTGGACACTTAATGAGACTCGTGTTAGTTTAGAATGTTCACAGCCAGTGGATCGGTCTGGGGAGACCGATCCTGACAAGGCTGACACTGTGGTGCCACCAAGTCGGTTGGGGTTGCCTGTCTCAGCTGCCAAGTTGAGACCCTAGGCACATACAGTGTAGAATTAATTGAATCTTTGAACTGGACCAGATTTTCAGTATTGCCCTGGACCTTGGAGGGGCAAAACTGAAAAGTTACACCCGACCCCTAGACTCGATTATGATACTGCACTAGGTGTCGGATTCGGTTTTCTTTGATGTACCAATCAGTGAGATCCTTAGCGGGGGTCAAAACCTGGGTATGTTGGGACAGTCCGAGAATTCATCTGAGTGGGTGATCATAGTGACAGGATCAGCCCCTTTGTCGGACAAAGGTAATGATCGGGGATGCACTCTCACTGATGGAAACCAAGACTGCCGGCAGCCGATTTCAACCGTTGAGATATGTTTTGCAAAGTATATTTTATATGAGATATAAAAGTATATATATTATGGTTTCTAAAATGTTTGCAAGAAGGTTTTAATTCCCAAGATCCATATAAGTAGATAGTGCAACACTGTTCCTTGTAGCCGAGGGAGAGGTCCTCTTTTGTTGGGCAGTGTATGATCATTATGGGCTGAGAGGTTAAGTGTAAGACCATTGAGAATAATACCTGATGGTTTAATCTTGCATCTGCCCACAGTCCCTAGGTGTTACAAGGTGGCTTGGCCCAGGGACCACTTAGGGTAAGTGTTGGGCCCATAGAGCCCATTTGATGGGTTTCAGGGGGTGCACTGTCCATAATAGTTTATTCGGCCAGGCCTTGTAACAAAGGCTGGGCTGAACCCATGTGGCTGATGTGTAGATCAATGTTTGGGTCCCACGCCATATAAGGAAGCCCAACTGGGCATCAGTTAGGAAGGTTAACTGAGCACATAATCTTAATGGGCCTAAAGCCCATTTTGAACTGGGCTATTTTATTAGTTAATAATGGGGCGAATTCTGAGATGGATTAGCAGATAGACCCTATCCACTCATAGATTCCAGATCTGAATGTGATTCAGATCTAGAAACCTCCTAATGAGATTAGGAGAAAGCTAATCTAATCTACATATAAGATAAGGGATTATCCCTATCTCCTAAAAAGAGGTCTTATCCAAATATGATTTGGATAAGCAGCTCCTAATTGGATTAGGAACTGATCTTTTAAGTTAACAAAAGAAGAAGGGGGCGGAAGTTTTGAGAAGACACACATCAGATCCACTTGAGAGCTAAAATCACAAGAAGAAAGTTTTTTCTGCAATCCTTGCACAAGATCTTTCTTGCCGTTTCCTTCCTGCAGCCACCCTGTTTGCCAGTTCGATCTCCAGTTGTGAGAGAAGTCATGATTCGACCTTGACATCAATTCTTTGAGAAAGAATTGATAGGATGCTGTGTTCACATGCCATCCTACTGATTCTTGCGAAGGATAGAGTTTTTGGAGAAGAACACTGTTGATTCTGCTCCATCCTGCACTGCGCCATTTTCAGTGGGAGCAGTGTTTAGATCCTTCCTTGGGAATGAACACCTCCATTGGGAGCAGTCTTCAAATTGTTTGGACCAAATCTAGGGTTTAATCAAGGCTGAAAGTCAGCCCTAATTTTCCCACTAATGGGCCTGAGGATTGATGTTTAATTAAATGGTTAATTCGGCCCAACCTGTAAGGCTCTGTTTTAAATGGTTAAAACTTCTAAAAGCCCACTTAAAAACATAAAGTTATATGGGCTTCAAATGGTCCTTACAGATGATTAATTGATTGGATAATGTTAATGGTTAATTTTATGTATTTAAAATGGGCTTCAAATGGGCCTTAAAGATGATTAATTGATTGGATCAATTTATCCCGGCTTGTGATGTATGGATGTGTGATGTACAACGTACATGGGCCATAAGTGCTTGGCCCATGCTCAATCGATAGTGGCTCTTTTGCACACCATGGCTGAATGCACATCATTGCCATGGTGTCCCTTTTGTTCAATGGAAGACCTCCTTCAGTGGTGGGCCCTACACCTCATCAAGAGGTTACGTGCGGAACCCTAGCCGATTTAGGCCCACCAAAATTTGGCTTTATGAAAGTCAGTGGGAGCCACTTTGGTTTGACCTAAAATTTGAACTAGGGCATAATTATCTGTTCCCTCCAACTAATATGAGTGCATGTGATAGGGAGATTTATATGATGAACTCTCTATTAGACAGTTTTGTATGCCCTTAGCTTCAATCAGAATGATGTATTTTATGAGTTTATTGTAAATGAATAAAATTGCATATTTGATTCATGTTCCCTTGGTATGTTTCTGTGTAATACCCTTTAACTGGACACTTAGTGAGACTCGTGTTAGTTTAGAATGTTCACAGCCAGTGGATTGGTCTGGGGAGACCTATACTGACAAGGCTGACACTGTGGTGCCACCAAGTCAGTTGGGGTTGCTTGTCTCAGCTGCCAGGGTGAGACCCTAGGCACATACAGTGTAGGAATAGTTGAATCTATGAACTGGACCAGATTTCCAGTATTGCCCTGGACCTTGGAGATTGATGGGCAAAACTTGAAAGTTACACCCGACCCCTAGACTCGATTATGATACTGCACTAAGTGTCGGATTGCGCTATTTTTGATGTACCAATCAGTGAGATCATTAGCGGGGGTCAAAACCTGTGTATGTTGTGACAGTCCGAGAATTCATCTGAGTGGGTGATCATAGTGACAGGATCAGCCCCTTTGTCGGATAAAGGTAATGATCGGGGATGCGCTCTCACTGATGGAAACCCAGACTGCCGGCAACCGATTTCAACCATTGAGATTTGTTTTACAAAGTATATTTTATATGAGATATAAAAGTATATATTTATGTTTTCTAAAATGTTTGCAAGAAGGTTTTAATTCCCGGGATCCATATAAGTAGAGAGTGCAACACTGTTCCTTGCAGCCGAGGGAGAGGTCCTCTCTTGTCGGGCAGTATATGATCATTATGGGCTGAGAGGTTAAGTGTAAGACCATTGAGGATAATGCCTAATGGGCTAATCTTGCATCTGCCCACGGTCCTTGTGTGTAACAAGGTGGCTTGTCCCAGGGACCACTTAGGGTAAATGTTGGGCCCATAGAGCCCATTTGATGGGTTTCAGGGGGTGCACTGTCCATAACAGTGTATTCGACCAGGCCTTGTAACAAAGGCTGGGTTGAATCCATGTGGCTGATGTGTAGATCAATGCTTGGGTCCCATGCCATACAAGGAAGCCCAACTGGGCAGCAGTTAGGAAGGTTGAGTGAGTACATAAGCTTAATGGGCCTAAAGCCCATTTCGAACTAGGCTATTTATTTAGTTAATAATGGGGCGAATTCTGAGATGGATTAGTAGATAGGATAGGGTCTTGACCCTATCCACTCAGAGAGTCTAAATCTGAATGTGATTCAGATCTATAAACCTCCTAATGAGATTAGGAGAAAAGCTAATCTAATCTGCAGATAAGATAAGGGTTTATCCTTATCACCTAGAGAGAAGGCTGATCCAAATATGATTTGGATAAGCAGCTTCTAATGTGATTAGGAGCTGATCATTTAGGTTAACAAAAGAAGGAGGGGGTGGAAGCCTTTAGATGAATGAAATATTCAGATCTTCTTTAGTACTGAAATCAAGGAAGAATTAAGCATCCCTGCAGAATTCTTCCTTGTCGCCTCCCTGTTCTTGCCGCCCTGTTTGCCAGTTCGATCTCCAGTTGTGGGAGAAGTCAAGATTTGATCTTGACATCAGTTCTTGGAGGAAGAATTGATAGGAAGTTGTGTTCACGTGGCATCCTTTTGTTTCTTGCAAAGGACAGAGTGCTTGGAGAATAACACTGTTGATTCTGCTCCTTCCTGCACTCGCCATCTTCAGTGGGAGCAGTCTTTGGATCCTTCCTTGGGCGTGAACACCTTCATTGGGGGATATTATTTCTTCGTATCAGGTATAATTCTCTCCTACTCCTTTTGGTTCAGATCTGGTTCAGTTTATGGTTCAAGAATGATCCTTGAAAATATGATTTTCTAAATAGGGAATTCGATTCCCAGTTGAAGGGAGAGAAAAATTTTTGAATTTCGCCCCCTTATTCCACAATTTTTGGGCGTCCATGGGATGGATCTCTCATCCCTTCAGTGGTATCAGATTTGAACCTGCGCAAATGGGCAGAAGGTGTTCTACCCAATTTGTGCAGATATGGGTTTTGGGAAATCTGTTCCCAAAATTAATGGGCGAATAATCTGAAATTAATTTTACATAAATCTGATTATTATTTATAACTGTTCTTTATGATTTTCTTGATTTATGGGCTGTTCGGATAAAAGGGGATCGAAATCTTGATTTGCGCAAGGAACCTGCGATTTTGTAGTTCTTGAATTATTTTTGGTCTGTTAATAATTTTTTTTTATTTTCTAGACTCAATGTATAGGTATTCGATCTGATGTATTTATTAATAGAAATAGGATTTCTATTTATTTTATTTTGGTTCGAAGATGGCGGTGTAGAAAAGGAGATTTCGCAGAGAAGGATATTTCGCAGATGGGAGAATTGCAATCTGCGATTTGCAGTTTGTGAAACTGCAAACTGTGGTCGAACCTCTGTTTTGCAGGGTGGATTGTGTGAACAGCCCTGATTTTCTTGAATTAAAGATTTAATTAAAGATCAATCCCTAGACCCATTCAAACCAAGATTGGTTCAAATTGTTTGGACCGAATCTAGGGTTTAATCAAGGCTGAAAGTCAGCCCTAATTTTCCCACTAATGGGCCTGAGGATTGATGTTTAATTAAATAGTTAATTCGGCCCAACCTGTAAAGGCCCAGTTTTAAAAGGTTAAAACTGCTAAAAGCCCACTTAACTTTTAAAGCTATATGGGCTAAACCATTCGGCCCATATACCTAGATAATAGTAATGGTTAATATTATAGATTTAAAATGGGCTTCAAATAGGCCTTACAGATGATTAATTGATTGGATCAATTTATCCCTGCATGTGGTGTATGGATGTGTGATGTGCTACATACATGGGCCATAAGCACTTGGTCCATGCTCAATCAACAGTGGCTCTTGCGCACACCATGGTTGAATGCACATCATTGCCATGGTGTCCTTTTTGGTCATTGGATGACCTCCCTCAGTGGTGGGCCCCACACTTCATCAAGAGGTTACGTGCGGAACCCTAGCCGATTTAGGCCCACCGAAATTTGGCTTTATGAAAGTCAGTGGGAGCCACATTGGTTTGACCTAAAATTAGTACTAGGGCGTAATTAACTGTTCCCTCCAGCTAATATGAGTGCATGTCATAGGGAGATTCATATGATGAACTCTCTAAAGGCCTTCCATCAATAGCATGAGGATGGGTCCTTCAGTAATGAGGAAACGCACCAGAAAATGGGCTATCCATTTGCTGTTGGGCTTGTCTAAATGTTTCATAAGATGATATGGGCGTCATACACCGATGTGGGAGGGGCTTCACCAGAAAATGGGAACTCTCTCACGGTACCTTGGCGTTCACGAATATTGATGTGTGGTTCATTGTGACACTAGCAAGTGCACTAGCCGTTCAAGTAATAAAGTAGTGAGTGAAGTATCGTTCCCACGAGGATTTAGGAAACAATTACCAATACTAAATTGAACACTACTTATCTAATCAACAAATAAATCAAACCTCTAATGAAAGCTAAGAAATCCTAAATTAAAATCTATCTAAATCATTGGTCCAATTGCCTTCAATTCAGGTTAGAAGAGTAAGCAGTAAATGTCAATCTCAGAATTCAGCAATCTATCAATTTGGATCATTCGAATGAATCATGATTGAGCCTTGGTTTGGTGAAACCCCAAGGTCATGAACAGCCTCTCTCAAGCGCATGTCCATCCTATGCATGAGTGATGGTTCTTCTATCTCTAGCAAGAATCTAATCCCCATGCATGCATTTCTTCAAACACTTCTAAGGCATCAATTCAAATCTGAATTGATCACCAACTGAATTGTGCAAGTTATCTCTAACCTTGCACTCAATTCAGTTCTTGAATAGTAGATCTGAATTCCTAGAGTCTCTCTCAAGCACTCTAGGAATTCCAAGCTGTAGATTAATTCGCCCAATCTGAAAATTGCAGATCTGAATTCTCTTTCAAGCAATTCAGATTTTGCAATCTCAGATCTGAGAATTCAGATCTGAGTTTTGAAGGTTAGTTGGCCGAATTAATCTACAATCACACCCTTATTCAAGAAATTTCAAATACAATGCATGACCATTTGAATGAATAAAAAAGAATTAGATTGCTGAACTGAAATTTTACAAGCTGAAATACATCAAGGAAGAATGGAAACAAGGAGAAAGAAGAAAGAACATATAACTAAGAAACTGAATTCAAATCAAAAGAGAATGAAACTACAAATGATTTATTACAGAAGATCTTTGAATCAAAAACTCTCAATTCGAACTCACCTTCTTCTTCTAGCTTGCTTGTCTTGAACTTCCTTCAGCCCTTCTTCTTCTTCTTCCTTGCGCCTAGCCTTCTTCTCTTCTCTTCTCTCAAGGTGGCCGAACCTCTAAGAGTGGGAGAGCCTTCCTCTCAAGCAATTGAACAACTTTCTCCCCTCCTAGAGGCCTCCTTATATAGTTTTTCAAGGGGGCTCTTGCCCCTTCTTGAAGCCTCTAGAATGGGGTGTATTACACCCCTCATGAACCTTCTAGAGTGCTCCCTCCTTCTCTTCAAGAAACTCCTAGAAGTTGCCGCCCCTAGCTCCCTTTGGGCTGCTATTTGGGCTACAACTTAGCTTGCTTTTGAGCTCATGTGGGCTACACTCTAGGCTGTTATTTGGGCTGAAAATGGGCCTTCCTTGCTGGGCCGAATTCTCCTCATAGCTAGGCTTTATTTTCTTGGGTTTTCTCAAGGAATTCACTTGCTCTTTTTGGGCCGAAGTGCTCTCTCTTGCTTCCACGACTGGGCTGGACTGAAATTGGTCTTTTTGAACCTTCTTTTCTTGCCTTTTTCCTTCCTTTTCTTGGATTGATTATCCCTGAACCTATTCTTAGCATTAAGCTAAATTATGGCAAAAATTAATAAAACCGGCATAAAAATCCATGCTAAAGTCCTCAAAAAGTATAGATAAATTGTAAGTTCATCAAATACCCCCACACTTAAGCTTTTGCTTGTCCTCAAGCAAAGACATCAGCCATAAACTTAACATTCCCCCTTCTGTTCTCACCATTTACCTGGTGAACTTTTTAAGATAGAAATGCATTGAGTAGTCGGGAAACTTTTGTAAGTGCTCAACTCTTATTCTTGTAAATTACCATTTAAGATATGTATCAGATCCGAGGAAAGGAGAATATGAATTTCATCATAGTCTAGCCTTCACTCCTAATTCATATATAAATCAGCTCCTTAATTGTCATGGTTAATAATCAAATTTCACTAAGTTTCACATCTGTAACTAAATCTCAATGAGAGTTCAACTTTAGAGTGCCCCTTTGAACCTCGGTTGTCACCACAATTACTTATTTCTAAGGGTGAGTGCATTTTATGCTCCATCTCACCTTTTTTTTTCTTTTTGGTGTGAGTGCATTTTATGCTCCATCTCACACTTTTCTCTCTTTTTTTTTTTTTTGGTGTGAGTGCATCTTATGCTCCATCTCACACTGGTCACTTGCTTGAGGTAGGTAAATAGGACTCATGTTCTAAGCTGCTAGTTTTACTATTCAGCTCAGAATAGCGGAGTCAATTTGGGCTTTTGTCCTTCTTTTGCAATTATTGAACCTCAAGAATTAGCACTTCAGATGTGCACTAGCTTTCTTGACCATTAACAATGAAATCAAGGGCTTCCATACACATGAAGGAAGTTAGGGCTAGTCATGCTGAAAGGCATATTCAGCTCCCCTTTTCTCCTGCATATATAAAATTGGGTCATTCACAAGAATAAAAACTTAACAAGACATCAGTCTCCCTCAACTCATTGAATTCCTTCTTAAAAAAAAATCATCAAATAAATAGTAATGAACTTGAGGGGTTCTAGTCTTTTTTTTTTTTTTGTGATGTCATTGCCTGCATATGTGTGTTGGGGTGCATGAGGTGCATGGTTTCAACCCCCATACCCTAGCCTCGGGCTCACTCCCCCACACTTGAGATGAACATTGTCCTCAATGTTCGTAGTGTTAGGGAGTCACACTTGCTAGAGCAAACTGAAGAAAAGAAAATGATGAACTGAGTCCTTAAAGAATTGGAATTTTGAGAAAAAGATCTTTATTTTACTAACTAATATTCTAAAAAGATAAATGACAAAAAGATTCCTTAACTTGTTCATGAGCAAGCATAAGAGATTATTGGTTATCTAGATAAACAGTGGATGGAGGGGGTACAGTACTGCCCATTAAATATGGTTTCAGGCGTTGACCATTTACTTTAAACGTGCCCTGAACCGGGTGGGTGAGTTCTATATCCCCATGGGGAAAAACCTGTGAAATGGTAAAGGGTCCAGACCACCTGGATCTCAGCTTACCTGGAAACAAGCGGAGACGGGAATTATATAACAATACCTGTTGGCCTACATAAAAGTCCCGTCTCAGCAAGTTCTTATCATGCCAGTTTTTTATTCTTTCTTTATAAACTTTGGCATTCTCATAGGTGGTAAGTCTGAATTCATCCAATTCATTCAATTGCAACCGCCTTTTAGCCCCTGTGGCCTGAATGTCAAAATTTAAGAATTTAAGAGCCCAATGGGCCTTGTGTTCCAATTCAACTGGTAAATGGCATGCTTTACCAAAGACCAATCTATAGGGGGACATGCCAATAGGTGTCTTAAATGCAGTTCTGTATGCCCATAATGCATCATCTAATTTGATGGACCAATCTTTTCTGGTGGATGCTACGGTCTTTTCCAGAATTCTTTTGAGTTCCCTGTTAGCCAACTCCACTTGGCCACTGGTTTGAGGGTGATAAGGGGTAGCTAATTTATGTGTAATTCCATATTTCTGCATTAACCTCTCAAATTGGCTATTGCAGAAGTGAGTTCCCCTATCACTAATTATAGCTCGCGGAGTGCCAAATCGGGAGAATAGCTTCTTTAGGAAGTGTACTACCCTTCTTGAGTCATTTGTGGGTAAAGCCATGGCTTCTACCCATTTGGATACATAGTCAACTGCAACGAGGATGTACTTATTCCCAAAAGAATTCGGGAAAGGTCCCATGAAATCTATACCCCAAACATCAAAGATTTCACAGATTAAAATATTGGAAAGGGGCATTTCATTCCGTCGGGAAATGTTTCCCGATATTTGGCATTTGTCACATGTGGACACATACCGATGGGCATCTTTGAAGAGTGTGGGCAAATAAAAACCTGATTGCAAAACCTTGGCTGCAGTGCAACTAGCTCCAAAATGACCTCCTGCTTCTTTATCATGGCAAAATTGGAGTACCGACTCCATCTCCTCCTCGGGGACACATCTCCTTATGATCTGATCTGCACACAATTTATACAAAAAGGGTTCCTCCCATAGATAGTATTTTATATCAGAAAAGAATTTCTTTTTCTGTTGATATGAAAGGTTAGGAGGAAGGACTTGTGCAGCTAGATAATTAGCAAAATCAGCATACCAAGGATATGAGTATTTCTGTATTGAGTACAACTGCTCATCCGGAAATTCTTCTCGAATGTTGCTGGTTATCTCCTCTTTTGAGCTTACCGTGTCCAACCGGGAGAGATGGTCAGCAGCCAGGTTTGCAGCACCCTTCAGGTCTCTAATCTCAATGTCAAACTCTTGCAATAAAAGGATCCACCTGATCAGTCTTGGTTTTGAGTTTTGCTTGGTAAGCAAGTGCCTTAATGCCGAGTGATCTGTGTGGACAACAACCTTGGATAATATCAGATATGAACGAAACTTATCAAGTGCAAATATTACTGCTAACAGCTCCTTTTCTGTGGTGGTGTAATTGAGTTGGGGTCCAGTCAAGGTTCTGCTAGCATAGTAAATTGGCTGAAAATGTTTGTTCATTCTTTGTCCTAAAACAGCTCCTATAGCAAAATCACTCGCATCACACATCAATTCAAATGGGAGGGTCCAATCTGGTGCTACCATGATAGGTGCATGGATCAATTTGTCTTTCAAGATGTTGAAAGCATGAAGACATTCAGTTGAAAATTCAAAAGACACTTCTTTTTGAAGCAAGGTAGATAATGGCTTGGAAATTTTTGAGAAATCTTTAATAAACCTTCTATAGAATCCGACATGTCCTAAGAAACTTCTCAAAGAACGAACAGATGTTGGGGTTGGTAATTTTTCAATTGCCTCCACCTTGGCCTTGTCGACTTCTATACCTCTTTGAGAGATCTTGTGTCCAAGCACTATGCCTTCTTGCACCATAAAATGACATTTCTCCCAATTCAACACAAGATGTGTTTCTTTACATCTAGTAAGCACCTGTTCCAGATTATTCAAACATGCATCAAACGAAGAGCCAAAAACTGAAAAATCATCCATGAAGATCTCAATAAAATTTTCAACCATATCAGAAAATATAGACATCATACATCGCTGAAAGGTTGCTGGGGCATTGCATAACCCAAAGGGCATCCTTCGGTATGCAAAGGTTCCATATGGGCAAGTAAAAGTGGTCTTTTCTTGATCTTCTGGTGCAATTGGTATCTGGTTATACCCTGAATATCCATCCAAGAAACAATAATACTCATGCCCGGCTAGCCTCTCCAACATTTGATCCATAAATGGGAGAGGGAAATGGTCCTTCCGGGTGGCTTCATTTAATTTTCTATAGTCAATACACACACGCCATCCGGTAATGGTTCTAGTAGGGATGAGTTCATTTTTCTCATTTGGAACAACAGTCGTACCCCCTTTTTTGGGCACAACTTGCACAGGGCTTACCCAAGAACTATCAGAAATAGGATAAATTATCCCAGCATCTAACAACTTAATTATTTCAGCCTTTACCACTTCTTTCATGTTGGGATTCAGGCGCCTTTGAGGCTGAACGGAAGGCTTGCTGTCCTCTTCCATCAAAATTCTGTGAGTGCAGATTGATGGATTAATGCCTTTGATATCTTCTACCTTCCAAGCTATAGCATTTTTGTGTTTCCGCAGCACTCTTAATAATTTTTTCTCTTTGTAAGGGATTCAGTGCTGCGGAAATTATCACGGGGAGATCTGATGGTTCCTCAAGGAAAGCATACTCTAAATGGGATGGTAATTGCTTTAGTTCAAGGGTGGGGGGTTCTTGGGGTGATGGCTTACCTGATGGTCCGGGCAATTTGCCTAAGTTCTCTAATTTAATAAACCCCTTTCCCTTGAATTGAGGCTTATCGTTCAGGTATGCTATCATGAGGTTTATTTTTTCATTTTCTGCTTCTTCAAATTCTCCCTGCTGGAGGCAGAGTTCAAGAGGATCAGTTATTCTACTTACCTGGAAGCATTCATCAATTGTCAATTCAAGGGCATCAATCATAAAACAAGAATCATCACTAGAGGGTGCATGTTTCATAGCATCAGACATTTTAAAAATTATCTCCTCATCTTGTATCCTAAGGCTGAGTTGTCCTTGTTGGACATCAATCATTGCTTTCCCGGTAGCCAGGAAAGGTCTCCCTAGGATAAGCGGGACCTCCACATCTTCTTGCATGTCTAACACAATGAAATCAACTGGAAAAATGAATTTGTCAACTTTAACTAACACATCTTCTATGATCCCCCTAGGATGTCTAATGGATCTATCAGCCAATTGTAATGCCACTCAAGTGGGTTGGGGTTCATTCAACCCCAATTTCTTGTAAGATAGAATATGGCATTAAATTGATGCTAGCTCCCAGGTCACATAAAGTTTTTTCAATTTTTAAACTGCCAATGGTACAAGGAATAGTGAAACTCACTGGATCTTTGAGTTTTTGAGGCAGCTTGTTCAAAAGGATAGCAGAACATTCCTCATTTAATGCAACTGTAGCCACATCTCCCAGTTTCCTTTTGTTTGCCAATAATTCCTTCAAAAACCTTGCATAGTGTGGCATCTGGGCTAAAGCATCAGCAAAAGGAATATTAATATGTAAACTTTTAAATATTTCAAGAAACTTACCAAATTCCATCTCCAATTTTTGTTGCTTCAGCCTGTTAGGGAATGGAACTTGTGGTTGTTGGTGCATCCCTTGTTGTGCTTCTGGTTGTTCCATCTTCTGTTGTCTGGTTCCAAGGCTTGTTTCTGCCTTGGGTTCAGCCCAATTCTTCTTTTCTACCTCAGGCAACTCTTTTCCACTTCTTAAGGTAATAGCTTGCACCTGCTCTCATGGATTCACTTCAGTGTTGCTTGGAAGAGTTCCCGGCAGTCTGGAAGAGATTAATTGTGCCAATTGCCCCACTTGGTTTTCCAGGTTTTTGATTGAGGCTTCCTGGTTCTAGAACCTAGTTTTTGCACCTGCTATAAATTTTGTCATCAGTTCCTCCAAATTGGATTTCGGTTCAGGCTGATGATAAGTCTGGTGGAACGGCTTGGAAATATGCTGATTTGGCCAGGACTGGTTTGAATGTCCCCTCCATCCTGGATGAAAAGTATGGTGACTCTGGTAACCCTGCTGTCTTGACGAATTGCTGACATAGTCAACTTGTTCAGTAGATGGTCTGAACTGATTGCAAACTTGGCAGTCTGTACTGATGTGGACTCCCCCACACAATTCACAATTAAGAGGCTGCACATGCATGGCAGCTATCTGCATTTCATCTATTTTTTTACTGAGTGCTCCTATTTGTGCAGCTAGTGCTGTATAAGTGTCAACATTATGCAAGCCTTGCTGCTTCCTAGTTTGAGTCCTTTCCGAATGCCATTGATAATTGTTGGCTGCCATTTCCTCAATAAGTGCATGGGCAACCTCAGGAGTTTTATTATTTATGGATCCTCCGGCTGCAGCATCTAATATGGTCTTATTTGAGCCAGTAAGACCATTATAGAAAGTCTGCACTTGCAGCCAAATGGGGAGGCCATGGTGAGGGACTCTCCTTAACAGCTCCTTGTATCGTTCCCATGACTCATATAAAGATTCTCCCTCTTGCTGGAAAAAAGTAGTGATGTCATTCCTCATTTTAGCAGTTTTAGAAGGGGGAAAATATTTAGAGAGAAAACGGCTGGCCATTTCGTCCCATGTGGCTATAGATCCTGCCGGTAATGAGTTCAATCAAGCTTTGGCTTTATCCTTCAAAGAAAATGGGAATAACCTTAGCCGGATGGCATCATCACTTACCCCATTGTGTTTGAAGGTGTCACAGATTTCCAAGAAGTTAGCAATATGGGCATTCGGATCCTCATGGGCCATACCACAAAACTGAACCGTATTTTGTATCATTTGGATTATGGCCGGTTTAATTTCGAAGTTATTGGCAGCAATAGTTGGCCTGATAATGCTGGAGAGAGTCCCGGTGAGGGTAGGCTTGGCATAATCCATCATAGTTCTTTGTTCAGCCATTTCTTGTGCTTCTTGTCTGACTTGCTTAGCAGTTCTCAAACGGACACGGAGAGTCCGTTCAATCTCCGGGTCGTAAAGGATCTCTTCCAGTTCAGGTCTGCTTGTCATAAACTGTTAAAGTCAAAGCAATAAAAATGCCAATATTCACAAAAGAAAATAAATAACTAAACCTATCACACTGAAAATGTAAAGTGAATTATTGGAATACAAAACCTACATCCTATCATGAATAAATGAAGCCGATTATACTAAAAGCAGATTTAAACCAATCATCTTATTCAAGGTTCCTTTATCTACATCCATCGATTGCAACATCTGAATTCAGACCCAATTTAGATCTGAGTTCAGATCTACAAGTCTTTGGTATTGTTAGTCTAGAGAAATTAATAAATTAAAATTCAGATCTGAGCTGGATATCTCATACACACTCATTGGTATACACTACAATATACATCCATTAAGGTTGGAATCAATTCTGTGATGCTTTAGGGCTGAAATCAGATCTGATCTGAAAAAAAAAAAAAATTTAAAAGGATCTGAAATAAACTAAAACCAGTCCTGAGTTAGGCTTGGGTTAAAGATTTTAAACTCTACAATTGAAGCTCAAACCTGTATAGCTGATGCATATCAAACACTTTCTAAGACCTGAAAATTGGGTCTGCAATGTTTGGTATTGCAAGCTATTCGGCCCATACAACTTTTGTAGAAATCTGAAATCAGGTCTGCTAACTGTTGCACTATAGCAGCCCTGCTACAGATCTGAATGCTAAAAGAAATACTTGGAAAGTGCTAATTTTTCTTAAATATCTAAGGCATAACAATTATTCAATCCAAACATACACCTCCTTAGCTAATGTAGCTCGGTTACAAGTGGGTAAAGCCAAGAATTCAGTCCACCCAGAATTCATAGTATGCTCTGTATCAGTTCAGTCCTCACATCATATCAACTGCATTTCAGATTTGAATTTCTCTCATTCCTTGCTATCCATTCACCCTTGAGGCAGGTTGGATGTATCATAGGGTGGATTGGGGTAGTGATGGCACCCAATTCACCTCAAACTTGCATCGGTTCAGATCTGAGTTCAGAGGAATTCAGATCTGAACTGAGCAGATCTGTAACAGCAGAATTCAGATCTGAACTCAAGTCTGAGTTTGGATCTGAATTCTCAATTGCCTTACCTTCAGTTATTGCTATCAAATTGTTTTTGGGGAATAGCAGAAGTGCCCTAGGGTGAATTGGGGTGGTGATGACACCCAATTCCCCTCAAAATTGCATCAGTTCAGGTCTGAGTTCAGAGGAACTCAGATCTGAACTGTTGCAGATCTGCTGTAGCAGAATTCAGATCTGAACTCAGATCTGAGTTCTGATCCGAATTCTCAATTGCTCCTCTTGTTGTTCAAAAGATCTCCCCTTTTTTTTTTTAATTTGTTTTTTTTCTTTTTGTAATGAAAGAAAGAAAAAAAATAAAGTCTGAAACACAAGCAACTCTTTTCGGCTGAGTGCTGCAGATCTGAAATCTGCTGATCTGAGTGCCGAATGCAACTCAGATCTGCAACACTCATGTTTTTTGTGAAATTTTTTTTTTCTTTTTTTTTCTTTTTGAAGGGAACAACATCAAGATTGAATAGAAATCAAATATGCCTTTATTAAAATGAAACTGAAACCAGAAAAAGAGAGTAATCTACTTAAGAAAGAAGAAACATAACTACATGAGTACAGCAGTTGCAGTCCAAGCTGAAATGAAAAAGTAAGCAAATTAACCCAACTATGAATGCAATGCTGAATGAGATCAGATTAAGAATGCTCAATGTTTCCTAATATTGCTTCTCTAAATCCCCGGCAACGGCGCCAAAAACTTGATGTGTGGTTCATTGTGACACTAGCAAGTGCACTAGCCGTTCAAGTAATAAAGTAGTGAGTGAAGTATCGTTCCCACGAGGATTTAGGAAACAATTACCAATACTAAATTGAACACTTCTTATCTGATCAACAAATAAATCAAACCTCTAATGAAAGCTAAGAAATCCTAAATTAAAATCTATCTAAATCATTGGTCCAATTGCCTTCAATTCAGGTTAGAAGAGTAAGCAGTAAATGTCAATCTCAGAATTCAGCAATCTATCAATTTGGATCATTCGAATGAATCATGATTGAGCCTTGGTTTGGTGAAACCCCAAGGTCATGAACAGCCTCTCTCAAGCGCATGTCCATCCTATGCATGAGTGATGGTTCTTCTATCTCTAGCAAGAATCTAATCCCCATGCATGCATTTCTTCAAACACTTCTAAGGCATCAATTCAAATCTGAATTGATCACCAACTGAATTGTGCAAGTTATCTCTAACCTTGCACTCAATTCAGTTCTTGAATAGTAGACCTGAATTCCTAGAGTCTCTCTCAAGCACTCTAGGAATTCCAAGCTGTAGATTAATTCGCCCAATCTAAAAATTGCAGATCTGAATTCTCTTTCAAGCAATTCAGATTTTGCAATCTCAGATCTGAGAATTCAGATCTGAGTTTTGAAGGTTAGTTGGCCGAATTAATCTACAATCACACCCTTATTCAAGAAACTTCAAATACAATGCATGACCATTTGAATGAATAAAAAAGAATTAGATTGTTGAACTGAAATTTTACAAGCTGAAATACATCAAGGAAGAATGGAAACAAGGAGAAAGAAGAAAGAACATATAACTAAGAAACTGAATTCAAATCAAAAGAGAATGAAACTACAAATGATTTATTACAGAAGATCTTTGAATCACAAACTCTCAATTCGAACTCACCTTCTTCTTCTAGCTTGCTTGTCTTGAACTTCCTTCAGCCCTTCTTCTTCTTCTTCCTTGCGCCTAGCCTTCTTCTCTTCTCTTCTCTCAAGGTGGCCGAACCTCTAAGAGTGGGAGAGCCTTCCTCTCAAGCAATTGAACAACTTTCTCCCCTCCTAGAGGCCTCCTTATATAGTTTTTCAAGGGGGCTCTTGCCCCTTCTTGAAGCCTCTAGAATGGGGTGTATTACACCCCTCATGAACCTTCTAGAGTGCTCCCTCCTTCTCTTCAAGAAACTCCTAGAAGTTGCCGCCCCTAGCTCCCTTTGGGCTGCTATTTGGGCTACAACTTAGCTTGCTTTTGAGCTCATGTGGCTACACTCTAGGCTGTTATTTGGGCTGAAAATGGGCCTTCCTTGCTGGGCCGAATTCTCCTCATAGCTAGGCTTTATTTTCTTGGGTTTTCTCAAGGAATTCACTTGCTCTTTTTGGGCCGAAGTGCTCTCTCTTGCTTCCACGACCGGGCTGGACTGAAATTGGTCTTTTTGAACCTTCTTTTCTTGCCTTTTTTCTTCCTTTTCTTGGATTGATTATCCCTGAACCTATTCTTAGCATTAAGCTAAATTAAGGCAAAAATTAATAATACTGGCATAAAAATCCATGCTAAAGTCCTCAAAAATTATAGATAAATTGTAAGTTCATCAAATATGATGGAAAACCACTCACTGGACAGAAAGGTTTACCTGAAAACGACTCTGAACCTTGTTTGACAGAGGCCAAAGGGAAAACTCATATGATGAGTGGATATGATCCTTCACAGAAAGGTGGTGGGGTTTTGCAGCTGAAACAGTTGGCTCCACGCACCCTATGTGATTTCCCACATTTCTAGAGATGACCTGTAGTCTCCGTCTCTGAGAAAGGAGGTAAATCTCAGAGATGAATAAATGGAAATGGAACGTAGATTGAAATCCATATCTATGAAATGAAAATGAATCAAATTAGGTTGTGGACTGATGTTTGCTCTTTTATCAGAAAATGGAAAAAGGATCATTTGCAAAATTGCTTGATGACAACAAGTTGAAGGGCCCAAACTATGCCGACTGGTACAGGAACCTTATGCTGGTCCTAGCTTCTGAAAAGCTAGACAAAGTGGCAAACAATCCTGCCCCGGAGCGTCCGAGTGATAGGGCTTCTGAGGCCCGAAGGAGAGACTATTAGGAATGGGAGGAGAAAAACTCCCTTGCCCGGTGTTACATCATTGTCTCCTTGGACAACCCAATACAAAGGCAGTTCGATCAGATCGAACTTGCCAAGGACATATTGGACAGTCTCAGGACAATGTATGAAGAGCAGAATCGTTCTACTCGACAAAAGGTCTGGAATCAGTTCATGACCGCACAAATGTCCAAGGGCCAACAAGTTCACGACCATTGTCTTTGGATGATGGGTTACATCAACGAACTGGAGGATCTTGGATGGATGGACCTTGCAACCCAGATAGATGCTATCCTTAATTCTTTGCCTTCTTCCTTTAATCCGTTCATTATGAACTATAACATGAACAAGCTGAATGTCAGCTTGCAAGAGCTCAGCAATATGTTGCAAAGAGTTGAAGAATTGATTAGAAAGGATGAGCTTGTAGCTATGCTTGTTCAAGTTGGCAAGATAGGCAAGAGAAAGAGGAAGGCAAAGAAGCCTCAGAAGAAAGCCACTAAGGGCAAGAAGCAGAAGAAAGACAAAGCATCGGATGCCTATCACTTCTGCAAGAAGACTGGCCATTGGAAAAGGAACTGTCCTGCCTACCTGGAATCCAAGAAGTGTAATTTCAAAAATAATGTAATAGAAACCAATTTATTGGTAGCTTCTGCGTCCTGGTGTATTGACTCCGGGGCTTCAACTCATGCATGTAACTCACTGCAGGGGTTCAAGGTACGCCGAAGGCTGAGTGAAGGAGAAGTCACACTCTACTTGGGGACTACTGCAACTGTTGCAGCCGTGGCCATAGGAACCGTGGAGTTACTTTTTAAAGAAGGAACTATTGTACTGAGAGATTGTCTTTATGTACAAATTAAAGGAGAAATTTGATTTCTGTCTCAAAACTATGTGTAGATGGTTATTCTGTCTTCTTTAGTAATATGATTACTATTAAAAGAAACAACAGATTCATCGCATACGGGGAACTAGAGGGATATTGCACTAGGTGTTGGATTGGGTTGTCTTTGATATGCCAATCAGTGAGATCCTTAGAGTGGGTCAAAACCTGGGTTTGTTGGGACAATCTGAGAATTCATCTGAGTGGGTGATCATAGTGACAGGATCAGCCCCTTTGTCAGACAAAGTGAATGATCAGGGATGCACTCTCTCTGATGGAAACCTAAACTACCGGCAGTTGATTTCAATCGTTGAAATTTGTTTTGCAAAATATATTTATATAGAGATATACATATATATATTATGGTTTCAAAATGTTTGCAAAATGTTTAAATTCCCGGGTTCCATGTGAGTAGAGATTGCAGCACTGTTCCTTGCAGCCGAGGGAGAGGTCCTTATTTGTCGGGCAGTGTTTGATCATTATGGGCTGAGAGGTTAACTGTAAGTGAAGGAATGAGAGATCCATCATATGGATGGCTGAACCTTGCAGGTAGGTTGGGAGAAATTTCAAAAAATTTCTCTCTCCCATGTGGGAATCACATTTTATGTTTTAGAAAAACTACATTTTTCAAGGATCAATCTTGAACCAAGAACCGAACCAGATCTGGAACCAAAAGGTAGGAGAGGGAGATACCTGATACGAAGAAATAATAACTCCCAATGAAGGTGTTCACGCCCAAGTAGGGGCCAAAGACTGCTCCCACTGAAGATGACACAGTGCCGGATGGAGCAAAATCAGCAGGTGGTTCTTCACAAGAACCGAATCCTTTAGTAAGAATTCGATGGAGGGTATGTGAGCACGACTTCAGACCAGTTTTTCATCAAAAACTAATATCAAGAACTTTTCTTGATCGCTCCTACAGGTGGAGAACGAACTGGCAATGGTGGCAGCAAGAGGAGAAGACAAGAGCAGAAGATGGCGCAATCTTACTGTTGCTTTCTTTCTCTCTTGTATTTTAGATCAGATTGAGTGAATGGAGGTTCGCCCTCCTCCTTTTATAGCCTTAAAGGGAGCTTCTCTTAATCTCATTAGGAGTTTCCTAATTCAAATCCTTATTTGAACCTGGACTCACTTTAAGAGACAAGGATAAATCCTTATCTTATCTGCAGATAAAGATCAACCCACCTAATCTCATTAGGAGTTTCCTAATCCAAATCTTTTTTTGGATCTGGACTCTTTGGGTGGGTAAGGATAATCCCTGATCCTATCTGCTAATCTAAATCCTAGATCCGCCCCTCTTTAATTAATCTTATTTAAACCAGCTCGAATTGGGATTTAGGCCCATTAAGTCCATGTGTTCACTAACCTTCCAAACTGCTGCCCAGTTGGATTTCCTTGTATGGCATGGGACCCAAACATTGAGCTACACATCAACCACATGGGTTCAGCCCAGCCTCTGTTACAAGGCCCGGTCGAATTCACTTTAAGAGACAGCGAACCCATCACATGGGCTCTTAATGGGCCTAACACTTACACTAAGTGGGGAAGGGATGAGAGATCCGACGTTTGGACGCTCAAATATTGCGGAATAAGGGGGCGAATTTCAAAAATTTTTCTTTTCTCCCTTCAACTGGAAATCGCATTCCCTATTTAGAAAATCATATTTTCAAGGATCATTCTTGAACCAAAAACTAAACCAGATCTGAACCAAAAGGAGTAGGAGAGGATTATACCTGATACGGAGAAACGGTATCCCCCAATGAAGGTGTTCACGCCCAAGGAAGGATCCAAAGACTGCTCCCACTGAAGATGGCGTAGTGCAGGATGGAGCAGAATTAGCAGCATTCTTCTCCAAGAACTCTGTCCTTCGCAAGAAATAATAGGATGGCACGTGAGAACAGCTTCCTATCAATTCTTCCTCCAAGAACTGATGTCAAGATCAAATCTTGACTTCTCCCACAAGTGGAGATCAAACTAGCAAAACGGGGCGGCAAGAACAGGGAGGCGGCAAGAAAGAATTCTGTAGGGATGCTTAATTCTTCCTTCTTGATTTCAGCACTAAAGAAGATCTGAATATCTCATTCATCTAAAGGCTGCCGCCCCCTCCTTCTTTTGTTAACCTAAAGGATCAGCTCCTAATCACATTAGGAGCTACTTATCCAAATCATATTTGGATCAGCCTTCTCTTCAGGTGATAAGGATAAACCCTTATCCTATCTGCAGAATAGATTAGCTTTTCTCCTAATCTCATTAGGAGGTTTTTAGATCTGAATCACATTCAGATCTGGATTCTCTGAGTGGATAGGGTCAAGACCCTATCCTATCTGCTAATCCATCTCAGAATTTGCCCCATTATTAACTAAATAAATAGCCCAATTCGAAATGGGCTTTTGGCCCATTAAGCTTATGTGCTCATTTAACCTTCCTAACTACTGCCCAGTTGGGCTTCCTTGTATGGCGTGGGACCCAAGCATTGATCTACACATCAGCCACATGGGTTTGGCCCAGCCTTTGTTATAAGGCCTGGCCGAATACACTGTTATGGACAGTGCACCCCCTGAAACCCATCAAATGGGCTCTATGGGCCCAACACTTACCCTAAGAGGTCCCTGGGCCAAGCCACCTTGTAACACACAGGACCAAGCCACCTTGTAACACCCTAAGTGGTCCCTGAAACCCATCAAATGGGCTCTATGCCCGACAAGAGAGGACCTCTCCCTCGGCTGCAAGGAACAATGTTTCACTCTCTGCTTATATGGATCCCGGGAATTAAAACCTTTTGCAAACATTTTAGAAACCATAATATATATACTTTTATATCTCATATAAAATATACTTTGCAAAACAAATTTCGGTGGGAGTGCCTAGGGTCTAGTTTATAGATTCGGGAAATACGGGAAATCTGGTCCAGTTTATAGATTCAATTAATCCTACACTATAAGTGCCTAGGGTCTCACCCAAGTAGCTGAGACAGGCCACCCCAACTGACTTGGTGGTACCACAGTGTCAGCCTTGTCAGGATAGGTCTCCCCAGACCGATCCACTGGCTGTGAACATCCTAAACTAACACGAGTCTCATTAAGTGTCCAGTTTAAGGGTATTACACAGAAACATACCAAGGGAACATGAATCAAATATGCACATTTATTCATTTACAATAAACTCATAAAGTACATCATTCTGATTGAAGCTAAGGGCATACAAAACTGTCTAACAAGTGGTCCTTGGGCCAAGCCACCTTATAAAAACCCAAGGACTGTGGGCAGATGCAAGATTAGCCCATTAGGTTTTACCCTCAATGGTATTACACTTAACCTCTCAGCCCATAATAATCAAACACTGCCCGACAAGAGAGGACCTCTCCCTCAGCTGCAAGGAACAATGTTGGACTCTGTACTCATATGGATCCTGGGAATTAAAACCTTTTGCAAACATTTTGAAGCCCTAATATATATATATATATATATGTATATTTATATATAAATATATTTTGCAAAACAAATTTCAACTATTGAAATCAACTGTCGAAAGTTTTGGTTTCCATCAAAGAGAGTGCATCCCCAATCATTACCTTTGTCCGACAAAGGGGTTGATCCTGTCACTATGATCACTCACTCAAATGAATTCTTGGACTGTCCTAACATACCCAGGTTTTGACCCCCTCTAAGGATCTCACTGATTGGCATATCAAAGACATACCAATCTGACACCTAGTGCAGTATCATAATCGAGTCTAGGGGTCAGGTGTAACATTGTAGTTTTGCCCACTAATCACCAAGGTCCAGGGCAATACTGGAATTATGGTATGGTTCAAGGTTTCAAGTAAACCTACATTGCGTGTACCTCGGGTCTCACCTTGGCAGCTGAGGCAGGCTACCCCAACCAATTTGTTGGCACATCAGTGTTAGCCTTATCAGGATAGATCTCCCCAGATCAATCCACCGACTGTGAACATTCTAAACCAACACGAGTCTCATATGTGTCCAGTTTAATGGTATTACACAGAAACATTCCACAATAACATGAATCAAATATGTACTTCATTCATTTACATTAAATGTCATAATGTACATCATTCTGATTGGAGCTAAGGGCATATACTGTCTAATAGCTCCCACTTGCACTTAGGTCCAATCTGGTACAAACCAGAGTCCTAGACTTTCCACGTGTTTCTCAAACACTTTCTGTGTCAGTGGCTTAGTCAATGGGTCTGCCACATTCTTGGCTGATGCTACATTTTAAGATCATTCTCTCGTAGATCCAGTGTTGTCACACATCAGTGGAATGGGTGATGTGCTGAATTCCAAATTCAGGAATGGACACCTTCATTCATTAGGCAGCCTCACTTATGGCAATGTGTTCGGCTTGGGTTGTGGATTGTTATTTTCGCTACTTAGTACCCTTGTTTGCTGACATTCAGGAAACAACACACGATCCTATCGTGAAGATATAACCAGATGTAGACATTCTATCATCTGGATCTGACTAGAAGTCGGCATCAGTATACCCCTGGATCTGTAGTGAGCTACCATCAAAAACCAGACAAAACTCTTTTGTCCTTCGAAGGTACTTAAGTATATTTTTCACAGCAGTCCAGTGCTCCTGCCCTGGGTTGGCCTGGAATCTGCTTACCACACTCACTGCCTGAGCAATGTCAGGATGAGTGCACAGCATGACATACATGATGCTCCCTACGACTGAGGCAAAGGGAACATCCTTCATGCCCTCAATCTCCTCGGGAGTCTTGGGAGACATGCCCTAGGAGAGAGTGACTCCATGCCTAAAAGGAACATTTCCTTTCTTGGAGTTCTCCATGTATATCTTTTGACTATCTTGTCAATATAAGCAGATTGGGATAATCCAATTATCCTCTTCGATCTATCTCTATACTATTAGACAGTTTTGTATGCCTATAGCTTCAATCAGAATGATGTACTTTATGAGTTTATTGTAAATGAATAAAAGTGCATATTTGATTCATGTTCCCTTGGTATGTTTCTGTATAATACCCTTAAACTGGACACTTAATGAGACTCGTGTTAGTTTAGAACGTTCACAGCCAATGGATCAGTCTCGGGAGACCTATCCTGACAAGGCTGACACTGTGGTGCCACCAAGTCGGTTGGGGTGGCTTGTCTCAGCTGCCAGGGTGAGACCCTAGGCACATACAGTGTAGGATTAACAGAACCTTTGAAGCGGACCAGATTTCCAGTATTGGCCTGGACCTTGGAGATAGATGGGCAAAACTGGAAAGTTACACCTAACCCCTAGACTCGATTATGATACAACACTAGATGTCGGATTGGGTTGTCTTTGATGTACCCATCAGTGAGATCCTTAGCGGGGGTCAAAACTTGGGTATGTTGGGACAGTCCGAGAATTCATCTGAGTGGGTGATCATAGTGACAGGATCAGCCCCTTTGTCGGACAAAGGTAATGTTCGGGGATGCACTCTCTCTGATGGAAACCAAGACTGCTGGCAGCCGATTTCAATTGTGGAGATTTTGTTTTGCAAAATATATTTATATAAAGATATATATATGTTATGGTTTCGAAATGGTTTGCAAAAGGTTTTAATTCCCGGGATCCATGTAAGCTGAGAGTGCAACACTGTTCTTTGCATTCGAGGGAGAGGTCCTCTCTTGTCGGGCAGTGTATGATCATTTAGGGCTGAGAGGTTAAGTGTAAGACCATTGAGGATAATACCTGATGGGCTAATCTTGTATCTACCCACAGTCCCTGGGTGTTACAAGGTGGGTTGGCCCAGGGACCACTTAGGGTAACAATTGGGCCCATAGAGCCCATAAGATGGGATTCAGGGGGTGCACTGTCCATAATAGTGTATTCGACCAGGCCTTGTAACAAAGGCTAGGCTGAACCCATGTGGCTGATGTGTAGATCAATGTTTGGGTCCCACGCCATACAAGGAAGCCCAACTGGGCAGCAGTTTGGAAGGCTAAGTGAGTACATAACCTTAAATGGGCCTTAAGCCCATTTCGAACTGGGCTGATTTGATCAGTCAATTAAAAAAAGGGGCGATTTCTAAGATGGATCAGCTAATTGGGTTGGGCCTAGACCCTATCCACTTAGAGAGTCCAAGATCTAAATGAGATTTAGATCTGGAAGCCTCCTAATTAGATTAGGAGATGGCTGATCTGGTCTGCAGATAAGATATGGATTATTCCTTATCACTTAAAGGGACTTCTAACCCAAATATGATTTGGATTAGCATCTCCTAATGAGATTAGGAGCTTATCCCTTTAAGATTTTGAAAGGAGAAAGGGGCGAATAGAGTTAGTGATTGATGTTCAATTCTCTTCATAGCTAAAAATCACAAGAAGAGAGATTTCTGCACCCTGCGAATTCTCTCTTGTCGCCGCCATCACCTTCAGTTCGATCTCTAGTTCTTGGGAGAAATCAAGATCTGATCTTAATTCCAATCCTTTGAGAAATGATTGGTTGGAGCTGTACCCATAAGCCATCCAGTTGATTCTTGCAAAGGGTCAAGTTCTTTTGGAAGAACATAGTTGATTCTGCTCCATCCTTCACTACGCCATTTTCAGTGGGAGCAGATTTTGGATCCTTCCTTGGGCGTGAACACCTCCATTGGGAGATACTGTTTCTCCGTATCAGGTATATCCTCCCTGCTACTCCTTTTGGTTCAGATCTGATTCGGTTCATGGTTCAAAATTGGTCCTTGAAAATATGTTTTCTAAAATAGGGAATTCGATTCCCTGAAAAGATGGGAGAAATTTTTTTTGAAATTTGCCTAGTCCTTTCCGCAAGACTTGGACGTCCATGTGATGGATATCCCATCCCTTCCTATACAGTCGAAGACCCAATATATAGGAGGCTTCTCCAAGATCTTTCATGGAGAATTGTTGTGAAAGCCATACTTTCACCATAGTCAACATTCCTACATCATTCCCAATGTGTAGAATGTCGTCTACATACAGAACCAGAAACATAATCTTATCTCCACTGGATTTTCTATAAACACAGGGCTCATCTGGGTTTTTCTCAAAGTCAAACTTTTTGATGGTAGAGTCAAACCATATGTTCCAACTCCTAGAAGCTTGCTTGAGTCCATATATGGATTTATTTACTTTACATACCATGTGTTTTTGACCCACAACTATGAAACCTTGCGGTTGCTACATATAGATATCTTCAATAAGATCTTCATTCAAGAACGCAGTTTTGACATCCATTTGCCAAATCTCGTAGTCATGGTATGCTGCTATAGCTGGCAGGACCCTAATGGATTTAAGCATGGCCACTAGCGAAAAGGTTTCCTCATAATCGATGCCCTCTTTCTGAGTATACCCTTTCGCCACCAGATGAACATTGTATGTCTCAACCTTACCATCGGGGCCCTTCTTTCTCTTATAGATCCATTTGCAACCAATTGCTTTTACCCCGGGGGGCGGATCTACTAGTGTCCAGACTCCATTGGTCTCCATTGAGTCCATCTCAGCTTTCATGGCATCTACCCACTTCAAGAAATCTATGTTCAACATAGCTTCCATATAAATCATGAGATCCTCCTCACTTTTCGTAGCTTCCACCAGGTAACTATCCTGGTCATAGCCAAGACGAATTGGAGGCCTGGAAACCCGGGTAAATCTTCTAAGTTGGTCAATACCTGGAACTTGTGGGACAACTTCCTAACGATGATTGTTCAGGATGTAATCATGCTCCATGAAATGGGCATTTCGGCTACAAAACACCTTCTGTTCACCTGTGTCATAGAATAGGTAACCCATAGAGCCCTTGGGGTAGCCTACGAATAGGCAATGGCTGGTCTTGGATTCTAATTTGTCCGCACTCGATGTTTTAACTTGTGCTGGACAACTGCAAATCTTCAAGTGTCTCACACTTGGTTTCTTTCCTGTCCAAAGTTCCTAGGGAGTCTTTGGAACTGATTTAGTTGGAATCTGATTCAGCAGGTATATCATAGACTTTAATGCATAACCCCAAAAGGATGTGGGTAACTCTGAGTGTAAGGAGAAGTGACTGGACCATATCCAATAAGGTCTTATTCCTCCTCTCTGAAATACCATTTAGTTGTGGTGTAGCAGGAGGAGCTAACTGTGATACTATCCCATTGACCTTCAAGTAGTCGCTGAATTCGTCAGAGAGATACTCGCCACTTTGATCCAATCGAAGGATCTTATGAAAACAAAGAGGGCTTACTCTAAACCTAAATTTTTCATGCGAAGAGATGCCTGATTCCCTTGATTGCCGATCTCACTTGGGGACATGAGGATTGGTGATTTAAGATTATTCTTGGACAAGTTAAAAAGGAAAAGAAGTGGATGAAGGGAAGAAGCATGGATACTGATCAAGACTTGTAGGAGGACAAATACCCTATTGAGAGAAATACAAAACAAATCTTTTAGTTAGTTTGTTCTTGTTTTTATTTTGTTTTGAGTTTTGTCTTGCCCGAGGACGGGCAAGAGTTTAAGTGTGGGGGATTTGATGAGAGTAGAATTTATCATATTTTTATCCCCGATTATTCTGTCTTTTATACTAAATTAGCATCTAATTGGACTCATATTTCTTGTATTTTGGTCCAGGGTATGAAAGAAGGCATCAAGAGAAAACAAAGACAAATCGGATGATTTTTCACAGTTTCGACATCATTCAGTGATCTGGGCCTAACTCGCGTCGCCGAATTCCGAATGGGCTGATTCAAGATCCACTGAAAAGATAAGAGAAAATGCCACAACTTTTATGTTTTGAGAATTCGTAGATTCGGCCTGCATCGAAGTCAAATCCGGGCCCGAAGGTGGGGCAATTTCGTAGGAAGGCCCAATCCGCTACTGAAGTCCAACTCGCAGAAAAGCCTGGCTGAAGCCCAATTCGCAGAGGAGGTCTATTACGAATCCAAGAACAAGAAACTAAGAAGAATCCTTCTAGATCTAAATTCTTGATGTAATCATAGAGTGAAAAAGGGATTGAGTTCAAGAGATAAAGAGATAGGATTAGAATTAGGATAGGACTTTCTATTTCTAGTAAAGATCAACTTCAAGAGAAAGTAGGAGACCACCCCCTCCCCTTTAATCTATATAAAGGAGGGGGCGGACCAGCTTTGGGGGGCACTTGATCACTGAATCATTCAATCATTCAACTTCTGATTTGAATCAAGAAGCAATGAGCAATCAGTCAAGAAGGGTTCAAGAAAGGTTCAAGAATTCAAGAAACTTCAAGAAGAGGAGATCTCAGCACCATGGGTGAATTCAAGAGTTCTTTCTTCCCCTTTGTTTGTTTTAATTCTTCCATCATGAACTGATTTGTTTCTTGCTAGGGCTATGAAAATCCTAACCATGTTAATGAATATATTTTTATCTTCTTGATTCATCCAAGATTGTGATTTCCATATAGTCTATGAATTATTGTGCTTAATGCATTGGCCACCTCTTAATTGATTTGGGTTATGTGAATGAATTGAGAGAGGAATTCACATAATTGACAGAATAAATCATAGTGTGAATTGAATGGTATATAGAGATATATATACATGATTCATCTGAATTTAATGGTTTTCTTGGACTTAATGCACTTCCATCTTGAGAGCTCTACTCGAGAGATCGAATGGTTACCTGATGGGCATAGGTTTAGTATATCTCAAGAGAGAATATTAAATAAATTTGTGAAAATCTCAGCTTATGGGAATAACAATTAGTCTTGGATAATTGGATCCATCAATATTCATTGCATTGGTTAGGTGGACCAAAAGTCCTAACGATTCCATCATTTGCATATTCGATTAGTGATCACCCTTGTTTTTATTTTCTTTGTTCCAGTTTTTATTTTCAGTAGTTCTTGTTTCCTTAAATCTAAATTTCGACTGTCCAAATAATTAGGGAAGACTGTGCTTCTAATACTTATTTTGTTAAATCCCCGTGGGAACGATATTATTATACTACTTGATAACTAGTACACTTGCTAGAGTTATATATTTATAGCTATCACTTTGTATGCGATGAATTTGTCATTTCTTTTAATAGTAATCGTATTACCAAAAAGAATAGAATATCCATCCACAAACAATTTTGAAACAGAAATCAAATTTCTTCTCAAATTTTGTACATAAAGATAATCTTTCAGTACAACTGTTCCTTCTCGAATCTCTGCAGTGAGTTACACGCATGAGTCGAAGCCTCAGAGTCAATACACCAGGAAGTAGAAGTTACCAACAAATAGGTTTCTATGACACAAGATTCAAAATTACCTTGTTTCATGGATTCTAGGTATTGAGGACAGATCCTCTTCTAGTGGCCGGTCTGTCTGCAAAAGTGACAAGCATCTGATGCTCTGTCCTTCTTCTACTTCTTGGGCTTAGCAGCTTTCTTCTGAGGCTTTCTCTGAGCCTTAATTTTTTTCTTGCACGATTTGCTAATTTCAACAAGTATAGCAAGGGCTCATTCTTCTTTATCAGTTCCTCGGCCCTCTACAACATATTGCTGAGTTCCTGGATGCTAACATTTAGCTAGTTCATGTTGTAATTCATGATGAACTGATTGATGGTAGAGGGTAGAGAATTTAGGATGGCGTCTTCTTTCATGAAATGGTCAAGCCTGGATCCAAGAGCCTCAAGTTTATTGATGTAACCCATCATCTGAAGACAATGGTCATGAACATGCTGCTTCTTGGACATTTGCGTGTTCATGAACTGCTTCAAGACCTTTTGACGAGTAGAACGGTTATGCTCTTCATACATTGTCTTTAGACTGTCCAATATGTCCTTGGACAGCTTTATCTGATCGAACTGCCTCTGTATCAGATTGTACAGGGAGGTAATGATGTAGCACCAGGCTAGGGAATTTTTCTCTTCCTATTCTTGGTAGTCCCTCCTACGGGCCTTAGAAGCCCTATCACCCGGATGTTCCGGGGCAAGGTTCTTAGCTACATTGTCCAACTTCTCAAAAATGAGGACCAACATAAGATTACGGTGCCAGTTGGCATAGTTAGGTCACTTAGTTTTGTTGTCGTCCAACAGCTTAGTGAATTATCCGTTTGCCATTTCTGATAAAAGGCAAATATTAGTCCACAACCTAATTTGATTCATGTTATCTACATAAATATGGATTTTAATCTATGTTCCATTTCCATTTGTTCATCTCTGAGATTTCCCTCCCATCCCAGTGACGGTGACTACAAATTATCTCTAAAAATTTGATAAATCACATACGGTACGTGGAGCCAACTGTTTCAGCTACATAACCCCACCACCTTTCTATGAAGGATCATATCCACTTATCATATGAGCTTTCCCTTTGGCCTTTGTTAGACAAGGTTCATTGCCATTTTAGGTTAAACCTTTCTGTCCAGTGAGTGCTTACCCATCATATTCGTGAACGCCAAGGTACCATGAGAGAGTCTTCCATTTTAGGATATGCCCCTCCCACATCAGTCTATGACACCCCTATCATCTTATGAAACATTCCAATAGATCCAGCAGCAAATGGATAGCCCAATTTTATGGTGCATTTCCACATTACTTGAAGGACCCATCTTCATGCTAATGATGGAAGGCCTTTAGAGAGTTCATCATATGAATCAACTGCCGGCAGTTTTGGTTTCCATTAGAGAGAGTGCATCCCCGATCATTACCTTTGTCTGACAAAGGGGCTGATCCTGTCACTATGATGACTCACTCAGATGAATTCTTGGACTGTCCTAACATACCCAGGTTTTGACTCCCTCTAAGGATCTTACTGATTGGCATATCAAAGACAGCCCAATCCGACACCTAGTGCAGTATCATAATCGAGTCTAGGGGTCAGGTGTAACATTCCAGTTTTGCCCACTAATCACCAAGGTTCAGGGCAATACTGGAATTCTAGTCCGGTTCACAATTTCAAGTAAACCTACACTGCATGTACCTCGGGTCTCACCCTGGCAGCTGAGACAGGCTACCCCAAATAACTTTGAGGCACATCAGTGTCAGCCTTATCAGGATAGATCTCCCCAGATCAATCCACCGGCTCTGAACATTCTAAACTAACACGAGTCTCATATGTGTCCAGTTTAAGGGTATTACACAGAAATACACCACAATAACATTAATCAAATATGTACTTTTTCATTTACATTAAATGTCATAATGTACATCATTCTGATTGGAGCTAAGGGCATACACTGTCTAACAGTAAGACCATTGAGGGTAATGCCTGATGGGCTAATCTTGCATCTGCCCACAGTCCTTGTGTTTTTATAAGGTGGCTTGACCCAAGGACCACTTAGTGTAAGTGTGGGGTCCATGAAGAGCCCCTGGTGATGGGCTCAGGGGTTCACTATCTTTTACAATTAATTCGGCCAGGCCTTGTAACAGAGGCTAGGCTGAACCCATGTGGTTGATGTGTAGATCAATGTTTGGGTCCCACGCCATACAAGGATACCCAACTGGGCAACAGTTTGGAGGCTGAATGAGCGCATAGACTTAATGGGCCTAAAGCTCAATTCGAACTGGTTTATATGATTAATTAAAGAGGGGCAGTTCTGGGATTTAGATCAGTAGATAGGATAGGGAGTTATCCCTATCCACTCAGAGAGTCCAGATCCAAATAATGATTTGGATTAGGAAGCTCTTAATAAGATTAGGAGGGCTGATCTTTATCTGCAGATAAGATAAGGGATTATCCTTATCTCTTAAAGAGAGTCCCGATCCAAATACAAGATTTAGATTAGGAAACTCCTAATGAGATTAGGAGAACCTCTCTTTAAGGCTATAAATAGAGGAGGAGGGTGAACCCCAATTCATCCTCAGTCTTACAGATACAAGAGAGAAGACCGCTATAGTTGGACTGACGCCATCTTCTACTCTTGCCTCCTTCTATTGCTGCTGCCATTGCCAATTCGATCTCCACCTGTAGGAGTGAATAAGAAAGGTTCTTGATATTAGTTTTGGGGAAAAAATGATCTGAAGTCGTGCTCACTCACCCTCCATCAAATTCTTGTTGAAGAACCACCTACTGATTCTACTCCACCCTACGCTGTGTCATCTCCAGTGGTAGCAGTCTTTAGCATTTTCCTTGGGCGTGAATACCTTCATTGGGAGTTATGGCTACTCCGTATCAGGTATATCCCTCTCCTACCTTTTGGTTTCAGATCAGGTCTAGTTTAGGGTTCAAGATTGATCCTTGAAAATGCAATTTTCTAAAACAGGGAATGTGATTCTCATTAGGGAGAGAGAAATTTTTGAAATTTCGCCCAACCTACCTGTAGCGTTCGGCCATCCATATGTTGGATCTCTCATCCCTTCAGTGGTATCAGAGCCAGGTTCAAATCAGGAACCAAAATTGATCAGATCTGAAACTGCACAAACGGGCAGAAGGCGTTCTACCCGATTTGCGTAGATAATTGATTTTCTAGGAAACCGGTTCCCAGATTAAGGGTTGTTGATTTGAAATTAAATCTTTTAAATCTGATATTTATTTAGAATTGTTCATTATATTTATCTTGATTTATGGTCTGTTCGTATGGTGGAGATCGCAATCTTTATTAGCACAGGAAAACTGTCATTTGCAGTTCTTCTACATTATGGTCTGTAATTAATTTTTTTTTAATTTTCTTGACTGAATGTATAGGAATTTGATTTGATGTAAGATTAATAGAAAATTAGGGTTTTTCTATTTTATTTTAATCAAGTTCAAAGCTGATCGCGTAGAAGGAGGAGATTTCACAGATTGAGAATTCGCATCTACGATTTGCAGTTTGAGAGACTACAAACAGTAATCTAACATCGGTTTTGCAGGTAGCAGATGTGCGAACAGCCCTAGTACTGATTCTTGACTATCTTTAATCAGTAACTTATTTTTCAGATCAATTCTTGAATTGAAAATCAAACTGTAGACCCATTCGAACTAGATTGGACCAAACTGGTTGGACCGAATCTGTGGTTCGATGGGGGCTGTTCTCAGCCCTATTTTCCCACTCTTGGGTCAAGAGATTGATGTTTAATTGCAAGACCTAACTCGGCCCACACCTGTAAAGCCCAGTTTTAAAATGTTAAAACTGCTTAAGCCCATTAACTGCATAAAAGTTATAGGGGCCGAACTGCTCTTTGCTATTCAGCCCATATACCTAGATAATATTAATTAGTAATATTATCGATCATTATGTGCTTTAATGATGGGCCTTACAGATATTAATTGATTAGATCAATTTTATCCCTGAAAGTGATGTATGGATGTATGATGTGCAACGTTCATGGGCCTTAAGTACTTGGCCCATGCTGATACGATAATGGTCCTTGCGCACACCATGGCTGAATGCACATCATTGCCATGGTGTCCCTTAAAATCATTGGATGATCTCCCTTCATGGTGGGCCCCACACCTCCCTTAGAGGAACCGTATGGAACCCTAGCCATTTAGGGCCCACCAAAATCTGGCTTTATGAAAGTCAGTGGGAGCCACTTTGGTTTGACCTAAATTAAATTAGGGCGTAATAATTTTGTTCCCTCCTGAAATATGAGTGCATGTGATAGGGAGATTCATATGATGAACTCTGTAATAGCCTTTCATCATTAGCATGAAGATGGGTCTTTCAGTAATGAGGAAAGTCACCATAAAATTGGGCTATCCATTTGCTGCTGGATCTGTTGGAGTGTTTCAAAAGATGATAGGGGCGTCATATACCGATGTGGGAGGGGCCTATCCTAAAATGGAAGACTCTCTCATGGTACCTTTGGCATTCACAAATATGATGGGTGAGCACTCACTGGACAGAAAGGTTTAACCTAAAATGTCAATGAACCTTGTGTGATAGAGGCCAAAGGGAAAGCTCATACGATGAGTGGATATGATCCTTCACAAAAAGGTGGTGCGATTATGCAGCTGAAAAAGTTGGCCCCATGCACCCTATGTGATTTCCTACATTTCCAGAGACATAATTCGCAGTCTCTGTCACCGAGATAGGAGGGAAATCTTGGAGATGAATAAATGGAAATGGAACATAGATTAAAAGCCATATCTGTGTAGATAACATAGATGATGGGGTATATTAAATTGAAGCAGTTCATGATCCCACAAATTTTCTAACTGTAGAACATCTTCCCACCTGTGAACCTTGCCTTCAGGGTAAGATGACAAAATGACCATTTAACGGTAAGCCTAAAAGACGTACAGGCACGCTTGACCTTATACATATTGATGTATGTGGTCCCATGAGTGTTAGGACGCGTAACCAGCATGTTTATTTTATAACATTTACCGATGATTACTCTCGGTATTGTTACATGTTCCTAATGAGATACAGGTCTGAATCTTTTGAAAAGTTCAAGGAGTTCAAACAAGAGGTCGAGAAACAGTTAGGGAGAGATATTAAGACCCTTCGATCGGATTGAGGTGGCGAGTATCTCTCTGACGATTTCTGGGGTACTTAAAGGTCAACGGGATAGTATCATAGTTAGCTCCTCCCTAGATTTCTCGTACACTCAGAGTTACCCACATCCTTTTGGGGTTACGCATTGGAAACTGTGATATACATGCTGAACTGGGTTCCAACCAAATCAGTTCCAAAGACTCCCTATGAGCTTTGGACCGAAAAGAAACCAAGTGTGAGACACTTGAAGATTTGGGGTTGTCTGGCACACGGTAAAAGAACGAGTGTGGACAAATTGGAATCCAAGACTAGTCGTTGCCTATTCGTACCCGATTGGACCCGATTGGACCTAAGTGCAAGTGGGAGCTGTTAGGCAGTGTATGCCCTTAGCTCTAATCAAAATGATGTACATATGAGACTCGTGTTAGTTTATAATCTTCATAGCCGTTGGATAAATCTAGGGAGATTTATCTTGCCAAGGCTGACACTGATATGCCGCCAAGTTGGTTGGGGTGGCTTGTCTCATCTGCCAGGGTGAAACCTGAGGTACATGCAGTGTGGATTTTCTTGAAACCCTGAACCGGACCAGAATTCCAGTATTGCCCAGGACCTTGGAGATTGATGGGCAAAACTAGAATGTTACACCTGACCCCTAGACTAGATTACGATACTTCACTAGGTGTTGGATTAGGCTGTCTTTGATATGCCAATCAGTGAGATCCTTAGAGGGGTCAAAACTTGGGTATGTTGGGACAGTTTGAAAATTCATCTGAGTGGGTGATCATAGTGACAGGATCAGCCCCTTTGTCGGACAAAGTGAATGATCAAGGATGCACTCTCTCTGATGGAAACCTAAACTGCCGGCAGTTGATTTCAATCATTGAAATTTGTTTTGCAAAATATAGTTATATAGAGATTTACATATATATATTATGGTTACAAAATGTTTGCAAAAGGTTTTAATTCCTAGGATCCATGTGAGTAGAGAGTGCAACATTGTCCTTTGCAACCGAGGGAGATGTCCTCTCTTGTAGGGCAGTGTTTGATCATTATGGGCTAAGAGGTTAAGTGTAAGACCATTGAGGCTAATGCCTGATGGGCTAATCTTGCATCTGTCCACAGTCCTTGGGTTTTTATAAGGTGGCTTGACACAAGGACCACTTACTGTAAGTGTTGGGCCCATTAAGAGACCATGGTGATGGGCTCAGTGGTTGACTGTCTCTTACAGTGAATTCGGCCAGGCCTTGTAATAAAGGCTAGGCTTAACCCATGTGGCTGATGTGTAGATCAATGTTTTGGTCCCATGCCATACAAGGATACCTAATTGGGCAGCAGTATAGAGGCTGAATGAGCACATGGACTTAATGGGCCTAAAGCCCAATTCGAACTGGTTTAATATGATTAATTTAAGAGGGGTAGTTTTGGGATTTAGATCAGTAGATAGGATAGGGAGTTATCCGTATCCACTCAGAGAGTGTAGGTCCAAATAAAGATTTGTATTAGTAAACTCCTAATAAGATTAGGAGGGTTGATCTTTATCTATAGATAAGATAAGGGATTATCCTTATCTCTTAAAGAGAGTCCAGATCCAAATACAAGGTATGGATTAGGAAACTCCTAATGAGATTAGGAGAACCTCTCTTTAAGGCTATAAATAGTGGAGGACGGCGAAACCCAATTCATCCTCAGTCTTACAGATATAAGAGAGAAGACTGCTGCATTTGGACTGATGCCATCTTCTGATCTTGCCTCCTTCTATTGCTGTCACCATTGCCAGTTTGATCTCTACCTCTAAGTGCGATCAAAAAAGGTTCTTGATATCAGTTTTGGTGAAAAACTGATTTGAAGTTTTGCTCACTCACCCAACATCGAATTCTTACTGAAGAACCACTTGTTTGAAAGGATGAGAAATCCACCATATGGATGGCCGAACCTTGTAGGTAGGTTGGGCAAAATTTCAAAAATTTCTCTCTCCCCATTTGGGAATCACATTCCTTGTTTTAAAAAATCTGCATTTTCAAGGATCAATCTTGAACCATAAACCAAACCAGATCCAAAACCAAATGGTAGGAGAGGGATATACCTGATACGGAGTAGCAGTAACTCCCAATGAAGGTGTTCACCCCCAAAGAAAATCTCCAAAGACTGCTCCCACTGAAGATGACACAGTGTAGGATGGAGCAGAATCAACAGTGTTCTTCCCAAGAACCTTACCCTTCAGTAAGAATTCGATGGAGGCTGTGAGCACGACTTCAGATCAACCTTTCTCCAAAGACTGATATCAAGAACTTTTCTTGATCTCTCCTACAAGAATGGAGATCGAACTGGCAATGGTGGCAACAGGAGGAGAACGCAGGGAGAAGATGGTGCAGTCACATTGTTGTTATCTTCTCTCTGTGTGATCTAAGATCTGATGTCTGGGGTTTTTGAGATGATCTGAATGGTTCACCCCCTCCTCCTTTTATAGACTTAAAGAGATCAGCTCCTAATCCCATTAGGAGTTTCCTAATTCAAAACCTTATTTGAATTAGAACTCTCTTTAAGTGATAAGGATAGATCCTTATCTTATCTACAAATTAGATCAGCTCTCCTAATCTCATTAGGAGGTTTCTCGATCCAAATCTCTATTTCGATCTAGACTCTCTGAGTGGATAGGGATAGCTCCCTATCCTATATGCTGATCCAAATCCCAGATCTGCCCTTCTTTAATTAATCAAATTAGACCAATTCGAAATGGGCTTTAGGCCCAATAAATCCATGTGCTCAGTGGCCTTCCAAACTGCTACCCAATTGGGCTTCTTTTTATGATGTGGGACCCAAGCATTGATCTACACACACTTCAGCCACATGATTTCAGCCTAGCCTTTGGCCTGGCTGAATTCACTATAATGGACAGTGAACCCCTGAGCCATCACCATGGGATCTTAATGGGCCCAACACTAACACTTAGCGGTCCCTGGGCCAAGCCACCTTATAAAAACCCAAGGACTGTGGGCAGATGCAAGATTAGCCCATTAGGTATTACCCTCAATGGTCTTACACCTAACCTCTCAGCACATAATGATCAAACACTGCCCAACAAGAGAGGACCTCTTCCTCGACTACAAGGAACAGTGCTGCACTCTCCACTCACATGGATCCTGGGAATTAAAACCTTTTGCAAACATTTTGAAACCATAATATATATATATGTATATATCTATATAGATATATTTTATAAAACAAATTTCAACGATTGAAATCGGCTGCCGGCAACTTTGGTTTCCATCAGAGAGAGTGCATCCCCGATCATTACCTTTGTTCGACAAACGGGCTGATCCTATCACTATGATCACCCACTTAGATGAATTCTCAGACTATCCCAACATACCCAGGTTTTGACCCCCTCTAAGGATCTCATTGATTGGCATATCAAAGACAGCCCTATCCAACACCTAGTGCAGTATCATAATCGAGTCTATGGGTCAGGTGTAACATTCTAGTTTTGCCCATCAATCTTCAAGGTCCAGGGCAATACTAGAAATCTGGTTTGGTTCAGGGTTTCAAGAATATCTACATTGCATGTGCCTCGGGTCTCACCCTGGCGGCTAAGACAAGCCACCCCAACCAACTTGGCAGTACACCAGTGTCAGCCTTGGCAGGATAAATCTCCCTAGACTTATCCAATGGCTGTGAACATTCTAAACTAACACGAGTCTCATATGTGTCCAATTTAAGGTTATTACAGGGAAACATATCACAATAACATGAATCAAATATGTACTTTATTCATTTACAATAAATGTCATAATGTACATCAATCTGATTGAAGCTAAGGGCATACACTGTCTAACAGCTCCCACTTGCACTTAGGTCCAATCTGGTATAAGCCGGAGTCCCATACTTTCCACGTATTTCTCAAACACTTTCTATGTCAGTGGCTTAGTTAATGGGTCTGCTACATTCTCCGCTAATGGTACCTTTTGAATTAGGACGTCCCCTCTTCCAACTATCTCCCGCAGTACATGGTACTTTCTCTCGATGTGCGTTGACTTCGAGTGGGCCCGTGGCTCCTTAGCCTAAGCAATAGCTCTATTGTTGTCACACTACAATGGAATGGGTGATGCGATTGATGGAACTACTCCCAATTTGTGAATGAAGTTTTTCATCCACACGGTGACGGGTTGTCGAAGCCTTCAAAATTAGTGCTAGTCCCACAATAAAATGTTTGTAGTAAAAGTGGTACTAGGTCTAATCTCACAGGGAGCTAAACAATAATCTCTCAGCCGAATGAATAATATAATTGAGTGGGAAAAATAAATAACTAAAATTTAAAAGAACAAGAAACCAATAGAAAGTTCAACTAACAAGAAGTAATCAATCTTACCGAATTCTGGTTCAAGGGTTCGGGTTAGTCAATTGGCCATCAATCATAGGTAGACTTCAGTGGTCTTGCAATTCAAGCATTTAACTTTAGATTTATTAGGATAGCCATAATAAACCTTGTATTTTCCTAAATCAGCTGACCAAACCCAGCATTCGATCAACACTTATCACTAATCGACTGGGTACGATAGCGTTCCATATTAACTAGTGATAGCATTAAGCTTTGTGAAAACAGTTAAACCAAAATAACAATAATTGATATAGCTGCAATTATCGAATATTGTCCCATTGATTCTCCTTAGGTTAAAACTTGTCAATACATTGGTCAAAGGCTGTCATGAACAATTGACCCAAAAGGATATTAACCTAATTGCTACTTGTACCACTATTCGTGACAATTACGGATCACCAAATCATGGATAGTAGTAGAAAAAATCAACATTAATTAATTTGTCAGACTAATTAACATTGACATCCTTAGAGAATAAGCACAAGAATAAATGAATACTTGAATTAAAAATCCAGAACTTGAATTAAATACAGAACCTCACGATGAGTTAATCGAACCTCCCCCTTGAACCAGAAAAGAAAAGGCTTAGCTGCTCATGATTTGCGAACCCTCCAGGCTTTGCATCTTAGTAGGCCGAACTGATCTTATGGGTAGCTTGAGTTGCTTGATGCTTTATTTCTGGATGATTGAGTGATGCCTAAAGCTGGTCCGCCCCCCTCTTTATATAGCTGAGGGAGAGGGCTGTTTTCCAACTCTTTCTAGGAGATTAACCTTAGCTAGATAGTCCTGATCTGTTTTGAAATAATCCTTTCCTATCTCTTATCTAATGATCTAATCCAATATTCATATCTTTGTAGGATTACATTCAAAACTTTAAATCTGATAAGACTCTCTTTCTGGAGATTACATTCAAAATTGGGACTCTAGGCTCTTGAATTCGAGTTGGGCTGCTTTAATATCTTGGGCTGCTACAAGGTTGTTCTACGAATTCGGCTTCAGCTGTGAAATGGGCTTTGCTGCGAACTTGCTCTGACTTCGGGCCCAGTTTCGTCTTTGATACGGACCCTATCTGTCAAAACCTAAAACATAAAAGTTGTGAGATTTTCTTTCTTCTTTCTGATGCCTCTTGAATTGTCGAATTCAGAATCCGGAATTGAGAGATATGCCCAGATTACTGACTATTGCTGAAACTGTGCAAAATCATCCGAATTGCCCTGTTTTCTTCCAATTGCCTTCTTTCATGCCCTGAATCGAAATACAAGAGTAATGAGTCCATTTAAGTGCTAAATTAATGTAAAAGAGTGAATAATTGGGGATAAAAATAGGGTACATTTTAGTCTAATCAAATCCCCCCACACTTAAACTTTGCCCGTCCTCGGGCAAGACAAAATTTAAAAACATAAAACAAGAACAAACTAACTATCCTACCGATTTTTAAAATCAACTTTCCTTCATCTTTTTCCACAAATATTATAGGTTAAATATTGTGAACCATTAAATCAACACAACCAAGCCATACACAATTCATTCATTAATCAATCCAATTTTTGCTACTGCAAACCCGGTAGTAAATCAAGGAAAACCTTTTTATCTTCTCTCTCTTTTTATTTTCTTTTCCTCTGAAGAAGAGAGTGCATTTTATGCTCCATCTCACTTTTGGATTACTTGATTAGTAGGTGCATTTTATGCTCCATGCTACTTTTTGAATTGCTAGCTGGTAGATGCATTTTATGTTTCGTCCTACTATCAGATGACTTGGCTGGTAGGTGCATTTTATGCTCCATCTTACCATCGGATTACTTGACCGGTAGGTGCATTTTATGTTCCATCCTACCAATTGTGCCAATGGTGAAGTATTTACCCTATTTACTTAAACCTGAATTTAGGACTAGCTTAACTGGAAATGACTTCAGATAAGTCATGTACTCCTTGATCATATTTCTTTACTAGGATCACAAGAATTTTCCTAGAACATTGTTTCAATTGATTTCAAAAGAGTTGAGTTTTTTTTTTTTTTGTTTTTTAGGAAAGAAAATGCAAATAAAAACATGGCCTATATCAAATTTTAAAATGCAACTGCCCGTCCTCAAGCAAGATAAAACTCAAGCAAAATTAAAACAGGAACAAACTAACTGAAAGATTGTTTTAGATTTTTCTCAACAGGGTAATTGTTCTCCTGCATGCCTTGATCCAGTATTAAAGGTCCTTCCATTCGTCCACTTCTTTTCCTCTTTAACTTGTCCAAGAATAATCTTAAATTGCCAATCCTCATGTCCCCAAGTGAAATCGACAATCAAGGGAAACAAGCATCTCTTTGCATGAATAATTTAGGACTAGAGTAAGCCCATTTTGTTTCACAATCACATGCAGCAATATTCAAAAATACCCTCTCACGATTTTTCAGAACAAAACAGGGAATGTTATTACCATAAGCTTGCTTATGTATCACATCTCCACCACTTATCATGAGTCCAATGCATCGAAAGGCGAATTAGGGTTTGGGATCTAGGAATGAGTGCATTTTATGCTCCATCTCACCCTTTTCTTATTCTTTTAGTGTGAGTGCATTTTATGAATGAATATTAATGGACTCAATTAACCAAAATTATTTGTCATTCCTATAAGCTGAGGTCTTTCTTATTTTATTTAATATTCTCTCTCAAGATATACTACAATTATGTCCATCAGGTAACCCTTCGATCTCTTGAGTAGAGCTCTCAAGATAGAAATGCATTAAGTCCAAGAAAAATTGACGGGTTTGTCGAAGCCCTCAAAGTTAATACTAGTCCCACAATAAAATATTTGCAGTAAAAGTGGTTCTAGGTCGAATCCCACAGGGAACAAATCAATAATTTCTTAGCCGAATGGATAAAATAATTGTGTGGGAAAATTTAATAACTAAAACTAAAAGAATAACAAACTAAACAAACAAGAGAAAATCAGTCTTACCGAATTCTGGTTCAAGGGTTCGGGTTGAATCGATTGGCCATCGATCCTAGGTACATTTTAGCATTCTTGCAATTCAAGCATTTAACCTTAGATTTATTAGGATAGTCATAATAAACCTTGTGTTTTCCTAATTTAGTAGACCAAACCCAGCATTCGATCAACACTTATCACCACTCAACTGGGTACGATAGCGTTCCATGTTAAACAGTGATAGCATTAAGATTTGTGAAAATAGTTAAACCAAAACAATAATAATTGAGATAGCTGCAATTATTGAACCTTGTTCCATCAATTCCCTTTAGGTTAAACCATGTCAATACATTGGCCACAAGCGAAAAGGTTTCCTCATAATTGATGCCCTCTTTCTGAGTGTACCCTTTCGCCACCAGACGAGCCTTGAAGGTCTCAACCTTACCATCGGGGCCCTTCTTTCTCTTGTAAATCCACTTGCAACCGATTGCCTTTACCCCGGAGGGCGGATCTACTAGAGTCCAAACTCCATTGGTCTCCATTGAGTCCATCTCTGCTCTCATGGCCTCCACCCACTTCTGGGAATCTATGTCCAACATAGCTTCCGCGTAAGTCACGAGATCCTCCTTACTAGTCAAGGTTTCCACCAGGTAACTATCCTGGTCATAACCATAATGGACTGGTGGCCTGGATACCCGAGTGGATCTTCTAGGTTGGTTACTACCTGGAACTTGTGGGACATCTCCCACTTCTCCTGAGCTCTCCTCATCAAGAACAACTTCCTGACGATGGGTGTCCAGGATATAATCGGTTTCCAAGAATTGTGCATTTCGACTGCAGAACACTTTCTGCTCACTTGGGTCATAGAATAGATAACCTATAGAGCCTTTTGGGTAGCCTACAAATAGGCAACAGCTGGTCTTGGATTCCAACTTGTCTACACTCGTTCTTTTAACGTGTGTTGGACAACCCTAAATCTTCAAGTGTCTGACACTTGGTTTCTTTCCTGTCCAAAGTTCATATGGAGTATTCGGAACCGATTTGGTTGGAACCCGATTCATCACATAAATCACAGTCTCTAATGCGTAACCCCAAAAGGATGTGGGTAACTCTGAGTGTATGAGTAGTGACCGGACCATATCCAATAAGGTCCTATTCCTCCTCTCTGAAACACCGTTAAGTTGTGGTGTAGCAGGAGGAGCTAATTGTGATACTATCCCATTGTCCTTTAAGTAGTCCCTGAATTTGTCAAAGAGATACTCGCCACCTTGATTTGATCGGAGGGCTTTAATTTCTCTCCCTAACTGTTTCTCGACCTCTTGTCTAAACTCTTTGAACTTTTCAAAGGATTCAGACTTGTGTCTCATTAGGAACACGTAACCATATCGTGAAAAATCATCTGTGAAGGTGATGAAATACACGTGTTGATTTCGTGTCCTAACACTCAGGGGACCACATACATCAGTATGTATTAGGTCAAGTGTGCCTATACATCTTTCAGGCTTCCCGTTAAATGGCCGTTTCGTCATCTTGCCTTGTAGGCAAGGCTCACAAGTGGGAAGATCTTCTACAGTTAGAAAATCCAAAGGACCATCCTTTACCAACCTTGTGATTCGGTCAACACCGATGTGGCCAAGTCGGTAATGCCACATACACGTGGGATTAACTGTATCACGGGCTCTCTTCTTGGGGATTTCAGGCGTCGTAGTTTCGGTTATGTTAGTTTCTAGAGAAGGATGTAGAACATAGAGACCGCTCTCCAGTTCCCCGTATGCGATGAATCTGTTGTTTCTTTTAATAGTAATCGTATTACTAAAGAAGACAGAATAACCATCTGCACACAGTTTTGAGACAGAAATCAAATTTCTCCTTAAATTTTGTACATAAAGACAATCTTTCAGTACAATTATTCCTTCTCTAAAAAATAACTCAACGATTCCTATGGCCGTGGCTACAACAGTTGCAGTAGTCCCCAAGTAGAGTGTGACTTCTCATTCACTCAGCCTTCTGCTTACCTTGAACCCCTGTAGTGAGTTACACGCATGAGTTGAAGCCCCGGAGTCAATACACCAGGATGCAAAAGCTACCAACAAATTGGTTTCTATAACACAAGTTTCGAAATTACCTTTCTTGGATTCCAGGTAGGCAGGACAATTCCTTTTCCAGTGGCCAGTCTTCATGCAGAAGTGACAAGCATCCGATGCTTTGTCTTTCTTCTGCTTCTTGCTCTTAGTGGCTTTCTTCTGAGGCTTCTTTGCCTTCCTCTTTCTCTTGCCTGTCTTGCCAGTTTCAACAAGCATGGCTACAGGCTCATCCTTTCTAATCAGTTCTTCAGCTCTTTGCAACATATTGCTAAGCTCTTGTAAGCTGATATTCAGCTTGTTCATGTTATAGTTCATGATGAACGGATTAAAGGAAGGAGGCAAAGAGTTAAGGAAAGCATCTATCTAGGTTGCAAGGTCCAGCCCGGATCCAAGAGCCTCCTGTTCGTTGATGTAACCCATCATCCGAAGACAATGGTCGTGAACCTGTTGACCCCTGGGCATTTGTGCGGTCATGAACTGTTTCAAGACCTTTTGTCAAGTAGAACGATTCTGCTCTTCATACATCATCCTGAGACTATCCAATATGTCTTTGGCAAGTTCGATCTGATCGAATTGCCTCTGTATCGGGTTGTCTAAGGAGGCAATGATGTAACACCGGGCAAGGGAGTTTTTCTCCTCCCATTCTTGATAGTCTCTCCTTTGGGCCTCAGAAGCCCTATCACCCGGACGCTCCGGGGCAGGATTCTTTGCCACTTTGTCCAGCTTTTCAGAAGCTAGGACCAGCATAAGGTTCCTGTACCAGTCAGCATAGTTTGGGCCCTTCAACTTGTTGTCATCAAGCAGTTTTGCAAATGATCCATTTGCCATTTTCTGATAAAAGAGCAAACATTAGTCCACAACCTAATTTGATTCATGTTCATTTCATGAGTGCCAGAGACTACGGGTTGCGTCTGGAAATGTGGGAAATCACATAGGGTGCATGGAGCCAACTGTTTCAATTGCATAACCCCACCACCTTTCTGTGAAGGATCATATCCACTCATCATATGAGTGAGTACCGTTTTCAGGTAAACCTTTCTGTCCAGTGAGTGCTTACCCATCATATTTGTGAACGCTAAGGTATCGTGAGAGAGTTCCCATTTTCTGGTGAAGCCTCTCCCACATCGATCTATGACGCCCCTATCATCTTATGAAACACTCAGACAAGCCCAACAGCAAATGGATAACCCGTTTTCTGGTGCGTTTCCTCATTACTGAAGGACCCATCTTCATGCTAATGATGGACGGCCTTTAGAGAGTTCATCATATGAATCTCCCTATCACATGCACTCATATTAGCCGGAGGGAACAGTTAATTATGCCCTAGTTCTTATTTTAGGTCAAACCAAAGTGGCTCCCACTGACTTTCATAAAGCCAGATTTCGGTGGGCCTGAATCGGGTAGGGTTCCGCACGTAACCTCTTGATGAGGTGTGGGGCCCACCACTGAGGGAGGTCATCCAATGACCAAAAGGGACACCATGGCAATGATGTGCATTCAGCCATGGTGTGCGCAAGAGCCACTGTCGATTGAGCATGGGCCAAGTACTTATGGCCCATGTACGTAGCACATCACACATCCATACATCCCATGTAGGTATAAAATTGATCCAATCAATTAATCATCTGTAAGGCCCATTTGAAGCCCATTTTAAATCCATAATATTAACCATTAATCTTATCTAGATATATGGGCCGAATGGTTCAGCCCATATAGCTTTAAATTTTAAGTGGGCTTTTAGTAGTTTTAACCTTTTAAAACTGGGCCTTTACAGGTTGGGCCGAATTAACCATTTAATTAAACACCAATCCTTAGGCCCATTAGTGGGAAAATTAGGGTTGACTTTCAGCCTTGATGAAACCCTAGATTTGATTCAAACTATTTGAACCAATCTTGGTTCGAATGGGTCTAGGGTTTGATGTTTAATTAAAACTTTGATTCAAGAAAATAATCTGAAATTAAATACTGATAAAAGAAAAACAAGAATCAGTCAATCAGGGCTGTTCGCACAATCCATCCTACAAAACAGAGGTTAGATCACAGAATGCAGTTTCAAAAACTGCAAATCACAGATAGCGATTCTCCCATCTGTGAAATCTCCTTCTCTGCGAAATCTCCTTTTCTGCGCCGCCATCTTTGATCCAAAATAAAATAAATAGAAATCCTATTTCTATTAATAATTACATCAGATCGAATACCTATACATTGAGTCTAGAAAATAAAAAAAAATTATTTACAGACCAAAATTAATTCAAGAACTGCGAAATCGCAGGTTCCCTGCGCAAACCAAGAATTCGATCTCCTCTTGTATGAACAGCCCATAAATCAAGAAAGTCATAAAGAACAATTCTAAATAATAATCAGATTGATGTAAAATTAATTTCAGATTATTCGCCTATTTGCACAGGTTCAGATCTGAAACAAATTGGTTCAAGATGTGTAGATCAAAGTTTGGGTCCCACGCCATACAAGGAAGCCCAACTGGGCAACAGTTTGAAAGGTTACTGAGCGCATGGACTTAATCGGCCTAAAGCCCATTTCGAACTGGTCTAATTTGATTAGTTAAAGAAGGGGCGGATCTGAGATTTGGATCAATAGATAGTATTGGGAGTTATCCATATCCACTTAGAGAGTCTAGATCCAAATAGAGATTTGGATCTGGAAAGCTCCAAATGAGATTAGGAGTGCTAATCTAATCTACATATAAGATAAGGGTTTTCCTTATCTCTTAAAGAGAGTTCAGATCCAGATAAGGATTTGGATCAGGAAACTCCTAATGAGATTAGGAGATCTCTTTAAGGCTATAAAAGGAGGTGGAGGGCGAACCTCCAGTTACTCAACATCAACACAACAGATCTTAGGTCACAGAAAGAGAGAAGACAGCTACAGTATGACTACACCATCTTCTGCTCTTGCGCCCTCCTCCTGCTGCCGCCATTGCTGATTCGATCTCCACTATAGGAGCGATCAAGAATAGTTCTTGATATCAGTCTTTGGAGAAAGGTTGATCTGAAGTCCTGCTCACATAGCCTCCATCGAATTCTTGCAGAAGGATTCGGTTCTTGGGAAGAACACTGTTGATTCTGCTCCACCCTACACTGTGTCATCTTCAGTGGGAGTAGTCTTTGGAGTTTTCCTTGGGCATGAACACCTTCATTGGGAGATATTGTTTCTTCGTATCAGGTATATCCCTCTCCTACCTTTTGGTTTCAGATCTGGTTCGGTTTAGGTTCAAGATTGTTCCTTGAAAATGCAAATTTTCTAAAGCAGGGAATGTGATTCCCGGATGGGAGAGAGAAATTTTTGAAATTTTGCCCAACCTACCTGCAGGGTTTGGCCATCCATATGATGGATCTCTCATCCCTTCAGTGGTGTCAGAGCCATGGTTCAAATCTTGAACCGAAATAGATCAGATCAAGGGCAGAAGGTGTTCTACCCGATTTGCATAGATTGTGGTTTTTATGGGAAATTGTTTCCCAGATCAAGGGCGAATGATCTGAAATTAATTCTTTATAAATCTGGAATATATTTAGAACTATTCTTTATAATCATCTTGATTTATGGGTTGTTCGTACAAAGGAGATCGAATTCTTTATTGGCACAGGATATCTGCGATTTGCAGATTATTACATTATGGTCTGTAATTAATTTTTTTTTATTTTTCTAGACTGAATGTATAGGAATTTGATCTGATGTAATGTTAATAGAATAATTAGGGTTTTTTGTATTTATTTTTATTTCAAGATTGAAGATGGATGCATAGAGGAAGGAGAATTTGCAGATAAGGAAATCGCTATTTACGATTTGTAGGTTTGAGATGTGCGAACAGCCCTGTTACTGATTTTTGATTGTCTTTGATCAGTACTTAATTTCATATCGTTTTCTTGAATTAATTCTTGAATTGAAAATCAAACCCTAGACCAATTCGAACAAGATTGAACCAAACTGGTTGGACCGAATATGTGGTTCGATGGGGGCTGATCTCAGCCCTAATTTCCCACTCTTGGGTTAGGGGATTGATGTTTAATTGTAAGACTTAATTCGGCCCACACCTATAAGGCCTAGTTTTAAGGAGTTAAAACTGCTAAAACCCACCAACTGCAAAAAAGCTATATGAGCCAAACTGCTTAATGCTATTCAGCCCATATAACTAGATAATATTAATCAGTAATATTATAGATTATTTTGGGCTTTAATAATGGGCTTTACAGATATTAATTGATTGGATCAATTCTATCCTTGCATGTAATGTATGAATGTGTGATGTGCAACGTTCATGGGCCATAAGTACTTGGCCCATGCTGATACGACAGTGGCTCTTGTGCACACCATGGCTGAATGCACATCATTTCCATGGTGTCCCTAAAAATCATTGGATGATCTCCCTTCGTGATGGGCCCCACACCTCCCTGAAGAGGATCTGTGTGGAACCCTAGCCGTTTAGGGCCCACCAAAATCTAGCTTTATGAAAGTCAGTGGGAGCCACTCTGGTTTGACCTAAATTAAACTAGGCTGTAACTTTTGTTCCCTCCTGCAATATGAGTGCATGCGATAGGGAGACTCATGTGATGAACTCTCTAAATGCCTTCCATCATTAGCATGAAGATGGGTCTTTCAGTAATGAAGAAACACACCATAAAATTAGGCTACCCATTTGCTGTTGGATCTGTTGGAATGTTTCATAAGATGATAGGGGCATCATAGACTGATGTGGGAAGGGCCTATCCTAAAATGGAAGACTCTCTCACGGTACCTTGGTGTTCATGAATATGATGGGTGAGCACTCACTGGACAGAAAGGTTTAACCTAAAAGGGCAATGAACCTTGTTTGACAGAGGCCAAAGGGAAAGCTCAACGATGAGTGGATATGATCCTTCACAGAAAGGTGGCGGGGTTATGTAAATGAAACAGTTGGCTCCATGCACCCTATGTGGTTTCCCACATTTCCAAAGACATAAGTCGCTATCTCCGTCACTGAGATGAGAGGGAAATCTCAGAGATGAATAAATGGAAATGGAGCATAGATTAAAAGCCATATCTATGTAATTAAAATGAATCAAATTAGGTTGTGGACTGATGTTTGCTTTTTACCAGAAATGGCAAAAGGACAATTTGCAAAGCTGTTGGATGACAACAAACTTAAAGGACCAAACTATGCTGACTGGTACAGTAACCTTATGTTGGTCTTGACTTCTGAGAAGTTGGACAAGGTGGCTAAAAACCCTACCCCGGAGCGTCTGGGAGATAGGAATTCTGAGGCTCGAAGGAGGGACTACCAAGAGTGGGAAGAAAAAAATTCCCTATCCCAGTGCTATATCATTGCCTCCTTGAACAATCCGATACAGAGGCAGTTCAATTAGATTGAGCTAGCCAAGGACATATTGGACAGTCTAAAGACAATGTACAAAGAGCAGAACCATTCTACTCGGCAGAAGGTCTTGAAGCAGTTCCTGACCGTGCAGATGTCCAAGGGGCAGCAGGTTCATGACCATTGTCTTCGGATGATGGGATATATCAATGAGCTTGAAGCTCTTGGATCCGGGCTGGACCATGTCACTAAGGTAAACACCATCCTGAATTCTTTGCCTCCTTCCTCCAATCCGTTCATCATGAATTACAATATGAACAAGCTGAATGTCAGCATTAAGAAACTCAGCAATATGTTGCAGAGGGCCGAGGAACTGATTAAGAAGGATGAAACTCTTGCAATGCTTGTTGAAGCTAGCAAGTCAAGAAAGAAAAATAGGAAGGCAAAGAAGAAGCCCTAGAAGAAACCGCTAAGCCTAAGAAGTAGAAGAAGGACAGAGCATTGGATGCTTGTCACTTCTGCAGAAGACCGGCCACTGGAAGAGAAACTATCCTCAGTACCTGGAATCCAAGAAAGGTAATTTCGAATCCTGTGTCATAGAAACCAATTTGTTGGTAACTTCTACTTCCTGGTGTATTGACTCTGGGGCATCGACTCATGCGTGTAACTCACTGCAGGGGTTTAGGAGAAGCAAAAGACAGAGTGACGGAGAAGTAACATGATTACTATTAAAAGAAATAACAAATTCATTGCATACAGAGAACTTGAGAATGGTCTCTATGTTCTCCATCCTTCTCTGGGACTAACATAGCCAAAACTACGTCGGACGATATCCCAAGAAAAGAACCCGTGATACAGTTAATCCCACGTGCCTGTGGCATTACCGACTTGGCCTTATCAATATTGATTGTATCACAAGGTTGGTAAAGGATGGTCCTTTGGATTTTCCAAATGTAGAAGATCTTCCCACATGTGAACCTTGCCTTCAGGGTAACATGACGATACGACCATTTAACGGTAAGCCTGAAAGATGTACATGCACGCTTGACCTTATACATACTGATGTATGTGGTCCCCTGAGTGTTAGGACTCGTAACCATTACATTTATTTTATTACATTCATCTATGACTATTCTCGGTATGTATACATGTACCTAACGAGACACAAGTCCGAATCCTTTGAAAAGTTCAAGCAGTTCAGACAAGAGGTCGAGAAACAGTTAGGGAGAGAAATTAAGACCCTTCGACCGGATCGAGGTGGCGATTATCTCTCTAACAATTTCAGGGACTACTTGAAGGTCATTGGGATAGTATCACAGTTAGCTCCTCTTGCTACACCACAACTTAATAGTGTTTCCTAGAGGAGGAATAGGACCTTATTGGATGTGGTCTGGTCACTTCTCGTACACTTAGAGTTACCCACATCCTTTTGGGGTTGCGCATTGGAGATTGTGATATACGTGCTGAACTGGGTTCCAACCAAATCAGTTCTGAAGACTCCCTATGAACTTTGGACCAGAAAGAAACCAAGTGTACAACACTTGAAGATTTGGGGTTGTCCAACGCACGTTAAAAGAATGAGTGTGGATAAATTGGAATCCAAGACCAGTCATTGCCTATTCGTAGGCTACCCAAAAGGCTCTGTGGGTTACCTATTCTATGACCCAAGTGAACGAAAGGTGTTCTATAATCGAAATGCCCATTTCTTGGAGGATGATTACATTCTGAACAATCATCGTCAGGAATTTGTTCTTGATGAGGAGAGCTTAGGAGTAGTGGCAGGTGTCCCACAAGTTCCAAGTAGTGACCAACCTAGAAGATCTACCCGGGTTTCCAGGCCTCCAGTTCGTTTTGGCTCTGACCAAGAGAGTTACTTGGTGGAAGTTACGACAAGTGAGGAGGATCCCATGACTTATATAGAAGCTATGTTGGACATAGATTCCTTGAAGTGGGTAGATTTCACGAGAGCTGAGATTGATTCAATGGAGGCCAATGGAGTCTGGACTCTAGTAGATCCACCCCTCAGGGTAAAAGAAATTGGTTGCAAATGGATCTATAAGAGGAAGAAGGGCCCCGATGGTAAGGTTGATGAAGGTATGAGATATCCATCGAATGGACACCCGAATCTTGCGGAATAGAATGGGCAAATTTCAAAAATTTCTCTTCATCCTACTTGGAATTGTATTCCCTATTTTAGAAGAAACATATTTTCAATGATCAATCTTGAACCAAGAACCGAACTAGATCTGAACAAAAGCAGTAGGAGAGGGATATACATAATACGGAGAAACAGTATCTCCCAATGGAGGTGTTCACGCCCAAGGAAGGAACTGATGAAGGATGATTTGACCCAACCTATGAAATGGTGGCACGTGGACGCTGACTCAGCGTAAGCGACAGCTCAGCATCGTGTTCTAATATGGTTAAGTGATAGGCCCATAAAGCAGCCCGCTACGTGGTAGCGAGGTAAAGGAGGGGCTCACCACAATGCGAGCTCTGAGTTCCCCGAGCTACCTCAAGGAATATTCCGAGGCAAACTTTAACTTGCAATCTAAGAAAGCTAGCTCGCCCGAGCACCCGAACAAGGCAAATCATCCGAGGACCAATTCTACCAAGGGTACTTCTGAAGTATTCAAAGCTCGTTGCAGAGTAGCTTGCGAATGGGCCGCACAAGCTTTCCTCAGGAAGCTTCTATTTAATAAGCTGTACCTGTCAGACTGGGCCATGTCCCTAACTGACGGTGCAGTACCTGTCCTTTCGACAGTCTGCGCCCAAGTCTCTCAGTAGGCGGAGGCGTGCCTGTCACTTTGGGGACGTGTCACTCGCCCGAGTAAGGAGTACGCCCCAATGGCCACCTGCATAGCCCTGGCAGGTAACAGGTGTGGTAGGGACCCAGTAGTGGTTATGTCCGATCTCGCAAGAGCACTCCTATAAAAGCCCCCTAGGGTAGAAGAGAAACTCTCTCTTGAGACCTCTAATCTCAAGAATACAGTGATAAAGCGCGACCTCCACTCTTATCTTTCATTTCTCTCTTTACTCCGCATACACAACACTAACTTAAGCATCAGAGGATTCCCATCGGGCAAATCCCCGGGAATCCTTCCTTTCATCTTCTCAATTGCCGGTCATTGCCAGCAAGGAGCCAGTCAGCCGCCAGCTAGGAGTGCCCGGATCGCGCCACATCATTTGGTGCCGTTTGTGGGAAACGCTTCAAAAGGCCTTCCCCTTTAAATTCTCAGTTACTTCTTCTTCCTTAAACACAACTCAACGCTCATGGCTTCCTCTAGCAATGTCGGACGAAGCATGGAAATGGGTAACTCCAAGGAGCAACCCCAGTTTCCTACTGTCTGTATCGGTCAGTTCACCGTCCCCCTCTTAGTGGACGGATTTCCTAGCCTGAATGTGCCTCTCACAATGGCACCTGTCATCGCCCCACTCCCCGCTACAGTCGGAACAATGTTCACTGAACCCTCGGTTGTGCCCCCAACGGCAAGCCCAAACCAGCTAGAGGACCTGATGCAGTGCATGAGGGCCATGCAGGCTCAAATGCAACAGTTCCAGCAACTTCAGCTCTATCAACAACACGTGCTGCACCAGGTCTCCTAGTACTAGTACCAATAGCAGTTCCCCCAGCTGCCTCAACCTCAGCTTCAATAGCCTCAACTCCAGCCTCAGCACCTGGCCCCGCAGCAAGCCAGATCTCGCCGCCAGAGCGAACACTCCGGCCGAGGAGAAGCCCCCCAAAATCCCCCAAAAAACCAGGACTCCCCCCTCGAAAGACGGGAGAGACCGGCTACCCCGATCTCATTACGGGTGGACAGGTTGGGGGTACCCTGGCTAGGCAGGTCAACGTTGCCTCGACAGTCAAAGTTTAGAACCCCAATCCTTGAAAATCGGTTCGAGATCCTAGCAGCAGACTCTAAGTAGGTCCCTTCTATCCGCAGCCATCACCAGCAGACCGGGCTACTCCCGCCGCAAACCATTCTGGACAGCGCGGAGGTGAGCAGCACTAACGTCGAGCCCATCAAGAAGCAGAGACGCCGCCGCCGAGCTCGCCAATCTGTCACCCGTGATTTGCTCGACCTCATTGGCAAAGAAGAGGTAGGCTCGGCCAAAGCCAAGGCTCCCCTCCTCTGGGTTCCATCCCCCTTGTCCTCCGAACTCTTGGTAGTCCCAATGCCCAAGGATTTCAAGCTTCCCCCTCTTGACAAGTATGACGGGTCATTCGACCCGAATGATCATGTAGACGCCTTTCAGTCATAGATGCACCTGGTGCGAGCCAGTGAGTCATGCATGTGTGTGGCCTTCTCCACTACCTTTAGGGGAGCAGCACGCACGTGGTATCGGAACTTGGCACCTGGATCGATAAGAAGCTGGGCTCAGTTCGCACAAGCCTTCACGTCCCACTTTGTCACTAGAAAACGGTGCCCGCGGACTGAAGAAAGCATCTTCAACATAGCCCAAAGAGAGGGAGAGTCCATCCGAAGTTATATCAAGCGGTTCAACGACGCTTGTATGCAAATACCGCCCCTGGACCACGCCGTACGCCCAGCAGCGGCCATGAAAGGCGTAAAGCAGAAGGAGTTCAAGTGGCACATGGCCGTCAACCAACCCGCGACCATAACTGAGTTTCTAAAGCTTGCGGATAAGTTCATAGCCACTGAAGAGGAGATCAGCCAGAAGGGTGAGGGCGCACCTGAGAAAAGAAAGAGAGAAGGGGAACCTCCCAGTCAAAAGGACACCCGAAGAAAAAAGGAAATAGTCCAGGGTGCAAAGCCGGGTCAGTTGTTCCGGGCTCCTGCACCAGACCGGGCAGACTACACTCCACTGAACGCGAAGCGGGCCAAAATTCTGATGGCAATCAAGGATGCCCCGTACGTGAAGTGGCCGCCCCATCTGAGGGGGAATCCCAATGAAAGAAAAAAGAGTTTGTATTGCAGTTTTCACAAGGACCACGGTCACATGTAAAAACCTCCGCGACGAGATAGAGGAGCTCATTCGTCGCGGATATTTGAGAAACTTTGTACAAAATAATAATAATAATAATAATAATAATAATAATAGTAATAGGATAGGCCGGCAAGGGGAGCACGGTAAAGACACTCCCAAGTCCAGCAGCAGACCGGCCGAACAACCGTAGAGGCAGCCTCCAAAGGAGAGGCCAGTTTGGGGGACCATTCACATGATAGTGGGAGATTCAATCGTTGCGGGTTGCACTTCGGTGGCAGCTCGGATGTCGGTTCGTGAGGTCACCTAGGAGGAGCAGAACCCCCCGAAGCGGCCGAGAACGGAAGAGCCAATTTTGTTCACAGAGGACGATGGCGAGGGGTCCATTATCCCCACGACGACGCGCTTGTAATAAAGCTAAGAATCAATGACTTTGAGGTTAGGCGTATACTCGTCGACTCGGGCAGCTCGGCTGACATACTCTTCAAAGCTGCATTTGACAAGCTCTAGTTGTAGAGAAGTGACCTGAAGCCTGCAGACATTCCTTTGGTAGGCTTCAGCGGAGAAGAAGTCTGGCCCCTTGTGAAAATAACAGTACCTGTAGAGATCGACACATGGCCTTGCGTGGTCAGGTTCGAACACAACTTCCTAGTGGTAGCGACCCCCTCTCCCTACAACGCCATAGTAGGTCAACCCATCACCCACGTCCTATGGGCGATGGTCTCCATCTACCACTTGGCTATGAAGTTCCCAACAGGCTTCGGTGTGGGGTAGTGTAGGGCGACCAGCTCGAGTCCTGCAAGTTCTACGTTGCCGCCCTAAAGGGGAAAACCAAGGTGGCCAATAATCTTGAACTGAAACGACCCACGGAGCAAGGCGAAGAACGAGCCGTGCCCACGGAAGAAACAGTCGTGGTCCTGACCTCAACAGCAAACCCAGCTCGAAAGCTCCAGATCGGCGCTTCCGTCCAGGAGCCCCTACGATCCGAACTGGTAAGTTTTTTCATTTCAAAACAGATATTTTTGCATGGTCCGCAGTAAAAATGCCCGGCATAGACCCCGAACTCATAACTCACAAGTGTTAGACACATCCATCACATGGACGCCCAAGTCTTGCGGAATGGACTGGGCGAATTTCAAAAAAAAATTTCTCTCATCTTTGCGAGGAATCGAATTCCCAATTTTAGAAAAACATATTTTTCAATGATCAATCTTGAACCATCAACCAAACCAGATCTGAACCAAAAGGTGTAGGAGGGAGGATGTGTTAGACAGTTTTGTATGCCCTTAGCTTAAATCAAGAATGATGTACTTTATGAATTTATTGTAAATGAATAAAAGTACATATTTGCTTCATGTTCCCTTGGTATGTTTTTGAGTAATACCCTTAAACTGGACACTTAATGAGACTCGTGTTAGTTTAGAATGTTCACAGCCAGTGGATCGGTCTGGGGAGACCTATCCTAACAAGGCTGACACTGTAGTGCCACCAAGTCGGTTAGGGTGGCCTGTCTCAGCTACTAGGGTGAGACCCTAGGCACATACAGTGTAGGATTAATAGAACCTTTGAACCAGACCAGATTTCCAGTATTGCCCTGGACCTTGGAGATAGATGGGCCAAACTGGAAAGTTACGCCTAACCCCTAGACTCGATTATGATACTACACTATATGTTGGATTGGGCTATCTTTGATGTACCATTCAGTGAGATCCTTAGCGGGGGTCAAAACCTGCGTGCGTATGTTGGGACAATCCGAGAATTCATCTGAGTGGGTGATCATAGTGACAGGATCAGCCCCTTTGTCGGACAAAGGTAATGATCGGGGATGCACTCTCTCTGATGGAAACCAAGACTGCCGACAGCCGATTTCAATTGTTGAGATTTTATTTTGCAAAATATATTTATATAAAGATATATATTTATATGTTATGGTTTCGAAATGGTTTGCAAAAGGTTTTAATTCCCGGGATCCATGTAAGCAGAGAGTGCAACACTGTTCCTTGCAGTCGAGGGAGAGGTCCTCCCTTGTCGTGCAGTGTTTGATCATTATGGGCTGAGAGGTTAAGTGTAAGATCATTGAGGATAATACCTGATGGGCTAATCTTGCATCTGCCCACAGTCCCTAGGTGTTACAAGGTGGCTTGGCCCATGGATCACTCAAGGTAAGTGTTGGGCCCATAGAGCCCATAAGATGGGATTCAGGGGGTGCACTGTCCATAACAGTGTATTCGGCTAGGCCTTGTAACAAAGGCTGGGCTGAACCCTTGTGGCTGATGTGTAGATCAATGATTGGGTCCCATGCCATACACGGAAGCCCAACTGGGCAGCAATTTGGAAAGCTAATTGAGTACATAACCTTAAATGGGCCTTAAGCCCATTTCAAACTGGGTTGATTTGATCAGTCAATTAAAGGGGGCGAATTCAGAGATGGATCAGCTAATAGGATTGGGCCTAGACCCTATCCACTTAGAGAGTCCAAGATCTAAATGAGATTTAGATATGGAAACCTCCTAATTAGATTAGGAGATGGCTGATCTAATCTGTAGATAAGATAAGGGTTATCCCTTATCACTTAAAGGGACTTCTAACCCAAATATGAATTGGATTAACAACTCCTAATGAGATTAGGTACTGATCCCTTTAAGATTATGAAAGAAGAAAGGGGCGAATACAGCTTTGTGATTTTGATGTTCACTTCTCTTCAGAGCAAAAAATCACAGAAAGAGAGATTTTCTGCACCCTGCGAATTCTCTCCTGCCGCCTCCTTCCTGTCGTTGCCATTGCCTTTAGTTCGATCTCCAGTTCTTGGGAGAAATCAAGATTTGATCTTGATTCCAATCTTTTGGGAAAAGATTGGTTGGAGCTGTACCCACAAGCCATGCAGTTGATTCTTGTGAAGGGTCAAGTTCTTTTGGAAGAACGTTGTTGATTCTGCTCCATCCTTCACTGCGCCATCTTCAGTGAGAGCAGATTTTGGATCCTTCCTTGGGCGTGAACACCTCCATTGGGAGACATTGCTTCTCTGTATCAGGTATATCCTCCCTCCTACTCCTTATGGTTCACATCTGATTTGGTTCTTGATTCAAGATTGATCCTTGAAAATATGTTTTCTAAAAGAGGGAATTCGATTCCCTACAAAAGATGGGAGAAATTTTTTGTAATTCGCCCTATCCTTTCCACAAGATTTGGGTGTCCATGTGATGGATATCCCATCCCTTCAGTGGTATCAGAGCCATGGTTCAAATCTTGAATCAATTTACTTCAGATCTGAACCTGCGCAAATGGGTAGAAGGTGTTCTACCCGATTTGCGCAGATATTGGTTTTGGGAAATTTCTTCCCAAAATTAATGGGCAAATATTCTGAAATTAATTTTATATAAATCTAATTATTGTTTAGAATAGTTCTTTATGATTTTCTTGATTTACGGGCTGTTCGTACAAGAGGAGATCGAATTCTTGGTTTGCGCAGGGAACCTGCAAAATTTGCAGTTTCTTGATTTATTCACTACATTTGGTCTGTAAATAATTTTTTTTATTTTTAAACTCATTGTATTAGGTATTTGATCTGATGTAATTATAATAGAAATTAGGTTTTCTATTTAATTTATTTTTGGATCGAAGATGGCGGCGCAAGGAAGGAGATTTCGCATATGGGACATTCACTACCTGCGATTTGCAGTTTATGAAACTGCATTCTGTGATCTAACCTCTGTTTTGTAGGATGGATTGTACGGACAGCCCTGGATTAATTGATTCTTGTTTTCTTTTATCATTTCTTTAATTTTAGATTATTTTCTTGAATTAAAGATTTAATTAAAGATCAAACCCTAGACCCATTCGAACCAAGATTGGTTCAAATTGTTTGGACTGAATCTAGGGCTTATTCAAGGCTGAAAGTCAGCCCTAATTTTCCCACAAATGGGCCTAAGGATTGATGTTTAATTAAATGGTTAATTTGGCCCAATTTGTATGGCCCAATTTTAAACTGTTAAAACTGCCAAAAGCCCACTTCAAAGGAACAAGCTATATGGGCCGAACTGGGTAACCCTGATTTAGCCTATATACCTAGATGATATTAATTGTTAATATTATGAATTAAAATGGGCTTCAAATGGGCTATTACAGATGATTAATTGATTGGATCAATTCCTCCCTACATGTGATGTATGGTTGTGTGTGATGTGCTACGTTCATGGGCCATAAGTGCTTGGCCCATGCAGATTCGATAGTGGCTCTTGCGCACACCATGGCTGAATGCACATCATTTCCATGGTGTCCCTATTGGTCATTTGATGACCTCCCTCAATGGTGGGCCCCACACCTCCTGAAGAGGTTACGTGCAGAACCCTAGCCGATTTAGGCCCACCGAAATCTGGCTTTATGAAAGTCAGTGGGAGCCACTCTGGTTTGACTTAAAATAAACTAGGAAGTAATTCTTGTTCCCTCTAGTAAATATGAGTGCATGTGATAGGGAGATTCTTGTGATGAACTCTCTAAAGGCCTTCCATCATTAGCATGAGGATGGGTCCCTTAGCAATGAGGAAACGCACCAGAAAATGGGCTATCCATTTGCTGTTGGGCTTGTCTAAGTGTTTCGTAAGATGATAGGGGTGTCATAGACCGATGTGGGCGGGGCTTCACCAGAAAATGAGAACTCTCTCACAGTACCTTGGCATTCACGAATATGATGGGTGAGCACTCACTGGACAGAAAGGTTTACCTGAAAATAGCACTGAACCTTGTCTGGCAGAGGCCAAAGGGAAAACTCATATGATGAGTGGATGTGATCCTTCACAGAAAGGTGGTGGGGTTTTGCTGCTGAAACAGTAGGCTCCATGCACCCTATGTGGTTTCCCACATTTCTAGAGACAAGTTGCTGTCTCCGTCCCTAAGCAGGAGGGAAAACTCAGAGATGAAAAAAAAATGGGAATGGAGCATAGATTAAAATACATATCTGTGACTTGAACATGAATCAAATAAGGTTGTGGACTGATATTTGCTGTTTTATCAGAAAATGGCAAACGGACAATTTGCAAAGCTTCTGGACGACAACAAGCTTAAGGGCCCAAACTATGCCGACTGGTACCGTAACCTAATGCTAGTTTTAACATCCGAAAAATTGGACAAGGTAGTCAAGTCTCCTACCCCAGAATGTCCGGGTGATAGGGCTTCTGAAGCCCGTAGGAGAGAATTCAAAGATTGGGAGGATGAAAACTCCCTAGCCTGCTACTATGTCATTACTTCTTTGGACAACTCATTACAGAGGTAGTTCGATCAGATTGAACTCGCTAAGGACATATTGGACAGTCTGAAAACAATGTATCCAGAGCAGAACCGTTCTACTCGGCAGAAGGTCTTGAAAATGTTCATGACCGCTCAGATGTCCAAGGTGCAGAAAGTTCACGAGCATTGTCTTCGGATGATGGGTTACATTAACGAGCTGGAAGCCCTTGGATCCGGGCTAGATTTTGGGACTCAAGTAGATGCCATTCTGAATTCCTTGCCCTCTTCCTTCAATGGGTTCATATTAAACTACAATATGAACAAGCTGAATGTCAGCACCCAAGAGCTGAGCAATATGTTGCAAAGGGCTGAGAACTTACTTAAGAAGGATGAGCCTGTGGTGATGCTTGTTGAAACTAACAAAATGGGCAAGAAAAAGAGGAAGGCAAAGAAGCCTCAGAAGAAGACTACCAAGCCCAAGAAGCAGAAGAAGGACAGGACAGCAGATGCATGTCACTTCTGCAAACAAACCGGCCACTGGATAGTGACCAACCTATAAGATCTACCCGGGTGTCTAGGCCGCCGATCCATTTTGGTTACAATCAGGATAGTTACCTGGTTGAAACCTTGACTAGTGAAGAGGATCTCATAACATATACGGAAGCTATGTTGGACATAGACTCCCTTAAATGGGTAGATGCCATTAGAGCTGAGATGGACTCAATGGAGACCAATGGAGTCTGGACCCTAGTGGATCCGCCCTCTGGGGTAAAAGCAATTGGTTGCAAATGGATCTACAAGAGGAAGAAGGGCCCCGATGGCAGGGTTGAGACCTACAAAGCTCGTCTGGTGGAAAAAGGATACACTCAGAAAGAAGGCATCGATTATGAGGAAACCTTTTCGCCCGTGGCTATGCTTAAATCCATTAGGATCCTGTTAGCTGTAGCAGCTTATTATGACTATGAGATTTGGCAGATGGATGTCAAAACTGCGTTCTTGAATGGAGATCTTACTGAAGATATCTATATGCAGCAACCGCAAGGTTTTGTAGCTGCGGGTCAGGAACACGTGGTCTATTAGTTGAATAGATCTCTATATGGACTGAAGCAAGCTTCTAGAAGTTGGAACATCCGATTTGACTCTATGGTTAAAAGGTTCGATTATGAGCAAAACCTGGATGAACCCTGTGTTTATAGAAAGACCAGTGGTGACAAGGTTACGTTTCTGGTTCTGTATGTAGATGACATACTACTCATTGGGAATGATGTAGGAATGTTAACTACGATAAAAGTATGGCTATCACAGCAATTCTCCATGAAAGACCATGGAAGCCTCCTATATACTAGGTCTTCGACTCTATAGAGATAGATCGAAGCGGATAATAGGATTATCCCAATCTGCTTATATTGACAAAATAGTCAAGAGATATAGCATGGAAAACTCCAAGAAAGGAAATGTTCCTTTCCGGCATGGAGTCAATCTCTCCAAGAAGATGTCTCCAAAGACCTCTGAGGTGATCAAGAGCATGAAAGACGTTCCCTATGCCTCAGCCGTAGGGAGCATCATGTATGCCATGTTATGCACTCATCCTGACATTGCCCAGGCAGTGAGTGTAGTAAGCAGATTCCAGGCCAACCCAGGGCCGGAGCATTGGACTGCTGTGAAATGCGTACTTAAGTACCTTCGAAGGACAAAAGAGTTTTGTCTGGTATTCGATGGTAGTTCACTACAGATCCAAGGGTATACAGATGCAGATTTCCAGTCGGATTCGAATGATAGAAAGTCTACATCTGGATATGTTTTCACGATAGGATCATGTGTTGTTTGCTGGAAAAGCAGCAAACAGGGGTCCACAGTAGACTCCACAACCGAGGCCAAATACATTGCTGCAAGTGAGGCTGCCAAAGCAGCCGTGTGGATGAAGAAGTTCGTTCATGAGTTGGGAGTAGTACCGTCTAGCACATCACCCATCCCATTGTTGTGTGACAACAATGGAGCCATTGCTCAGGCTAAGGAGCCACGAGCCCACTCGAAGTCGAAGCACATCGAGAGGAAGTACCACATACTGCGGGAGATTGTTGGTAGAAGGGACATCTTGATTCAGAAGGTAGCGTCAGCGGAAAATGTAACAGACCCATTGACGAAGCCACTATCACAGAAAGTGTTTAAGAAACACGTGGAAGGCATGGGACTCCGGCTAGTACCTGATTGGACCTAAGTGCAAGTGGGAGCTATTAGACAGTTTTGTATGCCCTTAGCTTCAATCAAGAATGATGTACTTTATGAGTTTATTGTAAATGAATAAAAGTACATATTTGATTCATGTTCCCTTGGTATGTTTCTATGGAATACCCTTAAACTGGACACTTAATAAGACTCGTGTTAGTTTAGAACGTTCATAGCCAGTGGATCGGTCTGGGGAGACTTATCCTGACAAGGCTGACACTATGGTGCCACCAAGTCGGTTGGGGTGGTCTGTCTCAGCTGCCAGGGTGAGACCCTAGGCACATACAGTGTAGGAATAATAGAACCTTTGAACCGGACCAGATTTCCAGTATTGCCTTGGACCTTGGAGATAGATGGGCAAAACTTGAAAGTTACACCTAACCCCTAGACTCGATTATGATACTATGCTAGATGTCAGATTGGGCTGTCTTTGATGTACCATTCAGTGAGATCCTTAGCGGGGGTCAAAACCTGCGTATGTTGGGACAATCCGAGAATTCATCTGAGTGGGTGATCATAGTGACAGGATCAGCCCCTTCGTCGGACAAAGGTAATGATCAGGGATGCACTCTCTCTGATGGAAACCAAGACTGCCGACAGCCGATTTCAATTGTTGAGATTTTATTTTGCAAAATATATTTATATAAAGATATATATTTATATGTTATGGTTTTGAAATGGTTTTCAAAAGGTTTTAATTCCCGGGATCCATGTAAGGAGAGAGTGCAACACTGTTCCTTGCAGTCGAGGGAGAGGTCCTCCCTTGTCGTGCAGTGTTTGATCATTATGGGCTGAGAGGTTAAGTGTAAGATCATTGAGGATAATACCTGATGGGCTAATCTTGCATCTGCCTACAGTCCCTGGGTGTTACAATGTGGCTTGGCCTAGGGACCACTTAGGGTAAGTGTTGGGCCCATAGAGCCCATAAGATGGGATTCAGGGGGTGCATTGTCAATAACAGTGTATTCGGCCAGGCCTTGTAACAAAGGCTGGGCTTAACCCATGTGGCTGATGTGTAGATCAATGATTGGGTCCCATGCCATACAAGGAAGCCCAACTAGGCAGTAGTTTGGAAGGCTAAGTGAGTACGTAACCTTAAATGGGCCTAAAGCCCATTTCGAATTGGGCTGATTTGATCAGTCAATTAAAAAGTGGGTGAATTCTGAGATGGATCAGCCGATAGGATTGGGCCTAGACCCTATCCACTTAGGGGGTCCAAGATCTAAATGAGATTTATATCTGGAAACCTCCTAATTAGATTAGGAGATGGTTTATCTGATCTGCAGATAAGATAAGGGTTATCCCTTATCACTTAAAGGGACTTCTAACCCAAATATGATTTGGATTAGCAACTCCTAATGAGATTAGGAGCTGATCCCTTTAAAATTATGAAAGGAGAAAGGGGCGGATATAGTTAGTGATTGATGTTCAATTCTCTTCAGAGCTGAAAATCACAAGAAGAGAGATTTCTGCACCCTGCGAATTCTCTCTTGCCGCCTCCTTCCTTCCGCCGCCATCACCTTCAGTTCGATCTCCAATTCTTGGGAGAAATCAAGATCTGATCTTGATTCCAATCTTTTGGGAAAAGATTGGTTGGAGCTGTACTCACAAGCCATCCAGTTGATTCTTGCGAAGGGTCAAGTTCTTTTGGAAGAACATTGTTGATTCTGCTCCATCCTTCACTGCACCATCTTCAGTGGGAGTAGATTTTGGATCCTTCCTAGGGCGTGAACACCTCCTTTGGGAGATACTGTTTCTCTGTATCAGGTACATCAAAAAATATGTTTTCTAAAATAGGGAATTCGATTCCCTGCAAAGATGGGAGAAATTTTTTTGAAATTCGCCCAGTCCTTTCCGCAAGACTTGGACATCCATCTGATGGATATCCCATCCCTTCATTAGCATAGCGAGGTACTTGCTTGATTGCATCAAGGAGGGGGATATTTACCTCAACTTTGTGGAATGTCTTGATAATATCCTTGTCTTGCTCCTCTTTCATAGATTTTGTAAATCGGCTAGGAAAGGTGGAGCGATGACTACGGCTTGGGGTTGCTTTCCTCTTGAATATTTTAGGGGTGATGGTGTCTCCTTTTCTTTCTCTTCTTTAGTTGTAACTTTAGGTGCTTCTTCACTAGGTTCATTCAACTCCTTCCCGCTCCTCAAGATAATCGCACTAGCATTCTGCTTCGGATTGACCAATGTCTGGGAAGGTAGCCTTCCTGATCCTTGCAATTCCAATCGACTCACAGCAGTTGCCAATTGGCTCACCTGATTCTCCAGGTTTTGGATGCTTGTCCTTGTCTCCTGTTGAAATTGTTGAGTGTTAGTTGCAAGTGCCTTGACAATTTCATCTAGAGGCATACCTGGTTTGGAAGATGAATATTGTGGAACCGGCGGTCTAGATTGATGCTGTTGTTGGAAGCTAAAGGGCTTGGCTCCATAGCTGAGATTAGGATGATCTCTCCATCCTGCATTGTAGGTATTTGAATAGGGATCATGTCTCTTTTGTTGGAAGCCTCCAACAGCATTGGCTTGTTCATAGGGTTCATCTTGAAGTGTAGGGCACATGTCAGTTGGATGACCCATAGTTGAACAAATGCCACATGTCCTTGCTTGTTGTATGTGACCTACCACCAATTTTTCTACAAGAGAGGTAAGAGTATCTAATCTTTGATCGATGGAAGAAGTGCTTACCTCATTGACCCTCCTTGGAATGGACTCCTGTCTAATGCCGAACTATTGTGCATTGGCTGCCATGTTCGAGATTAACTCTCTTGCTTGGGTAAGAGTTTTGTTCACCAACACACCTCCTCTTGCTGCATCAATCATACTCCTTTCCATTGGCAATAATCCTTCATAGAAATATTGGATAAGGAGCTGGCTTGGAATCTGATGTTGCGGACAGCTGGAACAGAGTTGCTTAAATCTCTCCCAGTACTCGTAGAGAGTTTCTCCATTGAATTGTCTTATACCACAGATCTCCTTTCTGATGTTAGCAGCTCGGGAGGCAGGGAAGAACTTTTTAAGAAATTGCTTTTTCATCTCGTTCCATGTGGTGATAGGACCGGAGGGTAGGTAGTAAAGCCAATCCTAAGCTTTATCAGCTAATGAGAAAGGAATGGCATGCAGCTTGATCTGCTCCTCGGTATCACCTTGAGGTTTCATGCTTAAGCATACTACATGGAATTCGTTTTAAGTGTTTGTGGGGATCTTCACCTGAAAGTCCACGATGAAGGGATGGGATATCCATCACATGGACGCCCAAGTCTTGTGGAATGGACTGGGCAAATTTCAAAAAAAAATTTCTCTCATCTTTCCAGGGAATCGAATTCCCAATTTTATAAAAACATATTTTTCAATGATCAATCTTGAACCATCAACCAAACCAGATCTGAACCAAAAGGTGTAGGAGGGAGGATGTGTTAGATAGTTTTGTATGCCCTTAGCTTAAATCAAGAATGATGTACTTTATGAATTTATTGTAAATGAATAAAAGTACATATTTGATTCATGTTCCCTTGGTATGTTTTTGTGAAATACCCTTAAACTGGACACTTAATGAGACTCGTGTTAGTTTAGAATGTTCACAGCCAGTGGATCAGTCTGGGGAGACCTATCCTGACAAGGCTGACACTGTAGTGCCACCAAGTCGGTTAGGGTGGCCTGTCTCAGCTACCAGGGTGAGACCCTATGCACATACAGTGTAGGATTAATAGAACCTTTGAACCGGACCAGATTTCCAGTATTGCCCTGGACCTTGGAGATAGATGGGCAAAACTGGAGAATTACACCTAACCCCTAGACTCGATTATGATACTACACTAGATGTTGGATTGGGCTGTCTTTGATGTACCAATCAATGAGACCCTTAGCAAGGGTCAAAACCTGGGTATGTTGGGACAATCCGAGAATTCATCTGAGTGGGTGATCATAGTGAAAGGATCAGCCCCTTTTTCGGACAAAGGTAATGATCGGGGATGCACTCTCTCTAATGGAAACCAAGACTGCCGGCAGCCGATTTCAACCGTTGAGATTTGTTTTTGCAAAGTATATTTTATATGAGATATAAAAGTATATATTATGGTTTCTAAAATGTTTGCAAAAGGTTTTAAAATCGCAGGATCCATATAAGTAGAGAGTGCAACACTGTTCCTTGCAGCCGATGGAGAGGTCCTCTCTTGTCGGGCAGTGTATGATCATTATGGGCTGAGAGGTTAAGTGTAAGACCATTGAGGATAATACCTGATGGGCTAATCTTGCATCTGCCCACAATCCCTGGGTGTTACAAGGTGGCTTGGCCCAGGGACCACTTAGGGTAAGTATTGGGCCCATAGAGCCCATAAGTTGGGTTTTCAGGGGGTGCACTGTCTTTAACAGTGTATTCGGCCAGGCCTTGTAACAAAGGCTGGGCTGAACCCATGTGGCTGATGTGTAGATCAATGTTTGGGTCCCATGCCTTACAAGGAAGCCCAACTGGGTAGCAATTTGAAAGGTTAAGTGAGTACATAAGCTTAATGGGCCTAAAGCCCATTTCGAATTGGGCTGTTTATTTAATTAATTATGGGGCGAATTCTGAGATAGATTAGCAGAAAGGATAGGGTTTTTATCCTGTCCACTCAGAGAGTCCAGATCTGAATGTGATTCAGATTTACAAACCTCCTAATGAGATTAGGAGAAAGCTAATCTAATCTGCAGATAAGATAAGGGTTTATCCCTATCACCTAATGAGAGATCTTATCCAAATATGATTTGGATAAGTAGCTCCTAATTGGATTAGGAGCTGATCTTTTAGGTTAACAAAAGATGGGGGCGGCAGCCTAAGAAACACACACATCTGATTCTCTTCAGAGCTGAGAAAAATCACAGAAAGAGAGATTTCTGCACCCTGCAAATTCTCTCTTGCCGCCGCCATTGCCTTTAGTTCGACCTCCAGTTCTTGGGAGAAATCAAGATCTGATCTTGATTCCAATCTTTTGGGAAAAGATTGGTTGGAGCTGTACTCACAAGCCATCCAGTTGATTCTTGCGAAGGGTCAAGTTCTTTTGGAAGAACATTGCTGATTCTGCTCCATTCTGCACTGCGCCATCTTCAGTGGGAGCAAATTTTGGATCCTTCCTTGGGCGTGAACACCTCCATTGGGAGATATTGTTTCTCCATATCAGGTATATCCTCCCTCCTACCCCTTTTGGTTCAGATCTGATTTGGTTCATGGTTCAAGATTGATTCTTGAAAATATGTTTTCTAAAATAGGGAATTCGATTCCCTGCAAAGATGGGAGAAAAATTTTTGAAATTCACCTTATCTATTCTGCAAGATTTGGGTGTCCATGTGATGGATATCCCATCACTTCAGTGGTATCAGAGCCATGGTTCAAATCTTGAATCAATTTAATTCAAATCTGAACCTACGCAAATGGGCAGAAGGTGTTGTACCCGATTTGCGCAGATTTGGGTTTTGGGAAATTTATTCCCAAAATTATTGGGCGAATAATCTGAAATTAATTTTATATAAATTGGATTATTGTTTAGAATAGTTCTTTATGATTTTCTTGATTTATGGGCTGTTCGTACAAGAGGAGATCGAATTCTTGGTTTGCGCAGGGAACCTGCAAGATTTGCAGTTTCTTGATTTATTCATTACATTTCGTCTGTAAATAATTTTTTTTTTATTTTTTAGACTCAATGTATTAGGTATTCGATCTGATGTAATTATAATAGAAATTAGGTTTTCTATTTAATTTATTTTTGGATCGAAGATGGCGGCGCAAGGAAGGAGATTTCGCAGATGGGACTTTCGCTACCTGCGATTTGCAGTTTTTGAAACTGCATTCTGTGATCTAACCTCTGTTTTGCAGGATGGATTGTAAGGACAGCTCTGGATTAACTGATTCTTGTTTTCTTTTATCAGTTCTTTAATTTCAGATTATTTTCTTGAATTAAAGATTTAATTAAAGATCAAACCCTAGATCCATTCGAACCAAGATTGGTTCAAATTGTTTGGACCGAATCTATGGTTTATTCAAGGCTGAAAGTCAGCCCTAATTTTCCCACAAATGGGCCTAAGGATTGATGTTTAATTAAATGGTTAATTTGGCACACCCTGTAAGGCCCAGTTTTAAACTGTTAAAACTGCCAAAAGCCCACTTTAAAGGAACAAGCTATATGGGCCGAACTGAGTAACCCTGATTTAGCCTATATACCTAGATGATATTAATTGTTAATATTATGAATTAAAATGGGCTTCAAATGGGCTATTACAGATATTTAATTAATTAGATCAATTCCTCCCTACATGTGATGTATGGATGTGTGTGATGTGCTATGTTCATGGACCATAAGTGTTGGCCCATGCAGATTCGATAGTGGCTCTTGCGCATACCATGGCTGATTGCACATCATTGCCATGGTGTCCCTACTGGTCATTTGATGACCTCCCTCAGTGGTGGGCCCCACACCCATCAAAATCTGGCTTTATGAAAAGTCAGTGGGAGCCACTCTGGTTTGACCTAAAATAAATTAGGGCATAATTCTTGTTCCCTCCAGTAAATATCAGTGCATGTGATAGGGAGATTCATATGATGAACTCTCTACAGGCCTTCCATCATTAGCATGAGGATGGGTCCTTCAGTAATGAGGAAATGCACCAGAAAATGGGCTATCCATTTGATGTTGGGCTTGTCTAAGTGTTTCATAAGATGATAGGGGCGTCATAGACCGATGTGGGAGGGGCTTCACCAGAAAATGGGAACTCTCTCACGGTACCTTGGCGTTCAAGAATATGATGGCTAAGCACTCACTAGACATAAAGGTTTACCTGATAACGGCTCTGAACCTTGTCTGGTAGAGGCCAAAGGGAAAACTCATATGATGAGTGGATGTGATCCTTCACAGAAAGGTGGTGGGGTTTTGCAGCTGTAACAGTTGGTTCCATGCACCCTATGTGGTTTCCCACATTTCCAAAGACAAGTCACTATCTCCGTCCCTGCACAGGAGGGAAAACTTAGAGATGAAAAAATGGGAATGGAACATAGATTAAAATCCATATCTATGACTTAAACATGAATCAAATAAGGTTGTGGACTGATATTTGTTGTTTTATCAGAAAATGGCAAACGGAAAATTTGCAAAGCTTCTTGATGACAACAAGCTTAAGGGCCCAAACTATGCCGACTGGTACCGTAACCTAATGCTGGTTTTAACATCTGAAAAACTGGACAAGGTAGTCAAGTCTCCTGCCCCGGAACGTCCGGGTGATAGGGCTTCTGAAGCCCGTAGGAGAGAATTCCATGAATGGGAGGATAAAAACTCCCTAGCCTGCTGCTATGTCGTTGCTTCTTTGGACAACTCAATACAGAGGCAGTTCGATTAGATCGAACTCGCTAAGGACATATTGGACAGTCTGGAAACAATGTATGAAGAGCAGAACCGTTCTACTTGGCAGAAGGTCATGAAAATGTTCATGACCGCTCAGATGTCCAAGGGGCAGAAAGCTCATGACCATTGTCTTCAGATGATGGGTTACATTAACGAGCTGGAAGCCCTTGGATCCGGGCTAGATCTTGGAACTCAAGTAGATGCCATTCTGAACTCCTTGCCCTCTTCCTTCAATGGGTTCATATTAATCTACAATATGAACAAGCTGAATGTCAGCATCCACGAGCTGAGCAATATGTTGCAAAGGGCGAAGGCTTACTTAAGAAGGATGTGCCTATGGTGATGCTTGTTGAAGCTAACAAAACGGGCAAGAAAAAGAGGAAGGCAAAGAAGCCTCAAAAGAAGACTACCAAGCCTGATGTGTTGCTCATTGTGACACTAGCAAGTGCACTAGCCGTTCAAGTAATAAAGTAGAGAGTGAAGTATCGTTCCCACGAGGATTTAGGAAACAATTACCAATACTAAATTGAGCACTTCTTATCTGATCAACAAATAAATCAAAACTCTAATGAAAGCTAAGAAATCCTAAATTAAAATCTATCTAAATCATTGGTCCAATTGCCTTCAAATCAGGTTAGAAGAGTAAGTAGTAAATGTCAATCTCAGAATTCAGCAATCTATCAATTTGGATCATTCGAATGAATCATGATTGAGCCTTGGTTTGGTGAAACCCCAAGGTCATGAACAGCCTCTTTCAAGCGCATGTTCATCCTATGCATGAGTGACGGTTCTTCTATCTCTAGCAAGAATCTAATCCCCATGCATGCATTTCTTCAAACACTTCTAAGGCATCAATTCAAATCTGAATTGATCACCAACTGAATTGTGCAAGTTATCTCTAACCTTGCACTCAATTCAGTTCTTGAATAGTAGATCTGAATTCCTAGAGTCTCTCTCAAGCACTCTAGGAATTCCAAGCTGTAGATTAATTCGCCCAATCTGAAAATTGCAGATCTGAATTATCTTTCAAGCAATTCAGATCTTGCAATCTCAGATCTGAGAATTCAGATCTGAGTTTTGAAGGTTAGTTGGCCGAATTAATCTACAATCACACCCTTATTCAAGAAACTTCAAGTACAATGCATGACCATTTGAATGAATAAAAAAGAATTAGATTGCTGAACTGAAATTTTACAAGCTGAAATACATCAAGGAAGAATGGAAACAAGGAGAAAGAAGAAAGAACATATAACTAAGAAACTGAATTCAAATCAAAAGAGAATGAAACTACAAATGATTTATTACAAAAGATCTTTGAATCACAAACCCTCAATTCGAACTCACCTTCTTCTTCTAGCTTGCTTGTCTTGAACTTCCTTCAGCCCTTCTTCTTCTTCTTCCTTGCGCCTAGCCTTCTTCTCTTCTCTTCTCTCAAGGTGGTCGAACCTCTAAGAGTGGGAGAGCCTTCCTCTCAAGCAATTGAACAACTTTCTCCCCTTCTAGAGGCCTCCTTATATAGTTTTTCAAGGGGGCTCTTGCCCCTTCTTGAAGCCTCTAGAATGGGGTGTATTACACCCCTCATGAACCTTCTAGAGTGCTCCCTCCTTCTCTTCAAGAAACTCCTAGAAGTTGCCGCCCCTATCTCCCTTTGGGCTGCTATTTGGGCTAAAAATGGGCTGGGCCAAAATTTCCTTCTTACTAGGCTTCTTCCCTTGGATTTTCCAAAGAGTTTCACTTGCTCTTCTTGGGCCGAATGAAATTCTCTTGCTCTCATGGCTGGGCCGGGCTGATCTTGATAAATTTTGGGTTTTCTTTTCTTGCTTTTGCCTTCTTTTTGTTGATTTGGCTCCCCTGAAATCTTTCTTGCAATCAAGCTAAAATAGGGCAAAATTTAATTAAACCATCATAAAATTTCATGCAAAAACCTCATAAAATATAGATAAATTGTAGGTTCATCAAATACCCCCACACTTAAGCTTTTGCTTGTCCTCAAGCAAAGACATCAGCCAAAAACTTAACATTCCCCCCTTCTGTTCTCACCATTTACCTGGTGAACTTTTTAAGATAGAAATGCATTGAGTAGTCGGGGAACTTTTGTAAGTGCTCAACTCTTATTCTTGTAAATTACCATTTAAGATATGTATCAGATCCGAGGAAAGGAGAATATGAATTTCATCATAGTCTAGCCTTCACTCCTAATTCATATATAAATCAGCTCCTTAATTGTCAAGGTTAATAATCAAATTTCACTAAGTTTCACATCTGTAACTAAATCTCAATGAGAGTTCAACTTTAGAGTGCCCCTTTGAACCTCGGTTGTCACCACAATTACTTATTTCTAAGGGTGAGTGCATCTTATGCTCCATCTCACCCTTTTTTTTTTTTTTTTTTTTTCGGTGTGAGTGCATTTTATGCTCCATCTCACACTTTTCTCTCTCTTTTACTTTTCTCTTCTTTTTTTTTTTTTTTTTTTTTTTTTTTTTTTGGTGTGAGTGCATCTTATGCTCCATCTCACACTGGTCACTTACTTGAGGTAGGACTCATGTTCTAAGCTGCTAGTTTTACTATTCAGCTCAAAATAGCGGAGTCAATTTGGGCTTTTGTCCTTCTTTGCAATTATTGAACCTCAAGAATCAGCACTTCAGATGTGCACTAGCTCTCTTGACCATTAACCATGAAATCAAGGGCTTCCATACACATGAAGATAGTTAGGGCTAGTCATGCTGAAAAGCATATTCAGCTCCCCTTTTCTCATGCATAAATCAAATTGGGTCATTCACAAGAATAAAAACTTAACAAGTACATCAGTCTCCCTCAACTCATTGAATTCCTTCTTAAAAAAAATCATCAAATAAATAGTAATGAACTTGAGGGGTTCCAGTCTTTTTTTTTAGGTTATGTCATTGCCTGCATATGTGTGTTGGGGTGCATGAGGTGCATGGTTTCAACCCCCATACCCTAGCCTCGGGCTCACTCCCCCACACTTAAGATGAACATTGTCCTCAATGTTCGTAGTGTTAGGGAGTCACACTTGCTAGAGCAAACTGAAGAAAAGAAAATGATGAACTGAGTCCTTAAAGAATTGGAATTTTGAGAAAAAGATCTTTATTTTACTAACTAATATTCTAAAAAGATAAATGACAAAAAGATTCCTTAACTTGTTCATGAGCAAGCATAAGAGATTATTGGTTATCTAGATAAACAGTGGATGGAGGGGGTACAGTACTGCCCATTAAATATGGTTTCAGGCGCTGACCATTTACTTTAAACATGCCCTGAACTGGGTGGGTGAGTTCTATAGCCCCATGGGGAAAAACCAGTGAAATGGTAAAGGGTCCAGACCACCTGGATCTCAGCTTACCTGGAAACAAGCAGAGACGGGAATTATATAACAATACCTGTTGGCCTACATAAAAGTCCCGTCTCAGCAAGTTCTTATCATGCCAGTTTTTTATTCTTTCTTTATAAACTTTGGCATTCTCATAGGTGGTAAGTCTGAATTCATCCAATTCATTCAATTGCAACCGCCTTTTAGCCCCTGTGGCATGTTTTACCAACTGGTAAATGGCATGCTTTACCAAATACCAATCTGTAGGGGGACAGCCAATGGGTGTCTTAAATGCAGTTCTGTATGCCCATAATGCATCATCTAATTTGATGGACCAATCTTTTCTGGCGGATGCTACGGTCTTTTCCAGAATTCTTTTGAGTTCCCTGTTAGCCAACTCCACTTGGCCACTGGTTTGAGGGTGATAAGGGGTAGCTAATTTATGTGTAATTCCATATTTCTGCATTAACCTCTCAAATTGGCTATTGCAGAAGTGAGTTCCCCTATCACTAATTATAGCTCGCGGAGTGCCAAATCGGGAGAATAGCTTCTTTAGGAAGTGTACCACCCTTCTTGAGTCATTTGTGGGTAAAGCCATGGCTTCTACCCATTTGGATACATAGTCAACTGCAACGAGGATGTACTTATTCCCAAAAGAATTCGGGAAAGGTCCCATGAAATCTATACTCCAAACATCAAAGATTTCACAGATTAAAATATTGGAAAGGGGCATTTCATTCCGTCGGGAAATGTTTCCCGATCTTTGGCATTTGTCACATGTGGACACATACCGATGGGCATCTTTGAAGAGTGTGGGCCAATAAAAACCTGATTGCAAAACCTTGGCTGCAGTGCGACTAGCTCCAAAATGACCTCCTGCTTCTTTATCATGGCAAAATTGGAGTACCGACTCCATCTCCTCCTCGGGGACACATCTCCTTATGATATGATCTGCACACAATTTATACAAAAAGGGTTCCTCCCACAGATAGTATTTTACATCAGAAAAGAATTTCTTTTTCTGTTGATATGAAAGGTTAGGAGGAAGGACTTGTGCAGCTAGATAATTAGCAAAATCAGCATACCAAGGATATGAGTATTTCTGTATTGAGTACAACTGCTCATCCGAAAATTCTTCTCGAATGTTGCTGGTTATCTCCTCTTTTGAGCTTACCGTGTCCAACCGGGAGAGATGGTCAGCAACCAGATTTGCAGCACCCTTCAGGTCTCTAATCTCAATGTCAAACTCTTGCAATAAAAGGATCCACCTGATCAGTCTTGGTTTTGAGTTTTGCTTGGTAAGCAAGTGCCTTAATGCCGAGTGATCTGTGTGGACAACAACCTTGGATAATATCAGATATGAACGAAACTTATCAAGTGCAAATATTACTGCTAGCAGCTCCTTTTCTGTGGTGGTGTAATTGAGTTGGGGTCCAGTCAAGGTTCTGCTAGCATAGTAAATTGGCTGAAAATGTTTGTTCAATCTTTGTCCTAAAACAGCTCCTATAGCAAAATCACTCGCATCACACATCAATTCAAATGGGAGGGTCCAATCTGGTGCTACCATGATAGGTGCATGGATCAATTTGTCTTTCAAGATATTGAAAGCATGAAGGCATTCAGTTGAAAATTCAAAAGGCACTTCTTTCTGAAGCAAGGTAGATAATGGCTTGAAAATTTTTGAGAAATCTTTAATAAACCTTCTATAGAATACGACATGTCCTAAGAAACTTCTCAAAGAACGAACAGATGTTGGGGTTGGCAATTTTTCAATTGCCTCCACCTTGGCCTTGTCGACTTCTATTCCTCTTTGAGAGATCTTGTGTCCAAGCACTATGCCTTCTTGCACCATAAAATGACATTTCTCCCAATTCAACACAAGATGTGTTTCTTTACATCTAGTAAGCACCTGTTCCAGATTATTCAAACATGCATCAAACGAAGAGCCAAAAATTGAAAAATCATCCATGAAGATCTCAATAAATTTTTCAACCATATCAGAAAATATAGACATCATACATCGCTGAAAGGTTGCTGGGGCATTGCATAACCCAAAGGGCATCCTTCGGTATGCAAAGGTTCCATATGGGCAAGTAAAAGTGGTCTTTTCTTGATCTTCTGGTGCAATTGGTATCTGGTTATACCCTGAATATCCATCCAAGAAACAATAATACTCATGCCCGGCTAGCCTCTCCAACATTTGATCCATAAATGGGAGAGGGAAATGGTCCTTCCGGGTGGCTTCATTTAATTTTCTATAGTCAATACACACACGCCATCCGGTAATGGTTCTAGTAGGGATGAGTTCATTTTACTCATTTGGAACAACAGTCGTACCCCCTTTTTTGGGCACAACTTGCACAGGGCTTACCCAAGAACTATCAGAAATAGGATAAATGATCCCAGCATCTAACAACTTAATTATTTCAGCCTTTACCACTTCTTTCATGTTGGGGTTCAGGCGCCTTTGGGGCTGAACGGAAGGCTTGCTGTCCTCTTCCATCAAAATTCTGTGAGTGCAGATTGATGGATTAATGCCTTTGATATCTTCTACCTTCCAAGCTATAGCATTTTTGTGTTCCCGCAGCACTCTTAATAATTTTTCTCTTTGTAAGGGATTCAGCGCTGCGGAAATTATCACGGGGAGATCTAATGGTTCCTCAAGGAAAGCATACTCTAAATGGGATGGTAATTGCTTCAGTTCAAGGGTGGGGGGTTCTTGGGGTGATGGCTTACCTGATGGTCCGGGCAATTTGCCCAAGTTCTCTAATTTAAGAAACCCCTTTCCCTTGAATTGAGGCTTATCATTCAGGTATGCTATCATGAGGTTTATTTTTTCATTTTCTGCTTCTTCAAGTTTTCCCTGCTGGAGGCAGAGTTCAAGAGGATCAGTTATTCTACTTACCTGGAAGCATTCATCAATTGTCAATTCAATGGCATCAATCATAAAACAAGAATCATCACTAGAGGGTGCATGTTTCATAGCATCAGACATTTTAAAAATTATCTCCTCATCTTGTATCCTAAGGCTGAGTTGTCCTTGTTGGACATCAATCATTGCTTTTCCGGTAGCCAGGAAAGGTCTCCCTAGGATAAGCGGGACCTCCACATCTTCTTGCATGTCTAACACAATGAAATCAACTGGAAAAATGAATTTGTCAACTTTAACTAACACATCTTCTATGATCCCCCTAGGATGTCTAATGGATCTATCAGCCAATTGTAATGCCACTCTAGTGGGTTGGGGTTCATTCAACCCCAATTTCTTGAAGATAGAATATGGCATTTAATTGATGCTAGCTCCCAGGTCACATAAAGCTTTTTCAATTTTTAAACTGCCAATGGTACAAGGAATAGTGAAACTCCCTAGATCTTTGAGTTTCTGAGGCAGCTTGTTCAGAAGGATAGCAGAACATTCCTCATTTAATGCAACTGTAGCCACATCTCCCAGTTTCCTTTTGTTTGCCAATAATTCCTTCAAAAACCTTGCATAGTGTGGCATCTGGGCTAAAGCATCAGCAAAAGGAATATTAATATGTAAACTTTTAAATATTTCAAGAAACTTACCAAATTCCTTCTCCAATTTTTGTTGCTTCAGCCTGTTAGGGAATGGAACTTGTGGTTGTTGGTGCATCCCTTGTTGTGCTTCTGGTTGTTCCATCTTCTGTTGTCTGGTCCCAAGGCTTGTTTCTGCCTTGGGTTCAGCCAAATTCTTCTTTTCTACCTCAGGCAACTCTTTTCCACTTCTTAAGGTAATAGCTTGCACCTGCTCTCGTGGATTCACTTCAGTGTTGCTTGGAAGAGTTCCCGGCAGTCTAGAAGAGATTAATTGTGCCAATTGCCACACTTGGTTTTCCAGGTTTTTGATTGAGGCTTCCTGGTTCTGGAACCTAGTTTCTGCACCTGCTATAAATTTTGTCATCAGTTCCTCCAAATTGGATTTTGGTTCAGGCTGATGATAAGTCTGGTGGAACGGCTTGGAAATATGCTGATTTGGCCAGGACTGGTTTGAATGTCCCCTCCATCCTGGATGAAAAGTATGGTGACTCTGGTAACCCTGCTGTCTTGACGAATTGCTGACATAATCAACTTGTTCAGTAGATGGTCTGAACTGATTGCCAACTTGGCAGTCTGTACTGATGTGGCCTCCCCCACACAATTCACAATTAAGAGGCTGCACATGCATGTGCAGATAGTGCTGTATAAGTGTCAACATTATTCAAGCCTTGCTGCTTCCTAGTTTGAGTTCTTTCCGAATGCCATTGATAATTGTTGGCTGCCATTTCCTCAATAAGTGCATGGGCAACCTCAGGAGTTTTATTATTTATGGATCCTCCGGCTGCAGCATCTAATATGGTCTTATTTGAGTCAGTAAGACCATTATAGAAAGTCTGCACTTGCAGCCAAATGGGGAGGCCATGGTGAGGAACTCTCCTTAACAGCTCCTTGTAACGTTCCCATGACTCATATAAAGATTCCCCCTCTTGCTGGAAAAAAATAGTGATGTCATTCATCATTTTATCAGTTTTAGAAGGGGGAAAATATTTAGAGAGAAAACGGCTGGCCATTTCGTCCCATGTGGCTATAGATCCTGCCGGTAATGAGTTCAACCAAGCTTTGGCTTTATCCTTCAAAGAAAATGGGAATAACCTCAGCCGGATGGCATCATCACTTACCCCATTGTGTTTGAAGGTGTCACAGATTTCCAAGAAGTTAGCAATATGGGTATTCGGATCCTCATGGGCCATACCACAAAACTGAACCGTATTTTGTATCATTTGGATTATGGCCGGTTTAATTTTGAAGTTATTGGCAGCAATAGTTGGCCTGATAATGCTGGAGACAGTCCCGGTGAGGGTGGGCTTGGCATAATCCATCATAGTTCTTTGTTCAGCCATTTCTTGTGCTTCTTGTCTGACTTGCTTAGCAGCTCTCAAACGGACACGGAGAGTCCGTTCAATCTCTGGGTCGTAAAGGATCTCTTCCAGTTCAGGTCTGCTTGTCATAAACTGTTAAAGTCAAAGCAATAAAAATGCCAATATTCACAAAAGAAAATAAATAACTAATCCTATCACACTGAAAATGTAAAGTGAATTATTGGAATACAAAACCTACATCCTATCATGAATAAATGAAGCCGATTATACTAAAAGCAGATTTAAACCAATCATCTTATTCAAGGTTCCTTTATCTACATCCATCGATTGCAACATCTGAATTCAGACCCAATTTAGATCTGAGTTCAGATCTACAAGTCTTTGGTATTGTTAGTCTAGAGAAATTAATAAATAATAATTCAGATCTGAGCTGGATATCTCATACACACTCATTGGTATACACTACAATATACATTCATTAAGGTTGGAATCAATTCTGTGATGCTTTAGGGCTGAAATCAGATCTGATCTGAAAAAAAAAAAAATTAAAAGGATCTGAAATAAACTAAAACCAGTCCTGAGTTAGGCTTGGGTTAAAGATTTTAAACTCTACAATTGAAGCTCAAACCTGTATAGCTGATGCATATCAAACACTTGCTAAGACCTGAAAATTGGGTCTGCAATGTTTGGTATTGCAAGCTATTTGGTCCATACAACTTTTGTAGAAATCTGAAATCAGGTCTGCTAACTGTTGCACTATAGCAGCCCTGCTACAGATCTGAATGCTAATAGAAATACTTGGAAAGTGCTAATTTTTCTTAAATATCTGAGGCATAACAATTATTCAATCCAAACATACACCTCCTTAGCTAATGTAGCTCGGTTACAAGTGGGTAAAGCCAAGAATTCAGTCCACCCAGAATTCATAGTATGCTCTGTATCAGTTCAGTCCTCACATCATATCAACTGCATTTCAGATTTGAATTTCTCTCATTCTTTGCTATCCATTCACCTTTGAGGCAGGTTGGATGTATCATAGGGTAGATTCGGGTAGTGATGGCACCCAATTCACCTCAAACTTGCATCGGTTCAGATCTGAGTTCAGAGGAATTCAGATCTGAACTGAGCAGATCTGTAACAGCAGAATTCAGATCTGAACTCAAGTCTGAGTTTGGATCTGAATTCTCAATTGCCTTACCTTCAGTTATTGCTACCAAATTGTTTTTGGGGAATAGCAGAAGTGCCCTAGGGTGAATTGGGGTGGTGATGCCACCCAATTCCCCTCAAAATTGCATCAGTTCAGGTCTGAGTTCAGAGGAACTCAGATCTGAACTGTTGCAAATCTGCTGTAGCAGAATTCAGATCTGAACTCAAATCTGAATTCTGATCCGAATTCTCAATTGCTCCTCTTGTTGTTCAAAAGATCTACTTTTTTTTTCATTTTATATATATATATATATATATATATTTTTTTGTAATGGAAAAAGAAATAAAATTCAGAAACACAAGCAATTCTTTTCGGCTGAGTGCTGCAGATCTGAAATCTGCTGATCTGAGTGCCGAATGCAACTCAGATCTGCAACACTCATGTTTATGTGAATTTTTTTTTTCTTTTTTTTTTCTTTTTTTGAAGGGAACAATACCAAGATTGAATAGAAATCAAATATGCCTTTATTAAAATGAAACTGAAATCAGAAAAAGAAAGTAATCTACTTAAGAAAGAAGAAACATAACTACAGTAGTACAGCAGTTGCAGTTCAAGCTGAAATGAAAAAGTTAGCAAATTAACCCAACTATGAATGCAATGCTGAATGAGATCAGATTAAGAATGCTCAATGTTTCCTAATATTGTTTCTCTAAATCCCCAGCAACGGCGCCAAAAACTTGATGTGTTGCTCATTGTGACACTAGCAAGTGCACTAGCCGTTCAAGTAATAAAGTAGAGAGTGAAGTATCGTTCCCACGAGGATTTAGGAAACAATTACCAATACTAAATTGAGCACTTCTTATCTGATCAACAAATAAATCAAAACTCTAATGAAAGCTAAGAAATCCTAAATTAAAATCTATCTAAATCATTGGTCCAATTGCCTTCAAATCATGTTAGAAGAGTAAGCAGTAAATGTCAATCTCAGAATTCAGCAATCTATCAATTTGGATCATTCGAATGAATCATGATTGAGCCTTGGTTTGGTGAAACCCCAAGGTCATGAATAGCCTCTCTCAAGCGCATGTTCATCCTCTGCATGAGTGACGGTTCTTCTATCTCTAGCAAGAATCTAATCCCCATGCATGCATTTCTTCAAACACTTCTAAGGCATCAATTCAAATCTGAATTGATCACCAACTGAATTGTACAAGTTATCTCTAACCTTGCACTCAATTCAGTTCTTGAATAGTAGACCTGAATTCCTAGAGTCTCTCTCAAGCACTCTAGGAATTCCAAGCTGTAGATTAATTCGCCCAATCTGAAAATTGCAGATCTGAATTCTCTTTCAAGCAATTCAGATCTTGCAATCTCAGATCTGAGAATTCAGATCTGAGTTTTGAAGGTTAGTTGGCCGAATTAATCTACAATCACACCCTTATTCAAGAAACTTCAAGTACAATGCATGACCATTTGAATGAATAAAAAAGAATTAGATTGCTGAACTGAAATTTTACAAGCTGAAATACATCAAGGAAGAATGGAAACAAGGAGAAAGAAGAAAGAACATATAACTAAGAAACTGAATTCAAATCAAAAGATAATGAAACTACAAATGATTTATTACAAAAGATCTTTGAATCACAAACCCTCAATTTGAACTCACCTTCTTCTTCTAACTTGCTTGTCTTGAACTTCCTTCAGCCCTTCTTCTTCTTCTTCCTTGCGCCTAGCCTTCTTGCCTAGCCTTCTAAGAGTGGGAGAGCCTTCCTCTCAAGCAATTGAACAACTTTCTCCCCTCCTAGAGGCCTCCTTATATAGTTTTTCAAGGGGGCTCTTGCCCCTTCTTGAAGCCTCTAGAATGGGGTGTATTACACCCCTCATGAACCTTCTAGAGTGCTCCCTCCTTCTCTTCAAGAAACTCCTAGAAGTTGCCGCCCCTAGCTCCCTTTGGGCTGTTATTTGGGCTAAAAATGGGCTGGGCTGAAATTTCCTTCTTGCTAGGCTTCTTCCCTTGGATTTTCCAAAGAGTTTCACTTGCTCTTCTTGGGCCGAATGAAATTCTCTTGCTCTCATGGCTGGGCCGGGCTGATCTTGATAAATTTTGGGTTTTCTTTTCTTGCTTTTGCCTTCTTTTTGTTGATTTGGCTCCCCTGAAATCTTTCTTGCAATCAAGATAAAATAGGGCAAAATTTAATTAAATCATCATAAAATTTCATGCAAAAACCTCATAAAATATAGATAAATTGTAGGTTCATCAAAGCCCAAGAAGCAGAAGAAGGACAGGACAGTAGATGCATGTCACTTCTGCAAACAAACCGGCCACTGGAAGAGGAACTGTCCTCAGTACCTGGTGTATTGACTCAGGGGCTTCAACTCATGCGTGTAACACACTGCAGGTGTTCAAGGTAAGCGGAAGGCTGAATGATGGAGAAGTGATGCTCTACTTGTGGACTTCTGCAAGCGTTGCAGCTACGGCAATAGGCACCGTAGAATTAAAATTTTGAGAAGGAAATATTGTACTTAAAGATTGTCTTTTTGTGCAAAATCTAAGAAGAAATTTGATTTCTGTCTCAAAGCTCGGATGGATATTCTGTCTTTTTCAGTAATACGATTACTATTAAAAGAAATAATAAGTTCATCACATATGGGGAACTGGAGAACGGTCTCTTTGTTCTACATCCTTCTCTAGAAACAAACATAGCCGAAACTACGTCGGTTGAAATCCCCAAGAAAAGAGCACGTGATACAGTTAATCCCACGTGCCTGTGGCATTACCGACTTGGCCATATTGGTATTGACCGAATCACAAGACTGGTAAAGGATGGTCCTTTGGATTTTCTAACTGTAGAAGTTCTTCCCACTTGTGAGCCTTGCCTTCAGGGTAAGATGACAAAGAGGCCATTTAACGGTAAGCCTGAAAGATGTACACGCACGCTCGACCTTATACATACTGATGTATGCGGTCCCCTGAGTGTTAGGACCCGTAACCAACACGTGTATTTCATTACACTCACCGATGATTTTTCACGATATGGTTATGTGTACCTAATGAGACACAAGTCTGAATCTTTTGAAAAGTTCAAAGAGTTCAGGCAAGAGGTCGAGAAACAGTTAGGGAGAGAAATTAAGGCCCTTCAATCAGATCGAGGTGGCGAGTATCTCTCTAACGAATTCAGGGACTACTTAAAGGACAATGGGATAGTATCACAGTTGGCTCCTCCTACTACACCACAACTTAACGGTGTTTCAGAGAGGAGGAATAGGACCTTATTGGATATGGTCCGGTCACTTCTCACCCATTTAGATTTACCCACATCCTTTTGGGGATACGCATTAGAAACCGCGTTATACGTGCTCAACCGGGTTCCAACCAAATCGGTTCCTAAGACTCCTTATGAACTTTGGACCGGAAAGAAACCAAGTGTACGACACTTGAAGATTTAGGGTTGTCCGACTCACGTTAAAAGAATGAATCTGGACAAATTAGAATCCAAGACCAGCCGTTGCCTATTCGTAGGCTACCCAAAGGGCTTAGTGGGCTACCTATTCTATGATCCATGTGAGCAGAAGGTGTTCTGCAGTTGGAATGCACTATTCTTGGAAAATGACTACATCTTGGACAATCTGCGTCAGGAAATTGTTCTTGATGAGGAGAGCTCAGATGCAGTGGGAGGTGTCCCACAAGTTCTAGGTAGTGATCAACATAGAAGATCTACCTGGGTGTCCTGGCCACCGGTCCGTTTTGGTTACGATCAGGATAGTTACCTGGTCGAAACCTTGACTAGTGAAGAGGATCCCATAACATATACGGAAGCTATGTTGGACATAGATTCCCTTAAATGGGTAGATGCCATAAGAGCTGAAATGGACTCAACGGAGACCAATGGAGTCTGGATTCTAGTGGATCCGCCCTCCGGGGTAAAAGCAATTGGTTGCAAATGGATCTACAAGAGGAAGAAGGGCCCCGATGGTAGGGTTGAGACCTACAAAGCTCGTCTAGTGGCAAAAGGATACACTCAGAAAGAAGGCATCGATTATGAGGAAACCTTTTCACCCGTGGCTATGCTTAAATCCATTAGGATCCTGCTAGCTGTAGCAGCTTATTATGACTATGAGATTTGGCAGATGGATGTCAAAACTGCGTTCCTAAATGGAGATCTTACTGAAGATATCTATATGCAGCAACCGCAAGGTTTTGTAGCTGCAGGTCAAGAACACGTGGTCTATTAGTTGAATAGATCTATATATGGACTGAAGCAAACTTCTAGAAGTTGGAACATCCGATTTGACTCTACGGTTAAAAGGTTTGATTATGAGCAAAACCTGGATGAACCCTGTGTTTATAGAAAGACCAGCGGTGACAAGGTTACGTTTCTGGTTCTGTATGTGGATGACATTCTACTCATTGGAAATGATGTAGGAATGTTAACTATGATAAAAGTATGGCTATCATAGCAATTCTCCATGAAAGACCTTGGGGAAGCCTCCTATATACTGGGTCTTCGACTCTATAGAGATGAATCGAAGCGGATAATAGGATTATCCCAATCTGCTTATATTGACAAAATAGTCAAGAGATATAGCATGGAAAACTCCAAGAAAGGAAATGTTCCTTTCAGGCATGGAGTCAATCTCTCCAAGAAGATGTCTCCAAAGACCTCTGAGGAGATCAAGAGCATGAAAGACGTTCCCTATGCCTCAGCCGTAGGGAGCATCATGTATGCCATGCTACACACTCGTCCTAACATCGCCCTAGCAGTGAGTGTAGTAAGCAGATTCCAAGCCAACCCAGGGCAGGAGCATTGGACTGCTGTGAAATGCATACTAAAATACCTTCGAAGGTCAAAAGAGTTTTGTCTGGTATTCGATGGTAGTTCACTACAGATCCAAGGGTTTACAAATGCGGATTTCCAGTCAGATCTGGAAGATAGAAAGTCTACATCTGGATATGTTTTCACGATAGGATCGTGTGCTGTTTGCTGGAAAAGCAGCAAACAGGGGTCCACAGCAGACTCCACAACCGAGGCCGAATACATTGCCGCAAGTGAGGCTGCCAAAGAAGCCATATGGATGAAGAAGTTCGTTCATGAGTTGGGAGTACATATTTGATTCATGTTCCCTTGGTATGTTTCTATGTAATACCCTTAAACTGGACACTTAATGAGACTCGTTGATGAGACCAAAATGAACCCTAATTTTATCCCCTAATATTCATTCTTTTACATTTATTTATCACTTAAATGGACTCATTACTCTTGTATTTCGGTTTTTGGCAATAAAGAAGGCAATTGGAAGAAAACAGGACAAATCGGGTGATTTTGCACAGTTTCGGCGACAGTCAGTAATCTGGGCCTAACTCTCAATTCCGGACACCGAATTGGACAATTCAAGAAGCATTAGAAAGAAAAAGGGAAGGCCCACAACTTTTATGTTTTGGGTTTTGACATATTCGGCCCGCATCGAGTACGAAAACGAGCCCAAAGTCGGAGCAAGTTCGCAGCCAGGTCCATTTCACAACTTAAGCCCAACTCGCAGAAGTAGCTTGAAGCAGCCCAACTCGAATTCAAGAGTTAAGAGTCCGAATTTCGAATGTAATCTCCAAGGAGAGAGTTTTATCAGATCTAAATTCTTGAATGTAATCCTAGAGAGATAAGAAAATTGAGATTAGAGCATTAGATAAGAGATAGGATAAGATGATCTCCTAGAAGGAGTTGGAAAACAACCATCTCTTTTGGCTATATAAAGAGGGGGGTGAACCAGCTCTAGAAATCACTCAATCATTCAGCAATCAAGCATCAAGCAACTCAAGAAGATCAGTTCGGCCATGGAGAAGCAAAGCATGGAGATTGCGCAGATCATGAGCAGCTAAGCTTCTTTTTTCTGGTTCAAGGGTAGAGGTTCGATTGTGTTATTGTGAGGTTCTGTAGTTAATTTATTTTCTTGCTTTTTAATTCAAGTATTCATTGATTCTTGTGCATATTTTTATTGGATGTTAATGTTAATTAGTCTGACAAACTGAATTAATGTTGATTTTCCTACTGCTATCCATGATTTCGGTGATCCGTAATTGTCACGAATAATGGTACAAGTAGCAATTAGGTTGATATCTTTTTGGGTCAATTGTTCGTGACAGCCTTTGACCAATGTTTTAACATGGTTCAACCTAAAAGAATTTATGGAACAAAATTCAGTAATTGCAGCTATCTCAATTATTGTTATTTTGGTTTAACTGTTTTCACAAATCTTAATGCTATCATTGTTTAACATGGAACGCTATCGTACCCAGTTGAGTGGTGATAAGTGTTGATCGAATGCTGGGTTTGGTCAACTGAATTAGGAAAACATAAGGTTTATTATGGCTATCCTAATAAATCTAAGGTTAAATGCTTGAATTGCAAGAATGCTGAATTCTACCTAGGATCGATGGCCAATCGATTCAACCCGAACCCTTGAACCAGAATTCGGTAAGACTGATTTTCTCTTGTTTGTTTAGTTTGTTATTCTTTTAATTTTAGTTATTTAATATTCCCACACAATTACTTTATCCATTCGGCTAAGAGATTACTGATTTGCTCCCTGTGGGATTCGACCTAGAACCACTTTTATTGCAAATATTTTATTGTGGGACTAGTACTAATTTTGAGGGCTTCGACAAACCCGTCACTCGTGTTAGTTTAGAATGTTCACAGCCAGTGGATCGGTCTGGGGAGACCTATCCTGATAAGGCTGACATTGTAGTGCCACCAAGTCGGTTAGGGTGGCCTGTCTCAGCTACCTGGGTGAGACCCTAGGCACATACAGTGTAGGATTAATAGAACCTTTGAACCGGACCAGATTTCCAGTATTGCTCTGGACTTTGGAGATAGATGGGCAAAACTGTAGAGTTACACCTAACCCCTAGACTCGATTATGATGCTACACTAGATGTCGGATTGGGCTGTCTTTGATATACCAATTAGTGAGATTCTTAGCAAGGGTCAAAACCTGGGTATGTTGGGACAATCCGAGAAATCATCTGAGTGGGTGATCATAATGAAAGGATCAGCCCTTTTGTCGGACAAAGGTAATGATTGGGGATGAACTCTCTCTAATGGAAACCAAGACTGCCGGCAGCCGATTTCAAAATGTTTGCAAAAGGTTTTAAATCCCGGGATCCATATAAGTAGAGAATGCAACACTATTCCTTGCAGCCGAGGGAGAGGTCCTCTCTTGTCGGGCAGTGTATGATCATTTTGGGCTGAGAGGTTAAGTGTAAGATAATTGAGGATAATACCTGATGGGCTAATCTTGCATCTGCCCACAGTCCCTGGGTGTTACAAGGTGGCTTGGTCCAGGGACCACTTAAGGTAACTATTGGGCCCATAGAGCCCATAAGATGGGTTTTCAGGGGGTGCACTGTCTTTAACAGTGTATTCGGCCAGGCCTTGTAACAAAGGCTGGGCCGAACCCATGTGGCTTATGTGTAGATCAATGTTTGGGTCCCACGCCTTACAAGGAAGCCCAACTGGGCAGCAATTTGGAAGGTGAAGTGAGTACATAAGCTTAATGGGCCTAAAGCCCATTTCAAACTGGGCTGTTTATTTAATTAATTATGGGGCAAATTCTGAGATAGATTAGCAGATAGGATAGGGTCTTAATCCTATCCACTCAGAGAGTCCAGATCTGAATGAGATTTAGATTTAGAAACCTCCTAATGAGATTAGGAGAAAGCTAATCTAATCTGCAGATTTGATAAGGGTTTATCCCTATCACCTAAAGAGAGATCTTATCCAAATATGATTTGGATAAGCCGCTCCAAATTGGATTAGGAGCTGATCTTTTAGGTTAACAAAAGAAGGGGGTGGCAGCCTAAGAAACACACACATTTGATTCTCTTCAGAGCTGAGAAAAATCACAGAAAGAGAGATTTCTGCACCCTGCGAATTCTCTCCTGCCGCCTCCTTCTTGCCACCGCCATTGCCTTTTGTTCAATCTCCAGTTCTTGGGAGAAATCAAGATCTGATCTTGATTCCAATCTTTTGGGAAAAGATTGGTTGGAGCTGTACTCAGAAGCCATCCAGTTGATTCTTGTGAAGGGTCATGTTCTTTTGGAAGAACATTGTTGATTCTGCTCCATCCTACACTGCGCCATCTTCAGTGGGAGTAGATTTTGGATCCTTCCTTGGGCGTGAACACCTCCATTGGGAGATATTGTTTCTCCGTATCAGGTATATCCTCCCTCCTACCCCTTTTGGTTCAGATCTGATTTGGTTCATGGTTCAAGATTGATCTTTGAAAATATGTTTTCTGAAATAGGGAATTCGATTCCCTGCAAAGATGGGAGAAAAATTTTTGAAATTCGCCCTATCTATTCCGCAAGATTTGGGCATCCATGTGATGGATATCCCATCCCTTTAGGATGTACCTGATACGAAGAATTAGTATCTCCCAATGGAGGTGTTCACGCCCAAGGAAGGATCCAAAGACTGCTCCCACTGAAGATGGCACAGTGCAGGATGGAGCAGAATCAACAATGTTTTTCAAAGGAACTTGACCCATCGCAAGAATCAACTGGATGGCTTGTGAGTACAGATCCAATCAATCTTTTCCCAAAAGATTGGTATCAAGATCAGATCTTTATTTCTCCCAAGAACTGGAGATCGAACTGAAGGTAATGGCAGCGGCAGGAAGGAGGCAGCAAGAGAGATTTTGCAGAGGTTGCAGAAATCTCTCTTCTGTGATTTCAGCTCTGAAGACAAGAGTCTTAGGTTGCATGTTTAAAGGCTGCCGCCCCCTCCTCCTTATATAGATTTAAAGGGATCAGCTCCTAATCCTATTAGGAGCTGCTGATCCAAATTATATTTGGATTAGAAGTCCCTTTAAGTGATAAGGGAGAACCCTTATCTTATCTGCAGATCAGATCAGCCATCTCCTAATCTAATTAGGAGGCTTCTAGATCTAAATCTTATTTAGATCATGGAATCTCTAAGTGGATAGGGAGGGTCTAGGCCCAATCCTATCAGCTGATCCATCTCAGAATTCGCCCCCTTTAATTGATTGATCAAATCAGCCCATTTCGAAATGGGCTTAAGGCCCATTTAAGGTTATGTACTCACTTAGCCTTCCAAACTGCTGCCCAGTTGGGCTTCCTTGTATGGCGTGGGACCCAAACATTGATCTACACATCAGCCACATGGGTTCAGCCCAGCCTTTGTTACAAGGCCTCGCCAAATACATTGTTATGGACAGTGCACCCCCTGAAACCCATCTTATGGGCTCTATGGGCCCAACACTTACCCTAAGTGGTCCCTGGGCCAAGCCACCTTTTAACACCCAGGGACTATGGGCAGATGCAAGATTAGCCCATCAGGTATTATCCTCAATGGTCTTACACTTAACCTCTCAGCCCATAATGATCAAACACTGCCCGACAAGGGAGGACCTCTCCCTCGACTGCAAGGAAACAGTGTTGCACTCTCTGCTTACATGGATCCCGGGAATTAAAACCTTTTGCAAATCATTTCAAAACCATAACATATATACATATATATATATATATATATATATATATATTTTGCAAAACAAAATCTCAACAATTGAAATTGGCTGCCGGCAGTCTTTGTTTCCATCAGAGAGAGTGCATCCCCGATCATTACCTTTGTCCGACAAAGGGGCTGATCCTATCACTATGATCACCCACTCAGATGAACTCTCGGACTGTCCCAACATACTCAGGTTTTGACCCCCGCTAAGGATCTCACTGATTGGTACATCAAAGATCGCCCAATCCGACACCTAGTGTAGTATCATAATCGAGTCTAGGGGTCAGGTGTAACTTTCTAGTTTTGCCCATCTATCACCAAGGTCCAGGGCAATACTAGAAATCTGGTCCGGTTCAAAGGTTCTATTAATCCTACACTGCATGTGCTTCGGGTCTCACCCTGGTAGCTGAGACAAGCCACCCCAATAGTTGGTAGCACACCAGTGTCAGCATTGGCAGGATAAATCTCCCCAGACTTACCCAATGGCTGTGAACATTCTAAACTAATACAAGTCTCTTTAAGTGTCCAGTTTAAGGGTATTACACAGAAACACACCACAGGAACATGAATCAAATGTGTACTTTATTCATTTACGATAAATTCATAATGTGCATATTTCTGATTGAAGCTAAGGGCATACAACTCTCTAACACACGAAAAGTAGGAAGTAGGTGGATAAGACCAGATTTGAGTTCAAAAGGTATTGCTAGATCTGCATATTCGATGTAGAGTGGTTGTTGGTGCAGATCTAGTGCGGCTAGCTCTCTAAGAGTTCTCTCGTTGATGTTGGCTAGGACTTCTTCGGGGTGGTTAGATGGCTCAATGATCTCTGCATCCGACTTCACCCCGGGAGATGGGAGTGATGTTGATTGGTTGCGACGTTGCTTGGCTTCTTTCTTCAAGCAGCGAACTGTGTTTTCGATTTCGAGATCGTAGTGGAGTTCACCTACATGAGAATAACGAGGCATAAACCAAGCAAAAGGAAATAAATCTACTTAGGACACCAGTCCCCGGCAATGGCACCAATATTTGGAGGGTGTCGAATCCAACCAAAGATAAAAAGTCTTGCTCGAATTAAGTATTTTGTATATAGTGATGAGCAAGGTCATCTCCACAAGGATTGGGAGGATTTATTTCCAAGTATACGAAGTAGGGGGTTGTTGAAATAAGGAAAATAAGATAAAATAGAAGAAAATAACAGAAAGGAAAGATTGATGGGCAATAGCTTCTAGTTGAAGGGACAAGTTCAACTTTGATTCTTATCATTGATCCTCGATGCAAGGATAAATTCATATGTTTACGAATAAATTGGTTATAGCCATTAACAAGCTCTAATAGCCAGCCTCTACTCATATTATTCGACAACCAAAACAAGCTCTTTGATTGCTTCTCTTATTAATAGAGAGTCCTGAACAAGCTCTTAGGATTTAATCTATTAATAGCGTTAAGAGAGGAGCGACCCAATTCTGGTCAGCGATCTCACAAGCTCGGACCGTTTAAACCAGAACATATATTTCTCTAGCATAGATCGAAAACTTTTTTGCAATCAATTTATGTTAGTTGCCACCCTGATTAAACCTACCAATCATATATAAAATTAGAGGTTCAATCGGCCATAGATTATTCTCATTGAATGAGTAAGGGGCCCTTCTTGCTTAATCAATAAAAATAATCTTTACAAGAAATTGTAGAAAACATATGAATACCCATAAACAATGAACTAAAATAAAAATCAATTAGATCTCACAATGTTATAGAATCAAAGCTTCCCTAACCCTTCAACTAGAAAATAAAACCTTACGGACACTTCATGATGAAATCGCAGCTTCTAGACGAAAGGGGGCAAACTCTGCTTCTTCCTCCTTGGTTGCTGATTGCTCGCTTTGAAGGCTGAAGCTCTCTTGGAGGATTTGATGGTTCCTTGGGTGCTAGTCCACCCCCTTTATATAGACTTAGGAGGGAACTGTCTCCTGCTCCTCTAAGGAGTTCTTTCTCCATTGGGAGTTCAGTTCTCTAATAGATAATGCCTAGATTAGATCTAATCTACTCCTATCTCTTAACTGATAATCTTAATCTCTTTTATCTTTCTAGAAATATAGCAGAAAAATGAATCTGATAGGAATCTTTGAAGATTCTTATTCTTGCATGCTAAATTCGTATTGGGCTTTCTCAATGAATTGGGCCATTGCAAGGCTTCTCTGTGAACTGGGCTTCTACTGCGAACTGGGCTTCTTTGCGAATTTGCTTAGACTTCGGGCCCGATTTTGACCTCGATGAATCTATCAAAACTCAAAACATGAAAGTTGTAGAGTTTTTCCTTATCTTTTCAGTGCATCTTGAATCATCTTAATCGGAGTCTGGATGGGAGAGTTATGCTCAAATTATCACGCGGCACCGAAATTGTTCAAAATTACCCGATTAGCCTTGTTTTTCACCTAACGCCTTCTTTTGTGCCCTAAATCGAAATACAAGAATAGTGAGTCCAATTAGGCACTAAATAAGTATAAAAGACTGAATATTAAGGGATAAAAATATGATAATTTTTATTCTCATCAATGGGTGATGAAATCCCCACCTTATCTTATTTAAATTGGATTACCCTTAAATGGATTAACGGAAAAACACAATAAACAAAATAAATGCAACTAATTACAATGCATGAATAGTTTTCTCTAATATGCAATTCAGCAATAAAATAATAAAACAAATTAATTCAGCAAAGAGAGCAATTAAAAAAAATGAAATGCCCTAACACATTAACAACTAACAAGATAATTTCAGCAATTAAATAATCCTATATGATGCATGCTCTAGAACATATCAAACCATAAATGTTGGAATGTAAATGCAAAAAAATTTAAACTATTAATAATTTATTTCTTTGAAATTCAAATTTTGAAATTTAAATTCAAATTCAAATTTAGATTCAAATTAAAATTCAAATTTTGAAATTTAAACTCAAATTCGAAATTTTAAATTTTTTCCTAATCAACAATTAATTACTCAATTAAATAGCTAATTAATTAAAGGGGCAATTAAGTAAAGCAACAAATAATTATAGCACAACAGAAAATAAAAGGATTAATTATGCAAAAAAAGGGATTAACAACTATAGAAATAAATACTATGAAGGGAGATCACTATTCTAAGGATTAAATAGAAAATAAAAAAAAATAAGAATATGCAGCAATAAAAATCCAAGAAATGAAATGAGTTTCTAATATGAAAATAAAGAAAAAACAAAACCTAACAATCAAAAAAAAAAAGATCTAAGAATGAAACAAAAAATAAATTAGATCTATCCAGAAATAAAAATAATTAACTAAGAATTTGAAAACACTACTTTACCAAAAACAATTCAAAAATAAAAACAAAAAATCAGGATTAAATTGGGACAACTATACCTGAATCGCAATTCCAATTTCTCCTCTCTTTTCTTTTCTTTAGCTGTCCGACAATGCTCTCGTACCCCACCTTTTTCTATTACGTCCTGCAAAATCAAAGAGATACAAGAATTAAAATGAGATTACAGATCAAATATTCAAACAAAAAAAAAAAAAAATAATGAAACAGATCTAAACAAAGCAAACAAATTTTTTTTCTCCATTGCTTCCCTAACAATAGTTCCAAAAACTTGGTGTATTTGGAAGCGTGTTGTTAACCACTTCGGAACACTAGTTTCAATATTTATAAATTTTTTTATTCTCAAAATAACTACAAAATGCAGTAAGTAGTGAGAAATGGGTTGTATCCAAAGGGAAGCGAGAGAAAAATTGTTACGTACTTCTATTTGGACAAAATAACAAGATTTGAGATTGTAGAAACACAAAATTTAATTAACTGAATTGGAATCCATTAAAATAAAATTCTAACAATGCTGAAAGTAAAAATTGAAAAAAAATAAAAAAAAACAGAAATAAAAAAACTAAATAAAAAAATCTGCAACTCAGTCGAAGGTAGCAGTCTCCAAATCTATCCTTTGACCCTCGAACTCCTCAAGCTGGGCCTTCTGTCTTACCTAGCCAAATTTCAGATCTACAGAAAGGAAGACAAAAATTAAATTTGATGAAAATAAATTGCAGAAATAAAATAAAAACTATAAATTAAAGAATGGAAAATAAAAACATGTGTAAAAAGTAAATCTAAAATTGTGGGAAATTGGTTGGGATCCGGATCCAGAGGTGGCAGTAGTGGCTAGGAAAACTGCAAGCAAGAACCCCTCCTCTTGCTTGGGCATTGTCCTCTTCCTCTATCGTTAAACTTCTTAAGAACAGCCTTTCGCCTTACCTAGGGGCAGAATCTAACAAAAATTAAATCTAAAAGATTGCTAGAATAAAAATAACATAAAAGAAAATAAAGAAAATGAAAGAGATAGTTGATCAAATCCAGTGGCGGTAGTTGCAGATTGGCTGGACTGTTAGACAGTTTTGTATGCCCTTAGATTTAATCAGAATGATGTACTTTATGAGTTTATTGTTAGACAGTTTTGTATGCCCTTAGCTTCAATCCGATTTGATGTACTTTTGTTATTTAGTGGAAATAAATTAAAGTGCATGTTTGATTCATGTTGTTTGGTATAATTTTGTGTAAGACCCTAAAATTGGACACTTATAGAGACTTGTGTTAGTTTTAAATGTTCACAGCCATTGGATAAGTCTGGGGAGATTTATCCTGCCAAGGCTGATACTGGTGTGCCACCAAGTGTTGGGATGGCCTGTCTCGGCCACCAGGGTAAGACCCAAGACACATGCGGTATGGGATTACTTGAATCCTTGAACCGGACCAGATTTCCAGTATTGCCCTGGACCATGGAGACAGATGGGAAAAACTGAAAAGTTACACTTGACCCCTAGACTCGATTATGACACTTCACTAGGTGTCGGATTGGGCTATCTTTGATATGCCAATCAGTTAGATCCTTGGCGGGGATCAAAACCTGGGTATGTTGGGACAGTTCGAGAATTCATCTGAGTGGGTGATCATAGTGACAGGATCAGCCCCTTTGTCAGACAAGGGTAATGATCAGGAAAGACACTCTCTCTGATGGAAACCAAACTGCCGGCAATTGATTTCAATAGTTGGAATTTTGTTTTGCAAAATTAATATATATATATGTATATGTACGGTTTTAAAATGTTTGCAAATGGTTTTAATTCTCGGGATCCATGTGAGTAGAGAGTGCGGCACTGTTCCTTGCAGCCGAGGGAGAGGTCCTCTCTTGTCGGGCAGTGCTTGATCATTAAGGGTTGAGAGGTTTAGTGTAAGACCATTTAGGATAGTACCTGATGGGCTAATCTTGCACCTGCCCACAGTCCCTGGGTTTTTATAAGATGGCTTGGCCTAGGGACCACTTAATGTAAGTGTTGGGTCCATTGGGTCCATATGATGGGCTCAGGGGTTCATTGGGTTTCCTTAGTGAATTCGGTTGGGCCGAACCCATGTGGCTGGTGTGTAGATGAATGCTTGGGTCCCATGCCATACAAAGAAGCCCAACTAGGCAGCAGATTGGAAACTAGTTAAACACTGAACACTAAATGGGCCAAAAGCCCATTTCGAGCCGGGCTGATATGATCACCCATTTATGGGGTGAATCTAAGATTAATGTTAGTAAAAGGATTGGGCCTTTAACCTTATCCACTCTAGGAGACCAATTCAAATTAGATTTGAATCTGGTAACCTCCTGATAAGATCAGGAGTAAGCTAACTTAATCTGCAGATAGGATTAAGATAATCCCCTATCCAAATACTGATTTTGATTGGGATAACACCTAATTAGGAGGTTTCTTAATCAAGAAGAAAAGAAGAGAAACCCTAAGAGAGACATCAGATTTTGAATTAGGTTTTGTATGCAAGAATACGTCTTGCGAATTGAGATTAGATCTCATACAATACTCTAGAGAGAAGAGAAGCAAGTTCAACCATCTTCATCCCAGGAGTTCTCCTCCAGCCGCCGCCATTCCCTTTTGCAAGATTTGATCTTTGCAGCAAAAGGAAGTGAAGAAATCTGTTCTTGACATCAGTTTTGCAAGAAAGACTGAAAAGACTCAGTGTTTAGAGTTTCCAGAGGGTTCTTACGAAGGATCCAGTGTGTAGGACGCACCCTACTGGTTCTGTTCCATCCACAGCTGTGTCATCTTCAGCAGGAATGGATCTTGGTTTCGTCTTTGGGCGTGAACACCAACTTTGGGAGATACTACTTCTCCGGATCAGGTATATTCCTCTCTTTTTATTTTGGTTCAGATCTGGTTCGATTATGGTTCAAGTAGGATTCTTGAATATTGTATTCTAAATTTAGGAAATGTGATTCCCAATTGGGAGAAGGTAGGAAAACTTTTGAAATTCACCCACCCATTCTGCAACCTTTTTGGTGTCCATCAGATGGATCCTACCATTCTTCCAGTGGTATCAGAGCCACAGGTTCAAATCTTGAACCAAAAGAAAATCAGATCTGACCCTGCACGGATGGACAGAAGATGTTCTGCCAAGTTTTGCGTAGATTGCTTTCTTTTTTTTCAAGAATTGGTTTCTTGTTAAGGGCGATTGATCTGAAATTAATTTTTGTTAAATCCAAAATTTATTTAGAATTGTTCTTTATTTATTTTTTATTCAAAGGACTGTTCGAACCTAGAGATCGCAGTGTAGTTTTGGCGCAGATGGTCTGCGCACCCTTTTTCATTTATTTTATTCAATTCGGTCTGTAAATATTTTTTTTTTATTTTCTAGACTGAATGTATAGGATTTGATCAAGAATGTAATTAATTAATAGAAAGGGGATTTCTGTTATTTATTTTCTTGATTAAAGAAGAAGGAAGAAGATGGCGGCGCTGGAGATTTGGAGATGAAGAAATCGCTTCCTGCGATTTGCAGTTTATGAAACTGCAACATTAGTGATTAACCTCTGTTTTGCAGGTGGTGCGAACAGTCCATAGTTGATTTGTGTTTGTTTAAAATCAAGATTATTAATTTCAGATCTTTCATGAATTAATTCTTGAATTGAAAATCAGTTTCGGACCATTTCGGACTAGATTGGACCAAAACTGTTTGGACCGAATCTGGGTTCGAAGGGGGCTGTTTTTCAGTCCATATTTCTCACACTTGCTGTTCCAAATCTGATGTTCAATTACAGGGATTAATTCGGCCCACCTGTAAAGCCCAGTTTTAAAGGGTTAAAACTGCAAGAGCCCATTATTGTGAGAAAAGCTATATGGGCTGAACTGCTAACTGCGATTCAGCCCATACACCTAGTAGACATTAATTGTTAATGATTTGGACTTTAAATGGGCTGTTCGATGGGCTTTACAGCAATTAATTGATTGGATCAATTCCTCCTTTACATGTGATGTTTGGATGTTTGATGTGTTGCGACCATGGGCCATAAGCACTTGGTCCATGATAACTCGTTAGTGGCTCTTACGCACACCATGGCTGAATGCACATCATTGCCATGGTGTCCCTTAAGGTCATTGGATGACCCCTCCTTGCTTGGTGGGCCCCACAACCCTGAAAAGGGATGCGTACGGAACCCCTAGCCGATTAAGGCCCACCAGAAATCTGACTTTATGAAAGTCAGTGAGAACCACATTTGTTTGACCTAAATTAGAACTAGGGTGTAATCTCGTTACTTCTAGCAAATATGAATGCATGTGATAGGGAGATCCATATGATGGACTCTCTAAAGGCCTTCCAACATTAGCACAATGATGAGTCCTTCAGTAATGAGGAAACACACCATAAAATTGGGCTATCCATTTGTTGTTGGATCTGTCAAGAGTGTTTCATAAGATGATAGGGGCGTCATAGACCGATGTGGGAGGGGCTTCACCAGAAAATGGGAATTCTCTCACGGTACCTTGGCGTAACTTGAATATGATGGGTGAGCACTCACTGGACAAAAAGTTTTACCTGAAAACGGCTCTGAACCTTGTCTGACAGAGGCCAAAGGGATACTCATTTGATGAGTGGATATGATCTGTCACAGAAAGGTGGTGGGGTTTCGCCGCTGAAACAGTTGGCTTTTCGTCGTCAACGTCACTGAGAAAGGAGGGAAGTCTCAGAGATGAATAAATGGGAATGGAACATAGATTAAAAACCATATCTATGTAGGTAACATGAATCAAACTAAGGTTGTGGACTACCATCTTTGCTGTTTTATCAGAAAATGGCAAACGGTCAATTTGCAAAGCTTCTAGACGATAACAAGCTTAAGGGCCCAAACTATGCCGACTGGTACAGAAATCTCATGCTGGTCCTAACTTCCGAAAAGTTGAACAAGGTGGTGAAAAATCCTTCCCCGGAGCGTCCGGGTGATAGGGCTTCTAAGGCCCGTAGGAGGGACTACCAAGATTGGGAGGATAAGAACTCCCTAGCCCGCTGCTTTGTCATTGCCTCATTAGACAACTCAATATAGAGGCAATTCGATCAGATCAAACTAGCCAAGGACATATTGGATAGTCTCAGAACAATGTATGAAGAGCAGAACCGTTCTACTCGACAGAAGGTCCTGAAATTGTTCATGACCGCACAGATGTCCAAGGGGCAGAAAGTTCGTGACCATTGTCGTCAGATGATGGGATACATTAACGAACTCCAAGCCCTTGGATCCGGGCTAGATCTTGGCATGCAAGTGGATGCCATCTTGAACTCTTTGCCCTCTTCCTTCAATGCGTTCACAATGAACTACAATATGAATAAGCTGAATGTCAGCATCCAGGAACTCAGCAATATGTTGTAGAGGGCCGAGGATCTACTCAAGAAGGATGAGCCTGTGGTTATGCTTGCTGAAGCTAACAAATTAGGCAAGAAAAATAGAAAGGCAAAGAAGCTCCAGAAGAAAGCTGCCTAACCCAAGAAGTAGAAGAAGAACAAGGCATCTGATGTCTGTCACTTTTACAAGCAGACCGGCCACTGGAAGAGGAACTGCCCTGCCTACCTAGAATCTAAGAAAGGTAACATCGAAACTTGTGTCATAGAAACAAATATGTTAGTTACTTCTGTGTCCTGGTGTGTTGACTCTGGGCTTCAACTCATGTGTGTAACTCACTGCAGGGGTTGAAAGTTAGCAGAAGATTCAGTGAAGGCGAAGTGACACTATTTTTGGGAACAACCGCAAGTGTTGCAGCTGCGGCAATAGGAACCATAGAATTAGTTTTTAGAGAAGGAGTCCTTGTACTTAAAGATTGTCTTTATGTACAGAACTTGAGAAGAAATTTAATTTCTATTTCTAAACTGTGTGCTGATGGATATACTATTTATTTTAGTAATATGATTACTGTTAAACGAAATAATAATTAACCGAAACTACGTCGGTCGAAAATCCCAAGAAAAGGAATCGTGATACAGTAAATCCCACGTGCCTCGGGCATTACCGACTTGGCCATATCGGTGTTGACTGAATCACAAGGCTGGTAAAGGATGGTCCTTTGGATTTTCTAACCGTAGAAAATCTTCCCACTTGTGAGCCTTGCCTTCAAGGTAAGATGACTAAGCGACCATTTGATGATAAGCCTGAAAGATCTGAAGGCACACTTCACCTAATACATACTAATGTATGTGGTCCCCTGAGTGTTAGGACACGGAATCAACACGTGTATTTCATCACCTTTACAGATGATTTTTCACGATATGATTACGTGTACCTAATGAGACACAAGTCTGAATCCTTTGAAAAGTTCAAAGAGTTCAGACAGGAAGTCGAGAAACAGTTAGGGAGAGAAGTTAAGGCCCTTTGATCGGATCGAGGTGGCGAGTATCTCTCTGACGAATTCAGGGACTACTTAAAGGACAATGGGATAGTGTCACAACTAGCTCCTCCTGCTACACCTCAACTCAATGGTGTTTCAGAGAGGAGGAATAGGACCTTGTTGGACATGGTCCAGTCACTTCTCGTACGCTCAGAATTACCCTCATCCTTTTGGAGATATGCATTAGAGACTGCTATCTACGTGCTGAATTGGTTTCCAACACAATCAGTTCCGAAAACTCCATATGAACTATGGACCGGAAGGAAGCCAAGCGTAAGACACTTGAAGATTTGGGGTTGTCCTGCACACGTTAAAAGAACAAGTGTGGACAAGTTGGAATCCAAAACCAGCCGTTGCCTATTTATAGGCTACCCAAAGGATTCGGTGGGTTATCTATTCTATGACCCAAGTGAGCAGAAAGTGTTCTGCAGTCGAAACACCCAATTCTTAGAATCCAAATACATCCTGGACACCCATCATTAGGAAATAGTTCTTGATGATGAGAGCTCAGGAGCAGTGGGAGATGTCCCACAAGTTCTAGGTAATGACCAACCTAGAAGGTCCACCCGGGTATCCAAACCACCAGTCCGATATGGTTATGACTAGGATAGTTACCTGGTGAAAGCCTTGACTAGTGAAGAGGATCCCGTGACTTATGCGGAAGCTATGTTAGACATAGACCCTTAGAAGTGGGTGGAGGCCATGAGAGCTGAGATGGACTAAATGGAGACCAATGGAGTCTGGACTCTAGTAGATCCGCCCTCCGGGGTAAAAGCAATTGGTTGCAAATGGATCTACAAGAGGAAGAAGGGCCCCGATGGCAGGACTGAGACCTACAAAGCTCGCTTAGTGGCGAAAGGGTATACTCAGAAAGAAGGCATCAATTATGAGGAAACCGTTTCGCCCGTGGCCATGCTTAAATCCATTATAATCCTCCTAGCTGTAGCAACGTACCATAACTACGAGATTTGGAAAATAGATGTCAAATCCGTATTCCTGAATGGAGATCTTAGTGAAGATATCTGCATACAGCAGCCGCAAGGCTTCATTGCTGCTAGTCAGGAACACATGGTATGTAAACTCAATAGATCCATATATGGACTTAAGCAGGCTTCTAGGCGTTGGAACATCCGTTTTGATTCTGCTGTCAAAACGTTTGACTTTGAGCAGAATCTGGATGAGCCCTGTGTTTATAGGAAGTCCACTGGGTTTATAGGAAGTCTAGTGTGAACCTTGCCTTCAAGGTAAAATGACTAAGCGGCCATTTGACGGTAAGCCTGAAAGATCTGAAGGCACACTTCACCTAATACATACTGATGTATGTGGTCCCCTAAGTGTTAGGACATGGAATCAACACGTGTATTTCATCACCTTTACAGATGATTTTTCACGATATGGTTACGTGTACCTAATGAGACACAAGTCTGAATCCTTTGAAAAGTTCAAAGAGTTCAGACAGGAAGTCGAGAAACAGTTAGGGAGAGAAGTTAAGGCCCTTCGATCGGATCGAGGTGGCGAGTATCTCTCCGATGAATTCAGGGACTACTTAAAGGACAATGGGATAGTGTCACAACTAGCTCTTCCTGCTACACCTCAACTCAATGGTGTTTTAGAGAGGAGGAATAGGACCTTGTTGGACATGGTCCGGTCACTTCTCGTATGCTCAGAATTACCCACATCCTTTTGGGGATATGCATTAGAGACTGCTATCTACGTGCTGAATTGGGTTCCAACACAATCAGTTCCGAAAAGTCCATATGAACTATGGACCGGAAGGAAGCCAAGTGTAAGACACTTGAAGATTTGGGGTTGTTCTGCACACGTTAAAAGAACAAGTGCGGACAAGTTGGAATCCAAAACCAGCCGTTGCCTATTTATAGGCTACCCAAAGGATTCGGTGGGTTATCTATTCTATGACCCAAGTGAGCAGAAAGTGTTCTGTAGTCGAAACACCAACTCTTAGAATCCGAATACATCCTGAACACCCATCGTCAGGAAATAGTTCTTGATGAGGAGAGCTCAGGAGCAGTGGGAGATGTCCCACAAGTTCCAGGTAGTGACCAACCTAGAAGGTCCACCCGGGCATCCAGACCACCAGTCCGATATGGTTCTGACTAGGATAGTTACCTGGTGGAAGCCTTGACTAGTGAAGAGGATCCCTTGACTTACGTGGAAGCTATGTTAGACATAGATTCCCAGAATTGGATGGAGGCCATGAGAGCTGAAACGGACTCGATGGAGACCAATGGAGTCTGGACTCTAGTAGATCCGCCCTCCGGGGTAAAAGCAATTGGTTGCAAATGGATCTACAAGAGGAAGAAGGGCCTCGATGGCAGGACTGAGACCTACAAAGCTCGCTTAGTGGCGAAAGGGTATACTCAGAAAGAAGGCATCGATTATGAGGAAACCGTTTCGCCCGTGGCCATGCTTAAATCCATTACAATCCTGATAGCTGTTGCAGCGTACCATAACTATGAGATTTGGAAAATAGATGTCAAATCCGCATTCCTGAATGGAGATCTTAGTGAAGATATATGCATGCAGCAGCTGCAAGGCTTCATTGCTACTGGTCAGGAACACATGGTATGTAAACTCAATAGATCCATATATGGACTTAAGCAGGCTTCTAGGAGTTGGAACATCCGTTTTGATTCTACTGTCAAAACGTTTGACTTTGATCAGAATCCGGATGAGCCCTGTGTTTATAGGAAGTCCAGTGGGGATAAGATCACCTTTTTGGTGTTGTACGTGGATGATATCCTACTCATTGGGAATGATGTAGGAATGTTGACTTCGGTCAAGGTATGGCTATCACAGCAGTTCTCCATGAAAGATCTTGGAGAAGCTTCCTACATACTTGGTCTTCGATTCTATAGAGATAGATCGAAACGGATAATTGGATTATCCCAAGCTGCTTACATTGAAAAAATTGTCAAAAGGTACAGCATGGAGAATTCCAAGAAAGGAAACATTCCTTTCAAACATGGAGTCACTCTCTCCAAGAAGATGTCTCCTAAGACTTCTGAGGAGATTGAAGGCATGAGAGACGTTCCCTATGCCTCAGCCATAGGGAGCATCATATATGCCATGCTGTGCACTCGCTCGGACATAGCTCAGGCGGTGAGTGTGGTAAGCAGATTCCAAGTCAACATAGGGCAGTAGCATTGGACTACTGTGAAGAACATACTTAAATACATTCGAAGGACAAAAGAGTTTTGTCTGGTATTCGACGGTAGTTCACTACAAATTCTAGGGTATACCGATGCCGATTTTCAGTCGGATCTAGTTGATAGAAAGTCTACATCTGGGTATGTTTTCACGATAGGATCGTATGCTATTTGCTGGGAAAGCAGCAAACAGGGGTCCACTGCATACTCCACAACCGAGGCTGAGTACATTGCCGCAAGTGAAGCTGCAAGGATGCCGTGTGGATGAATAAATTCATACACGAATTGGGAGTGATTCTATCTAGCACATCACCCATCCCATTGTTGTGTGACAACAATGGAGCGATCGCCCAGGCTAAAGAGGCTCGGGCTCACTCGAAGTTAAAGCACATCGAGAGGAAGTACCATGTACTGCGAGAGATCGTTGGTAGAGGGGACGTCTTAATTCAGAAGGTAGCATCAGCGGATATTGTGGCAGACCCATTAACTAAGCCATTGACACAGAATGGACCTAAGTGCAAGTGGGAGCTGTTAGACAGTTTTGTATGCCCTTAGCTTCAATCCGATTTGATGTACTTTTGTTATTTATGTTAGACAGTTTTGTATGCCCTTAGATTTTAATCAAGAATGATGTACTTTAAGAGTTTATTGTAAATGAATAAAAGTGCATATTTGATTCATGTTCCCTTGGTATGTTTCTGTGGAATACCCTTAAACTGGACACTTAATGAGATTCGTGTTAGTTTAGAACGTTCATAGCCAGTGGATCGGTCTAGGGAGACTTATCCTGACAAGGCTGACACTGTGGTGCCACCAAGTCGGTTTGCGTGGCCTGTCTCAGCTGTCAGGGTGAGACCCTAGGCACATACAGTGTAGGATTAATAGAACCTATGAACCGGACCAGATTTCCAGTATTGCCCTGGACCTTGGAGATAGATGGGAAAAACTAGAACGTTTCACCTAACCCCTAGACTCGATTATGATACTACACTAGATGTCGGATTGGACTGTCTTTGATGTACCATTCAGTGAAATCCTAAGTGGGGTTCAAAACCTGGGTATGTTGGGACAGTCCGAGAATTCATCTGAGTGGGTGATCATAGTGAAAGGATCAGCCCCTTTGTTGGACAAAGGTAATGATCGGGGATACACTCTCTCTAAAGGAAACCAAGACTGCCGGTAGCCAATTTCAATTGTTGAGATTTTGTTTTGCAAAATATTTATATAAAGATATATATATGTTATGGTTTCGAAATGGTTTTCAAAAGGTTTTAATTACCGGGATCCATATAAGTAGAGAGTGCAACACTGTTCCTTGCAGCCGAGGGAGAGGTCCTCTCTTGTCGGGTAGTGTATGATCATTATGGGCTGAGAGGTTAAGTGTAAAACCATTGAGGATAATACCTGATGGGCTAATCTTGCTTCTGCCCACAGTCCCTGGGTGTTACAAGGTGGCTTGGCCCAAGGATCACTTAGGGTAAGTGTTGGGCCCATAGAGCCCATAAGATGGGATTCAGGGGGTGCACTATCCATAACAGTGTATTCGGCCAGGCCTTGTATCAAAGGCTGGGCTGAACCCATGTGGCTAATGTGTAGATCAATGTTTGGGTCCCACGCCATACAAGGAAGTCCAACTGGGCAGCAGTTTGGAAGGCTAATTGAGTACACAACCTTAAATGGGCCTTAAGCCCATTTCGAACTGGGCTGATTTGATCAGTCAATTAAAGGGAGCGAATTCTGAGATGGATCAACTGATAGGATTGGGCCTAGACCCTATCCACTTAGAGAGTCCAAGATCTAAATGAGATTTAGATCTGGAAACCTCCTAATTAGATTAGGAGATGGTTGATCTAATTTGCAGATAAGATAAGGGTTATCCCTTATCACTTAAAGGGACTTCTAACCCAAATATGATTTGGATTAGCAACTCCTAATGAGATTAGGAGCTGATCCCTTTAAGATTATGAAAGAAGAAAGGGGCAAACATAGATTTGTGATTTTGATGTTCACTTCTCTTCAGAGCTAAAAATCACAGAAAGAGAGATTTTCTGCACCCTGCGAATTCTCTCTTGCCGCCTCCTTCCTACCATCGCCATTGCCTTTAGTTGGATCTCCAGTTCTTGGGAGAAATCAAGATTTGATTTTGATTCCAATATTTTGGGAAAAGATTGGTTAGAGCTGTACCCATAAGCCATCTAGTTGATTCTTGCGAAGGGTCAAGTTCTTTTGGAAGAACGTTGTTGATTCTGCTCCATCCTTCATTGCGCCATCTTCAGTGAGAGCAGATTTTGGATCCTTCCATGGACGTTAACACCTCCATTGGGAGACATTGCTTCTCTGTATCAGGTATATCCTCCCTCCTACTCCTTTTGGTTCACATCTGATTTGGTTCTTGATTCAAGATTGATCCTTGAAAATATGTTTTCAAAAATAGGGAATTCGATTCCCTACAAAAGATGGGAGAAATTTTTTGTAATTCGCCCTATCCTTTCCACAAGATTTGGGCATCCATGTGATGGATATCACATCCCTTCAGTGGTATCAGAGCCATGGTTCAAATCTTGAATCAATTTAATTCAGATCTGAACCTGCGCAAATGGGCAGGCGGTGTTCTACCCGATTTGCGCAGATATGGGTTTTGGGAAATTTATTCCCAAAATTAATGGGAAAATAATCTGAAATTAATTTTATATAAACCTGATTATTGTATTTAATAATTCTTTATGATTTTCTTGATTTATAGGTTGTTCGTACAAGAGGAGATCGAATTCTTGGTTTGCGCAGGGAACCTGCAAAATTTGTAGTTTCTTGATTTATTCATTACATTTGGTCTGTAAATAATTTTTTTTTTTTATTTTTAGACTCAATGTATTAGGTATTCGATCTGATGTAATTATAATAGAAATTAGGTTTTCTATTTAATTTATTTTTGGATCGAAGATGGCGGCGCAAGGAAGGAGATTTCGCAGATGGGACATTCGCTACCTGCGATTTGTAGTTTATGAAACTGCATTCTGTGATCTAACCTCTGTTTTGCAGGATGGATTGTATGGACTGCCCTGGATTAACTGATTCTTGTTTTCTTTTATCAGTTCTTTAATTTCATATTATTTTGAATTAAAGATTTAATTAAAGATCAAACCCTAGACCCATTCGAACCAAGATTGGTTCAAATTGTTTGGACCGAATCTAGGGTTTATTCAAGGAAGAAAGTCAGCCCTAATTTTCCCACAAATGGGCCTAAGGATTGAAGTTTAATTAAATGGTTAATTTGGCCCAACCTGTAAGGCCCAGTTTTAAACTATTAAAACTGCCAAGAGCCCACTTCAAAGGAACAAGCTATATGGGCCGAACTGGGTATCCCTGATTCATCCCATATACCTAGATGATATTAATTGTTAATATTATGAATTAAAATGGGCTTCAAATGGGCTATTTCAGATGATTAATTGATTGGATCAATTCCTCCCTGCTTGTGATGTATGGTTGTGTGTGATGTGCAACGTTCTTGGCCCATGTAGATTCGATAGTGGCTCTTGCGCACACCATGGCTGAATGCACATCATTGCCATGGTGTCCCTACTGGTCATTTGATGACCTCCCTCAATGGTGGTCCCCACACCTCCTGAAGAGGTTACGTGCGGAACCCTAGCCGATTTAGGCCCACCAAAATCTGGCTTTATGAAAGTCAGTGGGAGCCACTCTGGTTTGACCTAAAATAAACTAGGGCATAATTCTTGTTCCCTCCAGTAAATATGAGTGCATGTGATAGGGAGATTCATATGATGAACTCTCTAAAGGCCTTCCATCATTAGCATGAGGATGGGTCCCTCAGTAATGAGGAAACGCACCAGAAAATGGATTATCCATTTGCTGTTGGGCTTGTCTAAGTGTTTCATAAGATGATAGGGGTGTCATAGACCGATCTGGGAGGGGCTTCACCAGAAAATGAGAACTCTCTCATGGTACCTTGGTATTCATGAATACGATGGGTGAGCACTCACTAGACAGAATGGTTTACCTGAAAACGGCTCTAAACCTTGTTTGGTAGAGGCCAAAGGGAAAACTCATATGATGAGTGGATGTGATCCTTCACAAAAAAGTGGTGGGGTTTTGCAGCTGAAACAGTTGGCTCCATGCACCTAATGTGGTTTCCCACATTTCTAGAGACAAGTCGCTGTCTCCGTCCCTGAGCAGGAGGGAAAACTCAGAGAAGAAAAAAATGGGATTGGAACATAGATTAAAATCCATATATGTGACTTGAACATGAATCAAATAAGGTTGTGGACTGATATTTGCTGTTTTATCAGAAAATGGCAAACGGACAATTTGCAAAGCTTCTTGACGACAACAAGCTTAAGGGCCCAAACTATGCTGACTGGTACCGTAACCTAATGCTAGTTTTAACATCTGAAAAATTGGACAAGGTAGTCATGTCTCCTGCCCCGGAACGTCCGGGTGATAGGGCTTCTGAAGCCCATAGGAGAGAATTCCAAGATTGGGAGGATAAAAACACTCTAGCCCGCTGCTATGTCGTTGCTTCTTTGGACAACTCAATACAGAGGCAGTTCGATCAGATCGAACTTGCTAAGGACATATTGGATAGTCTAAAAACAATGTATGAAGAGCAGAACCGTTCTACTCGGCAGAAGGTCTTGAAAATGTTCATGACCACTCAGATGTCCAAGGGGCAGAAATTTCACGACAAATTGTCTTCGGATGATGGGTTACATTAACGAGCTGGAAGCCCTTGGATCCAAACTAGATCTTGGGACTCAAGCAGATGCCATTCTGAATTCCTTGCCCTCTTCCTTCAATGGGTTCATATTAAACTACAATATGAACAAGCTGAATGTCAGCGTCCAAGAGCTGAGCAATATGTCACAAAGGGCCGAGGACTTACTTAAGAAAAAGAGGAAGGCAAAGAAGCCTCAGAAGAAGACTACCAGACCCAAGAAGCAGAAGAATGACAGGACAATAGATGCATGTCACTTCTGCAAACAAACCGGCCATTAGAAGAGGAACTGTCCTCAGTACCTAGAATCCAAGAAAGGTAATTTCGAATCTTGCGTCATAGAAACTAACTTATTGGTGGCTTCTGTTTCCTAGGGTATTGACTCTAGGGCGTCAACTAATGCGTGTAACTCACTGCAGGGGTTCAAGGTAAGCAGAAGGCTGAATGATGGAGAAGTGATGCTCTACTTGGGACTTCTGCAAGCGTTGCAGCTACGGCAATAGGCACCGTGGAATTAAAATTTAGAGAAGGAAATATTGTACTTAAAGATTGTCTTTTTGTGCAAAATCTAAGAAGAAATTTGATTTCTGTCTCAAAACTATGTGCAGATGGATATTCTGTCTTTTTCAGTAATACGATTACTATTAAAAGAAACAATAAATTCATTGCATATGGGGAACTGGAGAACGGTCTCTCTGTTCTACATCCTTCTCTAGAAACCAACATAGCCAAAACTACATCGGCTGAAATCCCCCAGAAAAGAGCACGTGATACAGTTAATCCCATGTGCCTGTGGCATTACCGACTTGGCCATATTGGTATTGACCGAATCACAAGACTGGTAAAGGATGGTCCTTTGGATTTTCTAACTATAGAAGTTCTTCCCACTTGTGAGCCTTGCCTTCAGGGTAAGATGACAAAGAGGCCATTTAACGGTAAGCCTGAAAGATGTACAGGCACGGTTGACCTTATTGGATATGTGGTCCCCTGAGTGTTTGGACCCGTAACCGACACGTGTATTTCATTACATTCACCGATGATTTTTCACGATATGGTTACGTGTACCTAATGAGACACAAGTCTGAATCTTTTGAAAAGTTCAAAGAGTTCAGGCAAGAGGTTGAGAAACAGTTAGGGAGAGAAATTAAGGCCCTTCAATCAGATCGAGGTGGCGAGTATCTCTCTAACAAATTCAGGGACTACTTAAAGGACAATGGAATAGTATCACAGTTGGCTCCTCCTGCTACACCACAACTTAACGGTGTTTCAGAGAGGAGGAATAGGACCTTATTGGATATGGTCCGGTCACTTCTCACCCATTTAGAGTTACCCACATCCTTTTGGGGATAGGCATTAGAAACCGCGTTATACGTGCTCAACCGGGTTCCAACCAAATCGGTTCCTAAGACTCCTTATGAACTTTGGACCGGAAAGAAACCAAGTGTACGACACTTGAAGATTTAGGGTTGTCCGGCTCACGTTAAAAGAATGAATCTGGACAAATTAGAATCCAAGACCAGCCGTTGCCTATTCGTAGGCTACCCAAAGGGCTCAGTGGGCTACCTATTCTATGATCCATGTGAGCAGAAGGTGTTTTGCAGTTGGAATGCACTATTCTTGGAAAATGACTACATCCTGGACAATCTGCGTCAGGAAATTGTTCTTGATGAGGAGAGCTCAGATGCAGTGGGAGGTGTCCCACAAGTTCTAGGTAGTGATCAACATAGAAGATCTACCTGGGTGTCCTGGCCACCGGTCCATTTTGGTTACGATCAGGATAGTTACCTGGTCGAAACCTTGACTAGTGAAGAGGATCCCGTAACATATACGGAAGCTATGTTAACTACGATAAAATTATGGCTAACACAACAATTCTCCATGAAAGACCTTGGAGAAGCATCCTATATACTGGGTCTTCGACTCTATAGAGATAAATCGAAGCGGATAATAGGATTATCCCAATTTGCTTATATTGACAAAATGGTCAAGAGATATAGCATGGAAAACTCCAAGAAAGGAAATGTTCCTTTCAGGCATGGAGTCAATCTCTCCAAGAAGATGTCTCCAAAGACCTCTGAGGAGATCAAGAGCATGAAAGACGTTCCCTATGCCTCAGCCGTAGGGAGCATCATGTATGCCATGCTACACACTCGTCCTAACATCGCCCTAGCAGTGAGTGTAGTAAGCAGATTCCAAGCCAACCCAGGGCAGGAGCATTGGACTGCTGTGAAATGCATACTAAAATACCTTCGAAGGTCAAAAGAGTTTTGTCTAGTATTCGATGGTAGTTCACTACAGATCCAAGGGTTTACAAATGCGGATTTCCAGTCAGATCTGGAAGATAGAAAGTCTACATCTGGATATGTTTTCACGATAGGATCGTGTGCTGTTTGCTGGAAAAACAACAAGCAGGGGTCCACAACAGACTCCAAAACCGAGGCTGAATACATTGCCGCAAATGAGGCTGCCAAAGAAGCCGTGTGGATGAAGAAGTTCGTTCATGAGTTGGGAGTAGTTCCGTCCAGCACATCACCCATCCCATTGTTGTGTAACAACAATGGAGCCATTGCTCCAGCTAAGGAGCCACGAGCCCACTTGAAGTCGAAGCACATCGAGAGGAAGTACCACGTACTGCGGGAGATTATTGGTAGAGGGGACATCCTGATTTAGAAGGTAGCATCAGCAGAAAATGTAGCAGACTCATTGACGAAGCCACTATCACAGAAAGTGTTTCAGAAACATGTGGAAAGCATGTGACTTCGGCTAGTACGTGATTGGACCTAAGTGCAAGTGGGAGCTGTTAGACAGTTTTGTATGCCCTTAGCTTCAATCAAGAATGATGTACTTTATGAGTATATTGTAAATGAATAAAAGTGCATATTTCATTCATGTTCCCTTGGTATGTTTCTATGGAATACCCTTAAACTGGACACTTAATGAGACTCGTGTCAGTTTAGAACGTTCACAGCCAGTGGATCGGTCTAGGGAGACTTATCCTGACAAGGCTTACACTATGGAGCCACCAAGTTGGTTGGGGTGGCCTGTCTCAGCTGCCAGGGTGAGACCCTAGGCACATACAATGTAGGATTAATAGAACCTATGAACCGGACCAAATTTCCAATATTGCCAGGACCTTGGAGATAGATGGGAAAAATTGGAAAGTTACACCTAACCCCTAGACTCAATTATGATACTACACTAGATGTCGGATTGGGCTGTCTTTGATGTACCATTCAGTGAGATCCTTAGTGGGGGTCAAAACATGGGTATGTTGGGACAGTCCGAGAATTCATCTGAGTGGGTGATCATAGTGAAAGGATCAGCCCCTTTGTCGGACAAAGGTAATGATCGGGGATGCACTCTCTCTGATGGAAACCAAGACTGCCGGCAGCCGATTTCAATTGTTGAGATTCTATTTTGCAAAATATTTATATAAAGATATATATGTTATGGTTTCGAAATGATTTGCAAAAGGTTTTAATTCCCAGGATCCATATAAGTAGAGAGTGCAACACTGTTCCTTGCAGCCGAGGGAGAGGTCCTCTCTTGTCAGGCAGTGTATGATCATTATGGGCTGAGAGGTAAAGTGTAAGACCATTGAGGATAATACCTGATGGGATAATCTTGCATCTACCCACAGTCCCTGGGTGTTACAAGGTAGCTTGGCCTAGGGATCACTTAGGGTAAGTGTTGGGCCCATAGAGCCCATAAAATGGGATTCAGGGGGTGCACTATCCATAACAGTGTATTCGGCCAGGCCTTGTAACTAATGCTTGGCTGAACCCATGTGGCTGATGTGTAGATCAATGTTTGGGTCCCATGCCATACAAGGAAGCCCAACTGGGCAGCAGTTTGGAAGGCTAATTGAGTACACAACCTTAAATGGGCCTTAAGCCCATTTCGAACTGGGCTGATTTGATCAGTCAGTTAAAGGGGGCGAATTCTGAGATGGATCAGCTGATAGGGTTGGGCCTAGACCCTATCCACTTAGAGAGTCCAAGATCTAAATGAGATTTAGATCTGGAAACCTCCTAATTAGATTAGGAGATGGCTGATCTAATCTGCAGATAAGATAAGGGTTATCCCTTATCACTTAAAGGGACTTCTAACCCAAATATGATTTGGATTAGCAACTCCTAATGAGATTAGGAGCTGATCCCTTTAAGATTATGAAAGAAGAAAGGGGCGAACATAGCTTTGTGATTTTGATGTTCAATTCTCTTCAGAGCTAAAAATCACAGAAAGAGAGATTTTTTGCACCCTGCGAATTCCTTCCTGCCGCCTCCTTCCTACCATCGCCATTGCCTTTAGTTCTATCTCCAGTTCTTGGGAGAAATCAAGATTTGATCTTGATTCCAATCTTTTGGGAAAATATTGGTTGGAGCTGTACCCACAAGCCATCCAGTTGATTCTTGTGAAGGGTCATGTTCTTTTGGAAGAACGTTGTTGATTCTGCTCCATCCTTCACTACGCCATCTTCAGTGAGAGCAGATTTTGGATCCTTCCTTGGGCGTGAACACCTCCATTGGGAGACATTGCTTCTCTGTATCAGGTATATCCTCCCTCCTCCTTTTGGTTCAGATCTGATTTAGTTCTTGATTCAAGATTGATCCTTGAAAATATGTTTTCTAAAATCGGGAATTCGATTCCTTGCAAAAGATGGGAGAAATTTTTTGTAATTCGCCCTACCCTTTCCGCAAGATTTGGGCATCCATGGGAGAAAATTTGATTTAGTCCTTGGGTTTTTATAAGATCGCTTGGCCCAGGGACCATTTAATGTAAGTGTTGGGCCCATAGGGTCCATATGATGGGCTCAGGGGTTCATTGGGTTTCCTCAGTGAATTCGGATGGGCCTTGTAATAAAGGCTGGGCCGAACCCATGTGGCTGGTATGTAGATCAATGCTTGGGTCCCATTTCATACAAAGAAGCCCAACTAGGCAGCAGATTGGAAACTAGTTAAACACTGAATACTAAATGGGCCAAAAGCCCATTTCGAGCTGGGCTGATATGATCACCCATTTATGGGGCGAATATGAGATTAATGTTAGTAAAAGGATTGGGCCATTAACCTTATCCACTCTAGTAGACCAAATTCAAATTAGATTTGAATATGGTAACCTCCGGATAAGATCAGGAGTAAACTAACTTAATTTGCAGATAGGATTAAGATAATCCCCTATCCAAATACTGATTTGGATTGGGATAACTCCTAATTAGGAGGTTTCTTAATCAAGAAGAAAAGAGGATAAACCCTAAGAGAGACATCAGATTTCAAATTAGGTTTTGTATGCAAGAATACCTCTTGCGAATTGAGATTAGATCTCATACAATACTCCAAAGAGAAGAGAAGCAAGTTCAGCCATCTTCGTCCCAGGAGTTCTCCTCTAGCTGCCACCATTCCCTTTTGCAAAATTTGATCTTCGCAGCAAAAGGAAGTCAAGAAATCAGTTCTTGACATCAATTTTGCAAGAAAGACTGAAAAGACTCAGTGTTTAGAGTTTCCAGAGGGTTCTTGTGAAGGATCTAGTGTGTAGGATGCACCCTGCTGGTTCTTTTCCATCTACAGTTGTGTCATCTTCAGCAGGAACGGATCTTGGTTTCTTCTTTGGGCGTGAACACCAACTTTGGGAGATACTGTTTCTCCGGATCAGGTATATTCCTCCCTTTTTGTTTTGGTTCAGATCTAGTTCGATTATGGTTCAAGTAGGATCCTTGAACATTGTATTCCAAATTTAGGGAATGTGATCCCCAATTGGGAGAAGGTAGGAAAATTTTTGAAATTCGCCCACCCATTCCGCAACCTTTTTGGCGTTCATTAGATGGATCCTACCATTCTTTCATTTATATGAAATGAATAAAAGTGCATATTTGATTCATGTTCCCTTGGTATGTTTCTGTGCAATACCCTTAAACTAGAAACTTAATGAGACACGTGTTAGTTTAGAATGTTCACAGCCAGTGGGTCGGTCTGGGGAGTCTTACCCTGACAAGGCTGACACAGTGGTGCCACCTAGTCAGTTGGGGTGGCCTGTCTCAGCTGCCAGGGTAAGACCCTAGGCACATACAGTGTAGGATTAATTGAATCTTTGAACTTAACGAGATTTCTAGTATTGCCCTGGACCTTTTAGATTGATGGGCAAAACTAGAAAGTTACACCCGACCCCTAGACTCGATTATGATACTGCACTAAGTGTCAGATTGGGCTGTCTTTGATGTATCAATCAGTGAGATCCTTAGCGGGTGTCAAAACCTGAGTATGTTGGGACAGTCCAAGAATTCATCTGAGTGGGTGATCATAGTGATAGGATCAGCCCATTTGTTGGACAAAGGTAATGATCGGGGATGCATTCTCACTGATGGAAACCAAGACTTCCGGCAGCCGATTTGAACCATTGAGATTTGTAAATAGGGTGTTACAAGGTGGATTGGCCCAAGGACCACTTTGGGTAAGTGTTGGGCCCATAGAGTCCATTTGCTGGGTTTCAGGGGGTGCACTGTCCATAATAGAGTATTCAGTCAGGCCTTGTAACAAAGGCTGGGCTGAACCCATGTGGCTGATGTGTAGATCAATGCTTGGGTCCCACGCCATACAAGGAAGCCCAACTGGGCAGCAGTTAGGAAGGTTAAGTGAGTACATAAGCTTGATGGGCCTAAAGCCCATTTCGAACTGGGCTATTTAATTAGTTAATTATGGGGCGAATTCTAAGATGGATTAGCAGATAGGATAGGGTCTTGACCCTAATTGGATTAGGAGCTGATCCTTCAGATTAACAAAAGAAGGAGGGGGCGGCAACCTTTAGTAGAATGAGATATTCACATCCTCTTGAGTGCTGAAATCACAGAAGAAAGAATTAAGCATCCCTGCAGAATTCTTTCTTGCCACCTCCCTGTTCTTGCCGCCCCTGTTTGCTAGTTTGATCTCCAGTTGTGGGAGAAGTCATGATTCGATCTTGACATTAGTTCTTTGAGAATGAATTGATAGGAAGTTGTGCTCACATGCCATCCTGCTGATTCTTGCGAAGGACAAAGTTCTTGGAGAGGAACACTGTTGATTCTGCTCCATCCTACACTGCGCCATCTTCAGTGGGAGCAGTCTTTGGATCCTTCCTTGGAAGTGAAGACCTTCGTTGGGGGATACTATTTCTCCATACTCCTTTTGTTTCAGATCTGGTTCAGTTTATGGTTCAAGAATGATCCTTGAAAATATGATTTTCTAAATAGGGAATGTGATTCCCAGTTGAAGGGAGAGAAAAAATTTTTGAAATTCGCCCCCTTATTCTGTAATCTTTGGGTGTCCATATGATGGATCTCTCATCCTTCAGTGGTATCAGAGCCATGGTTCAAATCTTGAACCATTTTGTTTCAGATCTGAACCAGCGCAAATGGGCAGAAGGCGTTCTACCCGATTTGCGCAGATATGGGTTTCGGTAAATTTGTTCCCAAAATTAATGGGCGAATAATCTAAAATTAATTTTATATAAATCTGATTATTATTTAGAACTGTTCTTCATAATTTTCTTGATTTATGGGTTGTTCGTACAAGAGGAGATCGAAATCATGATTTGCGCAGGGAACCTGCGATTTTGTAGATATTGGATTATTTTGTTACATTTGGTCTGTAAATTAATTTTTTTTTATTTTTTAGACTGAATGTATAGAAATTCGATCTGATGTAATCATTAATAGAAATAGGATTTCTATTTATTTTATTTTGGATCGAAGAGGGCGGCGCAGAAAAGGGGATTTCGCAAAAAAGGAGATTTCGCAGATGGGAGAATTACAATCTGCGATTTGCAGTTTATGAAACTGCAAACTATGATCTAACCTCTATTTTGCAGGATGGATTGTGCGAACAGCCCTGTTGGACTGATTCTTGTTTTTCTTTTATCAGTATTTAATTTTAGATTATTTTCTTGAATTAAAGATTTAATTAAAGTTGAAACCCTAGACCCATTCGAACCAAGATTGGTTCAAACTGTTTGGACCAAATCTAGGGATTAATCAAGGCTGAAAGTCAACCCTAATTTTCCCACTGATGGGCCTGAGGATTGATATTTAATTAAAGGGTTAATTCGGCCCAACCTGTAAAGGCCCAGTTTTAAATAGTTAAAACTGCTAAAAGCCCACTTAACACATAAAGCTATATGGGTTGAACCATTTGGCCCATATACCTAGATAATATTAATGGTTAATATTATGGATTTAAAATGGGCTTCAAATGGGCCTTATAGATGATTAATTGATTTTATCAATTTATCCCGGCATAAGATGTATGGATGTGTGATGTGCTACGTACATGGGCCATAAGTGCTTGGCCCATGCTCAATCGACAGTGGCTCTTAAGCACACCATGGCTGAATGCACATCATTGCCATGGTGTCCCTTTTGGTCATTGGATGACCTCCCTCAGTGGTGGGCCCCACACCTCATCAAGAGGTCACGTGCAGAACCCTAGCCGATTTAGGCCCACTGAAATCTAGCTTTATGAAAATTAGTGGGAGCCACTTTTGTTTGACCTAAAATTAGAACTAGGGCGTAATTAACTGTTCCCTCCAGCTAATATGAGTGCATGTGATAGGGAGATTCATATGATGAACTCTCTAAAGGCCTTCTATCATTAGCATGAGGATGGGTCCTTCAGTAATGAGGAAACACACCAAAAAATGGATTATCCATTTGCTATTGGGCTTGTCTAAGTGTTTCATAAGATGATAGGGGCATCATAGACCGATGTGGGAGGGGCTTCACCAGAAAATGGGAACTCTCTCACGGTACCTTGGCGTTCACGAATATGATGGGTAAGCACTCACTGGACATAAAGGTTTACCTGAAAATGGCTCTGAACCTTGTCTGACAGAAGCCAAAGGGAAAACTCATATGATAAGTGGATATGATCCTTCACAGAAAGGTGGTGGGGTTATGCAGCTGAAAAAGTTGGCTCCATGCACCCTATGTGATTTCCCACATTTCCAGAGACAACCCGTAGTCTCCGTCACTGACAAAGGAGGGGAATCTTAGGGATGAATAAATGGAAATGGAAAGTAGATTAAAATCCATATTTATAAAATGAACATGAATCAAATATGGTTGTGGACTGATGTTTGCTCTTTTAGCAGAAAATGGCAAACGGATCATTTGCAAAATTGCTTGATGACAACAAGTTGAAGGGCCCAAACTATGCCGACTGGTACAGGAACCTTATGCTGGTCCTTGCTTCTGAAAAGCTAGACAAAGTGGCAAAAATCCTGCTCCGGAGCATCCGGGTGATAGGGTTTCTGAGGCCTAAAGGAGAGACTATCAGGAATGGGAGGAGAAAAACTCCCTTTCCCGGTGTTACATCATTGATTACTTGGACAACCCAATACAGAGGAAGTTCGATCAGATTAAACTTGCCAATGACATATTGGACAGTCTCAAGACGATGTATGAAGAGCATAATCGTTCTACTCGACAAAAGGTCTTGAAACAGTTCATGACCGCACAAATGACAAAGGGCCAACAAGTTCACAACCATTGTCTTCGGATGATGGGATATATCAACGAACTGGAGGCTCTTGGATCCGGGCTGGACCTTGCGACCCAGATAGATGCTATCCTTAATTCTATGCCTCCTTCCTTCAATCCGTTCATCATGAACTATAACATGAACAAGCTGAATGTCAGCTTGCAATAGCTCAGCAATATGTTGCATACAACTGAAGAACTGATTACAAAGGATGAACCTGTAGCTATGCTTGTTGAAGTTAGCAAGACATGCAAGAGAAAGAGGAAGGCAAAGAAGCCTCAGAAGAAAGCCACTAAGGGCAAGAAGCAGAAGAAAGACAAAGCATCGGATGCCTGTCACTTCTACAAGAAGACCGGCCACTGGAAAAGGAACTGTCCTGCCTACTTGGATTCTAAGAAAGGTAATTTCGAAACTTGTGTTATTAAACCAATTTATTGGTAGCTTCTGCGTTCTAGTGTATTGACTCCGGGCCTTCAACTCATGCGTGTAACTCACTGTAGGGGTTCAAGGTAAGTAGAAGGCTGAGTGAAGGAGAAGTCACACTCTACTTGGGGACTAATGCAACTATTGCAGCCGCGGCCATAGGAACCATGGAGTTATTTTTTAGAGAAGGAACGATTGTACTAAAAGATTGTCTTTATGTACAAAATTTAAGGAGAAATTTGATTTCTGTCTCAAAACTGTGTGCATATGGTTATTCTGTCTTCTTTAGTAATACGATTACTATTAAAAGAAATAACAGATTCATCACATACGGGGAACTGGAGAACGGTCTCTATCTTCTACATCCTCTTCTAGAAACTAACATAACCGAAACTACATCGGCTGAAATCCCCAAAAAGAGAGCCCATGATACAGTTAATCCCACGTGTCTGTGGCACTACCAACTTGGCCACATTGGTGTTGACCGAATCACCAGGTTGGTAAAGGATGGTCCTTTGGATTTTCTAACTGTAGAAGATCTTCCCACCTGTGAGCCTTGCCTACAAGGCAAGATGACGAAGCGGCCATTTAATGGTAAGCCTGAAAGATGTACAGGCACAGTTGACCTAATACATACTGATGTATGTAGTTCCCTGAGTGTTAGGACACGGAATCAACACGTGTATTTCATCACCTTCACTGATGATTTTTCACGATACGGTTACGTGTATCTAATGAGACACAAGTCTGAATCCTTTGAAGAGTTCAAAGAGTTTAGACAAGAGGTCGAGAAATAGTTAGGGAGAGAATTCGATCAGATCGAGGTGACGAGTATCTCTCTGACGAATTTAGGGACTACTTAAAAGAAATTGGGATAGTATCACAATTAGCTCCTCCTACTACACCACAACTTAACGGTGTTTCAGAGAGGAGGAATAGGACCTTATTGGATATGGTCCGGTCGCTTCTCATACACTCAGAGTTACCCACATCCTTTTGGGGTTACACATTAGAGAGAGCGATTTACGTGCTGAATCGTGTTCCAACCAATTCGGTTTCGAATAATCCATATGAATTTTGGACTGGAAAGAAACCAAGTGTCAGACACTTGAAGATTTGGGGTTGTCCAACACACGTTAAAAGAACGAGTGCAGACAAGTTGGAATCCAAGACCAGCCATTGCCTATTTGTAGGCTACCCAAAAGGCTCTATAAGTTACCTATTCCATTACCCAAGTGAGCAAAAATGGAAAGTAGATTAAAATCCATATCTATGAAATGAACATGAATCAAATATGGTTGTGGACTGATGTTTCCTCTTTTATCAGAAAATGTCAAACGGATCATTTGCAAAATTGCTTGATGAAAACAAGTTGAAGGGCCCAAACTATGCCGACTGGTACTGGAACCTTATGCTGGTCCTAGATTCTGAAAAGCTAGACAAAGTGGCAAAGAATCCAGCCCCGGAGCATCTGGGTGATAGGGTTTCTGAGGCCAGAAGGAGAGACTATCAGGAATGGGAGGAGAAAAACTCCCTTGCCCGGTGTTACATCATTGATTCCTTGGACAACCCAATACAGAGGAAGTTCGATCAGATCGAACTTGCCAAGGACATATTGGACAGTCTCAGGACAATGTATGAAGAGCATAATCGTTCTACTCGACAAAAGGTCTTGAAACAGTTCATGACCGCACAAATGACCAAGGGCCAACAAGTTCACAACCATTGTCTTCGGATAATGGGATATATCAACGAACTGGAGGCTCTTGGATCCGGGCTGGACCTTGCGACCCAGATAGATGCTATCCTTAATTCTATGCCTCCTTCCTTCAATCCGTTCATCATGAACTATAACATGAACAAGCTGAATGTCAGCTTGCAATAGCTCAGCAATATGTTCCATAGAGCTGAAGAACTGATTAAAAAGGATGAACCTGTAGCTATGCTTGTTGAAGTTTGCAAGACAGGCAAGAGAAAGAGGAAGGCAAAGAAGCCACAGAAGAAAGCCACTAAGGGCAAGAAGTAGAAGAAAGACAAAACATCGGATGCCTGTCACTTCTGCAAGAAGACCGGCCACTGGAAAAGGAACTGTCCTGCCTACCTGGATTCTAAGAAAGGTAATTTCGAAACTTGTGTTATAGAAACCAATTTATTGGTAGCTTTTGCATCCTAGTGTATTGACTCCGGGGCTTCAACTCATGCGTGTAACTCACTGTAGGGGTTCAAGGTAAGCAGAAGGCTGAGTGAAGGAGAAGTCACACTCTACTTGGGGACTAATCCAACTGTTGCAGCCGCGGCCATAGGAACCGTGGAGTTATTTTTTAGAGAAGGAACGATTGTACTGAAAGATTGTCTTTATGTACAAAATTTAAGGAGAAATTTGATTTCTGTCTCAAAACTGTGTGCATATGGTTATTCTATCTTCTTTAGTAATACGATTACTATTAAAAGAAATAACAGATTCATCGCATACGGGTAACTGGAGAACGGTCTCTATCTTCTACATCCTCTTCTAGAAACTAACATAACCGAAACAACATCGGCTGAAATCCCCAAAAAGAGAGCCCATGATACAGTTAATCCCACGTGTCTGTGGCACTACCAACTTGGCCACATCGGTGTTGACCGAATCACAAGGTTGGTAAAGGATGGTCCTTTGGATTTTCTAACTGTAGAAGATCTTCCCACCTGTGAGCCTTGCCTATAAGGCAAGATGACGAAGCGGCCATTTAACGGTAAGCCTGAAAGATGTACATGCACACTTGACCTAATACATACTAATGTATGTGGTCCCCTGAGTGTTAGTATACGGAATCAACATGTGTATTTCATCACCTTCACAGATGATTTTTCACGATATGGTTAGGTGTACCTAATGAGACACAAGTCTGAATCCTTTGAAGAGTTCAAAGAGTTTAGACAAGAGGTCGAGAAATAGTTAGGGAGAGAAATTAAAGCCCTTCGATCAAATCGAGGTGACGAGTATCTCTCTGACGAATTTAGGGACTACTTAAAAGAAATTGGGATAGTATCACAATTAGCTCCTCCTACTACACCACAAATTAACGGTGTTTCAGAGAGGAGGAATAGGACCTTATTGGATATGGTCCGGTCGCTTCTCATACACTCAGAGTTACCCACATCCTTTTGGGGTTACACATTAGAGAGAGCAATTTACGTGCTGAATCATGTTCCAACCAATTCGGTTTCGAATAATCCATATGAACTTTGGACTGGAAAGAAACCAAGTGTCAGACACTTGAAGATTTGGGGTTGTCCAACACACGTTAAAAGAACGAGTGCAGACAAGTTGGAATCCAAGACCAGCCATTGCCTATTTGTAGGCTACCCAAAAGGCTCTATAAGTTACCTATTCCATTACCCAAGTGAGCAAAAATGGAAAGTAGATTAAAATCCATATCTATGAAATGAACATGAATCAAATATGGTTGTGGACTGATGTTTCCTCTTTTATCAGAAAATGTCAAACGGATCATTTGCAAAATTGCTTGATGAAAACAAGTTGAAGGGCCCAAACTATGCCGACTGGTACTGGAACCTTATGCTGGTCCTAGATTCTGAAAAGCTAGACAAAGTGGCAAAGAATCCAGCCTCGGAGCATCTGGGTGATAGGGTTTCTGAGTCCAGAAGGAGAGACTATCAGGAATGGGAGGAGAAAAACTCCCTTGCCCGGTGTTACATCATTGATTCCTTGGACAACCCAATACAGAGGAAGTTCGATCAGATCGAACTTGCCAAGGACATATTGGACAGTCTCAGGACAATGTATGAAGAGCATAATCGTTCTACTCGACAAAAGGTCTTGAAACAGTTCATGACCGCACAAATGACCAAGGGCCAACAAGTTCACAACCATTGTCTTCGGATAATGGGATATATCAACGAACTGGAGGCTCTTGGATCCGGGCTGGACCTTGCGACCCAGATAGATGCTATCCTTAATTCTACGCCTCCTTCCTTCAATCCGTTCATCATGAACTATAAAATGAACAAGCTAAATGTCAGTTTGCAATAGCTCAGCAATATGTTCCATAGAGCTGAAGAACTGATTAAAAAGGATGAACCTGTAGCTATGCTTGTTGAAGTTAGCAAGACAGGCAAGAGAAAGAGGAAGGCAAAGAAGCCACAGAAGAAAGCCACTAAGGGCAAGAAGTAGAAGAAAGACAAAACATCGGATGCCTGTCACTTCTGCAAGAAGACCGGCCACTGGAAAAGGAACTGTCCTGCCTACCTGGATTCTAAGAAAGGTAATTTCGAAACTTGTGTTATAGAAAGCAATTTATTGGTAGCTTCTGCATCCTAGTGTATTGACTCCGGGGCTTCAACTCATGCGTGTAACTCACTGTAGGGGTTCAAGGTAAGCAGAAGGCTGAGTGAAGGAGAAGTCACACTCTACTTGGGGACTAATCCAACTGTTGCAGCCGCGGCCATAGGAACCGTGGAGTTATTTTTTAGAGAAGGAACGATTGTACTGAAAGATTGTCTTTATGTACAAAATTTAAGGAGAAATTTGATTTCTGTCTCAAAACTGTGTGCATATGGTTATTCTATCTTCTTTAGTAATACGATTATTATTAAAAGAAATAACAGATTCATCGCATACGGGTAACTGGAGAACGGTCTCTATCTTCTACATCCTCTTCTAGAAACTAACATAACCGAAACAACATCGGCTGAAATCCCCAAAAAGAGAGCCCATGATACAGTTAATCCCACGTGTCTGTGGCACTACCAACTTGGCCACATCGGTGTTGACCGAATCACAAGGTTGGTAAAGGATGGTCCTTTGGATTTTCTAACTGTAGAAGATCTTACCACCTGTGAGCCTTGCCTATAAGGCAAGATGACGAAGCGGCCATTTAACGGTAAGCCTGAAAGACGTACATGCACACTTGACCTAATACATACTAATGTATGTGGTCCCCTGCGTGTTAGGATACGGAATCAACATGTGTATTTCATCACCTTCACAGATGATTTTTCACGATATGGTTAGGTGTACCTAATGAGACACAAGTCTGAATCCTTTGAAGAGTTCAAAGAGTTTAGACAAGAGGTCGAGAAATAGTTAGGGAGAGAAATTAAAGCCCTTCGATCAGATCCAGGTGACGAGTATCTCTGTGACGAATTTAGGGATTACTTAAAAGAAATTGGGATAGTATCACAATTAGCTCCTCCTACTACACCACAACTTAACGGTGTTTCAGAGAGGAGGAATAGGACCTTATTGGATATGGTCCGGTTGCTTCTCATACACTCAGAGTTACCAACATCCTTTTGGGGTTACACATTAGAGACAGCAATTTACGTGCTGAATCGTGTTCCAACCAATTCGGTTTCGAATACTCCATATGAACTTTGGACCGGAAAGAAACCAAGTGTCAAACACTTGAAGATTTGGGGTTGTCCAACACACGTTAAAAGATCGAGTGCAAACAAGTTGAAATCCAAGACCAGCCATTGCCTATTTGTAGGCTACCCAAAATGCTCTATAAGTTACCTATTCCATGACCCAAGTGAGAAAAAATGGAAAGTAGATTAAAATCCATATCTATGAAATGAACAAGAATCAAATATGGTTGTGGACTGATGTTTGCTCTTTTATCAGAAAATGGCAAACGGATCATTTGCAAAATTGCTTGATGACAACAAGTTGAAGGGCCCAAACTATGCCGACTGGTACAGGAACCTTATGCTGGTCCTAGCTTCTGAAAAGCTAGACAAAGTGGCAAAAAATCCTGCCCCGGAGCATCCGGGTGATAGGGTTTCTGAGGCCTGAAGGAGAGACTATCAGGAATGGGAGGAGAAAAACTCCCTTGCCCGGTGTTACATCATTGATTCCTTGGACAACCCAATACAGAGGAAGTTCGATCAGATCGAACTTGCCAAGGACATATTGGACAGTCTCAGGACAATGTATGAAGAGCATAATCGTTCTACTCGACAAAAGGTCTTGAAACAGTTCATGACCGCACAAATGACCAAGGGCCAACAAGTTCACAACCATTGTCTTCGGATAATGGGATATATCAATGAACTGGAGGCTCTAGGATCCGGGCTGGACCTTGCAACCCAGATAGATGCTATCCTTAATTCTATGCCTCCTTCCTTCAATCCGTTCATCATGAACTATAACATGAACAAGCTGAATGTCAGCTTGCAATAGCTCGGCAATATGTTCCATAGAGCTAAAGAACTGATTAAATAGGATGAACCTGTAGCTATGCTTGTTGAAGTTAGCAAGACATGCAAGAGAAAGAGGAAGGCAAAGAAGCCACAGAAGAAAGCCACTAAGGGCAAGAAGTAGAAGAAAGACAAAACATCGGATGCCTGTCACTTCTGCAAGAAGACCGACCACTGGAAAAAGAACTGTCCTACCTACCTGGATTCTAAGAAAGGTAATTTCGAAACTTGTGTCATAGAAACCAATTTATTGGTAGCTTCTGCATCCTAGTGTATTGACTCCGGGGCTTCAACTCATGCGTGTAACTCACTGTAGGGGTTCAAGATAAGCAGAAGGCTGAGTGAAGGAGAAGTCACACTCTACTTGGGGACTAATCCAAATGTTGCAGCCGCGGCCATAGGAACCGTGGAGTTATTTTTTAGAGAAGGAACGATTGTACTGAAAGATTGTCTTTATGTACAAAATTTAAGGAGAAATTTGATTTCTGTCTCAAAACTGTGTGCATATGGTTATTCTGTCTTCTTTAGTTATACGATTACTATTAAAAGAAATAACAGATTCATCGCATACGAGGAACTGGAGAACGGTCTCTATCTTCTATATCCTCTTCTAGAAACTAACATAACCGAAACAACATCGGCTGAAATCCCCAAAAAGAGAGCCCATGATACAGTTAATCCCACGTGTCTGTGGCACTACCAACTTGGCCACATCGGTGTTGACCGAATCACAAGGTTGGTAAAGGATGGTCCTTTGGAATTTCTAACTGTAGAAGATCTTCCCACCTGTGAGCCTTGCCTATAAGGCAAGATGACGAAGCGGCCATTTAACGGTAAGCCTGAAAGATGTACAGGCACAGTTAACCTAATACATACTGATGTATGTGGTCCCTTGAGTGTTAGGACACGGAATCAACATGTGTATTTCATCACCTTCACTGATGATTTTTGACGATATGGTTACGTGTATCTAATGAGACACAAGTCTGAATCCTTTGAAGAGTTAAAAGAGTTTAGACAAGTGGTCGAGAAATAGTTAGGGAGAGAAATTAAAGCCCTTCGATCAGATCGAGGTGACAAGTATCTCTCTGACGAATTTAGGGACTACTTAAAAGAAATTGGGATAGTATCACAATTAGTTCCTCCTACTACACCACAACTTAACGGTGTTTCAGAGAGGAGGAATAGGACCTTATTGGATATGGTCCGGTCGCTTCTCATACACTCAGAGTTACCCACATCCTTTTGGGGTTACACATTAGAGAGCAATTTACGTGCTGAATCATGTTCCAACCAATTCGGTTTCGAATACTCCATATGAACTTTGGACCGGAAAGAAACCAAGTGTCAAACACTTGAAGATTTGGGGTTGTCCAACACACGTTAAAAGAATGAGTGCAGACAAATTGGAATCCAAGACCAGCCATTGCCTATTTGTAGGCTACTCAAAATGCTCTATAAGTTACCTATTACATGACCCAAGTGAGCAAAAATGGAAAGTAGATTAAAATCCATATCTATGAAATGAACAAGAATAAAATATGGTTGTGGACTGATGTTTGCTCTTTTATCAGAAAATGGCAAACGGATCATTTGCAAAATTGCTTGATGACAACAAGTTGAAGGGCCCAAACTATGCCGACTGGTACAGGAACCTTATGCTGGTCCTAGCTTCTGAAAAACTAGACAAAGTGGCAAAAAATCCTGCCCCGGAGCATCCGGGTGATAGGGTTTCTGAGGCCTGAAGGAGAGACTATCAGGAATGGGAGGAGAAAAACTCCCTTGCCCGGTGTTACATCATTGATTCCTTGGACAACCCAATACAGAGGAAGTTCGATCAGATCGAACTTGCCAAGGACATATTGGACAGTCTCAGGACAATGTATGAAGAGCATAATCGTTCTACTCGACAAAAGGTCTTGAAACAGTTCATGACCGCACAAATGACCAAGGGCCAACAAGTTCACAACCATTGTCTTCGGATAATGGGATATATCAACAAACTGGAGGCTCTTGGATCCGGGCTGGACCTTGCGACCCAGATAGATGCTATCCTTAATTCTATGCCTCCTTCCTTCAATCCGTTCATCATGAACTATAACATGAACAAGCTGAATGTCAGTTTGCAATAGCTCAGCAATATGTTCCATAGAGCTGAAGAACTGATTAAAAAGGATGAACCTGTAGCTATGCTTGTTGAAGTTAGCAAGACAGGCAAGAGAAAGAGGAAGGCAAAGAAGCCACAGAAGAAAGCCACTAAGGGCAAGAAGTAGAAGAAAGACAAAACATCGGATGCCTGTCACTTCTGCAAGAAGACCGACCACTGGAAAAGGAACTGTCCTGCCTACCTGGATTCTAAGAAAGGTAATTTCGAAACTTGTGTTATAGAAACCAATTTATTGGTACCTTCTGCATCCTAGTGTATTGACTCCGGGGCTTCAACTCATGCGTGTAACTCACTGTAGGGGTTCAAGGTAAGCAGAAGGCTGAGTGAAGGAGAAGTCACACTCTACTTGGGGACTAATCCAACTGTTGTAGCCGCGGCCATAGGAACCGTGGAGTTATTTTTTAGAGAAGGAACGATTGTACTGAAAGATTGTCTTTATGTACAAAATTTAAGGAGAAATTTGATTTCTGTCTCAAAACTGTGTGCATATGGTTATTCTGTCTTCTTTAGTAATACGATTTCTATTAAAAGAAATAACAGATTCATCGCATACGAGGAACTGGAGAACGGTCTCTATCTTCTACATCCTCTTCTAGAAACTAACATAACCGAAACAACATCGGCTGAAATCCCCAAAAAGAGAGGCCATGATACAGTTAATCCCACGTGTCTGTGGCACTACCAACTTGGCCACATCGGTGTTGATCGAATCACAAGGTTGGTAAAGGATGGTCCTTTGGAATTTCTAACTGTAGAAGATCTTCCCACCTGTGAGCCTTGCCTATAAGGCAAGATGACGAAGCGGCCATTTAACGGTAAGCCTAAAAGATGTACAGGCACAGTTAACCTAATACATACTGATGTATGTGGTCCCTTGAGTGTTAGGACACGGAATCAACATGTGTATTTCATCACCTTCACTGATGATTTTTCACGATATGGTTACGTGTATCTAATGAGACACAAGTCTGAATCTTTTGAAGAGTTAAAAGAGTTTAGACAAGTGGTCGAGAAATAGTTAGGGAGAGAAATTAAAGCCCTTCGATCAGATCGAGGTGACGAGTATCTCTCTGACGAATTTAGGGACTACTTAAAAGAAATTGGGATAGTATCACAATTAGCTCCTCCTACTACACCACAACTTAACGGTGTTTCAGAGAGGAGGAATATGACCTTATTGGATATGGTCCGGTCGCTTCTCATACACTCAGAGTTACCCACATCCTTTTGGGGTTACACATTAAAGAGCAATTTACGTGCTGAATCGTGTACCAACCAATTCGGTTTCGAATACTCCATATGATCTTTGGACCGGAAAAAACCAAGTGTCAGACATTTGAAGATTTGGGGTTGTCCAACACACGTTAAAAGAACGAGTGCAGACAAGTTGGAATCCAAGACCAGTCGTTGCCTATTTGTAGGCTACCCAAAATGCTTTATAAGTTACCTATTCCATGACCCAAGTGAGCAAAAATGGAAAGTAGATTAAAATCCATATCTATGAAATGAACAAGAATAAAATATGGTTGTGGACTGATGTTTGTTCTTTTATCAGAAAATGGCAAACGGATCATTTGCAAAATTGCTTGATGACAACAAGTTGAAGGGCCCAAACTATGCCGACTGGTACAGGAACATTATGCTGGTCCTAGCTTCTGAAAAGCTAGACAAAGTGGCAAAAAATCCTGCCCCGGAGCATCCGGGTGATAGGGTTTCTGAGGCCTGAAGGAGAGACTATCAGGAATGGGAGGAGAAAAACTCCCTTGCCCGGTGTTACATCATTGATTCCTTGGACAACCCAATACAGAGGAAGTTCGATCAGATCGAATTTGCCAAGGACATATTGGACAGTCTCAGGACAATGTATGAAGAGCATAATCGTTCTACTCGACAAAAGGTCTTGAAACAGTTCATGACCGCACAAATGACCAAGGGCCAACAAGTTCACAACCATTGTCTTCGGATAATGGGATATATCAACAAACTGGAGGCTCTTGGATCCGGGCTGGACCTTGCGACCCAGATAGATGCTAGCGTTAATTCTATGCCTCCTTCCTTCAATCCGTTCATCATGAACTATAACATGAACAAGCTGAATGTCAGCTTGCAATATCTCAGCAATATGTTCCATAGAGCTGAAGAACTGATTAAAAAGGATGAACCTGTAGCTGTGCTTGTTGAAGTTAGCAAGACAGGCAAGAGAAAGAGGAAGACAAAGAAGCCACAGAAGAAAGCCACTAAGGGCAAGAAGTAGAAGAAAGACAAAACATCGGATGCCTGTCACTTCTGCTATTAGACCGACCACTGGAAAAGGAACTGTCCTGCCTACCTGGATTCTAAGAAAGGTAATTTCGAAACTTGTGTTATAGAAACCAATTTATTGGTAGCTTCTGCATCCTACTATATTCACTCCGGGGCTTCAACTCATGCGTGTAACTCACTGTAGGGGTTCAAGGTAAGCAGAAGGCTGAGTGAAGGAGAAGTCACACTCTACTTGGGGACTAATCCAACTGTTGCAGTCGCGGCCATAGGAACCATGGAGTTATTTTTTAGAGAAGGAACGATTGTACTGAAAGATTGTCTTTATGTACAAAATTTAAGGAGAAATTTGATTTCTGTCTCAAAACTGTGTGCATATGGTTATTCTGTCTTCTTTAGTAATACGATTACTATTAAAAGAAATAACAGATTCATCGCATACGAGGAACTGGAGAACGGTCTCTATCTTCTACATCCTCTTCTAGAAACTAACATAACCGAAACAACATCGGCTGAAATCCCCAAAAAGAGAGCCCATGATACAGTTAATCCCACGTGTCTGTGGCACTACCAACTTGGCCACATCGGTGTTGACCGAATCACAAGGTTGGTAAAGGATGGTCCTTTGGAATTTCTAACTGTAGAAGATCTTCCCACCTGTGAGCCTTGCCTATAAGGCAAGATGACGAAGCGGCCATTTAACGGTAAGCCTGAAAGATGTACAGGCACAGTTAACCTAATACATACTGATGTATGTGGTCCCTTGAGTGTTAGGACACGGAATCAACATGTGTATTTCATCACCTTCACTGATGATTTTTCACGATATGGTTACGTGTATCTAATGAGACACAAGTCTGAATCCTTTGAAGAGTTAAAAGAGTTTAGACAAGTGGTCGAGAAATAGTTAGGGAGAGAAATTAAAGCCCTTCGATCAGATCGAGGTGACGAGTATCTCTTTGACAAATTTAGGGACTACTTAAAAGAAATTGGGATAGTATCACAATTAGCTCCTCCTACTACACCACAACTTAACGATGTTTCAGAGAGGAGGAATAGGACCTTATTGGATATGGTCCGGTCGTTTCTCATACACTCAGAGTTACCCACATCCTTTTGGGGTTACACATTAGAGAGCAATTTACGTGCTGAATCGTGTACCAACCAATTCGGTTTCGAATACTCCATATGATCTTTGGACCGAAAAGAAACCAAGTGTCAGACACTTGAAGATTTGGGGTTGTCCAACACACGTTAAAAGAACGAGTGCAGACAAGTTGGAATCAAAGACCAGTCGTTGCCTATTTGTAGGCTACCCAAAATGCTTTATAAGTTACCTATTTCATGACCCAAGTGAGCAAAAATGGAAAGTAGATTAAAATCCATATCTATGAAATGAACAAGAATCAAATATGGTTGTGGACTGATGTTTGCTCTTTTATCAGAAAATGGCAAACGGATCATTTGCAAAATTGCTTGATGACAACAAGTGGAATGGCCCAAACTATGCCGACTGGTACAGGAACATTATGCTGGTCCTAGCTTCTGAAAAGCTAGACAAAGTGGCAAAAAATCCTGCACCGGAGCATCCGAGTGATAGGATTTCTGAGGCCTGAAGGAGAGACTATCAGGAATGGGAAGAGAAAAACTCCCTTGCCCGGTGTTACATCATTGATTCCTTGGACAACCCAATACAGAGGAAGTTCGATCAGATCGAACTTGCCAAGGACATATTGGTCAGTCTCAGGACAATGTATGAAGAGCATAATCGTTCTACTCGACAAAAGGTCTTGAAACAGTTCATGACCGCACAAATGACCAAGGGCCAACAAGTTCACAACCATTGTCTTCGGATAATGGGATATATCAACAAACTGGAGGCTCTTGGATCCGGGCTGGACCTTGCGACCCAGATAGATGCTATCCTTAATTCTATGCCTCCTTCCGTCAATCCGTTCATCATGAACTATAACATGAACAAGCTGAATGTCAGTTTGCAATAGCTCAGCAATATGTTCCATAAAGCTGAAGAACTGATTAAAAAGGATGAACCTGTAGCTATGCTTGTTAAAGTTAGCAAGACAGGCAAGAGAAAGAGGAAGGCAAAGAAGCCACAGAAGAAAGCCACTAAGGGCAAGAAGTAGAAGAAAGACAAAACATCGGATGCCTGTCACTTCTGCAAGAAGACCGACCACTGGAAAAGGAACTGTCCTGCCTTCCTGGATTCTAAGAAAGGTAATTTCGAAACTTGTGTTATAGAAACCAATTTATTGGTATTTTCTGCATCCTAGTGTATTGACTCCGGGGCTTCAACTCATGCGTGTAACTCACTGTAGGGGTTCAAGGTAAGCAGAAGGCTGAGTGAAGGAGAAGTCACACTCTACTTGGGGACTAAACCAACTGTTGCAGCCGCGGCCATAGGAACCGTGGAGTTATTTTTTAGAGAAGGAACTATTGTACTGAAAGATTGTCTTTATGTACAAAATTTAAGGAGAAATTTGATTTCTGTCTCAAAACTGTGTGCATATGGTTATTCTGTCTTTTTTAGTAATACGATTACTATTAAAAGAAATAACAGATTCATCGCATACGAGGAACTGGAGAACGGTCTCTATCTTCTACATCCTCTTCTAGAAACTAACATAACCGAAACAACATCGGCTGAAATCCCCAAAAAGAGAGCCCATGATACAGTTAATCCCACGTGTCTGTGGCACTACCAACTTGGCCACATCGGTGTTGACCGAATCACAAGGTTGGTAAAGGATGGTCCTTTGGAATTTCTAACTGTAGAAGATCTTCCCACCTGTGAGCCTTGCCTATGAGGCAAGATGACGAAGCGGCCATTTAACGGTAAGCCTGAAAGATGTACAGGCACAATTAACCTAATACATACTGATGTATGTGGTCCCTTGAGTGTTAGGACACGGAATCAACATGTGTATTTCATCACCTTCACTGATGATTTTTCACGATATGGTTACGTGTATCTAATGAGACACAAGTCTGAATCCTTTGAAGAGTTAAAAGAGTTTAGACAAGTGGTCGAGAAATAGTTAGGGAGAGAAATTAAAGCCCTTCGATCAGATCGAGGTGACGAGTATCTCTTTGACAAATTTAGGGACTACTTAAAAGAAATTGGGATAGTATCACAATTAGCTCCTCCTACTACACCACAACTTAACGATGTTTCAGAGAGGAGGAATAGGACCTTATTGGATATGGTCCGGTCGTTTCTCATACACTCAGAGTTACCCACATCCTTTTGGGGTTACACATTAGAGAGCAATTTACGTGCTGAATCGTGTACCAACCAATTCGGTTTCGAATACTCCATATGATCTTTGGACCGAAAAGAAACCAAGTGTCAGACACTTGAAGATTTGGGGTTGTCCAACACACGTTAAAAGAACGAGTGCAGACAAGTTGGAATCAAAGACCAGTCGTTGCCTATTTGTAGGCTACCCAAAATGCTTTATAAGTTACCTATTCCATGACCCAAGTGAGCAAAAATGGAAAGTAGATTAAAATCCATATCTATGAAAAAAACAAGAATCAAATATGGTTGTGGACTGATGTTTGCTCTTTTATCAGAAAATGGCAAACGGATCATTTGCAAAATTGCTTGATGACAACAAGTTGAAGGGCCCAAACTATGCCGACTGGTACAGGAACATTATGCTGGTCCTAGCTTCTGAAAAGCTAGACAAAGTGGCAAAAAATCCTGCCCCGGAGCATCCGAGTGATAGGATTTCTGAGGCCTGAAGGAGAGACTATCAGGAATGGGAAGAGAAAAACTCCCTTGCCCGGTGTTACATCATTGATTCCTTGGACAACCCAATACAGAGGAAGTTCGATCAGATCGAACTTGCCAAGGACATATTGGTCAGTCTCAGGACAATGTATGAAGAGCATAATCGTTCTACTCGACAAAAGGTCTTGAAACAGTTCATGACCGCACAAATGACCAAGGGCCAACAAGTTCACAACCATTGTCTTCGGATAATGGGATATATCAACAAACTGGAGGCTCTTGGATCCGGGCTGGACCTTGCGACCCAGATAGATGCTATCCTTAATTCTATGCCTCCTTCCGTCAATCCGTTCATCATGAACTATAACATGAACAAGCTGAATGTCAGTTTGCAATAGCTCAGCAATATGTTCCATAAAGCTGAAGAACTGATTAAAAAGGATGAACCTGTAGCTATGCTTGTTGAAGTTAGCAAGACAGGCAAGAGAAAGAGGAAAGCAAAGAAGCCACAGAAGAAAGCCACTAAGGGCAAGAAGTAGAAGAAAGACAAAACATCGGATGCCTGTCACTTCTGCAAGAAGACCGACCACTGGAAAAGGAACTGTCCTGCCTACCTGGATTCTAAGAAAGGAAATTTCGAAACTTTTGTTATAGAAACCAATTTATTGGTAGCTTCTGCATCCTAGTGTATTGACTCCGGGGCTTCAACTCATGCGTGTAACTCACTGTAGGGGTTCATGGTAAGCAGAAGGCTGAGTGAAGGAGAAGTCACACTCTACTTGGGGACTAATCCAACTGTTGCAGCCGCGGCCATAGGAACCGTGGAGTTATTTTTTAGAGAAGGAACGATTGTACTGAAAGATTGTCTTTATGTACAAAATTTAAGGAGAAATTTGATTTCTGTCTCAAAACTGTGTGCATATGGTTATTCTGTCTTCTTTAGTAATACGATTACTATTAAAAGAAATAACAGATTCATCGCATACGAGGAACTGGAGAACGGTCTCTATCTTCTACATCCTCTTCTAGAAACTAACATAACCGAAACAACATCGGCTGAAATCCCCAAAAAGAGAGCCCATGATACAGTTAATCCCACGTGTCTGTGGCACTACCAACTTGGCCACATCGGTATTGACTGAATCACAAGGTTGGTAAAGGATGGTCCTTTGGAATTTCTAACTGTAGAAGATCTTCCCACCTGTGAGCCTTGCCTATAAGGCAAGATGACGAAGCGGCCATTTAAAGGTAAGCCTGAAAGATGTACAGGCACAGTTAACCTAATACATACTGATGTATGTGGTCCCTTGAGTGTTAGGACACGGAATCAACATGTGTATTTCATCACCTTCACTGATGATTTTTCATGATATGGTTACGTGTATCTAATGAGACACAAGTCTGAATCCTTTGAAGAGTTAAAAGAGTTTAGACAAGTGGTCGAGAAATAGTTAGGGAGAGAAATTAAAGACCTTCGATCAGATCGAGGTGACGAGTATCTCTCTGACGAATTTAGGGACTACTTAAAAGAAATTGGGATAGTATCACAATTAGCTCCTCCTACTACACCACAACTTAACGGTGTTTCAGAGAGGAGGAATAGGACCTCATTGGATATGGTCCGGTCGCTTCTCATACACTCAGAGTTACCCACATCCTTTTGGGGTTACACATTAGAGAGCAATTTACGTGCTGAATCGTGTACCAACCAATTCGGTTTCGAATACTCCATATGATCTTTGGACCGGTAAGAAACCAAGTGACAGACACTTGAAGATTTGGGGTTGTCCAACACACGTTAAAAGAACGAGTGCAGACAAGTTGGAATCCAAGACCAGTCGTTGCCTATTTGTAGGCTACCCAAAATGCTCTATAAGTTACCTATTCCATGACCCAAGTGAGCAAAAATGGAAAGTAGATTGAAATCCATATCTATGAAATGAACAAGAATCAAATATGGTTGTGGACTGATGTTTGCTCTTTTATCAGAAAATGGCAAACGGATCATTTGCAAAATTGCTTGATGACAACAAGTTGAAGGGCCCAAACTATGCCGACTGGTACAGGAACCTTATGCTGGTCCTAGCATCTGAAAATCTAGACAAAGTGGCAAAAAATCCTCCCCCGGAGCATCCGGGTGATAGGATTTCTGAGGCCTGAAAGAGAGACTATCAGGAATGGGAGGAGAAAAACTCCCTTGCCCGGTGTTACATCATTGATTCCTTGGACAACCCAATACAGAGGAAGTTCGATCAGATCGAACTTGCCAAGGACATATTGGACAGTCTCAGGACAATGTATGAAGAGCATAATCGTTCTACTCGACAAAAGGTCTTGAAACAGTTCATGACCGCACAAATGACCAAGGGCCAACAAGTTCACAACCATTGTCTTCGGATAATGGGATATATCAACAAACTGGAGGCTCTTGGATCCGGGCTGGACCTTGTGACCCAGATAGATGCTATCCTTAATTCTATGCCTCCTTCCGTCAATCCGTTCATCATGAACTATAACATGAACAAGGTGAATGTCAGTTTGCAATAGCTCAGCAATATGTTCCATAAAGCTGAAGAACTGATTAAAAAGGATGAACCTGTAGCTATGCTTGTTGAAGTTAGCAAGACAGGCAAGAGAAAGAGGAAGGCAAAGAAGCCATAGAAGAAAGCCACTAAGGGCAAGAAGTAGAAGAAAGACAAAACATCGGATGCCTGTCACTTCTGCAAGAAGACCGACCACTGGAAAAGGAACTGTCCTGCCTACCTGGATTCTAAGAAAGGTAATTTCGAAACTTGTGTTATAGAAACCAATTTATTGGTAGCTTCTGCATCCTAGTGTATTGAATCCGGGGCTTCAACTCATGCGTGTAACTCACTGTAGGGGTTCAAGGTAAGCAGAAGGCTGAGTGAAGGAGAAGTCACACTCTACTTGGGGACTAATCCAACTGTTGCAGCCGCGGCCATAGGAACCGTGGAGTTATTTTTTAGAGAACGAACGATTGTACTGAAAGATTGTTTTTATGTACAAAATTTAAGGAGAAATTTGATTTCTGTCTCAAAACTGTGTGCATATGGTTATTCTGTCTTCTTTAGTAATACGATTACTATTAAAAGAAATAACAGATTCATCGCATACGAGGAACTGGAGAACGGTCTCTATCTTCTACATCCTCTTCTAGAAACTAACATAACCGAAACAACATCGGCTGAAATCCCCAAAAAGAGAGCCCATGATACAGTTAATCCCACGTGTCTGTGGCACTACCAACTTGGCCACATCGGTGTTGACCGAATCACAAGGTTGGTAAAGGATGGTCCTTTGGAATTTCTAACTGTAGAAGATCTTCCCACCTGTGAGCCTTGCCTATAAGGCAAGATGACGAAGAGGCCATTTAACGGTAAGCCTGAAAGATGTACAGGCACAGTTAACCTAATACATACTGATGTATGTGGTCCCTTGAGTGTTAGGACACGGAATCAACATGTGTATTTCATCACCTTCACTGATGATTTTTCACGATATGGTTACGTGTATCTAATGAGACACAAGTCTGAATCCTTTGAAGAGTTAAAAGAGTTTAGACAAGTGGTCGAGAAATAGTTAGGGAGAGAAATTAAAGCCCTTCGATCAGATCAAGGTGACGAGTATCTCTCTGACGAATTTAGGGACTACTTAAAAGAAATTGGGATAGTATCACAATTAGCTCCTCCTACTACACCACAACTTAACGGTGTTTCAGAGAGGAGGAATAGGACCTTATTGGATATGGTCCGGTCGCTTCTCATACACTCAGTGTTACCCACATCCTTTTGGGGTTACACATTAGAGAGCAATTTACGTGCTGAATCGTATACCAACCAATTCGGTTTCGAATACTCCATAGGATCTTTGGACCGGAAAGAAACCAAGTGTCAGACACTGGAAGATTTGGGGTTGTCCAACACACGTTAAAAGAACGAGTGCAGACAAGTTGGAATCCAAGACCAGCCGTTGCCTATTTGTAGGCTACCCAAAATGCTCTATAAGTTACCTATTCCATGACCCAAGTGAGCAAAAATGGAAAGTAGATTAAAATCCATATCTATGAAATGAACAAGAATCAAATATGGTTGTGGACTGATGTTTGCTCTTTTATCAGAAAATGGCAAACGGATCATTTGCAAAATTGCTTGATGACAACAAGTTGAAGGGCCCAAATTATGCCGACTGGTACAGGAACCTTATGTTGGTCCTAGCTTCTGAAAAGCTAGACAAAGTGGCAAAAAATCCTACCCCGGAGCATCCGGGTGCTAGGGTTTCTGAGGCCTGAAGGAGAGACTATCAGAATGGGAGGAGAAAAACCCCCTTGCCCGGTGTTACATCATTGATTCCTTGGACAACCCAATACAGAGGAAGTTCGATCAGATCAAACTTGTCAAGGACATATTGGACAGTCTCAGGACAACGTATGAAGAGCATAATCGTTCTACTCGACAAAAGGTCCTTGAAACAGTTCATGACCGCACAAATGACCAAGGGCCAACAAGTTCACAACCATTGTCTTCGAATAATGGGATATATCAACAAACTGGAGGCTCTTGGATCCGGGCTGGACCTTGCGACCCAGATAGATGCTATCCTTAATTCTATGCCTCCTTCCTTCAATCCGTTCATCATGAACTATAACATGAACAAGGTGAATGTCAGTTTGCAATAGCTCAGCAATATGTTCCATAAAGCTGAAGAACTGATTAAAAAGGATGAACCTGTAGCTATGCTTGTTGAAGTTAGCAAGACAGGCAAGAGAAAGAGGAAGGCAAAGAATCCATAGAAGAAAGCCACTAAGGGCAAGAAGTAGAAGAAAGACAAAACATCGGATGCCTGTCACTTCTGCAAGAAGACCGACCACTGGAAAAGGAACTGTCCTGCCTACCTGGATTCTAAGAAAGGTAATTTCGAAACTTGTGTTATAGAAACCAATTTATTGGTAGCTTCTGCATCCTAGTGTATTGAATCCGGGGCTTCAACTCATGCGTGTAACTCACTGTAGGGGTTCAAGGTAAGCAGAAGGCTGAGTGAAGGAGAAGTCACACTCTACTTGGGGACTAATCCAACTGTTGCAGCCGCGGCCATAGGAACCGTGGAGTTATTTTTTAGAGAACGAACGATTGTACTGAAAGATTGTTTTTATGTACAAAATTTAAGGAGAAATTTGATTTCTGTCTCAAAACTGTGTGCATATGGTTATTCTGTCTTCTTTAGTAATACGATTACTATTAAAAGAAATAACAGATTCATCGCATACGAGGAACTGGAGAACGGTCTCTATCTTCTACATCCTCTTCTAGAAACTAACATAACCGAAACAACATCGGCTGAAATCCCCAAAAAGAGAGCCCATGATACAGTTAATCCCACGTGTCTGTGGCACTACCAACTTGGCTACATCGGTGTTGACCGAATCACAAGGTTGGTAAAGGATGGTCCTTTGGAATTTCTAACTGTAGAAGATCTTCCCACCTGTGAGCCTTGCCTATAAGGCAAGATGACGAAGAGGCCATTTAACGGTAAGCCTGAAAGATGTACAGGCACAGCTAACCTAATACATACTGATGTATGTGGTCCCTTGAGTGTTAGGACACGGAATCAACATGTGTATTTCATCACCTTCACTGATGATTTTTCACGATATGGTTACGTGTATCTAATGAGACACAAGTCTGAATCCTTTGAAGAGTTAAAAGAGTTTAGACAAGTGGTCGAGAAATAGTTAGGGAGAGAAATTAAAGCCCTTCGATCAGATCAAGGTGACGAGTATCTCTCTGACGAATTTAGGGACTACTTAAAAGAAATTGGGATAGTATCACAATTAGCTCCTCCTACTACACCACAACTTAACGGTGTTTCAGAGAGGAGGAATAGGACCTTATTGGATATGGTCCGGTCGCTTCTCATACACTCAGTGTTACCCACATCCTTTTGGGGTTACACATTAGAGAGCAATTTACGTGCTGAATCGTATACCAACCAATTCGGTTTCGAATACTCCATAGGATCTTTGGACCGGAAAGAAACCAAGTGTCAGACACTGGAAGATTTGGGGTTGTCCAACACACGTTAAAAGAACGAGTGCAGACAAGTTGGAATCCAAGACCAGCCGTTGCCTATTTGTAGGCTACCCAAAATGCTCTATAAGTTACCTATTCCATGACCCAAGTGAGCAAAAATGGAAAGTAGATTAAAATCCATATCTATGAAATGAACAAGAATCAAATATGGTTGTGGACTGATGTTTGCTCTTTTATCAGAAAATGGCAAACGGATCATTTGCAAAATTGCTTGATGACAACAAGTTGAAGGGCCCAAATTATGCCGACTGGTACAGGAACCTTATGCTGGTCCTAGCTTCTGAAAAGCTAGACAAAGTGGCAAAAAATCCTACCCCGGAGCATCCGGGTGCTAGGGTTTCTGAGGCCTGAAGGAGAGACTATCAGAATGGGAGGAGAAAAACCCCCTTGCCCGGTGTTACATCATTGATTCCTTGGACAACCCAATACAGAGGAAGTTCGATCAGATCAAACTTGTCAAGGACATATTGGACAGTCTCAGGACAATGTATGAAGAGCATAATCGTTCTACTCGACAAAAGGTCCTTGAAACAGTTCATGACCGCACAAATGACCAAGGGCCAACAAGTTCACAACCATTGTCTTCGAATAATGGGATATATCAACAAACTGGAGGCTCTTGGATCCGGGCTGGACCTTGCGACCCAGATAGATGCTATCCTTAATTCTATGCCTCCTTCCTTCAATCCGTTCATCATGAACTATAACATGAACAAGGTGAATGTCAGTTTGCAATAGCTCAGCAATATGTTCCATAAAGCTGAAGAACTGATTAAAAAGGATGAACCTGTAGCTATGCTTGTTGAAGTTAGCAAGACAGGCAAGAGAAAGAGGAAGGCAAAGAAGCCATAGAAGAAAGCCACTAAGGGCAAGAAGTAGAAGAAAGACAAAACATCGGATGCCTGTCACTTCTGCAAGAAGACCGACCACTGGAAAAGGAACTGTCCTGCCTACCTGGATTCTAAGAAAGGTAATTTCGAAACTTGTGTTATAGAAACCAATTTATTGGTAGCTTCTGCATCCTAGTGTATTGAATCCGGGGCTTCAACTCATGCGTGTAACTCACTGTAGGGGTTCAAGGTAAGCAGAAGGCTGAGTGAAGGAGAAGTCACACTCTACTTGGGGACTAATCCAACTGTTGCAGCCGCGGCCATAGGAACCGTGGAGTTATTTTTTAGAGAACGAACGATTGTACTGAAAGATTGTTTTTATGTACAAAATTTAAGGAGAAATTTGATTTCTGTCTCAAAACTGTGTGCATATGGTTATTCTGTCTTCTTTAGTAATACGATTACTATTAAAAGAAATAACAGATTCATCGCATACGAGGAACTGGAGAACGGTCTCTTTCTTCTACATCCTCTTCTAGAAACTAACATAACCGAAACAACATCGGCTGAAATCCCCAAAAAGAGAGCCCATGATACAGTTAATCCCACGTGTCTGTGGCACTACCAACTTGGCCACATCGGTGTTGACCGAATCACAAGGTTGGTAAAGGATGGTCCTTTGGAATTTCTAACTGTAGAAGATCTTCCCACCTGTGAGCCTTGCCTATAAGGCAAGATGACGAAGCGGCCATTTAACGGTAAGCCTGAAAGATGTACAGGCACAGTTAACCTAATACATACTGATGTATGTGGTCCCTTGAGTGTTAGGACACGGAATCAACATGTGTATTTCATCACCTTCACTGATGATTTTTCACGATATGGTTACGTGTATCTAATGAGACACAAGTCTGAATCCTTTGAAGAGTTAAAAGAGTTTAGACAAGTGGTCGAGAAATAGTTAGGGAGAGAAATTAAAGCCCTTCGATCAGATCGAGGTGACGAGTATCTCTCTGATGAATTTAGGGACTACTTAAAAGAAATTGGGATAGTATCACAATTAGTTCCTCCTACTACACCACAACTTAACGGTGTTTCAGAGAGGAGGAATAGGACCTTATTGGATATGGTCCGGTCGCTTCTCATACACTCAGTGTTACCCACATCCTTTTGGGGTTACACATTAGAGAGCAATTTACATGCTGAATCGTGTACCAACCAATTCGGTTTCGAATACTCCATAGGATCTTTGGACCGGAAAGAAACCAAGTGTCAGACACTGGAAGATTTGGGGTTGTCCAACACACGTTAAAAGAACGAGTGCAGACAAGTTGGAATCCCAGACCAGCCGTTGCCTATTTGTAGGCTACCCAAAATGCTCTATAAGTTACCTATTCCATGACCCAAGTGAGCAAAAATGGAAAGTAGATTAAAATCCATATCTATGAAATGAACAAGAATCAAATATGGTTGTGGACTGATGTTTGCTCGTTTATCAGAAAATGGCAAACGGATCATTTGCAAAATTGCTTGATGACAACAAGTTGAAGGGCCCAAATTATGCCGACTGGTACAGGAACCTTATGCTGGTCCTAGCTTCTGAAAAGCTAGACAAAGTGGCAAAAAATCCTACCCCGGAGCATCCGGGTGCTAGGGTTTCTGAGGCCTGAAGGAGAGACTATCAGGAATGGGAGGAGAAAAACCCCCTTGCCCGGTGTTACATCATTGATTCCTTGGACAACCCAATACAGAGGAAGTTCGATCAGATCAAACTTGCCAAGGACATATTGGACAGTCTCAGGACAATGTATGAAGAGCATAATCGTTCTACTCGACAAAAGGTCCTTGAAACAGTTCATGACCGCACAAATGACCAAAGGCCAACAAGTTCACAACCATTGTCTTCGAATAATGGGATATATCAACAAACTGGAGGCTCTTGGATCCGGGCTGGACCTTGCGACCCAGATAGATGCTATCCTTAATTCTATGCCTCCTTCCTTCAATCCGTTCATCATGAACTATAACATGAACAAGCTGAATGTTAGCTTGCAATAGCTCAGCAATATGTTCCATAGAGCTGAAGAACTGATTAAAAAGGATGAACCTGTAGCTATGCTTGTTGAAGTTAGCAAGACAGGCAAGAGAAAGAGGAAGGCAAAGAAGCCACAGAAGAAAGCCACTAAGGGCAAGAAGTAGAAGAAAGACAAAACATCGGATGCCTGTCACTTCTGCAAGAAGACCGGCCACTGGAAAAGGAACTGTCCTGCCTACCTGGATTCTAAGAAAGGTAATTTCGAAACTTGTGTTATAGAAACCAATTTATTGGTAGCTTCTGCATCCTAGTGTATTGACTCCGGGGCTTCAACTCATGCGTGTAACTCACTGTAGGGGTTCAAGGTAAGCAGAAGGCTGAGTGAAGGAGAAGTCACACTCTACTTGGGGACTAATCCAACTGTTGCAGCCGCGGCCATAGGAACCGTGGAGTTATTTTTTAGAGAAGGAACGATTGTACTGAAAGATTGTCTTTATGTACAAAATTTAAGGAGAAATTTGATTTCTGTCTCAAAACTGTGTGCATATGGTTATTCTGTCTTCTTTAGTAATACGATTACTATTAAAAGAAATAACAGATTCATCGCATACGAGGAACTGGAGAACGGTCTCTATCTTCTACATCTTCTTCTAGAAACTAACATAACCGAAACAACATCGGCTGAAATCCCCAAAAAGAGAGCCCATGATACCGTTAATCCCACGTGTCTGTGGCACTACCAACTTGGCCACATCGGTGTTGACCGAATCACAATGTTGGTAAAGGATGGTCCTTTGGATTTTCTATCTGTAGAAGATCTTCCCACCTGTGAGCCTTGCCTATAAGGCAAGATGACGAAGCGGCCATTTAACGGTAAGCCTGAAAGATGTACATGCACACTTGACCTAATACATACTAATGTATGTGGTCCCCTGAGTGTTAGGATATGGATTCAACATGTGTATTTCATCACCTTCACAGATGATTTTTCACGATATGGTTAGGTGTACCTAATGAGACACAAGTCTGAATCCTTTGAAGAGTTCAAAGAGTTTAGACAAGTGGTCGAGAAATAGTTAGGGAGAGAAATTAAAGCCCTTCGATCAGATCGAGGTGACGAGTATCTCTCTGACGAATTTAGTGACTATTTAAAAGAAATTGGGATAGTATCACAATTAGTTCCTCATACTACACCACAACTTAACGGTGTTTCAGAGAGGAGGAATAGGACCTTATTGGATATGGTCCGGTTGTTTCTCATACACTCAGAGTTACCCACATCCTTTTGGGGTTACACATTAGAGACTGCAATTTACGTGCTGAATCGTGTTCCAACCAATTCGGTTTCGAATACTCCATATGAACTTTGGACCGGAAAGAAACCAAGTGTCAAACACTTGAAGATTTGGGGTTGTCCAACACACGTTAAAAGAACGAGTGCAGACAAGTTGGAATCCAAGACCAGCCATTGCCTATTTGTAGGCTACCCAAAATGCTCTATAAGTTACCTATTCCATGACCCAAGTGAGCAAAAATGGAAAGTAGATTAAAATCGATATCTATGAAATGAACAAGAATCAAATATGGTTGTGGACTGATGTTTGCTCTTTTATCAGAAAATGGCAAACGGATAATTTGCAAAATTGCTTGATGACAACAAGTTGAAGGGCCCAAACTATGCCGATTGGTACAGGAACCTTATGCTGGTCGTAGCTTCTGAAAAGCTAGACAAAGTGGCAAAAAATCTTGCCCCGGAGCATCCGGGTGATAGGGTTTCTGAGGCCTGAAGGAGAGACTATCAGGAATGGGAGGAGAAAAACTCCCTTGCCCGGTGTTACATCATTGATTCCTTGGACAACCCAATACAGAGGAAGTTCGATCAGATCGAACTTGCCAAGGACATATTGGACAGTCTCAGGACAATGTATGAAGAGCATAATCGTTCTACTTGACAAAAGGTCTTGAAACAGTTCATGACCGCACAAATGACCAAAGGCCAACAAGTTCACAACCATTGTCTTTGGATAATGGGATATATCAACAAACTGGAGGCTCTTGGATCCGGGATGGACCTTGCGACCCAGATAGATGCTATCCTTAATTCTATGCCTCCTTCCTTCAATCCGTTCATCATGAACTATAACATGAACAAGCTGAATGTCAGTTTGCAATAGCTCAGCAATATGTTCCATAGAGCTGAAAAACTGATTAAAAAGGATGAACCTGTAGCTATGCTTGTTGAAGTTTGCAAGACTGGCAAGAGAAAGAGGAAGGCAAAGAAGCCACAGAAGAAAGCCACTAAGGGCAAGAAGTAGAAGAAAGACAAAACATCGGATGCCTGTCACTTCTGCAAGAAGACCGACCACTGGAAAACGAACAGTCCTACCTACCTGGATTCTAAGAAAGGTAATTTCGAAACTTGTGTTATAGAAACCAATTTATTGGTAGCTTCTGCATCCTAGTGTATTGACTCCGGGGCTTCAACTCATGCGTGTAACTCACTGTAGGGGTTCAAGGTAAGCAGAAGGATGAGTGAAGGAGAAGTCACACTCTACTTGGGGACTAATACAACTGTTGCAGCCGCGGCCATAGGAACAGTGGAGTTATTTTTTAGAGAAGTTACGGTTGTACTGGAAGATTGTCTTTATGTACAAAATTTGAGAAATTTGATTTCTGTCTCAAAACTGTGTGCATATGGTTATTCTGTCTTCTTTATTAATACGATTACTATTAAAAGAAATAGCAGATTCATCGCATACGGGGAACTGGAGAACGGTCTCTATCTTCTACATCCTCTTCTAGAAACTAACATAACCGAAACAACATCGGCTGAAATCCCCAAAAAGAGAGCCCATGATACAGTTAATCCCACGTGTCTGTGGCACAACCAACTTGGTCACATCGGTGTTGACCAAATCACAAGGTTGGTAAAGGATGGTCCTTTGGAATTTCTAACTGTAGAAGATCTTCCCACCTGTGAGCCTTGCCTATAAGGCAAGATGACGAAGCGGCCATTTAACGGTAAGCCTGAAAGATGTACAGGCACAGTTAGCCTAATACATACTGATGTATTTGGTCCCTTGAGTGTTAGGACACGGAATCAACATGTGTATTTCATCACCTTCACTGATGATTTTTCACGATATGGTTACGTGTATCTAATGAGACACAAGTCTGAATCCTTTGAAGAGTTCAAAGAGTTTAGACAAGAGGTCGAGAAATAGTTAGGGAGAGAAATTAAAGCCCTTCGATCAGATCGAGGTGACGAGTATCTCTGTGACGAATTTAGGGATTATTTAAAAGAAATTGGGATAGTATCACAATTAGCTCCTCCTACTACACCACAACTTAACGATGTTTCAGAGAGGAGGAATAGGACCTTATTGGATATGGTCCGGTCGCTTCTCATACACTCAGACTTACCCACATCCTTTTGGGGTTACACATTAGAGACAACGATTTATGTGCTGAATCGGGTTCCAACCAATTCGGTTTTGAATACTCCATATGAACTTTGGACCGGAAAGAAACCAAGTGTCAGACATTTGAAGATTTGGGGTTGTCCAACACACGTTAAAAGAACGAGTGCAGACAAGTTGGAATCCAAGTCCAGCCGTTGCCTATTTGTAGGCTACCCAAAAGGCTCTATAAGTTACCTATTCTATGACCCAAGTGTGCAGAAAGTGTTCTGTAGTCGAAATGCGCAATTCATTGAAACCGACTATATCCTGGACACCCATCATCTGGAAGATGTTCTTGATGAGGAGGGCACAGGAGCAGTGGGAGATGTCCCACAAGTTCCATGTAGTGATCAACCAACCTAGAAAATCCACTCGGGTGTCCAGGCCACCAGCCTGTTATGGTTATGACCAAGATAGTTACCTATTGGGAACCTTGACTAGTGAGGAGGATCCCATGACTTACACCGAAGCTATGTTGGACATAGATTCCCAGAAATGGGTGGAGGCCATGAGAGCAGAGATGGACTCAATGGAGACCAATGGAGTCTGGACCCTGGTAGATCCGCCCTCCAAGGTAAAAGCAATTAGTTGCAAATGGATTTACAAGAGGAAGAAGGACCCCGATGGTAAGATTGAGACTTTCAAGGCTTGTCTAGTGGTGAAAGGGTACACTCAGAAAGAGGGCATCGATTATGAGGAATCCTTTTCGCCTGTGGCCATGCTTAAATCCATAAGGATTTTGCTAGCAGTAGCAGCATACCATGATTATCAGATTTGGCAAATGGATGTCAAAACTGCATTCCTGAATGGAGATCTTACTGAAAATATCTATATGCAGCATCAACAATGCTTCATTGCTCCAGGTCAGGAGAACATGGTATGTAAACTAAATAGAACCATTTCTGGACTTAAGCATGTTAGACAGTTTTGTATGCCCTTAGCTTCAATCAGAATGATGTACTTTATGAGTTTATCGTAAATGAATAAAAGTGCATATTTGATTCATGTTCCCTTGGTATGTTTCTGTGTAATACCCTTAAACTGGACACTTAATGAGACTCGTGTTAGTTTAGAATCTTCACAGCCAATGGAATGGTCTGGGGAGACCTATCCTAATAAGGCTGACACTGTGGTGCCACCAAGTCGGTTGGGGTGGCCTGTTTCAGCTGCCAGGGTGAGACCTTAGGCACATACAGTGTAGGATTAATAGAACTTTTGAATCGGACCAGATTTCCAATATTGCCCTAAACCTTGGAGATAAATGGGCAAAACTGGAAAGTTACACCTAACCCCTAGACTCGATTATGATACTACGCTAGATGTCGGATTGGGCTATCTTTGATGTACCATTCAGTGAGATCTTTAGCGGGGGTCAAAACCTGGGTATGTTGGGACAATCCGAGAATTCATCTGAGTGGGTGATCATAGTGACAGGATCAGCCCCTTTGTCAGACAAAGGTAATGATAGGGGATGCACTCTCTCTGATGGAAACCAAGACTGCCGGCAGCCGATTTCAATTGTTTAGATTTTGTTTTGCAAAATATATTTATATAAAGATATATATATATATATATATATATATATATTGTTAATGTTTTGAAATGGTTTGAAAAAGGTTTTAATTCCCGGGATCCATGTATGTAGAGAGTGCAACACTGTTCCTTGCAGTCGATGGAGAGGTCCTCCCTTGTCGGGCAGTGTTTGATCATTATGGGCTGAGAGGTTAAGTGTAAGACCATTGAGGATAATACCTGATGGGCTAATCTTGCATCTGCCCACAGTCCCTGGGTGTTACAAGGTGGCTTGGCCCAGGGACTACTTAGGGTAAGTGTTGGGCCCATAGAGCCCATAAGATGGGTTTCAGGGGGTGCATTGTCCATAACAGTGTATTCGGCCAGGCCTTGTAACAAAGGCTGGGCTGAACCCATGTGGCTGATGTGTAGATCAATATTTGGGTCCCACACCATACAAGGAAGCCCAACTGGGCAGCAGTTTGGAAGGCTAAGTGAGTACGTAACCTTAAATGGGCCTTAAGCCCATTTCGAACTGGGCTGATTTGATCAGTCTATTAAAAACGGGGCAAATTTTGAGATGGATCAGCTGATAGGATTGGGCCTAGACCCTATCCACTTAGAGAGTCCAAGATCTAAATGAATTTTAGATCTGGAAGCCTCCTAATTAGATTAGGAGATGGTTGATCTGATCTACAGATAAGATAAGGGTTATCCCTTATCACTTAAAGGGACTTCTAACCCAAATATGATTTGGATTAGCAACTCCTGATGAGATTAGGAGCTGATCCCTTTAAGATTATGAAAGGAGAAAGGGCGGATATAGTTAGTGATTGATGTTCAATTCTCTTCAGAGCTGAAAATCACAAGAAGAGAGATTTCTGCACCCTACGAATTCTCTCTTGTTGCCTCCTTCCTTCCGCCACCATCACCTTCAGTTCGATCTCCAGTTCTTGGGAGAAGTCAAGATCTGATCTTGATTCCAGTCTTTTGGGAAAAGATTGGTTGGAGCTGTACTCACAAGCCATCCAATTGATTCTTGCGAAGGGTCAATTTCTTTTGGAAGAACATTGTTGATTCTGCTCCATCCTTCACTGCGCCATTTTCAGTGGGAGTAGATTTTGGATCCTTCCTTGGGCGTGAAAACCTCCATTGGGAGATACTGTTTCTCCGTATCTGGTACATCCTCCCTCCTACTCCTTTTGGTTCAGATCTGATTTGGTTCATGGTTCAAGATTGATCCTTGAAAATATATTTTCTAAAATAGGGAATTCGATTCCCTGCAAAGATGGAAGAATTTTTTTTTGAAATTCGCCCAGTCCTTTCTGCAAGACTTGGATGCCCATGTCATGGATATCCCATCCCTTCAAAGTAAGCTTTTAGAAGTTGGAACATCCATTTTGACTCTACTGTTAAATCGTTTGACTTTGAACAGAATTCGGATGAACCCTGTGTCTACAGGAAATACAGTGGAGATAAGGTTACCTTCTTGGTTCTATATGTAGATGACATTCAACTCATTGGGAATGATGTAGGAATGTTAACAACAATGAAAGTATGGCTTTCACAGCAATTCTCCATGAAAGACCTTGGAGAAGCCTCCTATATACTAGGTCTTCGACTCTATATAGATAGATCGATGCAGATAATAGGATTATCCCAATCTGCTTACATTGACAAAATAGTCGAAAGATATAGCATGAAAAACTACAAAAAAGGAAATGTTCCTTTCAGGCACGGAGTCACTCTCTCCAAGAAGATGTCTCCCAAGACTTCTGAGGAGATTGATGGCATGAAAGACGTTCCCTATGCCTCTGCTATAGGGAGCATCATGTATGCCATGCTGTGCACTCATCTTGACATTGCTCAGGCAGTGAGTGTAGTAAGCAGATTTCAGGCCAACCCAGGGCAGGACCACTAGATTGCTGTGAAAAACATACTTAAGTACCTTCGAAGGACAAAAGAGTTTTGTCTAGTATTCGACGTTAGCTCACTACAGATCCAAGGGTATAGAGATGCTGATTTCTAGTCGGATCCAGATGATAGAAAGTTTACATCTAGATATGTTTTCACAATAGGATCATGTGTTGTTTGCTGGAAAAGTAGCAAACAAGGGTCCACTACAGACTCCACGACCGAGGTCGAGTACATTGCCGTAAATGAGGCTGCCGAAGAAGCCATGTGGACGAAGAAGTTCGTTCACGAGTTGGGAGTTGTTCCGTCCAGCACATCACCCATCCCATTGTTGTGTGACAACAATGGAGCCATTGCTCAGGCTAAGGAGCCACTTGCCCACACGAAGTCGAAGCACATCGAGAGGAAGTACCACGGACTGTGGGAGATTGTTGGTAGAGGGGACGTCCTGATTCAGAAGGTAGCGTTAGCGGAAAATGTAGAAGACCCATTGACGAAGCCACTATCACAGAAAGTGTTTGAGAAACACGTGGAATGCATGGGACTTTGGCTTGTACCTGATTGGACCTAAGTGCAAGTGGGAGCTGTTAGACAGTTTTGTATGCCCTTAGCTTCAATCAGAATGATGTACTTTATGAGTTTATTGTAAATGAATAAAAGTGCATATTTGATTCATGTTCCCTTGGAATGTTTCTGTGTAATACCCTTAAACTGGACACTTAATGAGACTCGTGTTAGTTTAGAATGTTCACAGCTAGTGGGTCAGTCTAGGGAGACCTATCCTGACAAAGCTGACGCTGTGGTGCCACCAATTCGGTTGGGGTGGCCTGTCTCAGTTGCCAGGGTGAGACCCTAGGCACATATAGTGTAGGATTAATTGAATCTTTGAACTGGACCAGATTTCCAGTATTGCCCTAGACCTTGGAGATTGATGGGCAAAACTGGAAAGTTACACCCGACCCCTAGACTCGATTATGATACTGCACTAGGTGTCGGACTGGGCTGTCTTTGATGTATCAAGCAGTGAGATCCTTAGCGGGGGTCAAAACCTGGGTATGTTGGGACAGTTTGAGAATTCATCTGAGTGAGTGATCATAGTGACAGGATTAGCCCTTTTGTCAGAAAAAGGTAATGATCGGGGATGCACTCTCACTGATGGAAACCAAGACTTCCGGCAGCCGATTTCAATCGTTGAGATTTGTTTTGCAAAGTATTTTTTATATGAGATATAAAAGTATATACATTATGGTTTCTAAAATGTTTGCAAGAAGGTTTTAATTCCCGGGATCCATATAAGTAAAGAGTGCAACACTGTTCCTTGCAACCGAGGGAGAGGTCCTCTCTTGTCAGGCAGTGTATGATCATTATGGGTTGAGAGGTTAAGTGTTAGACCATTGAGGACAATACTTGATGGGCTAATCTTGCATCTGCCCACAGTCTCTGGGTGTTACAAGGTGGCTTGGCCTAGGGACCACTTTGGGTAAGTGTTGGGCCCATAGAGCCCATTTGATGTATTTCAGGGGGTGCACTGTCCATAACAGTGTATTCGGCCAGGCCTTGTAACAAAGGCTAGGCCGAACCCATGTGGCTGATGTGTAGATCAATGCTTGGGTCCCACGCCATACATGGAAGCCCTACTGGGCAGCAATTAGGAAGGTTAAGTGAGCACATAAGCTGAATGGGCCTAAAGCCCATTTCGAACTGGGCTATTTAATTAGTTAATTATGGGGTGAATTCTGAGATGGATTAGCAGATAGGATAGGGTCTTGACCCTATCCACTCAGAGTGTCCAGATCTGAATGTGATTCAGATCTAGAAACCTCCTAATGAGATTAGGAGAAAGCTAATCTAATATGCAGATAAGATAAGGGTTTATTCCTATCAGCTAAAGAGAGGTCTAATCCAAATATGATTTGGATTAGCAGCTCCTAATTGGATTAGGAGCTGATCCTTTGGATTAACAAAAGAAGGAGGGGGCGGCAGCCTTTAGTAGAATGAGATATTCACATCCTCTTGAGTGCTGAATTCACAGAAGAAAGAATTAACCATCCCTGCAGAATTCTTTCTTGCCGCCTCCCTGTTCTTGCCGCCCCTGTTTGCCAGTTCGATCTCCAGTTGTGGGAGAAGTCAAGATTCGATCTTGACATCAGTTTTTTGAGAATGAATTGATAGGAAGCTGTGCTCACGTGCCATCTTGCTGATTCTTGCGAAGGATAGAGTTCTTGGAGAGGAACACTGCTGATTCTGTTCCATCCTACACTGCGCCATTTTCAGTGGGAGCAGTCTTTGGATCCTTCCTTGGGCGTGAACACCTTCGTTGGGGGATACTATTTCTCCATATCAGGTATAATCCTCTCCTACTCCTTTTGGTTTAGATCTGGTTCAGTTTATGGTTCAAGAATGATCCTTGAAAATATGATTTTCTAAATAGTGAATGCGATTCCCAGTTGAAGGGAGAGAAAAAATTTTTGAAATTCGCCCCCTTATTCCGCAATCTTTGGGCGTCCATACGATGGATCTCTCATCCCTTCATGGACTACTTGCAGGAATCCCTCCTGACAAGATCTGGGTGTCATTCCTTTCTGTAACCCTTGAACTCTTCAAGAAGCCTTAGCCATGTGAACTGGGTGAATTGATGAACCCCTTCTCATGGGCCCCTTAGGTCCTTTTTATAGAGAAGCGTGGACATGACTGGGATTAGAGAGAAAGAGATGGGTAGCTCTTGGGTTTATGCAAAAATATAGGCACCCTAGGGTTTGAGAATGGAGGGTTAGGATTGTTCTAAGGAGATCCTAAGGCTGAAAAGAGAAGGAGATGACACCCAATTTTTCGTTGGGCTGAGAGGGCGCCCAGAATGGAGGGAGCAGATTTAAGCACCTAGAGCTGGAGAAATGTGATTGGTTGGTGTGATATGGCGCCCTAAGGTGATTGGTTGAGGTTTAAGGAGTGAGGTGTATGGCCAGGATGTTGTGTAGGGAGAGATCTAAGGCTATGTGGGGCTGCTAAGGCTTGGATGGTTGAGATTAGAGGTTAGGAGAGAGTGGAAGGTGGAGATTTGATAGCCTAGGGTGGCTAGGGTTTGTTAGAGGTGAAATGAATGAGTGGGGAGGCGCCCTAGCGTTTGCTAAGGAGAGGGTAGTGTGCTAATATAGTAGGAGGGGTGCTTCTCTGGGTTTGGCAGATAGGAGGCGCCCTCCTATGCTCAAATTTTCACAGAAACACCTTCTCTCTTAGTTGGAATTCACACTAGCTTCCCAAAAACAACATTTTAGCCTTGAAACTTCACCAGTTTTCCCACAATTTGCACAGGGACCCTCAAAGGTCACAATATTTAATTTAATTGGGAAAAGGGCACATTTTAGCTATTCTAAGGCCGAAAATACCCCTGAAATGATGCCCTTGAGGCATCAAAATACAGTTATCAGGATTGAGATTAGGAATCTGGAGAGCTGCTTAAGTGAAAGGTTGTATTCCTTTTCTAGTTCTCTATAGCTAGAGCATGAATGGTGGGACTCTCACAGATGTGGCTAGTGCTGTGTCCACAAAAAGTGTATTCAACTTTCACTATAATCCAAGGACAAGCCAGTCTGAGTTCAAAGTTCCTTTCTGTAAATTTCATAAGAGTCTTCATTAGCCATTTTCTATTGGAATGAAGTTCAAAATGATGTTTTAAACTGAAGATGTAGTAGAGAGAAGATACACTGGTCTAGTAACTAGGATTAATGATATGGATCTAATTAGATGGTTGGGCTCAAAATGGAGATGCCTATTGATGAGGTGGGATGATGATCTAGAGATAAATTGACATAATAAGGTTTCTCCATGGGAGATTAAGCCATTGGGTCTAGTTTCAACTTGCAGCAGTTTGTTTGCACCTGGTTAAAAAAAAATGAGGATGACTCTGCTTTCATAAAAACCAGATTTTCCAGTTCCTAATGGAATAGGATTTTCAGACTTTGGGGAATCATTATGGTTCGAAAAGATCTTGCAAGGTCAAGGAATTTTGGGTTTCAGTACTCCTAAGCCATTCCGATGCTTCTTGTTCTTTGAAGAAAAAGCATTGAAGTCCTTCACCCAGAGATGTTACTAGAGCTACTAAGATCCATCATTTGGTTAAAAGTGACACCTTCTTGGCCAGTTCCCGCAGTTATTACATTTGATGCCTACTGGACAGAGAGAAACCTTAAATGAACCTTTTCTTCGCTAATTCACTAGTCAAGGATAATTTGGTCATGACAATTGTATTTATGCTGACGTGGACACTTTTTGTTTGTGAATATTAATGGTACTTTAAGGGAAGGTGAGTTTTGGAAAATAAAAATGCACTAACATGGTGAGTTTTAGACATTTTGAAAAGTTATGGTGAGTTTAAGAGAAATATTGAAAAGTCATGATGAGTTTTAGACAATTACCCTTATTATTAATAGGGAAAATTCCTGATAGGTACCCTATACTTTAGGCCGAGTGCCAATTTAGTACTCGTACTTTAAATCATGACAATCTGGTACCTGAACTTTCAATTTGCGACAATCTGTTAGACAGTTTTGTATGCCCTTAGCTTCAATCAGAATGATGTACTTTATGAGTTTATTGTAAATGAATAAAAGTGCATATTTGATTCATGTTCCCTTGGAATGTTTCTGTGTAATACCCTTAAACTGGACACTTAATGAGACTCGTGTTAGTTTAGAATGTTCACAGCCAGTGGATCGGTCTGGGGAGACCTATCCTTACAAGGCTGACACTGTGGTGCCACCAAGTCAGTTGGGGTCACCTGTCTCAACTGCCAGGGTGAGACCCTAGGCACATACAGTGTAGGATTAATTGAATCTTTGAACTGGACCAGATTACCAGTACTGCCCTGGACCTTGGAGATTGATGGGCAAAACTAGAAAGTTACACCCGACCCCTAGACTCACTGAAGAGATGAGAGATCCATCTCATGGACGCCCAAAGATTGCGGAATAAGGGGCGAAATTCAAAAATTTTTTTCTCCCTTCAACTGGGAATCGCATTCCCTATTTAGAAAATCATATTTTCAAGGATCATTCATGAACCATAAACTGAACCAGATCTGAACCGAAAGGAGTAGTAAAGGATTATACCAGATATAGAGAAACAGTATCCCCCAACGAAGGTATTCATGCCCAAGGAAGGATCCAAAGACTGCTCCCTCTGAAGATGGCGCAGTGCAGGATGGAGCAGTATCCCCCAGCAGGATGGCACGTGAGCACAGCTTCCTATCAATTCTTCCTCCAAAAACTGAAGTCAAGATCAAATCGTGACTTCTCCCACAACTGGAGATCGAACTGGCAAAACAAGGCGGCAAGAACAGGGAGGCGACAAAAAAGAATTCTGCAGGGATGCTTAATTCTTCCTTCTTGATTTCAGCATTGAAGAGGATCTGAATGAATTATCTTCTAAAGGCTACCACCCCCATCTTCTTTTGTTAATCCTAAAGGATCAGCTCCTAATCTCATTAGGAGCTGCTTATCCAAATCATATTTGGATCAGCCCTCTCTTTGGTGATAAGGTTAAACCCTTATCTTATCTGCAGATTAGATTAGCTTTCTCCTAATCTCATTAGGAGGTTTCTAGATCTGAATCACATTCAGATCTGGACTCTCTGAGTGGATAGGGTCAAGACCCTATCCTATCTGCTAATCCATCTCAGAATTCGCCCCATTATTAATTAAATAAATAGCATAGTTTGAAATGGGCTTTAGGCCCATTAAGCTTATGTGCTCATTTATCCTTCCAAACTGCAGCCCAAGTGGGCTTCCTTGTATGGCGTGGGATGCAAGCATTGATCTACACATCAGCCACATGGGTTCAGCCCAGCCTTTGTTACAAGGCCTGGCCGAATACACTGTTATGGATAGTGCACCGCCTGAAACCCATCAAATGGGCTCTATGAGCCAAAAACTTACCCTAAGTGGTCCCTGGGCCAAGCCAACTTGTAACACCCATGGACTATGGGCAGATGCAAGATTAGCCCATCAGGTATTATCCTCAATGGTCTTACACTTAACCTCTCAGCCCATAATGATCATACAGTGCCCGACAAGAGAGGACCTCTCCCTCGGCTGCAAGGAACAGTGTTGCACTCTCTACTTATATGGATTCCGGGAATTAAAACATTCTTGCAAACATTTTTGAAACCATAATGTATATACTTTTATATCTCATATAAAATATACTTTGCAAAACAAATCTCAACGGTTGAAATCGGCTGCCGGCAGTTTTGGTTTCCATCAATGAGAGTGCATCCCGAATCGTTACCTTTGTCCGACAAAGGGGCTGATCCTGTCACTATGATCTCCCACTCAGATGAATTCTCGGACTGTCCCAACATACCCAAGGTTTGAGCCCCGCTAAGGATCTCACTGATTGGTACATCAAAGACAGCCCAATCCGACACCTAGTGCAGTATCATAATCGAGTCTAGGGGTCGGGTGTAACTTTCCAGTTTTGCCCATCAATCTCCAAGGTCCAGGGCAATACTAGAAATCTGGTTCAGTTCAAAGATTCAATTAATCCTACACTGTATGTGCCTAGGGTCTCACCCTGGCAGTTGAGACAGGCCACCCCTACCGACTTGGTGGCACCACAGTGTCAGCCTTGTCAGGAGAGGTCTCTCCAGACCAATCCACTGGCTGTGAACATTCTAAACTAACACGAGTCTCATTAAGTGTCCAGTTTAATGGTAATACACAGAAACATTCCAAGGGAACATGAATCAAATATGCACTTTTATTCATTTACAATAAACTCATAAAGTACATCATTCTGATTGAAGCTAAGGGCATACAAAACTATCTAACAGCTCCCACTTGCACTTAGGTCCAATCAGGTACTAGCCAGAGTCCCATGCTTTCCATGTGTTTCTCAAACACTTTCTGTTATAGTGGATTCATCAATGGGTCTGCTACATTTTCCGCTGATGCTACCTTCCGAATCAGGATGTCCCCTCAACCAACAATCTCCCGTAGTACGTGGTACTTCCTCTCGATGTGCTTCGACTTCGAGTGGGCTCGTGGCTCCTTAGCCTGAGCAATGTTTCCATTGTTGTCACACAACAATGGGATGGATGATGTGCTGGATGGAACTACTCCCAACTCATGAAAGAATTTCTTCATCCAAACGGCTTCTTTGGCAGCCTCACTTGCGGCAATGTACTCGGCCTCGGTCATGGAGTCTGTAGTGGACCCCTGTTTGCTGCTTTTCGAGCAAACAGCACACGATCCTATCGTGAAAACATATCCATATGTAGACTTTCTATCATCTGGGTCCGACTAGAAATTGGCATCTATATTCCCATGGATCTGTAGTGAGCTACCGTCGAATACTAGACAAAACTCTTTTGTCCTTCGAAGGTACTTAAGTATGTTTTTCATAGCAGTCCAATGCTCCTACCCTGGGTTGGCCTGAAATCTGATAAATACACTCACTGCATGAGCTATGTCACGACGAGTGCACATCATGGCATACATGATGCTCCCTACGGCAGAGGCATAGGGAATGTCTTTCATGCCATCAATCTCCTCAGAATTCTTGGGAGACATCTTCTTGGAGAGAGTGACTCCATGCCTGAAAGGAACATTTCCTTTCTTAGAGTTTTCCATGCTGTATCTTTTGACTATTTTGTCAATGTAAGCAGATTGAGATAATCCTATTATCCGCTTCGATCTATCTCTATATAGTCGAAGACCCAGTATATAGGAGGCTTCTCCAAGATCTTTCATAGAGAATTGTTGTGATAGTCATATTTTCACCGTAGTTAACATCCCTACATCATTACCAATGAGTAGAATGTCATCTACATACACGACCAAGAAGGTGACCTTATCCCGACTGTACTTCCTGTAGACACAGGGTTCATCCAGATTCTACTCGAAGTCAATTGATTTGACAGCAGAGTCAAAATGGATATTCCAACTTTTAGACGCTTGCTTAAGTCCATAAATGGATCTGTTAAGTTTACACACCATGTTTTTCAGACCTGTAGCAATGAAGCCTTGCGGCTGCTACATATAGATATCTTCAGTAAGATCTCCATTCAGGAATGCAGTTTTGACATCCATTTGCCAAATCTCATAATCATGGTATGCTGCTACAGCTAGCAGAATCCTTATGGATTTAAGCATGGCCACAGGCGAAAATGTTTCCTCATAATCGATGCCCTCTTTCTGAGTGTACCCTTTTGCTACTAGACGTGCTTTAAAGGTCTCAACCTTACCATCGGTGCCCTTTTTCTTCTTGTAAATCCATTTGCAACTGATTGCTTTTACCCCGGAGGGCGGATCTACTAGAGTCCAAACTCCATTGGTCTCCATTGAGTCCATCTCTGCACTCATGGTCTCCACCCACTTCTGGGAATCTATGTCCAACATAGCTTCTGCGTAAGTCACGGGATCCTCCTCATTAGTCAAGGTTTCCACCAGGTAACTATCCTGGTCATAACCATAACGGACTGGTGGCCTGGATACCCGATTGTATCTTCTAGGTTGGTCACTACCTGGAACTTGTGGGACATCTCCCACTGCTTCTGAGCTCTCCTCATCAAGAACAACTTCCTGACGATGAGTGTCAATGATATAATCGGTTTCCAAGAATTGTGCATTTCGACTGCAGAACACTTTCTGCTCACTTGGGTCATAGAATAGGTAACCTACAGAGCATTTTGGGTAGCCTACAAATAGGCAACGGCTGATCTTGGATTCCAACTTGTCTGCACTCGTTCTTTTAACGTGTGCTGGACAACCCCAAATCTTCAAGTGTATGACACTTGGTTTCTTTCCGGTCCAAAGTTCATATGGAGTATTTGGATCTGATTTGGTTGGAACCCGATTCAGCACATAAATCGCTGTCTCTAATGCATAACCCCAAAAGGATGTGGGTAAATCTGAGTGTATGAGAAGTGACCGGACCATATCCAATAAGGTCCTATTCCTCCTCTCTGAAACACCATTAAGTTGTGGTGTAGCAGGAGGAGCCAACTGTGATACTATCCAATTGTCCTTTAAGTAGTCTCTGAATTCGTCAGAGAGATATTTGCCACCTCGATCTGATCAAAGGGCTTTAATTTCTCTCCCTAACTGTTTCTCGACCTCTTGTCTGAACTCTTTAAACTTTTAAAAGGATTCAGACTTGTGTCTCATTAGGTACACGTAACCATATCATAAAAAATCATCTGTGAAGGTGATGAAATACACGTGTTGCTTGTGTGTCGTAACACTCAGGGGACCATATACATCAGTATGTATTAGGTCAAGTGTGCCTGTGCATCTTTTAGGCTTACCGTTAAATGGTCGTTTCGTCATCTTGCCTTGTAGGCAAAGCTCATAGGTGGGAAGATCTTCTACAGTTATAAAATGCAAAGGACCATCCTTTACCAACCTTGTGATTCGGTCAACACCGATGTGGCCAAGTCAGTAATGCCACAGACACGTGGGATTAACTGTATCACGGGCTCTCTTCTTGGGGATTTCAGCTGGCATAGTTTCGGTTATGTTAGTTTCTAGAGAAGGATGTAGAACATAGAGACCGTTCTCCAGTTCCCCGTATGCAATGAATCTATTGTTTTTCTAATAGTAATCGTATTACTAAAGAAGACAGAATAACCATCTGCACACTGTTTTGTAATAGAAATCAAATTTCTCCTTCAATTTTGTACATAAAGACAATCTCTCAGTACAATAGTTCATTCTCTAAAAAGTAACTCCATGGTTCCTATGGCCGCGGCTGCAACAATTGCATTAGTCCCCATGTAGAGTGTGACTTCTCCTTCACTCAGCCTTCTGCTTACCTTGAACCCCTGTAGTGAGTTACGTGTATGAGTTAAAGCCCCGGAGTAAATACACCAGGACGCAGAGGCTACTAACACAATTTCGAAATTACCTTTCTTGGATTCTAGGTAGGCAGGACAGTTCCTTTTCCAGTGGCCAGTCTTCTTGCAAAAATGACAGGCATCTGATGCCTTGTCCTTCCTCTGTTTCTTGGGTTTGGCAGCCTTCTTCTGGGGCTTTCTCTTTGCCTTCCTTTTCTTGCCCGAGTTGCCAGTTTCAACAAGCATGGCAATGGGCTCATCCTTTTTAATCAATTCTTCGGCCCTCTACAACATATTGCTGAGTTCTTGCAAGCTGACGTTCAACTTGTTCATGTTGTAGTTCATGATGAATGGATTAAAGGATGGAGGCAGAGAGTTGAGAATAGCATCGATCTGTGTTACCAGATCCAGCCCGGATCCAAGAGCTTCCAGTTCGTTGATATAGCCCATCATCCAAAGACAATGGTCGTGAACCTATTGGCCCTTGGACATCTGTGCGGTCATGAACTGTTTCAAGACCTTCTGCCGAGTAGAATGATTCTGCTCTTCATACATTGTCTTCAGACTGTCTAGTACATCCTTAGCTAGTTCGATCTAATCGAACTGCCTCTGAATAGGATTGTCTAAAGAGGCAATGATATAGCTGCGGGCAAGGGAGTTTTTCTCCTCCGATTCTTGGTATTCTCTTCTCCTGGCCTCGGAAGCCCTATCTCCCGGACGATTCGGGGCAGGATTCTTGGCTACCTTATCCAACTTTTCAGAGGTTAAGACCAACATAAGGTTCCTGTACCAGTCAGCATAGTTTGGGCCCTTCAACATGTTGTCATCAAACAATTTTGCAAATGATCTGTTTGCCATTTTCTGATAAAAGAGCAAACATCAGTCCACAACCTAATTTGATTCATGTTCATTTCATAGATATGGATTTTAATCTACGTTCCATTTCCATTTATTCAACTCTGAGATTTCCCATATGCAGCCAAGAAAGATTCAGTTAGTCATGCTTGCATCCTATCTTATCTATTCAGCCTAAGCACATGATTCCTGATAAGTTGAAATTGTTCAAGGATAAGTTTCTAGGGAGCAGAAATTTCAAGAAGATAAGGTATCCCAAATTTCCATCAGATTTCCGTAATCCCCCCACACTTAAGTTATACATTGTCCCTAATGTATGTGATTATGCATAAAGTAGAAGGATTTGGGGGTACTTCCCTGTTTGTCTTGTTGGGTTCCTGCTAAACACAAAAATCAAAACCAAACAAAATAACAAAATTAACTAAACACAATGGGTTGCCTCCCACAAGCGCAATTGTTTAACGTTGTTATGCTCGACGTCCTCCTTTGCTACTTTAGCTCTCATGGTATCAGCTTTCGGTGTGCTCCCCTTCCATCCATCATGGGCGGTTTCAAATTTGGAATAGGGGCCTTCGTATCCAATTGTGCACTCGATTCTAGTTCCTCATTCATATCTTTTTCAAAAAATTCCTGCACAGTTGGATCAATAGTGTCAACCGAATGGTCTTCATTTGGGTACTTCATAGCTTAAAAAATATTAAATTTAATAGTCTCTCCGTCACATTCGACGAAGAGGGTACCCTCATCCACATCTATTTTGGTCTTGGCCATTTTCATAAATGGCCTGCCTAATAGAAGTGGGGATGAACTTTCGATCATGTCCTCCTCCATCTTCAAATTGTAAAAATCAGCTGGGAAAATTAAATCGTTAACCTACACCATTACATTCTCAACAATCCCTTCTAGGAAGGCGTTAGAACGATCAGCTAATTGGATAACAGCTTTAGTTTCCCTTAAAGGACCTAATCTCAAAGCATAGTAAATCGAGTATGGCATGACGTTGATAGATGCACCTAAGTCTAGCATGGCATACTCGATTTGCTTATTGCCAATCACACAAGGTAGGGTGAACATACCTGGATCAGCATGTTTTTCTGGTAAGGTCCTCTTGATCATGGCTGAAACGTTCTCTCTAACTCTTGAGTCCTGCACCTTGTCTTCTTCTTGTCTTTTATCCACCTTCCTTGGTGAGGTAGGTTCTAGCTGCAGTTCCTTCCCGCTTCTCAGCACCACTGCACTTACATTCTCCTTGGGGTTGACTACCGTTTGTGATGGTAGTTTCCCGGAGCTCTGCACCTCCAACTTGCTAACGGCAGTGGCAAGTTGGCTGATTTGGTTCCCCAAATTCTGAATGCTGGCTCTTGTTTCCTGTTGAAATTGCTGAGTATTAGTAGCTAGAGCCTTAACTATATCTTCTAATGACATACCTGAATTCGAGGGTTGGCCTTGCGCTGTGATGGGTGTTGAAAACTGGGGCTGTCGACTGAAAAAATGGGGCTGGTATTGCTGCTGTCCTCCTTGGTTCCCGTAGCTTAGGTTTGGGTGATTTCTCCACCCCGGATTGTAATAATTGGAGTAGGGATCATACTTTCGTTGGGGCTGGCCCGGGAATTCTCCTACGGCATTGACTTGCTGCATCGAACCATCTTGCAATGATGGACACATGTCCATAGGATGGCCAGGAATCGAACAGATACCACACACCCTAGCAGTTTGTACTTGTCCTGCAGCGAGTTGTCTTACCAAAGCAGTTGGTTCAGAAATCTGATTTTCTAAATTTACATGGCTTACCTCATTAACCCGTCTAATGGTACCGTCTGTCCTTGCACCGAACTTTTGTGAATTTTTGGCCATGTTGGAGACTAACTCCCTGGCCGCTTCGGGTGTCTTGTTCACCAAGGCTCCTCCACTGGCTGCATCGACCATACTTCTATCCATGGGTTGTAGCCCTTCATAGAAGTATTGGATTAACAATTGTTCAGGAATTTGGTGGTGGGGACAACTAGCAACAAGTTGCTTAAACCTTTCCCAATATTCATATAATGTCTCACTACCAAACTGCCGAACTCCACATATTTCTTTTCTTATATTCGCAGCCCGGGATGCAGGAAAATATTTATCTAAAAATATCCTATTCATTTCATCCCATGTGCATACAGAACCGGGAGGGAGAATATAAAACCAATCCTTTGCTTTATCTCTTAAAGTAAATGGAAAGGCTATGAGTTTAACCTGGTCCTCGGTCATACCGTGGGGTTTCATGCTTGAACAGACGACATGAAATTCCTTTAGATGTTTGTGAGGGTCCTCACCTGGGAAACCATGAAACAGATGTAATAATTGAATCAAACCAGATTTAAGTTCAAAGGCTACCTCAAGAGTGGGGTACGTGATGCATAAGGGCTGTTGGTTCATAATTGGTGCAGCCAACTCCCTTAATGTCCTCTCTCTTTCAGCCATTCTTTCTACTTCTTCGAATATGGGAAGATCACAATCTGAATTCACCTTCTTTGGTGAACGATCATTCCTTTGCTTCGCCTCCTTTCTTAAACGACGGGTGGTCCTCTCAATTTCGGGATTGTACTCGAGTTCACCTTGTTGAGAAGCATGAGTCATAAAACAAAAGAGGTTAACAAGAGGAAGGTAATAGCTAAGAAATTAAAGTTGCTCCCCGGCAACGGCGCCAAAATTTTGACGGGTTTGTCGAAGCCCTCAAAATTAGTACTAGTCCCACAATAAAATATTTGCAATAAAAGTGGTTCTAGGTCGAATCCCACAGGGAGCAAATCAGTAATCTCTTAGCCGAATGGATAAAGTAATTATGTGGGAATATTAAATAACTAAAATTAAAAGAATAACAAACTAAACAAACAAGAGAAAATCAATCTTACCGAATTCTGGTTCAAGGGTTCAGGTTGAATCGATTGGCCATCGATCCTAGGTACAATTCAGCATTCTTGCAATTCAAGCATTTAACCTTAGATTTATTAGGATAGCCATAATAAACCTTGTGTTTTCCTAATTCAGTTGACCAAACCCAGCATTTGATCAACACTTATCACCACTCAACTGGGTACGATAGCGTTCCATGTTAAACAGTGATAGCATTAAGATTTGTGAAAATAGTTAAACCAAAATAACAATAATTGAGATAGCTGCAATTACTGAATTTTGTTCCATCGATTCTTTTAGGTTGAACCATGTTAAAACATTGGTCAAAGGCTGTCATGAACAATTGACCCAAAAAGATATCAACCTAATTGCTACTTGTACCATTATTCGTGACAATTACGGATCACCGAAATCATGGATAGCAGTAGGAAAATCAACATTAATTCAGTTTGTCAGACTAATTAACATTAACATCCAATTAAAATATGCACAAGAACCAATGAATACTTGAATTAAAAAGAAAGAAAATAAAGTAACTACAAAACCTCACAATGGCACAATCGAACCTCCCCCCTTGAACCAGAAAAAGAAGCTTAGCTACTCATGATCTGCGCAATCTCCATGCTTTCCTTCTCCATAGCCGAACTGCCTTCTTGCTTCTTGGTTTTCTTGATGATCTCTTGGATCTTGGAATGAATGATTGCTAGAGCTGGTTCGCCCCCCTCTTTATATAGCAAAAGGAGAGGGCTGTTTTCCAACTCCTTCTAGGAGATCATCTTATCCTTAGGGAGTTTTGATCTTATCTTGAACTAATCCTATCCTATCTCTTATCTAATGCTCTAATCTCAATCTTCTTATCTCTCTAGGATTACATTCAAGAATTTAGATCTGATAAAACTCTCTCCTTGGAGATTACATTCGAAATTCGGACTCTTAACTCTTGAATTCGAGTTGGGCTGCTTCAGCTACTTCTGCGAGTTGGGCTTAAGTTGTGAAATGAGCCTGGCTGCGAACTTGCTCCGAATTTGGCCTCGTTTTCATACTCGATGTGAGACGAATCTGTAAAAACCCAAAACATAAAAGTTGTGGGCCTTCCTTTCTTCTTTTTAATGCTTCTTGAATTGTCCAATTCGGTGTCCGGAATTGAGAGTTATGCCCAGATTACTGACTGTCGCCGAAACTGTGCAAAATCACCCGATTTGTCCTGTTTTCTTCCAATTGCCTTCTTTATTGCCCTAAATCGAAATACAAGAGTAATGAGTTCATTTAAGTGATAAATAAATATAAAAGAGTGAATATTAGAGGATAAAAATAGGGTTCTTTTTGGTCTCATCACCTGTGTTGGCCTGAAATCTGCTTACTACACTCACTGCCTGAGCTATGTCAAGATGAGTGCACAGCATGGCATACATGATGCTCCCTACGGCAGAGGCATAGGGAACGTCTCTCATGCCATTAATCTCCTCAGAAGTCTTGGGAGACATCTTCTTGGAGAGAGTGACTCCATGCCTTAAAGGACCGTTTCCTTTCTTGGAGTTTTCCATACTGTATCTTTTGATTATTTTGTCAATGTAAGCAGATTGAGATAATCCTATTATCCGCTTCGATCTATCTCTATAGAGTCGAAGACCCAGTATATTGGAGGCTTCTCCAAGATCTTTCATGGAGAGTTGCTATAAAATCCATACTTTCACCGTAGTTAACATTCCTATATCATTCCCAATGAGTAGAATGTCATCTACATACAGAACCAAGAAGGTAACCTTATCTCCACTGTACTTCCTGTAGACACAGGGTTCATCCGGATTCTGCTCGAAGTCAAACGATTTGACAGCAGAGTCAAAACGGATGTTCCAACTTCTAGATGCTTGCTTAAGTCCATAAATGGATCTGTTATGTTTACATACCATGTTTTCCTGACCTGCAGCAATGAAGCCTTGCGGCTGCTGCATATAGATATTTTCAGTAAGATCTCCATTTAGGAATGCAGTTTTGACATCCATTTTCCAAATCTCATAATCATGGTATGCTGTTACAGCTATCAGGATACTAATGGATTTAAGCATGGCCACAGGCGAAAAGGTTTCCTCATATTCGATGCTCTCTTTCTGAGTGTACCCTTTCTTCACCACACGAGTTTTGAAGGTCTCAACCTTACCATCGGTGCCCTTTTTCCTCTTGTAAATCCATTTGCAACCGATTGCTTTTACCACGAAGGGTGGATCTAATAGAGTCCAGACTTCATTGGTCTCCATTGAGTCCATCTTTGCTCTCATGGCCTCTACCCACTTCTGGGAATCTATGTCCAACATAGCTTCCGCGTAAGTCACGGGATCCTCCTCACTAGTCAAGGTTTCCACCAGGTAACTATCCTGGTCATAACCATAACGGACTGGTGGCCTAGATACCCATGTCGATCTTCTAGGTTGGTCACTACCTGGAACTTGTGGGACATCTCCCACTGCTCTTGAGCTCTCCTCATCAAGAACAACTTCCTGATGATGGGTGTCTAGGATGTAATCAGTTTCCAAGAATTGTGCATTTCGACAGCAGAACACTTTCTGCTCACTTGGGTCATAGAATAGGTAACCTACAATGCCTTTTGGGTAGCCTACAAATAGGCAATGGCTGGACATGGATTCCAATTTGTCTGCACTCGTTCTTTTAACGTGTGTAGGACAACCTCAAATCTTCAAGTGTCTGACACTTGGTTTATTTCCAGTCCAAAGTTCATATGGAGTATTCGGAACCGAATTGGTTGGAATCCGATTCAGCACGTAGAACGCAGTCTCTAATGTGTAACCACAAAAGGATGTGGGTAACTCTGATTGTATGAGAAGCGACGGGACCATATCCAATAAGGTCCTATTCCTCCTCTCTGAAACATCGTTAAGTTGTGGTGTAGCAGGAGCTAATTGTGATACTATCCCATTGTCTTTTAAGTAGTCCCTGAATTTGTCAGAGAGATACTCGCCACCTCGATCTGATCAAAGGGCTTTAATTTCTCTCCCTAACTGTTTCTCGACCTCTTGTCTAAACTCTTTGAACTTTTCAAAGGATTCAGACTTGTGTCTCATTAGGTACACGTAACCATATTGTGAAAAATCATTTGTGAAGGTGATGAAATACACGTGTTGGTTTTGTGTCCTAACACTCAGAGGACCACATACATCAGTATGTATTAGGTCAAGAGTGCCTATACATCTTTTAGGCTTACCGTTAAATGGCCGTTTTGTCATCTTACCTTGTAAGCAAGGCTCATAGGTGGGAAGATCTTCTGCAGTTAGAAAATCCAAAGGACCATCCTTTACCAACCTTGTGATTCGGTCAACACCGATGTGGCCAAGTCGGTAATGCCACAGGCACGTGGGATTGATTGTATCATGGGCTCTCTTCTTGGGGATTTCAGCTGACATAGTTTCGGTTATGATAGTTTCTAGAGAAGGATGTAGAACATAGAGACTGTTCCCCAGTTCCCCGTATGCAATGAATCTTTTGTTTCTTTTAATAGTAATCATATTACTAAAGAAGACAGAATAACCATCTGCACACAGTTTTGAAACAGAAATCAAATTTCTCCTTAAATTTTGTACATAAAGACAATCTTTCAGTACAATTGTTCCTTCTCTAAAAAATAACTCCATGGTTCCTATGGCCGCGGCTGCAACAGTTGCATTAGTCCCCAAGTAGAGTATGACTTCTCATTCACTCAGCCTTCTGCTTACCTTGAACCCCTGCAGTGAGTTACACGAATGAGTTGAAGCCTCGGAGTCAATACACCAAGACGTAGAAGCTACCAATAAATTGGTTTCTATAACACAAGTTTCGAAATTACCTTTCTTGGATTCCAGGTAGGCAGGATAGTTCCTTTTCCAATGGCCGGTCTTCTTGCAGAAGTGACATTCATCCGATGCTTTGTCTTTCCTCTGCTTCTTGTCCTTAATGGCTTTGTTCTGAGGCTTCTTTGCCTTCCTCTTTCTCTTGCCTGTCTTGCCAGCTTCAATAAGCATAGCTACAGGCTCATCCTTTCTAATCAGTTTTTCATCTCTTTGCAACATATTGCTGAGCTCTTGCAAGCTGACATTCAACTTGTTCATGTTATAGTTCATAATGAACGAATTAAAGGAAGGAGGCCAAGAATTAAGGATAGCATCTATCTGGGTTGCAAGGTCCAGCCCGGATCCAAGAGCCTCCAATTCGTTGATGTAACCCATCATCCGAAGACAATGGTCGTGAACTTGTTGGCCCTTGGACATTTGTGCGGTCATGAACTATTTGAAGAACTTTTGTCGAGGAGAATGATTATGCTCTTCCTACATTGTCCTGAGACTATCCAATATGTCCTTGGCAAGTTTGATCTGATCGAACTACTTCTGTATTGGGTTGTCCAAGGAGGCAATGATGTAACACCGGGCAAGGGAGTTTTTTCTCCTCCCATTCCTGATAGTCTCTCCTTCGGGCCTCAGAAGCCCTATCACCCGAACGCTCTGGGGCAGGATTCTTTGCCACTTTGTCCAGCTTTTCAGAAGCTAGGACTAGCATAAGGTTCCTGTACCAGTCGGCATAGTTTGGGCCCTTCAACTTGTTGTCATCAAGCAATTTTGCAAATGATACGTTTGTCATTTTCTGATAAAAGAGCAAACATCAGTCCACAGCCTAATTTGATTCATGTTCATTTCACAGATATGGATTTCAATCTACGTTCCATTTCAATTTATTCATCTCTGAGATTTCCCTCCTTTCTCAGTGACGGAGACTATGGGTCGTCTCTAGAAATGTGGGAAATCACATAGGGTGCGTGGAGCCAACTGTTTCAGCTGCAAAACCCCACCACCTTTCTGAGAAGGATCATATCCACTCATCATATGAGTTTTCCCTTTGGCCTATGTCAAACAATGTTCAGAACCATTTTCAGGTAAACCTTTCTGTCTAGTGAGTGCTTACCCATCATATTCGTGAATGCCAAGGTACCGTGAGAGGGTTGCCATTTTTGGGTGAAGCCCCTCCCACATCGGTCTATGACGCCCCTATCATCTTATGAAACATTTAGACAAGCCCAACAGCAAATGGATAGCCCATTTTCTGGTGCATTTCCTCATTACTGAAGGACCCATCCTCATGCTAATGATGGAAGGCCTTTAGAGAGTTCATCATATGAATCTCCCTATCCCATGCACTCATATTAGCTGGAGGGAACAGTTAATTACGCCCTAGTTCTAATTTTAGGTCAAACCAAAGTGGCTCCCACTAACTTTCATAAAGCCAGATTTCAGTGGGCCTAAATCGGATAGGGTTCCGCACGTAACCTCTTGATGAGGTGTGGGGCCCACCACTGAGGGAGGTCATCCAATGACCAAAAAGGACACCATGGCAATGATATGCATTCAGTCATGGTGTGCGCAAGAGCTATTGTCGATTGAGCATGGGCCAAGTGCTTATGGCCCATGTACGTAGCACATCACACATCCATACATCACATGCAGGGATAAATTGATCCAATCAATTAATCATATGTAAGGCCCATTTGAAGCCCATTTTAAATACATAATATTAACCATTAATATTATCTAGGTATATGGGCCGAATTAACTATTTAATTAAACATCAATCCTCAGGCCCATTAGTGGGAAAATTAGGGCAGACTTTCAGCCTTGATTAAACCCTAGATTCGGTCCAAACAATTTGAACCAATCTTGGTTCGAATGGGTCTAGGGTTTGATCTTTAATTAAATCTTTAATTCAAGAAAATAATCTGAAATTAAAATACTGATAAAATAACAGAAAGAATCAGTCAATCAGGGCTGTTCGCACAATCCACCCCACAAAATAGAGGTTAGATCACAGTTTGCAGTTTCACAAACTGCAAATCGCAGATTGCAGTTCTCCCATCTGTGAAATCTCCTTCTCTGCGCCACATCTTCGACCCAAAATTAAATAAATAGAAATTCTATTTCTATTAATAATTACATCAGATTGAATACCTATACATTGAGTCTAGAAAATAAAAAAAAAATATTTATAGACCAAAAATAATTCAAGAACTATTTACAGACCAAAAATATTTACAGCCTAAATAAATATACATGAGGATTGGCGATTTAAGATTATTCCTTGACAAGTTAAAAAGGAAAAGAAGTGGACGAATGGGAGGACCATTAATACTGGATCAAGGCATGCGGGAGAACAAATACCTTGTTGAGAGAAATCCAAAACAAATCTTTAGTTAATTTGTTCTTGTTTTAAGTTTGTTTTGAGTTTTGTCTTGCCCGAGGACGGGCAAGAGTTTAAGTGTGGGGGATTTGATGAGAGTAGAATTTATCATATTTTTATCCCCAATTATTCTGTCTTTTATACTAAATTAGCATCTAATTTGACTCATATTTCTTGTATTTTGGTCCAGGGTATGAAAGAATCAAAGGCAAAGAAAGACAAATCGAATGATTTTTTACAGTTTCGACATTATTCAGTGATTTGGGCCTAACTCGCGTCTCCGAACTCCGAATGGGCCGATTCAAGATCCACTGGAAAGATAATAGCAAAAGCCACAACTTTCATGTTTTGAGCTTTCGCAGATTCGGCCTGCATCGAAGTCAATTCCGGGCCTGAAGTCTCGGCAAATTCACAGGAAGGCCCAATCCGCAGCTGAAACCCAACTCGCAGAAAAGCCTGGCTGAAGAACAATTCGCAGAGGAGGTCTATTACGAATCCAAGAACAAGAAACTAAGAAGAATCCTTCTAGATTTAAATTCTTGATATAATCTTAGAGTGATAAAAGGATTGAGTTCAAGGTAATCAAGTCTCCTGACCTGGAACGTCCGGGTGATAGGGCTTCTGAAGCCCGTAGGAGAGAATTCCAAGATTAGGAGGATAAAAACTCCCTAGCCCGCTGCTATGTCGTTGCTTCTTTGGACAACTCAGTACAGAGGCAGTTCGATCAGATCGAACTCGCTAAGGACACATTGGACAGTCTGAAAACAATGTATGAAGAGCAGAACCGTTCTACTCGGCAGAAGGTCTTGAAAATGTTCATGACCGCTCAAATGTCCAAGGGGCAGAAAGTTCATGACCATTGTCTTCGGATGATGGGATACATTAACGAGCTTGAAGCCCATGGATTCGGGCTAGATCTTGGCACTCAAGTAGATGCCATTCTGAACTCCTTGCCCTCTTACTTCAATGGGTTCATTTTAAACTACAATATGAACAACCTCAATGTCAGCGTCCAAGAGCTGAGCAATATGTTGCAAAGGTCCAAGGACTTACTTAAGAAGGATGAGCCTATGGTGATGCTTGCTGAAGCTAACAAAATGGGCAAGAAAAAGAGGAAGGAAAAGAAGCCTCAGAAGAAGACTACCAAGCCCAAGAAGCAGAAGAAGGACAGGACAGCAGATGCATGTCACTACTGCAAACAAACCAGCCACTAGAAGAGGAACTGTCCTCATTACCTGGAATCCAAGAAAGGTAATTTCGAATCTTGTGTCATAGAAACTAACTTATTGGTGGCTTCTGCGTCCTGGTGTATTGACTCTGGGGCTTCAACTCATGCGTGTAACTCACTGCAATGGTTCAAGGTAAGTAGAAGGCTGAATGATGGAGAAATGATTCTCTACTTGGGGACTTCTGCAAGCATTGCAGCTACAGCAATAGGCACCGTAGAATTAAAATTTAGATAAGGAAATATTGTACTTAAAGATTGTCTTTTTGTGCAAAATCTAAGAAGAAATTTGATTTCTGTCTCAAAACTGTGTGCGGATGGATATTCTGTCTTTTTCAGTAATACGATTACTATTAAAAGAAACAATAAATTCATCGCATATGGGGAACTGGAGAATGGTCTCTATGTTCTACATCCTTCTCTAGAAACTAACATAGCCGAAACTACGTCAGCCGAAATCCTCAAGAAAAGAGCACATGATACAGTTAATCCCACATGCCTGTGGCATTATCGACTTGGCCATATTGGTATTGACCGAATCACAAGACTGGTAAAGGATGGTCCTTTGGATTTTCTAACTGTAGAAGATCTTCCCACTTGTGAGCCTTGCCTTCAGGGTAAGATGACAAAGAGGCCATTTGACGGTAAGCCTGAAAGATATACAGGCACGCTTGACCTTATACATACTGATGTATGTGGTCCCCTGAGTGTTAGGACCCGTAACCAACATGTGTATTTCATTACATTCACCGATGACTATTCTCGGTATGGTTACATGTACCTAATGAGACATAAGCCTGAATCCTTTGAAAAGTTTAAAGAGTTCAGACAAGAAGTCGAGAAATAGTGAGGGAGAGAAATTAAGTCCCTTCGATCAGATCGAGGTGGCGAATATCTCTCTGACGAATTCAGGGACTACTTAAAGGACAATGGGATAGTATCACAGTTGGCTCCTCCTGCTACACCACAACTTAATGGTGTTTCAAAGAGGAGGAATAGGACCTTATTGGATATGGTCTAGTCACTTCTCACCCATTCAGAGTTACCCACATCTTTTTGGGGATACGCATTAGAGACTGCAATATACTTGCTGAACTGGGTTCCAACCAAATCGGTTCCTAAGGCTCCTTATGAGCTTTGGACCGAAAAGAAACCAAGTGTATGACACTTGAAGATTTGGGGTTGTCCGGCTCACATTAAAAGAACGAATCTGGACAAATTGGAATCCAAGACCAGTCGTTGCCTATTCGTAAGCTACCCAAAGGGCTCAGTGGGCTACCTATTCTATGATCCAAGTGAGCAGAAGGTGTTCTGCAGTCGGAATGCACAATTCTTGGAAAATGACTACATCTTGGACAATCTTCGTTAGGAAATTATTCTTGATGAGGAGAGCTCAGATACAGTGGGAGGTGTCCCACAAATTCCAGGTAGTGACCAACCTAGAAGATCTACCCGGGTGTCCAGGCCACCTGTCCATTTTGGTTACGATCAGGATAGTTACCTGGTCGAAACCTTGACTAGTGAAGAGGATCCCGTAACTTATGTGGAAGCTATGTTGGACATAGACTCCCTTAAATGGGTAGATGCCATGAGAACTGAGATGGACTCAATGAACACCAATGGAGTCTGGACTCTAGTGAATCCACCCCTCCTGGGTAAAAGCAATTGGTTGCAAATGGATCTACAAGAGGAAGAAGGGCCCCAATGGCAGGGTTGCGACCTACAAAGCTCGTCTGGTGGCAAAAGAATACACTCAGAAAGAAGGCATCGATTATGAGGAAACCTTTTCGCCCGTGGCCATGCTTAAATCCATTAGGATCCTGCTAGCTGTAGCAACTTACTATGGCTATGAGATTTGGCAGATGGATGTTAAAACTGCGTTCCTAAATGGAGATCTTACTGAAGATATCTATATGCAGCAATCGCAAGGTTTTGTAGCTGCGGGTCAGGAACACATGGTCTGTAAGTTGAATAGATCCATATATGGACTGAAGCAAGCTTCTAGAAGTTGGAACATCTGATTTGACTCTACGGTCAAAAAGTTTGATTTTGAGCAAAATCCGGATGAACCCTGTGTTTACAAGAAGACCAGTGGTGACAAAGTTACGTTTCTGGTTCTATATGTAGATGACATTCTGCTCATTGGAAATGATGTAAGAATGTTAACTACGATAAAAGTATGGCTATCACAGTAATTCTCCATGAAAGATCTTGGAGAAGCCTCCTTCGACTCTATAGAGATAGATCGAAATGGATAATAGGATTATCCTAATCTGCTTACATTGACAAAATAATCAAAAGCTACAGCATGGAAAACTCCAAGAAAGGAAATGTTTCTTTCGGACACGGAGTCACTCTCTCCAAGAAGATGTCTCCCAAGACTTTTGAGGAGATTGATGGCATGAAAGACGTTCCCTATGCCTCTGCCGTAGGGAGCATCATGTATGCCATGTTGTGCACTCGTCTTGACATAGCTCAAGCAGTAAGTGTAGTAAGCAGATTTCAAGCCAACCCAGGGTAGGAGCATTGGACTGCTGTGAAAAACATACTTAAGTACCTTCGAAGGACAAAAGAGTTTTGTCTAGTATTCGACGGTAGCTCACTAAAGATACAAGGGTATACAGATGCCGATTTCCAGTCGGATCCGGATGATAGAAAGTCTACATCTGGATATGTTTTCACGATAGGATTGTGTGTTGTTTCCTGAATGTCAGCAAATAGGGGTCCTAAGTAGCAAATTAATAGTCCACAACCCAAGCCGAACACATTGCCGTAAGTGATGCTGTCGTATGAATGAAAGTGTTCATTCCTGAATTTGGAATTCAGCACATCACCCATTCCACTGTTGTGTGACAACAGGAGGTTGATGTTGAGATGTAGCAGCAATGGAGAATGTGGCAGACCCATTGACGAAGCCACTATCATTGAAAGTGTTTGAGAAACACATGGAAAGTCTGGGACTCCGATTTGCACCAGATTGGACCTAAGTGCAAGTGGGAGCTGTTAGACAGTTGTATGCCCTTAGCTCCAATTAGAATGATGTACATTATGAGTTTATTGTAAATGAATAAGAGTGCATATTTGATTAATGTTCCCGGTGGTGCGTTTCTGTGTAATACCCTTAAACTGGACACTTAATAAGACTTGTGTTAGTTTAGAATGTTTACAGCCATTGGGTAAGTCTGGGGAGATTTATCCTACCAAGGCTGACACTGTGGTGCCACCAAGTCGGTTGGGGTGGCCTGTCTCAACTACTAGGGTGAGACCCTAGGCACATACAGTGTAGGATTAATTGAATCTTTGAACTGGTCCAGATTTCCAGTATTGCCCTGGACCTTGGAGATTGATGGGCAAAACTGGACAGTTACACCTAACCCCTAGACTCGATTATGATACTACACTAGATGTCGGATTGGGCTGTCTTTGATGTACCAATCAGTGAGATCCTTAGCGGGGGTCAAAATCTGGATATGTTGGGACAGTCTGAGAATTCATCTGAGTGGGTGATCATAGTGACAGGATCAGCCCCTTTGTCGGACAAAGGTAGATTTTGGATCCTTCCTTGGGCGTGAACACCTCCAGTGGGAGATACTATTTCTCCGTATCAGGTACATCCTCCCTCCTACTCCTTTTGGTTCAGACCTGATTTGGTTCATGGTTCAAGATTGATCCTTGAAAATATGTTTTCTAAAATAGGGAATTCGATTCCCTGCAAAGATGGGAGAAATTTTTTGAAATTCGCCCAGTCCATTCCGCAAGACTTGGACGTCAATGTGATGGATATCCCATCCCTTCAGTGGTATCAGAGCCAGTTTCAAATCATGAATCAATTTAATTCAGATCTGAACCTGCGCAAATGGGCAGAAGGTGTTCTACCCGATTTGCACAGATATGGGTTTTGGGAAATTTGTTCCCAAAAATAATGGGCGAATAATCTGAAATTAATTTTATATAAATCTGATTATTGTTTAGAATAGTTCTTTATGATTTTCTTGATTTATGGGTTGTTCGTACAAGAGGAGATCGAATTCTTGGTTTGCGTAGGGAACCTGCAAGATTTGCAGTTTCTTGATTTATTGATTACATTTGGTTTGTAAATAGTTTTTTTATTTTTAGACTCAATGTATTAGGTATTCGATCTGATGTAATTATAATAGAAACTAGGTTTTCTATTTAATTTTTTTTTGGATCGAAGATGGCGGCGCAAGGAAGGAGATTTTGCAGATGGGACATTCGCTACCTGCGATTTGCAGTTTATGAAACTGCACTCTGTGATCTAACCTCTATTATGCAGGATGGATTGTACGAATAGCCCTGGATTGATTGATTCATGTTTTCTTTTATCAGTTCTTTAATTTCATATTATTTTCTTGAATTAAAGATTTAATTAAAAATCAAAACCTATGCCCATTCGAACCAAGATTGGTTCAAATTGTTTGGACCGAATCTGGAGTTCGATTAAGGCTGTATATCAGCCCTTTTTTTTTTTGTTTAATGGGCCTAAGGATGGATAATTATTTGGATGTTTAATTTGGCCCAACCTGTAAGGCCCATTTTTAAATTGTTAAAACTACCAAAAGCCCACTTCAAAAGATCAAGCTATATGGGCCGAACTGGGTGACCCTGATTCAACCCATATACCTAGATGATATTAATTGTTCATATTATGGATTAAAATGGGCTACAAATGGGCTTTTACAGATAATTAATTGATTGGATCAATTCCTCCCTGCATGTGATTTATGGATGTGTGATGTGCTACGTTCATGAACCATAAGTGCTTGGCCCATGCAGATTCGATAGTGGCTCTTGCGCACACCATGGCTGAATGCACATCATTGCCATGGTCTCCCTACTGGTCATTGGATGACCTCCCTCAAAGGCCCCACACCTCTTGAAGAGGTTACGTGCGGAGCTCTAGCCGATTTAGGCCCACCAAAATCTGGCTTTATAAAAGTCAGTGGGAGCCACTTTGGTTTGACCTAAAATAAACTAGGGCATAATTCTTGTTCCCTCTAGTAAATATGAGTGCATGTGATAAGGAGATTCATGTGATGAACTCTCTAAAGGCCATCCATCATTAGCATGAGGATGGGTCCTTCAGTAATGAGGAAACGCACTGGAAAATGGGCTATCCATTTGCTGTTGGGCTTGTCTAAGTGTTTCATAAGATGATAGGGGCGTCATAGACCGATGTGGGAGGAGCTTCACCAGAAAATGGGAACTCCCTCACGGTACCTTAGCGTTCACGAATATGATTGGTGAGCACTCACTGGACAGAAAGGTTTACCTGAAAATGGCTCTGAACTTTGTCTGACAGATGCCAAAGGGAAAACTCATATGATGAGTGGATATGATCCTTCACAGAAAGGTGGTGGGGTTTTGTAGCTGAAACATTTGGTTCAATGAACCCTACTGCATATAGATATCTTCAGTAAGATCTCCATTCAGGAATGCAGTTTTGACATCCATTTGCTAAATCTCATAATCAAGGTATAGTGCTACAGCTAGCAGGATCCTAATGGATTTAAGCATGGCCACAGGCGAAAAGGTTTCCTCATAATTGATGCCCTCTTTTTGAGTGTACCCTTTCGCCAGTAGACGAGCCTTGAAGGTCTCAATCCTACCATCGGGGCCATTCTTCCTCTTGTAAATCCATTTGCAACCGATTGCTTTTACCCCAGAGGGTGGATCTACTAGAGTCCAGACTCCATTGGTCTCCATTGACTCCATCTCTGCTCTCATGGCCTCCACCCACTTCTGGGAATCTATGTCAAACATAGCTTCCGCGTAAGTCATGGGATCCTCGTCACTAGTCAAGGTTTCCACCAGGTAACTATCCTGGTCATAACCATAACGAACTGGTGGCCTGGATACTCTAGTGGATCTTCTAGGTTGGTCACTACCTGGAACTTGTGGGACATTTGCCACTACTCCTGAGCTCTCCTCATCAAGAACAACTTCCTAACGATGGGTGTCCAGGATGTAATCGGTTTCCAAGAATTGTGCATTTCAACTGCAGAACACTTTCTACTCACTTGGGTCATAGAATAAGTAACCTACAGAACCTTTTGGGTAGGCTACAAATAGGCAATGGCTGGTCTTGGATTCCAATTTGTCTGCACTCATTCTTTTAACGTGTGCTAGACAACTCCAATTCTTTAAGTGTCTGACACTTGGTTTATTTATGGTCCAAAGTTCATATGGAGTATTCGGAACCGAATTGGTTGGAACCCGATTCAGCACGTATATCGCAGTCTGTAATGCATAACCCCAAAAGGATGTGGGCAACTCTGAGTGTATGAGAAGTGACCGGACCATATCCAATAAGGTTCTATTCCTCCTCTCTGAAACACCGTTAAGTTGTGGTGTAGCAGGAGGAGCCAACTGTGATACTGTCCCATTCTCCTTTAAGTAGTCCCTGAATTCATCAGAGAGATATTCGCCACCTAGATCTTGTCAAAGGGCCTTAATTTCTCTCCCTAACTATTTCTCGACCTCTTGTCTAAACTCTTTGAACTTTTCAAAGGATTTAGATTTGTGTCTCATTAGGTACACGTAACCATATCGTGAAAAATCATCTGTGAAGGTGATGAATTACACGTGTTGATTCCATGTCCTAACACTCAGGGGACCGCATACATCAATATGTATTAGGTCAAGTGTGCCTATACACCTTTCAGGCTTAACGTTAAATGGCCGTTTCGTCATCTTGCCTATACACTTGGTTTCTTTCTGGTCCAAAGTTCATATGGAGTATTTGGAACCGATTTGGTTGGAACCTGATTCATCACATAGATCGCAGTCTCTAATGCGTAACCCCAAAAGGATGTGGGTAACTCTGAGTTTATGAGAAGCGACTGGACCATATCCAATAAGGTCCTATTCCTCCTCTCTGAAACACCGTTAAGTTGTGGTGTAGCGGGAGGAGCTAACTGTGATACTATCCCATTGTCCTTTAAGTTGTCCTTGAATTTGTCAGAGTGATATTCGCCACTTCAATCTGATTGAAGGGCTTTAATTTCTCTCCCTAACTGTTTCTCGACCTCTTGTCTAAACTCTTTGAACTTTTCAAAGGATTCAGACTTGTGTCTCATTAGGTACACCTAACCATATCGTGAAAAATCATCTGTGAAGGTGATGAAATACACGTGTTGATTCCGTATCCTAACACTCAGGGGACCACATACATTAGTATGTATTAGGTCAAGTGTGCATGTACATCTTTCAGGCTTACCGTTAAATGGCCTCTTCATCATCTTGCCTTGTAGGCAAGGCTCACAGATGGGAAGATCTTCTACAGTTAGAAAAGCCAAAGGACCATCCTTTACCAACCTTCTGATTTGGTCAACACCGATGTGGCCAAGTTGGTAGAGCCACAGACATGTGGGATTAACTGTATCACGGGCTCTCTTCTTGGGGATTTCAGCCGACGTAGTTTCGGTTATGTTAGTTTCCAGAGAAGTATGTAGAACATAGAGAACGTTCTCCAGTTCCCCATTTGCATTGAATCTGTTATTTCTTTTAATAGTAATCGTATTACTAAAGAAGACAGAATAACCATCTGCACACAGTTTTGAAACAAAAATCAAATTTCTCCTTAAATTTTGTACATAAAGACAATCTTTCAGTACAATTGTTCCTTTTCTAAAAAATAACTCCACGGTTCCTATGGCCGCGGCTACAATAGTTGCATTAGTCCCCAAGTAGAGTGTAACTTCTCCTTCACTCAACCTTCTGCTTACCTTGAACCCCTATAGTGAGTTACACGCATGAGTTGAAGCCCCGGAGTCAATACACCAGGACGCAGAAGCTACCAATAAATTGGTTTCTATAACACAAGTTTCAAAATTACCTTTCTTGGATTCCAGGTAGGCAGGACAGTTCTTTCTCCAGTGGCCGGTCTTCTTGCAGAAGTTACAAGCATCAGAAGTGACAACCTTCTGAGGCTTCTTTGCCTTCCTCTTTCTCTTGCTCGTCTTGCTAGTTTCAACAAGCATAGCTACAGGCTCATCCTTTCTAATCAGTTCTTCAGCTCTTTGCAACATATTGCAAAGCTCTTGCAAGCTGACATTCAGCTTGTTCATGTTATAGTTCATAATGAACGGATTAAAGGAAGGAGGCAAAGAATTTAGGATAGCAATTTTCTGGTTTGCAAGGTCCAGCTCGGATCCAAGAGCCTCTATTTTGTTGATTTAACCCATCATCTGAAGACAATGGTCATGAACTTGTTGGCCCTTGGACATTTGTGCGGTCATGAACTATTTCAAGACCTTTTGTCAAGTAGAACGATTCTGCTCTTCATACATTGTCCTAAGACTGTCTAATATGTCCTTGGCAAGTTCAATCTGATCGAACTGCCTCTGTATTGGGTTGTCCAAGTAGGAAATGATGTAACACTGCGCAAGGGAGTTTTTCTCCTCCCATTCCTGATAGTCTCTCCTTCGGGCCTCAGAAGCCCTATCACCCAGACGCTCCGGAGCAGGATTCTTTGCCACATTGTCTAGCTTTTCAGAAGCTAGGACCAGCATAAGGTTCCTGTACCAGTCGGCCTAGTTTGGGCCATTCAACTTGTTGTTATAGCAAACATCAGTCCACAACCTAATTTGATTCATGTTCATTTAATAGATATGGATTTTAATCTACGTTCCATTTCCATTTATTCATCTCTGAGATTTTCCTCCTTTCTCAGTGACGGAGACTACTGGTCATCTTTGGAAATGTGGGATATCACATAGGGTGCGTGGAGCCAACTGTTTCAGCAGCAAAACCCCACCACCTTTCTGTGAAGGATCATATCCACTCTTCATATGAGTTTTCCCTTTGGCCTCTGTCAGACAAGGTTCAGAGCCGTTTTTAGGTAAACCTTCCTGTCTGGTGAGTGCTTACCCATCATATTCGTGAACGCCAAGGTACCGTGAGAGAGTTCCCATTTTCTGGTGAACGCCAACGCCAAGGATCATAGACTGATGTGGGAGGGGCTTCACCAGAAAATGGGAACTCTCTCACGGTACCTTGGCGTTCACAAACATGATGGGTAAGCACTCATTGGACAGAAAGGTTTACCTGAAAACGGCTCTGAACCTTGTCTGACAGAGGCCAAAGGGAAAAGTCATATGATGAGTGGATATGATCCTTCATAGAAAGGTGGTGGGGTTTTGCAGCTGAAACAGTTGACTCCATGCACCCTATGTGATTTCCCACATTTCCAGAGATGACCCATAGTCTCCGTCACTGAGAAAAGAGCGTAATCTTAGAGATGAATAAATGGAAATGGAACGTAGATTATAATCCATATCTATGAAAAGAACATGAATCAAATTCGGTTGTGGACTGATGTTTGCTCTTTTATCAGAAAATGGCAAACGAATCATTTGCAAAATTGCTTGATGACAACAAGTTGAAGGGCCCAAACTATGTAGACTGGTACAGGAACCTTATGTTGGTCTTAACCTCTGAAAAGTTGGATAAAGTAGCCAAGAATCCTTCCCCGGATCATCTGGGAGATAGGGTTTCCGAGGCCCGAAGAAGAGAATACCAAGAATGGGAGGAGAAAAACTCCCTTGCCCGCTGCTATATTATTGCCTCTTTAGGCAATCCTATTCAGAGGCAGTTTGATCAGATCGAACTAGCTAAGGACGTACTGGACAGTCTGAAGACAATGTATGAAGAGCAGAATCGTTCTACTCGACAAAAGGTCTTGAAACAGTTCATGACCGCGCAGATGTCCAAGGGCCAACAGGTTTATGACCATTGTCTTCGGATGATGGGCTATATCAACGAACTGGAGGCTCTTGGATCCGGGCTGGACCTGGTAACATAGATCGATGCTATTCTCAACTCTCTGCCTCCATCCTTTAATCCATTCATCATGAACTACAACATGAACAAGTTGAACGTCAGCTTGCAGGAACTCAGCAATATGTTGCAGAGGGCCAAAGAATTGATTAAAAAGGATGAGTCCATTGCCATGCTTGTTGAAACTGGCAAAACGGGCAAGAAAAGGAAGGTAAAGAGAAAGCCCCAGAAGAAGGCTGCCAAACCCAAGAAACAGAGGAAGGACAAGACATCAAATGCCTGTCATTTTTGCAAGAAGACCGGCCAGTAGAAAAGGAACTATCCTGCCTACCTGGAATCCAAGAAAGGTAATTTCGAAACTTGTGTTATAAAAACCAATTTATTGGTAGCTTCTGCGTCCTGGTGTATTGACTCCGGGGCTTCAACTCATGCATGTAACTCACTACAGGGGTTCAAGGTAAGCAGAAGGCTGAGTGAAGAAAAAGTCACACTCTACTTGGGGACTAATGCAACTGTTGCAGCCGCGGCCATAGGAACCGTGGAGTTACTTTTTAGAGAAGGAACAATTGTACTGAAAGATTGTCTTTATGTGCAAAATTTAAAGAGAAATTTGATTTCTGTCTCAAAACTGTGTGCAGATGGTTATTCTGTCTTCTTTAATAATACGATTACTATTAAAAGAAATAACAGATTCATCGCATAAGGGGAACTGGAGAACGGTCTCTATGTTCTACATCCTTCTCTAGAAACTAACATAACCGAAACTATGTCGGCTGAAATCCCCAAGAAGAGAGCCCGTGATACAGTTAATCCCACGTGTCTGTGGCATTACCGACTTGGCCACATCGGTGTTGACCGAATCACAAGGTTGGTAAAGGATGGTCCTTTGGATTTTCTAACTGTAGAAGATCTTCCCACCTGTGAGCCTTGCCTACAAGGCAAGATGATGAAGAGGCCATTTAACGGTAAGCCTGAAAGATGTACATGCACACTTGACCTAATACATACTAATGTATGTGGTCCCCTGAGTGTTAGGATACGGAATCAACACGTTTATTTCATCACCTTCACAGATGATTTTTCACGATATGGTTAGGTGTACCTAATGAGACACAAGTCTGAATCCTTTGAAAAGTTCAAAGAGTTTAGACAAGAGGTCGAGAAACAGTTAGGGAGAGAAATTAAAGCCCTTCAATCAGATTGAAGTGGCGAATATCACTCTGACAAATTCAAGGACAACTTAAAGGACAATGGGATAGTATCACAGTTAGCTCCTCCCGCTACACCACAACTTAACGGTGTTTCAGAGAGGAGGAATAGGACCTTATTGGATATGGTCCAGTCGCTTCTCATAAACTCAGAGTTACCCACATCCTTTTGGGGTTACGCATTAGAGACTGCGATCTATGTGATGAATCAGGTTCCAACCAAATCGGTTCCAAATACTCCATATGAACTTTGGACCAGAAAGAAACCAAGTGTCAGACACTTGAAGATTTGGGGTTGTCCAACACATATTAAAAGAACGAGTGCAGACAAGTTGGAATCCAAGACCAGCCGTTGCCTATTTGTAGGCTACCCAAAAGGCTCTGTAGGTTACCTATTCTATTACCCAAGTGAGCAGAAAGTGTTCTGCTGTCGAAATGCACAATTCTTGGAAACTGACTATATCCTGGACACCCATCGTCAGGAAGCTGTTCTAGATGAGGAGAGCTCAGGAGCAGTGGGAGATGTCCCACAAGTTCCAGGTAGTGACCAACCTAGAAGATCCACTTGGGTATCCAGGCCACCAGTCCATTATGGTTATGACTAGGATAGTTACCTGGTGGAAACCTTGACTAGTGAGGAGGATCCCGTGACTTACGCGGAAGATATGTTGGACATAGATTCCCAGAAGTGGGTGGAGGCCATGAGAGCAGAGATGGACTCAATGGAGACCAATGGAGTCTGGACTCTAGTAGATCCGCCCTCTGGGGTAAAAGCAATCGGTTACAAATGGATTATGAGGAAACCTTTTCGCCTGTGGCCATGCTTAAATCCATTAGGATCCTGCTAGCTGTAGTAGCATACCATGATTATGAGATTTGGCAAATGGATGTCAAAACTGCATTCTTGAATGGAGATCTTACTGAAGATATCTATATGCAGCAGCCGCAAGGCTTCATTGCTGCAGGTCAGGAAAACATGGTATGTAAACTTAACAGATCCATTTATGGACTTAAGTAAGTTTCTAGAAGTTGGAACATCCATTTTGACTCTGCTGTCAAATCGTTTGACTTCAAGCAAAATCTGGATGAACCCTGTGTCTACAGGAAATACAGTGGAGATAATGTTACCTTCTTGGTTCTGTATGTAGATGACATTCTTCTCGTTGGGAATGATGTAGGAATGTTAACTACGGTGAAAGTATGGCTATCACAGCAATTCTCCATGAAAGATCTTGGAGAAGCCTTCTACATACTGGGTCTTCGACTCTATAGAGATAGATCGAAGCGGATAATAGGAATATCCCAATCTGCTTACATTGAAAAAATAGTCAAAAGATATAGCATGGAAAACTCCAAGAAAGGAAACGTTCCTTTCAGGCACGGAGTCACTCTCTCCAAGAAGATATCTCCCAAGACTTCTGAGGAGATTGATGGCATGAAAGACATTCCCTATGCCTCTGCCGTAGGGAGCATCTTGTATGCCATGCTGTGCACTTGTCCTGACATTGCTCAGGCAGTGAGTGTAGTAAGCAGATTTCAGGCCAATCCAGGGCAGGAGAATTGGACTGCTGTGAAAAACATACTTAAGTACCTTCGAAGGAAAAAAGAGTTTTGTCTAGTATTCGATGGTAGCGCACTACAGATCCAGGGGTATATAGATGTCGATTTCCAGTCAGATCCAGATGATAGAAAGTCTACATCTGGATATGTTTTCACAATAGGATCGTGTGCTGTTTGCTGGAAAAGCAGCAAACAGGCATCCACTGCAGACTCCACGGCCGAGGCCGAGTACATTGCCGCAAGTGAGGCTACCAAAGAAGCTGTGTGGATGAAGAAGTTCGTTCATGAGTTGGGAGTAGTTCCATTCAGCACATCACCCATCCCATTGTTGTGTGACAACAATGAAGCCATTGCTCAGGCTAAGGAGCCATGAGCCCACTCGAAGTCGAAGCACATCGAGAGGAAGTACCACGTACTGCAGGAGATTGTTGGTAGAGGGGACATCCTGATTCAGAAGGTAGCGTCAGCCGAAAATGTAGCAGACCCATTGACAAAGCCACTATCACAGAAAGTGTTTGAGAAACATGTGGAATGCATGGGACTCCGGCTAGTACCTGAGCTTCATCCTCAACAGCGTAGATCAAATGTTGCATATTTTCCCCCAGCATGTTACTCCTTATCTTCTACTGAGAAAGTAGTTTTTGTAGAGTATTAAAATCAATTAAGGCTCTGGATGGATATGCATCAAACATATCTCGATGTGTGGATGTTAGGCAATGCAAAATTAGGGTCTCAAAAGTCATGATTGTCACATTTTAATGCAACAGTTGCTTTCATTGGCCATGCGGAGAACATTGCCTAAGAATGTGTGCCTCCCTTTGGCTAAGCTATGCAATTTTTTGAAGAAGTTGTGCTCGAAAGTATTGAACCTAGATGAGTTATGCAGAATGGAGAGGGAGATTGCACTAATACTTTGTCATCTAGAGAGGATCTTTCTTCCATCTTTTTTCACAATCATGGTGCACTTAGCAATACATCTAGCACATGAGGCTAGTATGTGTGGCCCAATACAATTTTGTTGGATGTATCCAATTGAGAGGAAAATCTTTATATTCATTTCAATGCTTAATACATTTACACACACAAATCTTTATATGTAATTATTATTTAAAATTTCATTCTCTCTATCCAGAAGGCTCTATAGCAGAAGGTTACTTGGCAAATGAATGTCTAACTTTTTGCTCATGGTACCTACATGGTGTAGAGACTAGGTTTAATAAACCAATAAGAAATAATGATGATACAAATAATGGAATGCAAGTATTCTCAATCTTTTAGATGTTGGGTCATCATTTAGGAATGGTTGATTATATCTAATTAGATGACATCTCATGGGCCCAATCACATCAATATGTCTTATTTAATTGTGACAAAGTGATTCCCTATATTTAGTATTTTTTTTGTTGAATATGATATTTTAGATTGATAAGTAAACTTTAATCTTAAAAATTTTAAGAATGCTAACTTAGGTTCATGTAGACAACATGTTGCAATTATCAAGCATCAACATCGACGTACCCGTCTAAGAGAAAGGGAGATAAAACAAATTCAAAATACAAAATTTCATGAATGGTTTAAGTCATATGTAAGAAGCTTCTTGCACTATGCAACTTCTTACACCTTGTTTCTAAACACAAATCCATCTCAAACATTTGTTTTTGTGGTGTTCTTTAGGTTGCAAACCTTGAATCAGAAAATAATCTTCAACTTTTAGAGAAGACTAGATGATTGGCTAAAAGTCCATTGCATGAAGCACAGAGGTTCAAGGGGTTTATTGTAAATGGTTTTAGATTTTACAACAAGGATCATGAACGACAACGAAAGACCCAAAATAGTGGGGTGGTTGTCACGGTAGAGACATCTAGTTTTGCTAGTTCAAGAGATAGAAATCCAATTTCTGGGGATGTTACATATTATGAAACATTAACCAACATCATTGAAAGTTAAATTTCCATGATAAGTTTAGGGTTGTATTATTTCAATGTGATTGGGTTGATGTGACACAAGGTATAGGAATAAAACAAGATGAGTATGGCTATACACTAGTTAACCTCTCGCATTTGATGTGTAGTTTCACAGTTAGGGAATGAGCCCTTCATTTTAGCCTCCCAAGCCCAACAAGTTTTTTATGTGAATGACCATAATGAAGATGATTGGAGTGTTGTTATGAAGACAATCCCAAGAGATTTATTTGATATGTGGGTCAGAGAGGTTGACGGAGATGATGATTTGGAAGTCGAGTAATTTGACTAAAAAGAACCCTATTTTTATCCCCTAATTTTCATCTTTTTACATTACTTTAGCACTTAAATGGACACATTACTCTTATATTTCGATTCAGGGCAATAAAGAAGGCAATTGGAAGAAAACAGGGCAAATCGGGTGATTTTGCACAGTTTCGGCGACAGTCAGTAAACTGGACATAACTCTCAATTTCGGACTCCGAATTTGACAATTCAAGAAGAATTAGAAAGATGAAAGGAAGGCCCACAACTTTTATGTTTTGGATTTTGGCAGATTCGGCCCGAATCGAGTACGAAACCGGGCCCGAGGTCGGAGCAAGTTCGCAGCCAGGCCCATTTCACAGCTAAAACCCAACTCGCAGAAGAACCTGGAAGCAGCCCAAGTTATCAGAGAAGCCCAGCTCGAATGCAAGAGCCTAGAGTCCTAATTCGAATGTAACCTCAAAGGAGGGAGAGAGTCTTATTAGATCTAAATTTTGAATGTAATCCTATAAAGATAAGAAGGATGGGGATTAGATAAGAGATAGGATAGGATTAGTTCAAAGAAGATCAGGACTACCTGAAGATAAGATGATCTCCTAGAAGGAGTTGGAAAACAGCCCTCTCCTTTGGCTATATAAAGAGGGGGGCAGACCAGCTCTAGCATCACTCAATCCAAGATCTTAGAGATCATTCAAGCAATTCAAGCTACCAATAGAGCAGTTCGGCCACTGAGAAGCAGAGCATGGAGAGTTCGAAGATCATGAGCAGCTAAACTTCTCTTTTTCTGGTTTAAGGGGGGAGGTTCGATTTTGTCATTTTGAGGTTTTGTATTTGATTTAAGTTCTTGTTTTCTAATTCAAGTATTCATTGATTCTTGTGCATATTTTCATTGGATGATTAATGTTATTTAGTCTGACAAACTGAATTAATGTTGATTTTCCTTCTGCTATCCATGATTCAGTGATTTGTAATTGTCATGAATAATGGTACAAGTAGCAATTAGGTTAATATATTTCTGGGTCAATTGTTCGTGACAGCCTTTGACCAATGTATTGACATGGTTTTGATGGGAATAAAAAAGTATCATATTTTTATTCCCAAATATTCATTCTTTTACATTAAATTAGTACTTAATTGGACTCATTATTCTTGTATTTCGATTCAGGGCATGAAAGAAGGCATCAGGAGAAAAACAAGGCTAATCAGGTAAATTTGCACAGTTTCAACATTGTTCAGTAATCTGGGCATAACTCTCAAATTTGGTCTCCGATTTGGATGATTCAAGATGCACTAGAAAGATAAGGGATAACTACACAACTCTCATGTTTTGGGTTTTGACAGATTCAGTCTGAATCGAGGTCAAAATCGGGCCCGAAGTCGAAGCAGACTCATAGTAAAGCCCAGTTCACAGCTGAAGCCCAATTCGCAGAAACGCCTTGTAGCAGCCCAATTTATTAAAAAAGCACAACTCGAATTCAAGAATGAAGAATCCCATCAGATTTAAATTTCAAATGTAATTCTAAAAGGATAAGAGGATTGAGATTACTAGATAAGAAATAGGATAGGATTAGATCAAAACCAATTAGGACTCTCTATTTTTGAGGATAATCTTCCTAAAGGGAGTTGGAAAACAGCCCTCTCCCCAAAGCTGTATAAAGGGGGGGGGGGGGGGGGACTAGCTTAATCACTCAATCAATTCAGAAGATCAGTCCATCCATCTGGGAAGCAGAGCAAGGAGTCGACAACCATGAGCGGCTAATCTTTTCTTTTCTGATTCAAGGGGGATTTTCGATTCAATTGTGTCATCGTCAGGTTCTGTGCTTAATTTAAATTCTTGCTTTTAATTCAAGTATTTGTTGATTCTTGTGCATGTTCTTATGGATGTTAATGTTAATTAGTCTGACAAATTAATTAATGTTGATCTTTCTACTGCTATCCATGGTTCGATGATCCATAATTGTCACAAATAGTGGTACAAGTAGCAATTAGGTTATTATCTTTTTGAGTCAATTGTTCGTGACAGCCTTTGATCAATGTATTGACATATTTTGACCTAAGGGGAATCAATGGAACAAGATTCGATAATTGCAGCTATCTCAATTATTGTTATTTTGGTTTAACTATTTTCACAAAGGTTATTGCTATCATTAATTGATATGGAATGCTATCGTACCTAGTCGGTTAATGATAAGTGTTGACCGAATGCTGGGTTTGGTCAACTAATTCAGGAAAACATGAGGTTTATTATGGCTATTCTAATAAATCCTAAGGTTAAATACTTGAATTGCAAGACTGCTGAAGTTTACCTATGATCGATGATCAATTAACTCAATCTGAACCCTTGGATCAGAATTCGGTAAGACTAAATTTTCCATGTTAATTGTTATTTGCTATTTTGCGTTAATTGTTATTTTAGAAATTTAATCATTCGAATTTCCCACTCTTTAAATTGCGCATTCAGCTAAGAAATTAATTACTGGCTCCCTGTGGGATTCGACCTGGTACCACTGTTACTACAATTTTGTTGTAAGGTGGGACTAGAATTAATTTTGAGGGCTTCGACGACCCGTCAAAATTTTGGCGCCGTTGCCAGGGAGCTAGTTTAATTTCTTAGCTTTGTGCCTTCCATTTGTGCTAACCTCTTTTGTTATATGACTTGTTCTTCTCAAAAAGGTGAACTAGAATATATTCCTGAAATTGAGAAGACAAAACACCTGAGGTGGCTTGGCAATTGATCTCCAACATGGCTGAGAACTCTCAACAATTTGGAGCAAGAACAGATGGAGCTATCAGACGTCTTAATGAGGTAAGCTATTCTAATCTGGAAAGTCAAATTTCTGATCTAACTGCTTTGGTTCATCAATTGGCTGCAGGGCAATTAAAAACGACTGCGGTTTGTGGCGTATGCTCAATTCCTGGGCATCCTATGGACATGTGCCCATCATTGTGAGATGATTCAATGCAACAAGTCAATGCCGTAGGAGGATTTCCTGGCCAACCTCAACGCAAATATGAACCCTATTCTAACTATTACAATCCTGGGTGGAGGGATCATCCCAATCTGAGCTATGGAAATCAAGGAGGGTCACAGAGATTCCAGCCTCAAGCTTTCAACAGACAACCTCCAATTCCAGCACTTACCCAAGCCCAAAATCAACCCTCAAGTTCAGGTATGTCTTTAGATGAGATAGTTAAGGTTCTAGCGACTAACACTCAACAATTCCAATAGGAAACAAGGGCCAGCATCCAGAACTTAGGGAACCAAATCAGTCAACTTGCTACTTCTATTAGCAAGTTGGAGACTCAAACTTCTGGAAAACTACCATCACAGATGGTGGTCAATCCCAAGGAGAATGTTAGTGCAATGGTGCTAAGAAGTAGGAAGGAATTGCAGTCACAGCTTGCTTCACCAAGGAAAGTGGATGAAGAGCAGAAAGAAGAGGAAGAACAAGATCCACCTGAGAGTTCCAATAAGGAAATTTTTGAAGAAGAAGATATGAATGAGGAACTCGAATTGAGTGCAGAATTGGATATGAAGGAAGAGTTAGATTCGTCTTGTGTGCATTCCATTTTTTCTATAGATATTACCGACTCTTTAGTGCAGCAAACTTTTGAACTAGATGATGAAGACACACTGAAAATTACACTTAACAATGGGCCTGATCAATTACAACAAGTAGAAAAGGAGTTTGTGTTGAATCCTGAATCGCAAAATTCGACTTTTGAGTTGGAATCTTTTAAAACTATAAGTCTTAGTTTACCTCCAGCTCACACAAAACTCCTTCCATCTATTTTGCAAGCCTCTATTCCAAATTTGAACCCGCCCATGATGGATGAAAGATGAGCACACCGAAAGCTGCGACCACGAGAGTTAGAGGATCCATGATAGGGAAGTTGTTTTTCCCTTTTTCTTTTTGTTTTTACATTTCTAGTTTAGTTTTTCTGCCCTTTCTTTGCATTTAACCTCACAATGAGGACAATATAAGTTTTAAGTGTGGGGGAGGGAATTTAGGTTAGAATTTAGGTTGCATTTTAAAATTTGATTTAGGTCGTGTTTTTCTGCATTTGCTTTCCCAAAAAAAAAAAGAAGAAAACTTAACTCTTTTGGAATCAATTGAAATAGTGTTCTAGGAAGATTCTTGTGAACTGAGTAAAGAAATATGATCAGGGAGTACACCATTCATCTGAAGCCATCCCTTTTAAGCTAGTCCTAAATTCAGGTTTAAGTAAATAGGGTAAACACTTCACCATTGCCATAATTGGTAGGATGGAGCATAAAATGCACCTACCGATCAAGTAATCTGATAGTAGGATGGAGCATAAAATGCACCTACCGGTTAAGTAATCCAATGGTAGGATGGAGCATAAAATGCACCTACCAGTCAAGTCATCTGATAGTAGGACGGAGCATAAAATGCACCTACTAGCTAGCAATTCAAACAGTAGGATGGAGCATAAAATGCACCTACTGACCAAGTAATCCAAAAGTGAGATGGAGCATAAAATGCACTCACTTCTTCAGATGAGAGAAAAAGAAAATAAAAAGAGAGAGAAGATAAAAAGGTTTTCCCTGATTTACTACCTGGTTTGCAGTAGCAAAAATTGGATTGACTGATGAATGAGTCGTGTATGACTTGGTTGTGTTGATTTAACGGTTTGCAATAGTTAACCTAGAATATTTGTGGAGAAAGATGAAGGAGAGTTGAGTTTAAAAATTGGTAGGACAGTTAGTTTGTTCTTGTTCTTTATTTGCTTGAATTTTGTCTTGCCCGAGGAGGGGCAAGGTTTAAGTGTGGGGGGATTTGATGGGAATAAAAAAGTATCATATTTTTATGCCCAAATATTCATTATTTTACATTAAATCATTACTTAATTGGATTCATTATTCTTGTATTTCGATTCAAGGCATGAAAGAAGGCGTCAGGAGAAAAACAAGGCTAATCGGGTAATTTTGCACAGTTTCAGCACCGTTCAGTAATCTGGGCATAACTCTCAAATTCGGACTCCGATTGAGATTATTCAAGATGCACTAGAAAGATAAGGGATAACTCCACAACTCTCATGTTTTGGGTTTTGACAGATTCGGTCTGAATCAATGTCAAAATCTGGCCCGAAGTCGAAGCAGATTCGTAATAAAGCCCAGTTCACAGCTGAAGTCCAATTCGCAGAAACGCCTTGTAGTAGCCCATTTATTAAAAAAGCACAAGTCGAATTCAAGAATGAAGAGTCTCATCAGATTTAAATTTCAAATGTAATTCTAAAAGGATAAGAGGATTGAGATTACTAGATAAGAGATAGGGTAGGATTAGATCAAAACGAATTAGGACTTTCTATTTTTGAGGATAATCTCCTAAAGGGAGTTGCAAAACAGCCCTCTCCCCAAAGCTATATAAAGGGGGTGGGGGGGGGGGGACTAGCTTAATCACTCAATCAATTCAGAAGATCAGTCCATCCATCTGGGAAGTAGAGCAAGGAGTCGACAACCATGAGCGGCTAAGCTTTTCTTTTCTGATTCAAGGGGGATTTTCGATTCAATTATGTCATCATCAGGTTCTGTATTTAATTTAAATTCTTGCTTTTAATTCAAGTATTCATTGATTCTTGTACATGTTCTTATGGATGTTAATGTTAATTAGTCTGACAAATTAATTAATGTTGATCTTTCTACTGCTATCCATGGTTTGATGATCCGTAATTGTCACGAATAGTGGTAAAAGTAGCAATTAGGTTATTATCTTTTTGGGTCAATTGTTCGTGACAGCCTTTGACCAATGTATTGACATGTTTTAACCTAAGGGGAATCAATGGAACAAGATTCGATAATTGCAGCTATCATTAATTGATATGGAATGCTATCGTACCTAGTCGGTTAATGATAAGTGTTGATCGAATGCTGGGTTTGGTCAACTAATTCAGGAAAACTCTCTTCCTTCTCATTCTTATCGTGGTTTCCTAACATTTCCAGCTTCTTCAAATCATCCATTGGTCCCATGGTCCACTGTTATCTCAGTTGTTGGATAGAGAGATTGCAGTAATGGGCATCCGTTTTGTATCGACATCACTTTTCAAAAGTAGAATTGGCGGCTATAGTTTGAATCCCTTCTTTATTTCATTGTTTTCAAGTAGAGCCCACACCTGCGAAGACATATTCCCCTATAGATCTGCTGTCGAGATTAACAACCGTGGTCACCATTCAAAATAAATAACCTAAGGTGAGAAGCTCGTTGAAATCCCCTTTGCTGCACCAGTCGTCCATAGGCCATATCTCCTGGTAAGATCCATTTTCCCTGAGTTCTTTTTTTCCTTTCTTTTCTTTTGTTTTTCTTATGTAGTTTGGATTTATTTCTAATCTCTACCATAGATTAATTAGGGATGAGGAAGGGGGAGAAGGTCGATGGAACTAGAGAAGCATATATATTTTTCTACTTTTTAGAGGCTCTGAATCCATAAGTTTGTTTGTATTCGATCAACCCTTTACCATCTAAAATTCATTGATTTTACTATTTTACCGCTAGAACATACTATTTGAAAATGTTGAGTTCAACTCACATTTATCTCATAAAAAATAATTTTCAACTTCAAATTAATATTTAAACAATATAAATAAAAAATAATAAATTAATAATTTAAAGTTACTAATTAATAAATGAAATGATTAAAATAAAAAAATAATTAATGACTTTAAAAATATTAAAATAATTAGTAATTAATAATTACTAAAAATAATTTATAATGAATTATTATTATTGTTATTATTATTATTAATACTATTATTATTATTTATATTATTATTATTATTATTATTATTAATATTATTATTACTCACCCTCATGAGAGAGAGAGAGTTGTGGCAGGAAGACGAGAAAGAGAGAGATCAAATGGAGTAGGGGTACTTTTGACTTTAGGCCACGTCTGAAACACTTTTGAAATGTGTCTGAGAATGTTAGCAGTGGGCCTGAGTCTTAAAATTTCAGATCTGAAAAAACTTTTCATATCATATTTCAAATGCAACACCAAATAAGCATTACAATTGAAAAGTAGATATTTCAGACTTTAGATGTATGAAAAGAGTTATCAAACACCACCTAAGACACAGTTTAGAAGGAGTACAAATACAAATATGTTGAGTGCAAAACTTTGTATTCTGTACTATTTTGTATGTATTTGCACTATACATACTTGTATTTGTATTCCTTCTAGATTGAGCGTAATGAAACCAATTCTTGTAAACTTTTTATTCCTTCCTAATCTCTTTGTTTTTCTTTTTCTCTAGCTCCAATCAAGTATTGAATGCATGATTAATATGACAGTTGTTTGTCTGCCACCCACTCTGCTCTTGAATTCGAAATAGTATCAAGTCGATGCTTGTTTAGTTTAGTTGGCGATCTTTCTAATATTGACTTTATGCATTCTTTTTCTTCTTGAAGACGTATCAATATCAATATAATCTGTAATTAGTTTAATTGGTCATTGATTTGCATGATTTATTTGTTTTGTTCTTCTTCATTCATAAGTTTTTTTTTGGTTGAATAGTTACTGAACTCGGCCTCTTTAGATGGAGATCTTAGGCCCTCTTCGCTTTTTTTTTTTTTTTTTTTGTTTATTCAATGCTTCCTTTGATACTGGGGTTAGAGAAGATGACAAACCTAAAAGCTCTGTTATAAAGAGACCTTTTCTATGGCCATTAGGATAGGAAATACTAAGTAAACAAATAATGCATAAAAAAAGAGTAATTATAAAATCAATAAAAAAGAAAGGGGAAGAGATTAGGGATAATTTGGTCTTTCTGTAGATTAGAGGAACTAAGAAGGATACAGTTGCAAAGGGGGAAACCCTAATGAAAAAGAAGTGAGAAAAAAATTAAAAAATTAAAAATCAAAAATAAAAAAGGAAAAACTAGAAAAGTGACAAAAGATAAAAAAATATAATAAGAAAATTTTTAGGAAGTAAAGAGATCAATTACCTAAAAACAAATATACCAATAGGAGTCCATGAAAAAATAATGAGAATAAATAATTGATAAAATTAAAAAAATAATAAAAATATTAAACAATAAAAAATAAATAAATAATTATAAAAAGATAAAGTAAAAAATAAAAAAAATGCAAAAATACGTAAAAAATTTAGGAAGGATTAGCTTTTATGTTGGATTGTTCTTGTTGTTTACCTTCTAAATTCTTATTTAATTAATTATGTACTTTAGATTATGCATCTTTGGAATCCCATGTGGACCCCACCTATTGGACCCAGGAGATGAGTGCCTAATCCCTTCCCTCTCCCATCTGAGTCTTACCCAACCTAGTTCAGCTAGTGCATTAGATCCTAAAGTCATTAAATAGAAAATGATATTTCCGATACAACTTTTGGAGGTCCCATCACCACCCATTTCACATAACTAATGGATGGTGACTCTAAATCAGCTCGAGTGAGACATTTTCCGATGCTCACAAATTGGCGACTCCACTAGGGAGTTCTTGAACCATAGGTGGGGCTCACATGGGGTCCATTTGGCTTGATTTCTCTTTTTGTATATAAACATTCTTTTATGTTATCTGTTTTCATTATGATAATAATTGCTTATTTTCTAATGAATATTGGGTAAATGTTTGTTGCTTCATTTCTACTATTGCTTATTTGCTTATTCACACTCTACACATGTGATCTTGCATTAGATTTAGCAATTCATTGTCCTATAGGGGAGGGTTGGAAGCTTAAGCCACAACATCAATGTACCTATTGGTTGCGTTGAAGGTTCTCAACTAGCCAGCAACCATAGAAGTCAATTTGTTCGATAAGTGGAGGTTTAAAGGCTAGCAAACTTGTTAGAGCCTTTAGTATAGGTATCAAACCCTCGCCTTATGCATCACATTCCACGTCTCAGCCTAGTCAGTTAGGGTGTTAGCCACCTTAGGTTTGTTTGCTTACATGCCCTTGTGGGGCCCATGTAAAATAATAACATAAAATAAAAAAAATCAATAAATCAAAAAATAAAAAATAAGAAAAAATAAAATAAAAAGGGGTAGGAAAGTTTAGCAATAGTTTTGGTTAATTAAGATGAAAAAGCAATAATATCACAAATACAAATAAAAATTAAAAAATAATTAAAATCCAAAAAATATGAGTAGAAATCCAAAGAGTCATAAAACAAGAAAGAATACATAAAAGTTAGAGGAGAAATGTTGAAAAAAGGAAGAAAAGAGAAAACAAAAAGAAAGAAAAAGAAAAAAAGCAAAAGAAGAAGAAAGAAACAAAATCATTTAAATAGAAAAAATTTGCAATATTTAAATAATTTAATTAAGAAAAAATAATCATAGTTAAATAAACAAATAACGAATAAAAAACTAAAAAGGATTAGATTAATGATCAAAAATAAAAAAAAAGAAAAAATAATAAAAAAATAATAATAAATGAAAAAAATAAATAAATACAAAAGCATAATAAAGAAAAAATTCTAAAAAGGGAGAGAAAAAGAAAACAATAAGAGAAAAAAATTAAAAATACAAAAATAAAATCAAAAGAATAAAGAAAATGGAAAATAAATAAGAGAGAAACAAAATTATGAAATTATCTATATGGGAAATATTAACAATACTTCTTTGGATAATTAATTTACAAGAAAAGATTATCATAGCATAAATAAAAAATCACAATTAAATAAAAAATATAATAAATAAATAATAACTAAATAGAAATATAATAAATAAATTATCAAAAATTTAAAAAAATATAAAAAATAAAAAATAACAAAGTAATTAAAAAATTTCTAAAAATGATAAAGAAAAGAAAGAAATAATAGGAGAAAGAAAATTAAAAATATAAATATTAAGGGGAAGTTAAGAAATAAAAAAAATAGAGAAAAAAAGACAAAGAGAAGAGAAAAAAGAGAAAGAAACAAAATTATTTAAATGGTAAAGATTAACAATATTTATTTTGGATAATTAGGTAGAATATAAAAAATCTAATCATAACACAAATAAAAAATAAAAAAAAAAACATGAAAAAAATCTAGATTTCAAAATCCAAAAACGGTAATAAATAAATAATCACTAAAAAAATAAAAGTAATAATAATAAATAAAAATAAAAAATAAAAACCAAAACATATAAACAGTAAAAAGGTAAAAAATGAAGAAAATAAGAAAGTAAGAAACAAGAAGAAAAAGAAAATTAAAAACATAAAATTAAAAGAGGGAGTCAAAAAACAAAAGAAATAAAACAAGAAAAATTTATGTGGAAAGAAACAAAAAATGATGATAAAAAATGATCATAGTAATAAATAAATAAATAAAAGCATATTATCAGATAAACAAAAAAATTAACAAAATAATGGAAAAGAAGAAAAAGGGTTTTAGGAATGAGAGAGAAAGAGAATATGGCTTAAATATGTGGGAGTAATCTAATTTTGCCAATTTTTGCAACGTCTGAGTCTCTTGGAGGTTAGTCCCCATTAATTGCTCTTTTCTATATGTGCCTAGTTGAGTTATGGGATTCTCTCCTTTAAGTCTTGGAGAGCAACCTGAAAGCTTCAAGCGTGATTGTACAAAGACCAAATTCTTTGAGTTCTTCTTCAATCATTGGAACTGGCCACATAGTATCAATAGCAGTTACAAGTTGGATAATTTCCCATCATTTATCTTTCTCTAATTGTCTTAATTTAAGGAATTCCCTCATGACCTTTAACTCTTGTTTCACTCTCAAAAAATTCTCTCATTTGGTTCAGTTCATTAATTCCACCTTTAATTGATCATGGTCTCGTTACATTTTTGGAGCCTCACAAGCTATCTTTGAACTAAGCCATTTGTTCAACCATTTAAAATGTTTTGAATGCCTTTTCTGATCTGTCTTGGGTATTAACTATAATATTGAACCAACTGCATGAATTTGAATGTAGTCTTTGAGGCAAGAGGCATTAATGCTTTCTACCCTACCTCCAATCATCAAGAGTACCTTTTTGTTAGCGTATATAGTTTGCTATCCTCCCTTTCTTTTCATTCCCTGACACTTTGAACTTTGTCCAGCCTGATCCCTTTCAAAGGAGTACATAGAGCAGCCTATCACATGGGTTCAACCACTTTCATTAATAAAATAATAATTTCTTACATTCTTCTTTTTCTTGCCTAAAATGCTTACTTATAAGAGAGTTATTAGTCAAATCAGGGCTAGTTGCTTGCATAAGAAGAGGTAGAGTTTGCTCCCTCTCAAAATAGCTACAATTAACTAAGGACTCATGAGAGGTCCCAAAGCATGTCTAAGAAAAGCCATTTGTTGATCGAAGGCTCTATAGTTGAAAATATTTTTTGACCCCCTAACTCATAATAAGGCCATCCTCATTATTTAAACTAGAGCAATATTAATGCTATCAGAGCATAACAAATTCCCTATGAATGTATCGACATAGAACAAAGACATTATTCTAACGTAGTGCTCCTCTTATTAATGAAAGAAAGGACTGGAGGACATCCTCGGCCATTTCTATTTCCTTAACAACCCTATGAATTGGCAAAAATCACTTGTTAACTAGTTAAGCCAATACGTTAGACCTATTTCTTTGGCAAACTAGCCAAATCCATGAGATGCATCACAAGAGTCATCAATGGAGTAAAAAAATAAAAAAGAGAGAAGAAAGGAATGAGAAGAATGATAATGTCTATGAGAACTCATTCATACTGAAGGACCTTAGATATATCCAAAGAAGGAAGTATTAAACCAGATATATGCTATGCTCAACATATGCTTCTTCAATATGCGATGTGTAGTTGATAATGAAATGAAGGGAGGCTGTCCTTGGTCACTTGGGAATTTGGTCCCTGCATGAGGTATATCTTGCCTTTCACATCAAGTTTTGTTTTAATCTTATAAATAGTAAGTCCTATTAGGCATAGTTCATGCACTCTAGATACTTAGTTGATTGGGAAAGGACCTTGCAATCAACCAAAGCCAATGGTTGATTAGGAAAGGAAATATTTTTTTTTGGTTTTCTAATTGGTTAGGCATTAGCCCATTAATTTTGGATCACGAACCAATGGGGATTATGAAATTCAAATTAAATGAAGTCTTAGACCAAAATGGTTCTTAGCAGTTTATCACAAGACCATAATATCAATGACAATTATAAAACCTTGGTGGCTAGTTATGACTTCAAAGTTACTTACTCTGATGATCGATTGATTTGGAAAGGAAATTCAAATGGCAAGTTTTCAATCAAACTAGTATGGGAAATTTCTGTTAGACAGTTATGCGCTTAGCTCCAATTAGATTGATGTACCTTTTTGACATTTATTGTAAATGAATAAAGTACATAATTGATTCATGCCATTGTGGTGTGTTTCTGTGTAATACCCTTAAACTGGACACTTAATGAGAGTTGTGTTAGTTTAGAATCTTTACAGTCATTGGATAGATCTAGGGAGATTTATCCTGCCAAGGCTGACATTGATTTGCCGCCAAGTTGGTTGGGGTGGCTTGTCTCAGCTGCTAGGGTGAGACCTGAGGTACATGCAGCATGGGTTTTCTTGAAACCCTGAACCGGACCAAAATTCCAGTATTGTCCTAGACCTTAGAGATAGATGGGCAAAACTGAAATGTTACACCTAACCCCTAGACTCGATTATGATACTGCACTAGGTGTCGGAATGTGTTGTCTTTGATATGCCAATCAGTGAGATCCATAGACGGGGTAAAAACCTGGGTATGTTGGGACAGTCCAAGAATTCATCTGAGTGGGTGATCATAGTGACAGGATCAGCCCTTTTGTCGGACAAAGTGAATGATCGGGGATGCACTCTCTCTGATGGAAACCTAAATTACCGGCAATTGATTTCAACCGTTGAAATTTGTCTTGAAAAATATATTTATGTAAAGATATACATATATATTATGGTTTCAAAACATTTGCAAAAGGTTTTAATTCCCGAGATCCATGTGAGTAGAGAGTGCAGCACTATTCCTTGTAGCCAAGGGAGAGGTCCTCTCTTGTTGGGCAGTGTTTGATCATTATGGGTTGAGAGGTTAAGTGTAAGATCATTGAGGGTAATACCTGATGGGCTAATCTTGCATTTGCCCATAGTCCTTGGGTTTTCATTAGGTGGCTGGACCCAAGGACCATTTAGTGTAAATGTTGGGCCCATTGAGAGCCCATGGTGATGGACTCAAGGGTTCACTGTCTCCTACAGTGAATTTGGCCTGGCCTTGTAACAAAGGTTGGGCTGAACCCATGTGGCCGATGTGTAGATCAATGTTTGGGTCCTACACCGTACAAGGATAGCCAAATGGATAGCAAGTTAAGCGGTTAAGTGACCACATAGACATAATGGGCCTAAAGCCCATTCGAACTGGCTTAATAAGATTAATTAAATAGAGGTGGTTCTGGGATTTGGATCAGTAGATAGGATAAGGGATTATCCCTGTCCACTTAAAGAGTCCAGATTGAAGGGATGAGAGGTCCATCATATAGATGGCCAAACCCTGTAGGAAGGTTAGGAAAAATTTCAAAAATTTCTCTCTTTCCCATCTGGGAATCACATTCCCTATTTTAGAAAACTATATTTTTAAGGATCAATCTTGAAACAAACTGAAACAAGTCTGGAACCAAAAAGGGAGGAGAGGGATATACCTAATACGAAGTAATAGTAACTAATGAAGGTGTTCAAACCCAAGGAGAAAACCAAAATCTACTCCTACTAAAGATGACACAATGTAGGTGAAGCAAAATCAGTAGGACGACTCTTCAGCAATAACTGAATTATTAAGTAAGAATTTAGTAAAGGGATGGTGAGAACAACTTCAAATTGTCTCTTCTAGCAAGAAGCAATATCAAGAATGATTCTTGATCACTTCCACAGGTGGAGATTGAACTAGGTAGGTGCGGTAAAAACATGAAGAAAAGAGCAGAAGATAGGAGCAGTCAAACTGTGTGTTGTCTTCTCTCTTAATTCAGAAAACTGTGAGTATGTTTGGATGTCCTCACTCTCCTATTTATAGCTTTAAAGAAAGGATCTCCTAATCCCATTAGGAGTTTCCTAATCCAAATCTTTATTTGGATTTGGATCCTCTTTAAGTGATAAGGATAATCCCTTATCTAATCTGCAGATAAAGATTAGCCTTTCTAATCAAATTAGAAGCTTCCTGATCCAAATCTTTGTTTGGATCTGGACTCTTTGAGTGGATAGGGATAATCCCTTATCCTATCAGCTGATCTAAATAACAGAATTGCCCCTTATTTAATTAGTCTTATTAAGCTAGTTCGAAAGGGATTTAGGCCCATTAAGTCTATGTGCTCACTTAACCTCTTAACCTACTACCTAGTTGACTATCCTTGTATGGCGTGGGACCCAAACATTGATCTATACATCAGCCACATGGGTTCAGCCTAGCCTTTGTTACAAGGCCTGGCCGAATTCACTGTAGGAGATAGTGAACCCCTGAGTCCATCACCCTAGGCTCTTAACGGGTCCAACATTTACACTAAATGGTCCTTGGGTCCATTGTGTCATCTTCAGATTCTACTTTTCAGATTCACTATAGGAGATAGTCAACCCCTATTTTAGAAAACTACATTTTCAGATTCTGCTTCACCTCACATTGTGGCGTCTTCGGTGAGAGCAGATTTTGGTTTTCTCCTTGGGCGTGAACACCTTCATTGGGGGTTACTGTTATTCCGTATCAGGTATATCCCTCTCCTTCCTTTTTGGTTTTAGATTTGGTTTGGTTTGGTTCAAGATTGATCCTTAAAAATGTAGTTTTCTAAAATAGGGAATGTGATGCCCAGATGGGAGAGAGAGAAATTTTTGAAATTTTGCCCAACCTTTCTACAGGGTTCGGCCATCCATATGATGGATCTCTCATCCCTTTAGTGATATCAGAGCCAGGTTCAAATCTTGAACTGAATTAAACCAGATCTAGATCTGCGCAAATGGGCAGAAGGCGTTCTACCCGATTTGCGCAGTTAACATTTTTTCTAGAAATTGGTTCCCAATTTTGGGCGATTGATCTGAAATTAAATCTTTATTAATCTGAATAATATTTAGAACTGCTCTATATATTTTTCTTGGTTTTTGGGCTGTTCGTATGGTGGAGATCGAATTCTTTAATGGTGCAAGAAATCTGCGCACCTGTTGTTCTATTCATTCTTGGTCTATAATTAATTAATTTTAATTTTTTAGACAGAATGTACAGAAATTTAAATCTGATGTAATATTAATAAAAAATAGGTTTTCTATTTTGTTTCATTCGAAGATGAAGCAGAAAGCGCAGAGGAGAAATTTTTGTAGATTTGGGTTCAGCCATCTGCGATTTGTAGTTTTGGAAACTGCATACTACGATCTATTCTTTGTTTTGTAGGGTAGCAGTCTTACGAACAGCCCTCCTACTGGTTCTTGATTGTCTTGTATCAGTTGTTTAATTTCAAATCATCTTCTTGAATTGAATCTTGAATTAAACATCAAACCCTAGACCCATTCAAACCAGATTGGACCAAACTGGTTGGACCGAATTTGTAGTTTGATGGGGGCTGTTCTCAGCCCTGAGATTTTCTATATGGGTCGAGGAGTTGATGATTAATTTCAAGATGCAATTCGGCCCACATCTGTAAAACACAGTTTTAATCTTTTAAAACTGCTTTAGCCCAATTCGGTATAAATGCTATATGGGCCGAACTGCTCTTTGCAGCTCAGCCCATATACCTAGATAATATTATTTGATAATGTTATGGGCTTTAAATGGGCTTTACTTATGGGTTTTACAGTTACTTAATTGATTGGATCAGTTATGAATTTCATGCATGTGATATATGGATGTGTGATGTGCTATGTTCATGGGCCATAAGTACTTGGCCCATGTTGATTCGATAGTAGCTCTTATGCACACCATGGATGAATGCACATCATTGCCATGGTGTCCTTAAGATCATTGGATGATCTCCTAGCATGGTGGGCCCCACACTAGCTTTCTCCCCAAGGGGAACTGTGCGGAACCCTAGCTGTTAAGGGCCCATCTATATCTGGCTTTATGAAAGCTAGTGGAAGCCACTTTGGTTTGACATAAATTAAACTAGGGCGTAATTATTCGTTCCCTCCTGAAAATATAAGTGCATGTGATAGGGAGATTCATGTGATGAACTCTCTAAAGGCCTTCCATCATTTGTATGAAGGTTGACTATATTTGTAGGTGGGGATGCACCATAAAATTGGGCTATCCATCTGCTAATGCAGTTGGCTGGATTGCTTCATGAGATAATAGGGGCATCATAGACCGATGTGGAAGGGGCCTATCCTGAAATGGAAGACTCTCTCATGATACCTTGGTGTTCATGAAAATGATGGGTGAGCACTTACTGGACAGAAAGGTTTAACCTAAAATGGCTATGAACCTTGTCTAACAAAGGCCAAAGGGAAAGCTCATGAGAAGAGTGAATGAGATCCTTCACAGAAGGTGGTGGGGTTATGTAGTTGAAACAGTTGGCTCCATGCACCCTAAGTGATTTCCCACGCTGCCAGAGACACAACTGTCTCTGTCACTAAGATTGGACGGTGATGAGAGTAGAATTTATCATATTTTTATCCCGAATTACTCTGTCTTTTATACTAAATTAGCATCTAATTGGACTCGTATCTCATGTATTTTGGTCCAGGGTATAAAAGAAGGCATCAAGAGCAAAGAAAGACAAATCGGATGTTTTTTCACAGTTTTGACATCGTTCAGTGATCTGGGCCTAACTCGCGTCTCTGAACTTTGAATGGGCTGATTCAAGATCCACGGGAAAGATAGAGAAAATGTTAGACAGTTTTGTATGCCCTTAGCTTCAATCAAGAATGATGTACTTTATGAATTTATTGTAAATTAATAAAAGTGCATAATTGATTCATGTTCCCTTGGTATGTTTCTGTGTAATACCCTTAAATTGGACACTTAATGAGACTCATGTTAGTTTAGAATGTTCACAGCCAGTGGATCGATCTGGGGAGACCTATCCTGACAAGGCTGACACTTTAGTGCCACCAAATCAGTTGGGGTGGCATGTCTCAGCTACCAGGGTGAGACCCTAGGCACATACAGTGTAGGATTAATAGAACCTTTGAACCGGACCAGATTTCCAGTATTGCCCTGGACCTTGGAGATAGATGGGCAAAACTGGAAAGTTACACCTAACCCCTAGACTCGATTATGATACTACACTAGATGTCGGATTGGGCTGGCTTTGATGTACCAATCAGTGAGATCCTTAGCAAGGGTCAAAACCTGGGTATGTTGGGACAATCCGAGAATTCATCTGAGTGGGTGATCATAGTGAAAGGATCAGCCCCATTGTCGGACAAAGGTAATGATCGGCGATGCACTCTCTCTGATGGAATCCAAGACTGCCGGCAACCGATTTCAACCGTTGAGATTTGTTTTTGCAAAGTATATTTTATGTGAGATATAAAAGTATATATTATGGTATCTAAAATGTTTGCAAAAGGTTTTAATTCCCGGGATCCATATAAGTAGAGAGTGCAACATTGTTCCTTGCAGCCGAGGGAGAGGTCCTCTCTTGTCGGGCAGTGTATGATCATTATGGGCTGAGAGGTTAAGTGTAAGACCATTGAGGATAATACCTGATGGGCTAATCTTGCATCTACCCACAGTCCCTGGGTGTTACAAGGTGGCTTGGCCCAGGGGCCACTTAGGGTAAGTGATGGGCCTATATAGGCCATAAGATGGGTTTCAGGGGGTGCACTGTCCATAACAGTGTATTCGGCCAGGCCTTGTAACAAAGGCTGGGCTGAACCCATGTGGCTGATGTGTAGATCAATGTTTGGGTCCCACGCCTTACAAGGAAGCCCAACTGGGCAGCAATTTGGAAGGTTAAGTGAGTACATAAGCTTAATGGGCCTAAAGCCCATTTCGAACTGGGCTGTTTATTTAATTAATTATGGGGCGAATTCTGAGATAGATTAGCAGATAGGATAGGGTCTTAATGCTATCCACTCAGAGAGTCTAGATCTGAAGGTGATTTAGATTTAGAAACCTCCTAATGAGATTAGGAGAAAGCTAATCTAATCTGCAGATAAGATAACGGTTTATCCCTATTACCTAAAGAGAGATCTTATCCAAATATGATTTGGATAAGCAGCTCCTAATTGGATTAGGAGCTGATCTTTTAGGTTAACAAAAGAAGGGGGCAGCAGCCTAAGAAACACACACACCTGATTCTCTTTAGAACTGAGAAAAATCACAGAAAGAGAGATTTCTGCACCCTGCGAATTCTCTCCTGTTGCCTCCTTCCTGCCGCCACCATTGCCTTTAGTTCGATCTCCAGTTCTTGGGAGAAATCAAGATCTGATCTTGATTCCAATCTTTTGGGAATAGATTGGTTGGATCTGTACTCACAAGCCATCCAGTTGATTCCTGCGAAGGGTCAAGTTCTTTTGGAAGAACATTGCTGATTCTACTCCATCCTGCACTGCGCCATCTTCAGTGGGAGCAGATTTTGGATCCTTCCTTGGGCGTGAACACCTCCATTGGGAGATATTGTTTCTCCATATCAGGTATATCCTCCCTCCTACCCCTTTTGGTTCAGATCTGATTTGGTTCATGGTTCAAGATTGATCCTTGAAAATATGTTTTCTGAAATAGGGAATTCAATTCCCTGCAAAGATGGGAGAAAATTTTTTGAAATTCGCCCTATCTATTCCGCAAGATTTGGGCATCCATATGATGGATATCCCATCCCTTCAGTGGTATCAGAGCCATGGTTCAAATCTTGAATCAATTTAATTCAGATCTGAACCTGCGCAAATGGGCAGAAGGTGTTCTACCCGATTTGCGTAGATATGAGTTTTGGGAAATTTATTCCCAAAGTTATTGGGCGAATAATCTGAAATTAATTTTATATAAATTTGATTATTGTTAAGAATAGCTCTTTATGATTTTCTTGATTTATGGGTTGTTCGTACAAGAGGAGCTCGAATTCTTGTTTTGCGCGGGGAACCTGCAAGATTTGCAGTTTCTTGATTTATTCATTACATTTGGTCTGTAAATATTTTTTTTTATTTTTAGACTCAATGTATTTGGTATTCGATCTGATGTAATTATAATAGATATTAGGTTTTCTATTTAATTTAATTTTGGATCGAAGACGGCGGCGCAAGGAAGGAGATTTCGGAGATGGGACATTCGCTACCTGCGATTTGCAGTTTATGAAACTGCATTCTGTGATCTAACCTCTGTTTTGCAGGATGGATTGTACGGATAGCCCTGGATTAACTGATTCTTGTTTTCTTTTATCAGTTCTTTAATTTCAGATTATTTTCTTGAATTAAAGATTTAATTAAAGATCAAACCCTAGACCCATTCGAACCAAGATTGGTTCAAATTGTTTGGACCGAATCTAGGGTTTATTCAAGGCTGAAAGTCAGCCCTAATTTTCCCACATATGGGCCTAAGGATTGATGTTTAATTAAATGGTTAATTCGGCCCACCCTGTAAGGGCCAGTTTTAAACTGTTAAAACTACCAAAAGCACACTTTAAAGGAACAAGCTATATGGGCCGAACTGAGTAACCCTGATTCAGCCCATATACCTAGATGATGTTAACTGTTAATATTATGAATTAAAATGGGATTCAAACGGGCTATTACAGATATTTAATTGATTGGATCAATTCCTCCCTACATGTGATGTATGGATGTGTGTGATGTGCTACGTTCATGGACTATAAGTGCTTGGCCCATGCAGATTCGATAGTGGCTCTTGTGCATACCATGGCTGAATGCACATCATTGCCATGGTGTCCCTACTGGTCATTTGATGACCTCCCTCAATGGTGGGCCCCACACTTTCTGAAGACGTTACGTGCGGAACCCTAGCCGATTTAGGCCCACCGAAATCCGGCTTTATGAAAGTCAGTGGGAGGCACTCTAGTTTGACCTAAAATAAACTAGGGCGTAATTCTTGTTCCCTCCAGTAAATTTGAGTGCATGTGATAGGGAGATTCATATGATGAACTCTCTAAAGGCCTTCCTTCCATCATTAGCATGAGGATGGGTCCTTCAGTAATGAGGAAATGCACCAGAAAATGGGCTATCCATTTGCTGTTCGGCTTGTCTAAGTGTTTCATAAGATGATAGGGGTGTCATAGACCAATGTGGGAGGGGCTTCACCAGAAAATGGGAACTCTCTCACGGTACTTTGTCGTTCACGAATATGATGGGTAAGCACTCACTGGACAGAAAGGTTTACCTGAAAACGGCTCTGAACCTTGTTTGGCAGAAGCCAAAGGGAAAACTCATATGATGAGTGGATGTGATCCTTCACAGAAAGGTGGTGGGGTTTTGCAGCTGAAACAGTTGGCTCCATGCACCCAATGTGGTTTCCCACATTTCCAGAGACAAGTCGCTGTCTCCGTCCATGAGTAGGAGGGAAAACTCAGAGATGAAAAAAATGGGAATGGAACATAGATTAAAATCCATATCTATGACTTGAACATGAATCAAATAAGGTTGTGGACTGATATTTGTTGTTTTATTAGAAAATGGCAAACAGACAATTTGCAAAGTTTCTTGACGACAACAAGCTTAAGGGCCCAAACTTTGCCGACTGGTACCGTAACCTAATGCTGGTTTTAACATCTGAAAAACTGGACAAGGTAGTCAAGTCTCCTGCCCCGGAACGTCCGGGTGATAGGGCTTCTGAAGCCCGTAGGAGAGAATTCCAAGAATGAGAGGATAAAAATTCCCTAGCCCACTGCTACGTTGTTGCTTCTTTGGACAACTCAATATAGAGGCAGTTCGATCAGATCGAACTCGCTAAGGACATATTGGACAGTCTGAAAACAATGTATGAAGAGCAGAACCGTTCTACTCGGCAGAAGGTATTGAAAATGTTCATGACCGCTCAGATGTCCAAGGGGCAGAAAGTTCACGACCATTGTCTTCAGATGATGGGTTACATTAACGAGCTGGAAGCCCTTGGATCCGAGCTAGATCTTGGAACTCAAGTAGATGCCATTCTGAACTCCTTTCCCTCTTCCTTCAATGGGTTCATATTAAACTACAATATGAACAAGCTGAATGTCAGCGTCCAAGAGCTGAGCAATTTGTTGCAAAGGGCCGAGGACTTACTTAAGAAGCCTCAGAAGAAGACTACCAAGCCCTAGAAGCAGAAGAAGGACAGGACAGCCGATACATGTCATTTCTGCAAACAAACCGGCCACTAGAAGAGGAACTGTCCTCAGTACCTGGAATCCAAAAAAGGTAATTTCGAATCTTGTGTCATAGAAACCAACTTATTGGTGACTTCTGCGTCCTGGTGTATTGACTCTAGGGCTTCAACTCATGCATGTAACACACTATAGGGGTTCAAGGTAATCAGAAGGCTGAATGATGGAGAAGTGATGCTCTACTTGGGGACTTCTACAAGCGTTGCAGCTACGGCAATAGGCACCGTAGAATTAAAATTTAGAGAAGGAAATATTGTACTTAAAGATTGCCTTTTTGTGCAAAATCTAAGAAGAAATTTGATTTTTGTCTCAAAGCTATGTGCGGATGGATATTCCGTCTTTTTCAGTAATATGATTACTATTAAAAGAAACAATAAGTTCATCACATATGGGGAACTGGAGAACGGCCTCTATGTTCTACATCCTTCTCTAGAAACAAACATAGCCGAAAGTACGTTGGCTGAAATCCCCAAGAAAAGAGCACGTGATACAGATAATCCCACGTGCCTATGGCATTACCGATTTGGCCATATTGGTATTGACCAAATCACAAGACTGTTAAAAGATGGTCCTTTGGATTTTCTAACTGTAGAAGATCTTCCCACTTGTGAATCTTGCCTTCAGGGTAAGATGACAAAGAGGCCATTTAACGGTAAGCCTGAAAGATGTACAGGCATGCATGACCTTATACATACTGATGTATGTGGTCCCCTGAGTGTTAGGACCCGTAACCAACACGTGTATTTCATTACATTCACCGATGATTTTTCACGATATGGTTACGTATACCTAATGAGACACAAGTCTGAATCATTTGAAAAGTTCAAAGAGTTCAGGCAAGAGGTCGAGAAACAGTTAGGGAGAGAAATTAAGGCCCTTCGATCAGATCGAGGTGGTGAGTATCTCTCTGACGAATTCAGGGACTACTTAAAGGACAATGGGATAATATCACAGTTGGCTCCTCCTGCTACACCACAACTTAACGGTGTTTCAGAGAGGAGGAATAGGACCTTATTAGATATGGTCTGGCCACTTCTCTCCCATTCAGAGTTACCCACATCCTTTTGGGGATACACATTAGAGACTGCGTTATACGTGCTGAACCGGGTTCCAACCAAATCGGTTCCTAAGACTCCTTATGTGCTTTGGACCGGAAAGAAACCAAGTTTACGACACTTGAAGATTTGGGGTTGTCCGGCTCACGTTAAAAGAATGAATCTGGACAAATTGGAATCCAAGACCAGCCGTTGCCTATTCGTAGGCTACCCAAAGGGCTCAGTGGGCTACCTATTCTATGATCCAAGTGAGCAGAAGGTGTTCTGCATTCGGAATGCACTATTCTTGGAAAATGACTACATCCTGGACAATCTGCGACAAGAAATTGTTCTTGATGAGGAGAGCTCAGATGCAGGGGGAGGTGTCCCACAAGTTCCAGGTAGTGACCAACTTAGAAGATCTACCCGGGTGTCCAGACCACAGGTCCATTTTGGTTACGATCAGAATAGTTACCTGGTCGAAACCTTGACTAGTGAAGAGGATCCCGTAACATATACGGAAGCTATGTTGGACATAGACTCCCTTAAATTGGTAGATGCCATGAGAGCTGAGATAGACTCAATGGAGACCAATGGAGTCTGGACTCTAGTGGATCCGCCCTCCAGGGTAAAAGCAATTGGTTGCAAATGGATCTACAAGAGGAAGAAGGGCCCCGATGGCAGGGTTGAGACCTACAATGCTCGTCTGGTGGCAAAAGGATACACTCAGAAAGAAGGCATTGATTATGAGGAAACCTTTTCACCCGTGGCTATGCTTAAATCCATTAGGATCCTGCTAGCTGTAGTAGCTTAGTATGACTATGAGATTTGGCAGATGGATGCCAAAATTGCATTCCTGAATGGAGATCTTACTGAAGACATCGATATGCAGCAACCGCAAGGTTTTGTAGCTGTGGGTCAGGAACACATGGTTTGTAAGTTGAATAGATCTATATATGGATTGAAGCAAGCTTCTAGAAGTTGGAACATCCGATTTGACTCTACGGTCAAAAGGTTTGATTTTGAGCAAAATCCGGATGAACCCTATGTTTACAGAAAGACCAGTGGTGACAAGGTTAGGTTTCTAGTTCTGTATGTAGATGACATTCTACTCATTGGGAATGATGTAGGAATGTTAACTACGGTAAAAGTATGGCTATCATAGCAATTCTCCATGAAAGACCTTGGAGAAGCCTCCTATATACTGGGTCTTCGACTCTTTTGAGATAGATCGAAGCGGATAATAGGATTATCCCAATCTGCTTATATTGATAAAATAGTCAAGAGATATAGCATGGAAAAATCCAAGAAAGGAAATGTTCCTTTCAGGCATGGAGTCAATCTCTCCAAGAAGATGTCTCCAAAGACCTCTGAGGAGATCGAGAGCATGAAAGACGTTCCCTATGCATCGGCCGTAGGGAGCATCATGTATGCCATGCTATGCACTCGTCCTGACTTCGCCCAGGCAGTGAGTGTAGTAAGCAGATTCCAGGCCAACCCAGGGCAGGAGCATTGGACTACTGTGAAATGCATACTAAAGTACCCTCGAAGGACTACAGTAGATGTTGGATTGGGCTGGCTTTGATGTACCAATCAGTGAGATCCTTAGCAAGGGTCAAAACCTGGGTATGTTGGGACAATCTGTGAATTCATCTGAGTAGGTGATCATAGTGAAAGGATCAGCCCCTTTGTCGGACAAAGGTAATGATCGGGGATGCACTCTCTCTGATGGAAACCAAGACTGTCGGCAACCGATTTCAACCGTTGAGATTTGTTTTTGCAAAGTATATTTTATATGAGATATAAAAGTATATATTATGGTTTCTAAAATGTTTGCAAAAGGTTTTAATTCCCGAGATTCATATAAGTAGAGAGTGCAACACTGTTCTTTGCAGCTGAGGGAGAGGTCCTTTCTTGTTGGGCAGTGTATGATCATTATGGGCTGAGAGGTTAAGTGTAAGACCATTGAGGATAATACATGATGGGCTAATCGTGCATCTGCCCACAGTCCCTAGGTGTTACAAGGTGGCTTGGCCAAGGGGCCACTTAGGGTAGGTGTTGGGCCCATAGAGCCCATAAGATGGGTTTCAGGGGGTGCACTATCCATAACAGTGTATTCGGCCTGGCCTTCTAACAAAGGCTGGGCTGAACCCATGTGGCTGATGTGTAGATCAATGTTTGGGTCCCATGCCTTACAAGGAAGCCCAACTGGGCAGCAATTTGGAAGGTTAAGTGAGTACATAAGCTTAATGGGCCTAAAGCCCATTTCGAACTGGGCTGTTTATTTAATTAATTATGGGGCAAATTCTGAGATAGATTAGCAGATAGGATAGGGTCTTAATCCTATCCACTCAGAGAGTCCAGATCTGAATGTGATTCAGATTTAGAAACCTCCTAATGAGATTAGGAGAAAGCTAATCTAATCTGCAGATAAGATAATGGTTTATCCCTATCACCTAAAGAGAGATCTTATCCAAATATGATTTGGATAAGCAGCTCCTAATTGGATTAGGAGCTGATCTTTTAGGTTAACAAAAGAAGGGGGTGGCAGCCTAAGAAACACACACATCTGATTCTCTTTAGAGCTGAGAAAAATCACAGAAAGACAGATTTCTGCACCCTACGAATTCTCCCCTGCCGCCGCCATTGCCTTTAGTTCGATCTCCAGTTCTTGGGAGAAATCAAGATCAGATCTTGATTCCAATCTTTTGAGAAAAGATTGGTTGGAGCTGTACTCATAAGCCATCCGGTTGATTCCTGCGAAGGATCAAGTTCTTTTGGAAGAACATTGCTGATTTTGCTCCATCCTGCACTGTGCCATCTTCAGTGGGAGCAGATTTTGGATCCTTCCTTGGGCGTGAACACCTCCATTGGGAGATATTGTTTCTCCGTATGAGGTATATCCTCCCTCCTACCCCTTTTGGTTCAGATCTGATTTGGTTCATGGTTCAAGATTGATCCTTGAAAATATGTTTTCTGAAATAGGGAATTCGATTCCCTACAAAGATGGGAGAAAAATTTTTGAAATTCGCCCTATCTATTCCACAAGATTTGGGTGTCCATGTGATGGATATCCCATCCCTTCAGAAAAAGCCACAACTTTCATGTTTTGGGCTTTCGCAGATTCTGCCTACATCAAAGTCAAATCCGGGCCCAAAGTCGGGGCAATTTCATAGGAAGGCCCAATCCGTAGCTGAAGCCCAACTTGCAGAAAAGCCTTGCTGAAGCCTAATTTGCAGCGGAGGTCTATTACGAATCCAGGAACAAGAAATTAAGAAGAATCCTTCTAGATCTAAATTCTTGATGTAATCTTAGAGTGAAAAAGGGATTGAGTTCAAGAGATAAAGAGATAGGATTAGAATTAGGATAAGACTTTCTATTTCTTGTAAAGATCAACTTCAAGAGAAAGTAGGAGACCACCCTCTCCCCTTTAATCTATAAGAAGAAGGGGGCGGACCAGCTTGAGGAATCACTGGATCACTGAATCATTCAATCATTCAACTTCTGATTTGAATCAAGAAGCAAGGAGCAATCAGTGAAAAAGGGTTCAAGAAAGGTTCAAGAATTCAAGAAACTTCAAGAAGAGGAGATCTCAGCACCATGGGTGAATTCAAGATTTCTTTCTTCACCTATGTTTGTTTTATTTCTTCCATCATGAACTGATTTGTTTCTTGCTAGGGCTATGGAAAGCCTAACCATGTTAATGAATATATTTTTATCTTCTTGATTTATCCAAGATTGTGATTTCCATATAGTCTATGAATTATTGTGCTTAATGCAATTAAGAGCTTGGCCACCTCTTAATTAATTTGGGTTATGTGAATGAATTGAGAGAGGAATTCACATAATTGACAGAATAATTCATAGTGTGAATTGAATGGTATATAGAGATATATATACATGATTCATCTGAATTTAATGGTTTTTTTGGACTTAATGCACTTCCATCTTGAGAGCTCTACTCGAGAGATCGAAGGGTTACCTGATGGGTGTAGGTTTAGTATATCTCGAGAGAGAATATTAAATAAATTTGTGAAAATCTCAGCTTATGGGAATAACAATTAGTCTTGGATAATTGGACCCATCAATATTCATTGCATTGGTTAGGTGGACCAAAAGTCCTAGTGATTCCATCATTTGCATATTCGATTAGTGATCACCCTTGTTTTTATTTTCTTTGTTCCAGTTTTTATTTTCAGTAGTTCTTGTTTCCTTAAATCTACATTTCGACTGTCCAAATAATTAGGGAAGACTGTGATTCTAATACTTATTTTGTTAAATCCCCATGGGAACGATATTATTATAGTATTTGATAACTAGTGCACTTGCTAGGGTTATACATTTAGAGCTATCAAGTTTTTGGCGCCGTTGCCGAGGATTTAATCCTAAAAAATATTAGAATTTGTTAACCTTGATTAATTTAGACTTTTTATTTCTGTTATCATTTTTATTATTATTCTATTTTCCTATTTCTTTTTATTTCTATTATTATTTTTATTTTTATTTGTTTGTTCAAATTCTTGTTAGTTCAGAATTACTAGTGCATGACACGCACTAGATTGGAAGGATTAGCTGAATTCAATCCTGAGATTGAAAGGACCCTTCGTTTGTTTCAAAGGGCCAACAAAGGAAAAGAAAGAGAAGAGGTTGTCATCTGCGAACCAGCCACTGAGATAGAAGGAGAGATGGCAGAAGGAAATCGCACCCTCTTGGATTATGCTTGTCCAAACATTGATGGGGTGACATCTAGCATTTGCAATCCTACCATCGATGCCAATAATTTTGAAATAAAGCCTACAATAATTCAAATGATCCAAACTAGTATTCAGTTTAGTGGGTTACCAAGTGATGACCCTAATGCACACATCGTTAACTTCCTTGAAATATGTGATACATTTAAACACAATGGAGTTAGTGATGATGCTATTAGGCTTAGACTATTTTCTTTTTCATTGTGTGATAGAGCTAAAGATTGGCTCAACTCACTCCCTGCAGGAAGTATCACCACTTGGAATGATTTAACCTAGAAATTTTTTGCTAAATATTTCTCACCCTCCAAAACAGCAAAATTAATTAATGATATTACTACTTTTGCTCAATTTGAGAGGGAGTCCCTGTATGAAGCATGGGAAAGATTCAAGGAGATGCTTAGGAGGTGTCCTCACCATGGGATACCAATTTGGTGACAAATACAAACCTTTTATAATGGTATTACCCCCTCTAATAGATCCATTATTGATGCAGCCGCAAGTGGTACAATCATGAGAAAAACTCCAGAGGAAGCATATGACTTAGTGGAGAAGATGGCATCAAACAGCTACTAGTGGAGCAATGATCAAACCAATCAGAGGGGAGTACACCACATTGATTCCTTTGCATCCCTATTTGCACAAATTGCCAACCTAAATAAGAGACTGGATAATTTTAGTATTGCAGCCATTAGTACACCATCTAGCATCTCATGCGATTTATGTGGACAAATAGGACATGCCAATTCTGATTTTCAATTAAATAGTCCTTTTATTTCTCATGAGAATGCTAATTTTATCTTTCATGCTGGCAGAACAAATTACAACCCATATTCAAATACATACAACCCAAGATGGAGGAGTCATCCCAACTTCTCTTGGAGCAACAATCATCAAAAGGCACCCATGGGATTCCAACCACAGCCGCCCCCACAAGAAAAAAAGAGTAATTTGGAAGAGATGATTTCTAAGTTCATCAATGCTACTGAAGCAAGATTCCAAAGCCATGAAGCATCGATTAAGAACTTAAAAGTTCAAATGGGGCAGGTTGTGAGCATGTTATCAGAGAGGAAAGAAGGAAGGTTGCCCAGCAACACAGAAATGAATCCCATAGAGCATGTGAACGCCATAGCCTTAAGAAGCGAGAAGATAGTCGGCGAAGCCCCAGAAGATGACAAGAAAGCTGAAATGGCCGATTTACAAAAGGAGAATGAGGGAAGCACTGCTAAACTGAATTTACATGAAATTAAACTTCCTATCCCCTACCCTGGAAGAGTCTTGAAGGCTAAATTAGATAGACAATTTGAGAAATTTTTGGAAGTGTTTAAAAAGATCCATATTAACCTTCCTCTTCTTGATGTATTGTCACAGATGCCAAGGTATGCCAAATTCCTGAAGGAAGTGATGTCTAATAAAAGAAAGTGGGAGGATGGTGAGATGGTAAAACTAAATGAAGAATGTTCAGCCATTCTTCAAAAGAAATTGCCCCCAAAGCTTAAGGATCCAAGGAATTTTTCTATACCTTGCACCATAGGGAATACTGAATTTGAAAAAGCTTTATGTGATTTAGGTGCTAGTATAAATTTAATGCCTTATTCTATTTTTGAAAAACTTAGACTGCATGAACTAACATCTACAACTATTATCCTGCAATTAGCTGATAGAAGCATTAAATATCCTAGGGGAATAGTAGAAGATGTTTTGGTCAAAGTGGGCAATTTTATTATTCTTGCCGATTTCATTGTGTTGGATATGGAGGAAGATAGGACAATGCCTCTGATTTTAGGGAGACCTTTTCTTGCTACTGGTGATGCTTTAATTGAAGTGCGAAAAGGTCTACTTACCCTTAGAATCAATGGTGAAGAAGTGGTGTTCAATGTATTTAAAACCATGGAACATTCCAACACAATTGAACATGAAATTTATGCAATCGGTAGCATTGATGTTGGTGCAGCTGAAGTAGATACATCTAAATCAGAAGACAAGCTAAAAGTTACACTTAACAATAGTCTTAATCAATTGCAACAAGCAGAGTAGAAGTTTGTACTGAAATCAGAATTGCAAAATTTGACTTCTGAGCCACATTCTTTTAAAATTACAATTCATAATGCATCTTTACCTCCATCTCACACAAAACCCCTCTCATCTATTGTGTAGGTCCCTATTCCAGGTTTAAACCCACCTATGAAGGATGAAAGGGGGAAACATCGGAAGTTAAAAACCAAGTGGGGTGGACCCTTTAAAGGGGCTAAAGTATTCCCTCATGGAGAGATTGAAATACATAATGATGATGGGAGTACATCCAAGGTAAATGGACAGCGGTTGAAGCATTACATCGAAGGAGAACAACCCATCCACCATGGGTCCATTCACTCTTTGAAACCACCATGAAAGAAAGGTGAAAGTCAAGCTCACGACTTAAAATGAGCGCTTGTGGGAGGCAACCCATTATGTTTAGTTGTTTGTTTTTTTTCTTTCTTATGAGTGTTTTTTTTTCACATCTCACATCTGCAGGATCTCAACAAGGCATTCAGGAAAGTCCTCTTAAATCTCTCTCTCCTTGTTCTTGTTATGCATATTCCATACATTCAGGACAATGCATATCTTAAGTGTGGGGGAGGATTAAGGAGTTGAAAAAAAATTTTGGACTCTAGCATGCTTTAATCATCACTTTTTAACCTTTCCTTTTGAAATTTCTGCTCCTTAGAGACTTGTTTTTGAATGATTGCAAACCACCCTGAATCATGTGCTTAGGTGGGATAGACAGGAAAGGATGCAGGCAAATCTAGCTGAAATTTTTGGCTATGGAAGGTATCTCAGTAGTTTGAATGATCAATGGGCAAGATGCAATATAGATTTGACCCTTGTGAGCATTTGGTTTCTAACGGACAAATATGGTTTGATTATTGCAGAACTTGTTTTTGTAGGCATGTTGAGACCACGATAATGAGTTCATGTATTGGAACGTGTTATCCAAAAAAAATAAACTCATGTGAGATGGAGCATAAAATGCACTCACACCGAGAGAAAAAGAGAGCTAGGGTGAGATGGAGCATAAAATGCACTCACATCGAGAGAAAAAAAGAGCTAGGGTGAGATGGAGCATAAAATGCACTCATCCTTCAATCCCAAACCCTAATTCACCTTTTGATGCATTGCACTCATGATAAGTGGTGGAGATGTGATACATGAGCAAGCTTATGGTAATAACATTCCTTGTTTCATTCTGAAGAATCATGAGAGGGTATTTTTTGAATCTTACCACATATGATTATGAAAACAAAGAGGGCTTACTCTAGCCCTAAATTATTCATGCGAAGAGATGCCTGCTTCCCTTGATTATCGATTTCACTTGGGGACATGAGGATTGGTGATTTAAGATTATTCCTTGACAAGTTAAAAAGGAAAAGAAGTGGACGAATGGGAGGACCATTAATACTGGATCAAGGCATGTGGGAGAACAAATACCCTGTTGAGAGAAATCCCTAACAAATCTTTAGTTAATTTGTTCTTGTTTTAAGTTTGTTTTGAGTTTTGTCTTGCCCGAGGACGGGCAAGAGTTTAAGTGTGGGGGATTTGATGAGAGTAGAATTTATCATATTTTTATCACCAATTATTCTGTATTTTATACTAAATTATCATCTAATTGGACTCATATCTCTTGTATTTTGGTCCAGGGTATAAAAGAAGGCATCAAGAGCAAAGAGAGACAAATCGGATGATTTTTCACAGTTTCGACATCGTTCAGTGATCTGGGCCTAACTCGCGTCTCCGAATCCGAATGGGCTGATTCAAGATCCACTGGAAAGAAAAGAGAAAAAGCCACAACTTTCATGTTTTGGGCTTTCGCAGATTCGGCATACATCGAAGTTAAATCCGGGCCTGAAGTCGGGGCAATTTCGTAGGAAGGCCCAATCCGCAGCTGACGCCCAACTCGCAAAAAAGCCTGGCTGAAGCCCAATTCGCAGAAGAGGTCTATTACGTATCCAAGAACAAGAAATTAAGAAGAATCCTTCTAGATCTAAATTCTTGATGTAATCTTCGAGTGAAAAAGGGATTGAGTTCAAGAGATAAAGACATAGGATTAGAATTAGGATAGGACTTTATATTTCTTGTAAAGATCAACTTCAAGAGAAATTAGGAGACCACCCTCTCCCCTTTAATCTATAAGAAGGAGGGGGCAGACCAGCTTGAGGAATCATTAGATCACTGAATCATTCAATCATTCAATCATTCAATTTCTGGTTTGAATCAAGAAGCAAGGAGCAATCAGTCAAAAAGGGTTCAAGAATTCAAGAAACTTCAAGAAGAGGAGATCTCAGCACCATGGGCGAATTCAAGAGTTCTTTCTTCACCTTTGTTTGTTTTAATTCTTCCATCATGAACTGATTTGTTTCTTGCTAGCGCTATGAAAAGCCTAACCATGTTAATGAATATATTTTTATCTTCTTGATTTATCCAAGATTGTGATTTCCATATAGTCTATGAACTATTGTGCTTAATGCAATTAAGAGCTTGGCTACCTCTTAATTGATTTGGGTTATGTGAATGAATTGAGAGAGGAATTCACATAATTGACAGAATAATTCATAGTGTAAATTGAATGGTATATAGATATATATATACATGATTCATCTGAATTTAATGGTTTTCTTGGACTTAATTTACTTCCATCTTGAGAGATTTATTCGAGAGATCGAAGGGTTACCTGATGGGCGTAGGTTTAGTATATCTCAAGAGAGAATATTAAATAAATTTGTGAAAACCTCAGCTTATGGGAATAACAATTAGTCTTGGATAATTGGACCCATCAATATTCATTGAATGGTTAGGTGGACCAAAAGTCCTAGCGATTCCATCATTTGCATATTCGATTAGTGATCACCCTTGTTTTTATTTTCTTTGTTCCAGTTTTTATTTTCAGTAGTTCTTGTTTCCTTAAATCTAAATTTTGACTGTCCAAATAATTAGGGAAGACTGTGATTCTAATACTTATTTTGTTAAATCCCCATGGGAATGATATTATTATACTACTTGATAACTAGTGCACTTGCTAGGGTTATACATTTATAGCTATCAGACGGAATCTCAAAGATGCCCAAAATGGAAATGGAACATAGATTAAAAGCCATATCTATGTGATGATATGAATCAATTAGGTTGTGGACTTATAAATCTGCCTTGCGTTTACCAGAAATGGCAAACGGAAACTTCACCAAACTATTGGATGACAACAAAATCATGGGCCCTAATTATGCTGAATGGTTCCGAAACCTTATGCTGGTCCTAACGTCCATGAAATTGGACAAAATTGCTAAGAACCTTGCTCCAGATCGTCTATGTGATAGGGCTTCGGAGGCCAGACAAAGAGATTATCAAGAATGCGAGGAGAAAAATTCTCTTGCCCGGTGTTATATTATAGCCTCTTTAGATAATCCAATACAGTGACAATTCGATAAGATCGAAGTGTCCAAGGTCATATTGGATAGTCTAAAGACTATGTATGAAGAGTAGAACCATTCTACTCGTCTATAGGTCTTAAAATTGTTTATGATTGCATAGATGACTGATAACCAACAGGTTCATGACCATTGTCTAATGATGATGGGTTATATCAATGAACTGGAGGTTCTCGGGTTAGGGCTATACCATGACACCAAAATTGATGTTGTCCTCAATTCCTTGCCTTCCTCCTTCAATCAGTTCATCATGAACTATAACATGAATAATCTAAACGTTAGCCTTCAAGAACTCAACAATATGTTGCAGAGGGTTAAAGAACTGATTATGAAGGATAAGCCGATAGCCATGCTTGTTGAAGGTGGAAAATAAGTCAAGAGAAAGTGGAAGGCTAAAGGGAAGGCTCAGAAGAAAAGTAGCAAAGCTAAGAAGTAGAAAAAGGATAAGGCATCGGATGCCTGTCACTTTTGCAAGCAGACCAGCCACTAGAAGAGGAACTGTCCTCAATTTCTAGAGACTAAGAAGAAAGGTAATTTTGAATCTTTTCAATAATGATGTCTTTTCAGTCTTTCTTGCAAGACTGATGTCAAGAACTGATTTCTTGACTTCCTTTTGCTGCAAAGATCAAATCTTGCAAAAGGGATTGGCGGCGGCTGGAGCAGAACTCCTAGGACGAAGATGGCTGAACTTGCATCTCTTCTCTTTGGAGTATGAATGAGATCTAATCTCAATTTGCAAGAGGTATTCTTGCATACAAAACCTAATTCGAAATCTGATATGTTTCTCTTGGGTTTCTCCTCCTTTTTTCTTGATTAAGAAACCTCCTAATTAGTAGTTATCCCAATCCAAATCAGTATTTGGATAGGGGATAATCTTAATCCTATCTACAGATTAAGTTAGCTTACTCCTAATCTTATCAGGAGGTTACCAGATTCAAATCTAATTTGAATTTGGTCTACTAGAGTGGATAAGGTTAAAGGCCCAATCCTTTTACTAACATTAATCTCAGATTCGCCCCATAAATGGTTGATCATATCAGCCCAGCTCAAAATGTGCTTTTGGCCCATTTAGTGTTCAATGTTTAACTAGTTTCCAATCTGCTGCCTAGTTGGGCTTCATTGTATGGCGTGAGACCCAAGCATTGATCTACACACCAGGCACATGGGTTCGGCCCAGCCTTTATTACAAGGCCCTACCGAATTCACTAAAAAACTCAGTAAACCCCTGAGCCCATCATATGGACCCTATGGGCCCAACACTTACATTAAGTGGTCCCTGTGCCAAACCATCTTATAAAAACCCAGGGACTATGGGCAGGTGCAAGATTAGCCCATCAGGTACTATCCTAAATTGTCTTACACTTAACCTCTCAGCCCTTAATGATCAAGCACTACCCGACAAGAAGAGAGGACCTCTCCCTCGGCTGGAAGGAACAGTGCCGCACTCTCTACTCACATGGATCCCGGGAATTAAAACTATTTGCAAACATTTTGAAACTGTACATATATATATTAATTTTGCAAAACAAAATTCCAATGATTGAAATCAACTGCCGGCAGTTTGGTTTCCATCAAAGAGAGTGCCTTTCCCGATCATTACCCTTGTCCGATAAAGGGGCTGATCCTGTCACTATGATCACCCACTCAGATGAATTCTCGGACTGTCCCAACATACCCAGGTTTTGATCCCCGCTAAGGATCTCACTGATTGGCATATCAAAGACAGCCCGATCCGACACCTAGTGAAGTGTCATAATCGAGTCTAGGGTCAGGTGTAACTTTCTAGTTTTGCCCATCTGTCTCCAAGGTCTAGGGCAATACTGGAAATCTGGTCCGGTTCAAGGATTCAAGTAATCCCATACTGCATGTGCCTTGGGTCTTACCTTGGTGGCTGAGGCAGGCCATCCCGCAGTACATGGTACTTCCTCTCGATGTGCTTTGACTTTGAGTGGGCCCGAGGCTCTTTAGCCTAGATGATCGCTCCATTGTTGTCACACAACAATGGGATGGGTGATGTGCTGGATGGAATCACTCCCAATTCATGTATGAATTTCTTCATCCACACGGCTTCCTTCGCAGCTTCACTTGCGGCAATTTACTCGGCCTCGGTTGTGGAGTCTGTAGTGGACCCCTGTTTGCTGCTTTTCCAGTAAACAGCACACGATCCTATCGTGAAAACATACCCAAATGTAGAAATTCTATCATCTGGATCCGACTAGAAATCGGCATCGGTATACCCTAGAACCTGTAGTGAACCACCGTCGAATACCAGACAAAACTCTTTTGTCCTTCGAAGGTATTTAAGTATGCTCTTCACAGCAGTCCAATGCTCCTGCCCTAGGTTGGCTTGGAATCTGCTTACCACACTCACCGCCTGAGCTATGTCCGAGCGAGTGCACAACATGGCAAACATGATGCTCCCTATGGCTGAGGCATAGGGAACATCTCTCATTCCCTCAATCTCCTCAGAAGTCTTAGGAGACATCTTCTTAGAGAGAGTGACTCCATGTCTGAAAGAAACGTTTCCTTTCTTGGAGTTCTCCATGCTGTATCTTTTGACAATTTTGTCAATGTAAGCAGCCTGGGATAATCCAGTTATCTGCTTCGATCTATCTCTATAGAGTCGAAGACCCAGTATATATGAAGCTTCTCCAAGATCTTTCATGGAGAACTGCTGTGATAGCCATACCTTGACCGAAGTCAACATTCCTACATCATTCCCAATGAGTAGGATATCGTCCACGTACAACACCAAAATGGTGATCTTATCCTCACTGGACTTCCTGTAAACACAGGGCTCATCTAGATTCTGCTCAAAGTCAAACGTTTTGACAGCAGAAACAAAACGGATGTTCCAACTCCTAGAAGTCTGCTTAAGCCCATATATGGATCTATTGAGTTTACATACCATGTGTTCCTGACTAGCAGCAATGAAGCCTTGTGGCTGCTACATGTAGATATCTTCACTAAGATCTCCATTCAGGAATGCGATTTTGACATCCATTTGCCAAATCTCGTAGTTATAGTACGCTGCTACAGCTAGCAGGATCCTAATGGATTTAAGCATGGCCACGTGCAAAAAGCTTTCCTCATAATCGATGCCTTCTTTCTGAGTATACCCTTTCGCCACTAAGTGAGCTTTGTAGGTCTCATTCCTGCCATCGGGGCCCTTCTTCCTCTTTTAGATCCATTTGCAACCAATTGCTTTTACCCCGGAGGGTGGATCTACTAGAGTCCAGACTCCATTGGTCTCCATCGAGTCCATTTCAGCTCTCATGGCCTCTACCCACTTCTAGGAATCTATGTCTAACATAGCTTCCGCGTAATTCACGGGATCCTTTTCACTAGTCAAGGCTTCCACCAGGTAACTATCCTGGTCATAACCATATCAGACTAGTGGTCTGGATACCCGGGTGGACCTTCTAGGTTGGTCACTACCTGGAACTTGTGGGACATCTCCCATTGCTCCTGAGCTCTCCTCATCAAGAACTATTTCCTGACGATGGGTGTCCAGGATGTATTCGGATTCTAAGAATTGGGCGTTTCGACTGCAGAACACTTTCTACTCACTTGGGTCATAGAATAGATAACCCACCAAATCCTTTGGGTAACCTATAAATAGGCAATGATTGGTTTTGGATTCCAACTTGTTCACACTTGTTCTTTTAACGTGTGCAAGACAACCCCAAATCTTCAAGTGTCTTACACTTGGCTTCCTTTCGGTCCATAGTTCATATGGAGCTTTCGGAACCGATTTGGTTGGAACCTGATTCAGCACGTAGATAGCAGTCTCTAATGCATATCCCCAAAAAGATGTGGGTAATTCTGAGCGTACGAGAAGTGACTGGACCATGTCCAACAAGGTCCTATTGCTCCTCTCTGAAACACCGTTGAGTTGAGGTGTAGCAGGAGGAGCTAGTTGTGACACTATCCCATTGTCCTTTAAGTAGTCCCTGAATTCATCAGAGAGATACTCGCCACCTCGATCCAATCGAAGGGCCTTAACTTTTCTCCCTAACTGTTTCTCGACTTCCTGTCTGAACTCTTTGAACTTTTCGAAGGATTCAGACTTGTGTCTCATTAGGTACACGTAACCATATCGTGAAAAAACATCTGTAAAGGTGATGAAATACACGTGTTGATTCTGTGTCCTAACACTCAGGGGACCACATACATCAGTATGTATTTGGTCAAGTGTGCCTTCAGATCATTCAGGCTTACCGTCAAATGGCCGCTTAGTCATCTTACCTTGAAGGCAAGGTTCACAAGTGGGAAGATTTTCTACGGTTAGGAAATCCAAAGGACCATCCTTTACCAGCCTTGTGATTCGGTCAACACCGATATGGCCAAGTCGATAATGCCAGAGGCACGTGGGATTTACTGTATCACGATTCCTTTTCTTGGGATTTTTGACCGACGTAGTTTCGATTAAGTTACTTTCCAGAGAAGGATGTAGAACATAGAGACCGTTCTCCAGTTCCCCGCATGCGATGAATATATTATTCCGTTTAACAGTAATCATATTACTAAAATAAACAGTATATCCATCAGCACACAGTTTAGAAACAGAAATTAAATTTCTTCTCAAGTTCTGTACATAAAGACAATCTTTAAGTATACGGACTCCTTCTCTAAAAACTAATTCTACGGTTTCTATTGCTACAGCTGCAACACTTGCAGTTGTTCCCAAAAATAGTGTCACTTCGCCTTCACTCAATCTTCTGCTATCTTTGAACCCCTGTAGTGAGTTACACGCATGAGTTGAAGCCCTAGAGTCAACACACCAGGACACAGAAGTAACTAACATATTAGTTTCTATGACACAAGTTTCGATGTTACCTTTCTTAGATTCCAGGTAGGCAGGACAGTTGCTCTTCCAGTGGCCGGTCTGCTTGCAGAAGTGACAGACATCAGATGCCTTGTTCTTCTTCTGCTTCTTGGGTTTGGCAGCTTTCTTCTGGGGCTTCTTTGCCTTTCTCTTTTTCTTGCCCAAGTTGTTAGCTTCAGCAACCATAACAACAGGCTCATCCTTCTTGAGTAGATCCTCAGCCCTCTGCAACATATTGCTGAGTTCCTGGATGCTGACATTCAGCTTATTCATATTGTAGTTCATTGTGAACGCATTGAAGGAAGAGGGCAAAAAGTTCAGGATGGCATCCACTTGCATGCCAAGATCTAGCCCGGATCCAAGAGCTTCGAGTTCGTTAATGTATCCTATCATCCGAAGACAATGGTCATGAACTTTCTGCCCTTTGGACATCTGCGCGGTCATGAACAATTTCAGGACCTTCTGTCGAGTAGAACGGTTCTGCTCATCATACATTGTTCTTAGACTGTCTAATATGTCCTTGGCTAGTTCGATCTGATCGAACTGCCTCTGTATTGAGTTGTCTAATGAGGCAATGACAAAGCAGCGGGCTAGGGATTTCTTATCCTCCCAATCGTGGTAGTCCCTCCTACGGGCCTCAAAAGCCCTATCACCCAGACACTCCGGGGCAGGATTTTTCACCACCTTGTCCAACTTTTCAGAATTTAGGACCAGCATGAGATTTCTGTACCAGTCGGCATAGTTTGGGCCCTTAAGCTTGTTATCATCTAGAAGCTTTGCAAATTGACCGTTTGCCATTTTCTAATAAAACAGCAAAGCCATTAGTCCACAACCTTAGTTTGATTCATGTTACCTACATAGATATGGTTTTTAATCTATGTTCCATTCCCATTTATTCATCTCTGAGATTTCCCTCCTTTCTCAGTGACGAAGACGATGAAAATGTCTCTAGAAATGTGGGGAAATCACATGGGGTGCATGAAGCCAACTGTTTCAGCTGCAAAACCCCACCACCTTTCTGTGACGGATCAAATCCACTCATCAAATGAGTATCCCTTTGACCTCTGTCAAACAAGGTTCAGAGCCATTTTTAGGTAAACCTTTCTGTCCAGTGAGTGCTCACCCATCACATTCAGGTTACGCCAAGGTACCGTGAGAGAGTTCCCATTTTCTGGTGAAGCCCCTCCCACATCGGTCTATGACGCCCCTATCATCTTATGAAACACTCTGACAGATCCAACAGCAAATGGATAGCCCAATTTTATGTTGCGTTTCCTCATTACTGAAGGACTCATCATTGTGCTAATGACGGAAGGCCTTTAGAGAGTCCATCATATGGATCTCCTGAAGGGATGGGATATCCATCACATGGATGCCCAAATCATGTAGAATAGATAGGGTGAATTTCAAAAATTTTTCTCCCATCTTTGCAGGGAATCGAATACCCTATTTCAGAAAACATATTTTCAAGTATCAATCTTGAACCATGAACCAAATCAGATCTGAACCAAAAGGGGTAGGAGGGAGGATATACTTGATACGGAGAAACAATATCTCCCAATAGAGGTGTTCACACCCAAGGAAGGATCCAAAATCTGCTCCCACTGAAGATGGCGCAGTGCAAGATGGAGTAGAATCAACAATGTTCTTCCAAAAGAACTTGACCCTTCACAAGAATCAACTGGATGACTTGTGAGTACAGCTCCAACCAATCTTTTCCCAAAAGATTGGAATCAAGATAAGATCTTGATTTCTCCCAAGAACTAGAGATCGAACTAAAGGCAATGGTGGTGGCAGGAAGGAGGCGGCAGGAGAGAATTCGCAGGGTGCAAAAATCTCTCTTTCTGTGATTTTTCTCAGCTCTGAAGAGAATTAGATGTGTGTCTTTCTTAGGCTGCCGACCCTTCTTTTGTTAACCTATAAGATCAGCTCCTAATCCAATTAGGAGCTGCTTATCCAAATCATATTTGAATAAGATCTCTCTTTAGGTGATAAGGATAAACCCTTATCTTATCTGCAGATTAGATTAGTTTTCTCCTAATCTCATTAGGAGGTTTCTAAATTTGAATCACATTCAGATCTGGACTCTCTGAGTGGATAGGATTAAGACCCTATCCTATCTGCTAATCTATCTCAGAATTTGCCCCATAATTAATTAAATAAACAGCCCAGTTCGAAATGGGCTTTAGGCCCATTAAGCTTATGTACTCACTTAACCTTCCAAATTGCTGCCCAGTTGGGCTTCCTTGTAAGGCGTGGGACCCAAACATTGATCTACGCATCAGCCACATGGGTTTAGCCCAGCCTTTGTTACAAGGCCTGGCCGAATACACTGTTATGGACAGTGCACCCCCTGAAACCCATCTTATGGGCTCTATGGGCCCAACACTTACCCTAAGTGGCCCTAAGGCCAAACCACCTTGTAACACCTAGGGATTGTGGGCAAATGCAAGATTAGCCCATCAGGTATTATCCTCAATGGTCTTACACTTAACCTCTCAGCCCATAATGATCATACACTGCCCGACAAGAGATGACCTCTCCCTCGGCTGCAAGGAATAGTGTTGCACTCTCTACTTATATGGATCCTGGGAATTAAAACCTTTTGCAAACATTTTAGAAACCATAATATATACTTTTATATCTCATATAAAATATAATTTGCAAAAACAAATCTCAATGGTTGAAATCGGCTACTGGCAGTCTTGGTTTCCATCAGAGAGAGTGCATCCCCGATCATTACCTTTGTCCGACAATGGGGCTGATCCTTTCACTATGATCACCCACTCCGATGAATTCTCGGATTGTCCTAACATACCCAGGTTTTGACCCTTGCTAAGGATCTCACTGATTGGTACATCAAAGCCAGCCCAATCTGACATCTAGTGTAGTATCATAATCGAGTCTATGGGTTAGGTGTAATTTTCCAGTTTTTGCCCATCTATCTCCAAGGTCCAGGGCAATACTGGAAATCTGGTCCGGTTCAAAGATTCTATTAATCCTACACTGTACGTGCCTAGGGTCTCACCCTAGTAGCTGAGACAGGCCACACCAACCAACTTGGTGGCACTATAGTGTCAGCCTTGTCAGGAAAGGTCTCCCCAGACCGATCCACAGGCTGTGAACATTCTAAACTAACATGTGTCTCATTAAGTGTCCAGTTTAAGGGTATTACACAGAAACATACCATGGGCACGTGAATCAAATATGCACTTTTATTCATTTACAATAAATTCATAAAGTACATCATTCTTGATTGAATCTAAGGGCATACAAAACTGTCTAACAGCTCCCACTTGCACTTAGGTCCAATCAGGTACTAGCCGGAGACCCATGTTTTCCACGTGTTTCTCAAACACTTTCTGTGATAGTGGCTTTGTCAATGGGTCTACTACATTTTCCGCTGACGCTACCTTCTGAATCAGGATGTCCCCTCTACCAACAATCTCCCGCAGTACGTGGTACTTCTTCTCGATGTGCTTCGACTTCGAGTGGGCTCATGGCTCCTTAGCCTGAGCAATGGCTCCATTGTTGTCATACAACAATGGAA